>NC_136491.1:26705947-27333447 GCF_053919585.1 Euprymna scolopes | reverse complement strand
TACTACCATTTTTTTTTTTTTACTCAACATATGCTCCAAACACCCGGGCAACACCAGGCACTCAGGTTTGTAGATATATAAAAGTGACCTTATCCATGGATGTATGGAACGATCTCTACCTAACTACTCTACCAACTTTTGGCCTACAGACTTGAAACGATATATGTAGGGGATCCAGACAAATTTAATTTGTTTTTTTTTTTTTGCTGGTAAAAATAGCTGCTGAAGGGATCAAAATTGACAAATTGTAATTTGGTAGGTATAAGCCGACTTAAAGTACTCCTCTATGTATGTGAAAATATAAATTTATACATTAAAATCAGTTCATTTTTTAAAGTTTTGATATTCATCTGTTGTTAGCTCAGATGATAACAAATAATGCTGGAGCGCTAAATGTTTTAGTTTCGATTCTAGCTGATGGTACCAAAGTTATATTTTTTTAAACTTTTGAAATCACTACTATGTATGGGCTAAAATATAATAATCAATAGAAAATTGGCTCTATAATAATAATCAATATGAAATCTGCATATTTTACAACCAGGCAACGCCATACAGCACACTAGTATATATATAATTTTTTTTTTTTTTACTCATGTTCACCCCTTACAAAGCATATCGCCACTTGGACGTAAGGGGCTACTATTTGGGGCCATGTCTAGGAAAGATTAACAAGATATTTGTTTATGTTACATTTAAACTTCTGCATATCAGTACAACCAATGAAGCAGGCAGCAGGAAGGGAATTCCAAAATCTAGCTGTTCGAGGGAAGAAACTATTAGAATATTAGAATATATATATATATATATATATATATATATATATATATATATATATATGTGTGTGTGTGCGTGCATGTGTGTGTATGTATATATATATATAAGTATTAAGCTATCTAGTCAGAAATATTGATGTTTGATATGTATTTATAGTTCTACATAATTTAGTATTAGATTAAATTTTTCCATTTGGATTGATCTTGCGTCTACAAAACTCCAACTCGATGCCATATCTGCTCCTTTTCATACGTTGAGATCTCATGGGTTCCATCCCACTTTAGATAATAAATCTACAGTATCGATAATTCTAAATTCATTTCCAAACCCTGAAGAGATCGTTTAAGATCGAAGCTCTTTGTGTAAACAAATAGCTTTGGCATTTGGACAATGTTTGAACATTAATTAACATATCCATCATAGCAGCAGCAGCTGAATAACGTAACAGTTAGAAGCGTCGACTGTCGTCTAGGCGGTCGAGTTTCAAATCTGACTTGAAGTAGTTGCCTGTCTAGCCACACTGATGAGCTGTGATACAGCAAAACAGTACTGTATGTGGATAACTATATATATATATACATATCTATATCTATCTATCTATCTATCTAATATATATATATATATATATATATATATATATAAATGATCCTGTCCGTCTGTCTGTATGCAAACGGTCTCTACCAAACTACTTTGTCAATTTTTGATCTACAAACTTGAAATTTGATATATAGAGGATTTGGGCCTGTGGAACAGATTTGATTTACTTTTTAGCTGATAAAAATAACTGCTAAAGGGTCAAAATCTTTTAAAAATTGGAACTTCGTAGACATAAGCCAATTAAATGCATGCAGAAATATACATTTCTAGGTTTAACAACGTTAAATTTTTAAGTTTTTATATGCGCATGGACTTAGTTGGGATGGTAGCAACTAATGATATATACGAAATCTGCATGGATTAAAATATCATATTTAAGCGTATTTTATGGCCAGGCAACTAGAACATATATATATATATATATATATATATATATATATATATATATATATATATATATATATATATATATATATATATATATATATATTCTTGTTGAAAAGAAATCACTACCATACTCGATTGTAAAAATGCAAGAGATAAAATACAAATTATTTATTTAAAAATTACATGTAACAGACTCTAGAAATATACCATGGTTTCATTGATGCAAGCAGGCCTTTACTATTAAGAAAAGACCCTTACAACCCATCTTAAATCACCAGCTTCTCAAGGAAAAATGACAGAAAATATTTTTTTTTTTTTTTAATGAGACTTTATACATGAACATCCAGCACTGAGTAAAAGTTATTATTGTGTACTTGAAATATAGACGAACTTCAATATTTTAAAAGCTGGATTTAAATTCATAAATCAATACTAATTTGACAATTTTTCATTAATTTCAATTGATTTTATTGAGCAGGAGAAACATGTTTTAATGTATTTTTATCAATTTTTTTAAAATTTTATTTACTTTTTAAATGTTTTTTGAATGCATTCAAGGTTGAGTATCACATTTTCATAAACATACAACTTTTACGTGCATATATAAAAAAAAAAAAAATTGTTACATGTGTATAATCTATATTTTATGTGTGTATATATTTTGACAGGGTGGTCCAAAAAGATGTAACCATTGTAATAAGGCAGCATTTATTGTTGAAAAGAAAACTTTACAATTGTTTTTTTTATTTATTATTTTATTATTCTTATTAAAGACTTGTCTTACGGACAACTTCTGCCTGACATAAATCTTATTTTTCCTCCATGCATCACCATTTTGTAAACACAGCTCAATAGTTTATAATACGATTAATCTGCAGTTCTGAATCACTATGGCTACTCACACACTGAAGCTTGTAATTCATTCGTTCATTTTTATATGAATCAGATGATTCTATTGTTGGCATTAGTTTCCTCAATGTATTTCCAGTTAGAATCCTTCATAGAAAGGCATTGGATACTTACAAATATCCTAAATAAAAGTATTTCTGTGTGTAACAGCAGCATCATCAGCAGCAGCAGGATGGCAAGCAGTTGTATTAGCAGCAGGAGCAGCGTTTGAACGCGTATGCGAATTGACAAGTGTGCTCAGACTTGTGACAGAAGAAAAAGAAAAAAAGGACACCGCGTGTGTCGGAGAAAAACGAAGTCGGGGCCAAAGGAGATGGGCAAGTAAAATGAGGGGAGAATAAAGAGTGTGGTAGAAAAAGATGGCGTATAATACAAGGGAAAAAGAAAAATGGTAATAAATATATTGTGTTAAAACAGAGAGAGAAGCCGAGTCGGATTTATTTACTTTTGTTTGTTTGTCCATTTGTTCCTGCAATGTTACATGTGGAACGGATTGGATTAACTCAGATTAACAGTCTTTGTTGATAACCACTTAGCTACCATCTGTGACATTGTTGTTCTCTCTAACGGACCCATGCTCACATCACGCCCCAAAATGTTGACGTGACTATGTTACACATCATCTCCCATTGAAGTTTGTATAATGACCTCCCAAACATTGTTTCAGAGCCACTGGCTGACCATGGATGTACAGCACAATCATGTTGACACACTGGTTCTCGCCAGATCACCGAAGTTAAGCAACATTGAGCCTGGCCTGTACCAGATGGGTGACCATTTAGAAAGGCGAGGAGCTGTATGTACCTTCTGGGAAGGTTGGCCGTGGGGTCAGCACCCTCACCCTGTAAAAAGAACTCCTCGCTACAAAAACATCTACAAAAGTTGTAGATGGCCTATGCCCCTCTAGGGGCTCAAGGACTATGGATGGACTGACCATGGCCGACCACTGTGACCTCCAATGATATCCTGTGCAATAAATATCTCCCTGAATTTATTCAGAGGGCATATTGTGAGCCTCGTTGATGCATTTCTCTCTGGGAAGTCTCTCCAAAATTGTTGTTGAGTTTGAACAACTGCTTTTTTTTTGTTAAGTACATCTCTATAATCTTGATCCTCTATTGTGAAGGATATCCTGTTCCATGTCACTTGAAAAACAAAAGTGTGGGTTAATTTTCATATAATGATAATAAAACGTATACATCTTTTTTGGACCACCCTGCATATTTCTTCTACTGGAAGCGCTTTCAATTAAGTGGATTTTTCTCTCTGCAGAGTCCAGAATTCCTTTTTCTCTACCAGAATTCTTAGGTATGTCCGATGTGCATTCCTGTTCTGTGTACAAAAATAGGTTTTTATTTCGGTGTTGTTTATTGGATTCAAAAGCCAGTTTAAATGTTTTCCTTTGATTATCTCCCTTAGTCATACAATTAATTTTTATTTATTTATTATTATTTTTTTTTTACCATGCATGAATGTATTTAATCATTTATTTCTGCTATCAGTGGCACATTATTTTTCTCCATCGAATCCTGTTGTTGTCTTATTTATAGAACTGTATTGTTTGTAGTCCTTAATGCATCACAATATTTCCCAGATGTTGATGGATTGTATTGAATTAATTATTCATGTTGTATGTATTAAATATTGGGATTATTTCCCTTACACAAGTGTACCATATTGGAGTTTCTAAGTTATTAAGAGTAATCTCCCCTTCCAGTTGTGCTATCTCTGAAGGAAATTAGACTTATCTAAATTGCAATAGATATGCTGAAATATCATGTGTAATATGCCAGAAATATATTTATTTCCTGCGCAGTTTTCTTAATTATGCTGTCAATTATCTGGAAACCAATGTTTGATAAGTATCATTTTATTTTTTGTATATTTTTGTACTGTAGTATTATGTTATGATGCATGTTAAGATAGCGTCAACAGATTTTTTTGCCACTTGTACAGTTTAATCAAGACATTAAAAAATGATAATATCGAAAAAAAAAAAAAAAAAAAAAAAGGTTATATTGTACGAAAAAAAATTCACTTAATTTGATCGAGTAGTTTTTTTTTGTTTTTGTTTTTTGTTTTGTGTTTTTTTTTTACAGCGGAAAAACACGTTTTTATGACAGCACGTTGAATGTAGCCATCTTGAATTTTTGGAACACGCCACGAGGAAATAACTCAATTTAAAGCGCCGACACTCCCTCCCCATCTTTGATACTAGCTTTTCTTCCTAAAAATCGAACGTTTTGCTCAGTATCATAAATTGTTTTTTCGCTGTAAAAAAAAAACTACTTAAGTGAAATTTTTTTTTCGGGGAACATCATTGGATACGTACAATATAAACTTTTTTCGATATTTTCATTTTTTAATGTCTTGATTAAACTGTACAAGTATCGGATATTTTTTTTTTAAATATGTTGTTTTAAACAAAATAACAGTATTTACTTAATTTTCATGTCGAAAGTAGTAATATGTTTTTGTTTTTTACATAGGCATCACCACTTATCAAGGCCAGAGACCACTCGAGGATAAGGGTTAAGCGTGTACAGTAGTCAGTTGGACAATATAGTAATCGTTAGTAATGGAAATTCGGTAAATTTGTTAACTTAAATGGAACGGTTCATCAAGAACTTGTTTACATTGGACTTGAAAACAACCATATTGTAGTCAGCTGGAAAGCAGGAAAATGGAAGACAGTTCCATAGGCGTGCAGTTCTAAGAAAGAAGCTTTGTTCAAGGAATGTACGTTTAGGTTTAGGCACAGATAAAGAGTGGGGGAATTATTGATAGTGTTTTCAGCTAGACGAGTGTTTCTTGTGAAAGTTTGGTGAGGGGAGGACCATAGATTGAAGCTCATTCAAGCACTTGCCGTGAAAATAACGATAAAGCAGAGACAAACTCGCAACATCTCTTCTGTGAGATAGATATTGTAGGAAAGAGGACATTTCCTATGAGGCTACAAAGTCTATTTTGAACTCTATCTAGGCAGGACAAGTCCTTCATAGCAGCTCCTGCCCAGTTGTGGCAGCAGTACTCCATCCTTGGAGGAGGTACCTGGCTCTTATATAGATAGAGAATTGCATCAGCAGTGAGATATCTACTGGATCGATAGAAGGATCCCATCATTTTTCCAGCAGCCTTGGCAACAGATTTGATGTACGTGTTCCATTTAAGATCAGGAGTAAAAGTCAAGCCGAGAAGCTTGTCAAAACTTGAGGCCTCCTCAAGACGAGAGCCATTCATTTCAATTGATGCCAGATGGGGATCAGAACGTTGATGATGTAAAGATAAAAGCTTGGTTTTTAGATGCATTAAAAGTAACCAGCCATTCCTTTCCCCATTGTACCACATGCTCAAGATCAGAGGAGAGAGAATCGGAGAGAACTTGGTCGTTTACGGTCTTAGATGTGCTACCATAGATTGTAGTGTCATCAGCATAAATGTCTACGAATGATGTAAGGATGTAATTTGGAAGATCATTAATGTAGATCAGAAAAAGAGTTGGGCCCAGGATGGACCCCTGAGGGACTCCAGCATTAATACTGTGAGCTTCTGATTTTTGCCCATCAACTACTACTCTTATGAGCCTATCAGAGAGAGCCTATCAGAGAGAAATGATTTAATAATTGAGAAGACATTTCCAGCTATACCATAGCTGGAGATCTTGTGAAGTAAACCTTTATGCCATACTCTATCAAAGGCCTTTGATATGTCTAGAGCAATTTCCCTAGAAAGGTTGCCTCTGTCGAGAGATTTGCTAATCCTATGAGATATAACTGTAAGCACATCTGCTGTAGATCTAGCAGAATGGAAACCATATTGCATGTCACTAAGGTTATTTTTGCTGAGATGGTTTATTACTTCTCTATTTACGAAAATTCATCGAGTAGAAAATCATTAGTAATTTTTACGGAAAATTTGAGGAAATGACATTTTTTACCTTGAAGATTGCGAATACAGTGGACATACTTATTTCCCTTTTCGTCAGTTTAATGGCTGGAGTTTTGTTTTAGCTGATAGTGACTTTGTTTTACTAAAAACATAATAGTAGTTGCTCTATTTGATGAATTTTGGGATATATTACTATTTTCGACACGACAATTAAGTAAGCACTGTTGTTTTTGCTTAAAACGACATATTTAAAAAAAAAAAAATCAATCTGTCGACTTCATCTGAACAAGCACCGATGTTATTGTAGTTAATTTCAATGTATTGTGTTTAGTCACTTGATTTATATGCACCATGTTTTATTTATTTGTATTGCATAATTGTATAATAATAATAATTTGACAAATTTGATGTTACATGTTTTGTTTAAATAGTTCTTTGTGATTATTAGATATGAAGACTGATTTTTTTTCAAGAAATTACCGCAAGAATTTTATTTAGGTGTATTTTTTATTTATTTATTTATTTATTTATTTATTATACTTATGCAGAATATGGACAATGCTATTCTTTGGATAATATTTTCAAGAGATACCGTAAAAATTGAATTTAATTCAATTTTTACGGTATCTCTTGTTTATTAAAATTGTTAGGTGAAAGTACAGAATAGTTAAAAAGCTCCCCCTCCCCGTTTAGAATCGGTTTCTAAATAATAACATTATTACTTGTATTCTGCATAAGTACCTTTTTCTTTTCTTTTTTCTCATTTTTCTTTTCTTTTTCCTTTTTCTTTTCTTTTTTCTTTTCTTTTTTCTTTTCTTTTTTTTTGTCGGGGATCAACAAAACAACTAATCTTTTGTCTTCGAGTTTTATTACTTTTGATGAATTTAAGATTTGGTGCAACTTTACTTCAATGTGTCGTTTGACCGAATTGTGTAATTTCAAACAAAGCCGTTTCAGGGGAAAACATTATTACGTACTTAAATGTAATGTTGAAATTAGAATAAAAAAAATTTTTAAATTACGAAAAATAGTCCAGTAGAAAATGTGCTAGAGCTAATTTTTGGAAAAAAAAAAAAGTTCGCAGTATTATTGAAAAGAAACAAGATGGCCGACCTGAAAGATAAGTGTCATCGAGAGCATGCAATTATCTGCCCTTGATTTTGAACTTATAAAAAGTTAATTTACAGTGAAATAGCAACTTCAAAAAATTGTGTTTTTACTTATAATTATTTTTTTACTGAACCATTTTTCATAATTTTTCGAATTTATACTAATTCCGCCATGGCACATAAGTATGTAATAATTTTTTTTTTTTTTTTGAAAACACACTATAGTAAAGTTGCAACTGTAAAGGAAAAGAAGTTTAAGTGAAATTAAATCTCTTTGCCCCAAACAAAATAATAATAATAATAATAAAAAAAAAAGGAATAAAACAAATTGACACCTCCTTCTCGTTTAAAATGCACCGCATTTATTTTTCAACAAAAACAACAAGATGAATAAGCAAAGGTCCGATCGGTGAAAGTTCTTGCGGAGTCATTATGATTATAATGTTAGATGAAAGTCCTTTGTGGAATTAATAAGACTGGAAGGTAAAAGTCTTGTGTGAAAATAATGTCCTTATTTTAAGGTTGGTGTTTTAACTGGCGAAGTTCGCCTTATTTGAAAGTCCCATGAGGAAAGTAATTTGTGAGGAAAGTAATTCGTTGTTATTAATTCGAAAATGTGCAGAATGGGTGCGTCTGTGCATAAGTGTGATTTTTGAGTGCCCGCGTGGCATGTGTAATCATGGTTTTGACGGCTTTGACAGCGACGATGTTATAAAAACGAGAGGCATGTTCTCGTGTGACGTCAAAGCGAGAAGAAGGGGAAAAGAAGGGAAGAAAGAATGTTTGATGCGTTTTTATACATTTTGAACCGGCTCCAAAACAAAATTGCTACTGCTGATATTTTGGTTTTTGGAAAAGCATTAAAAAGTCAATCTTCTAAATTTTCTCATTGGTCGCTTGTGTCACGTGATACTGTCGTCAACTACGTCCGCCAGAAATATGTTCATTTTACTTTTGTTTTTGTGAGAAAAAGTGTGTGGGCGTATTTGAAATTATACCGTTGCTAGAAGAACTTATTTTGTGCAAAATGCGCGGGAAATTGAAATGAATAAACGTTCGTTTATTTGCGCACGAGCGCGTATGTGTGTGTGTGTGTGTGTGTGCGTGTGCGTGTGTGTGTGTGTACGAGTGAATGACTGCACACACCTAAGATTTTTATGTTAAAGATCTAATATTTTAAAATATATATATTTTTTAAATACTGTCCAAATATTTTTTTCATATTTAAAAAAGTATATTTGTAAAACATATCTGCAAAACGTCCTTCTAATTTAAATGGTTTTTGTGTTCGTTTAGTTTGTGTATACGTTTTGCTTAAATATAAGGGGGGTTTTGTTTGTTTTTTGTTATTTTTCGTTTTTGTTTTTTTTGTTTTTTGTTTGTTTTTGTTTTTTGTTTTTTTTTTTTTGTTTTTATAGATTTCCCAACTTTTCAAAACAAAACGTTGCTTTAGATAAAACATTTTTGGCATTTGAAACATTATTTTGGTGTGGGCAAACATTTTTTTTAATACAAAATATGTGTATAGCAAAACGTGCTTGTAAATAAAGCCATGCACATTATTTAGTAAAACTTTTGGTATATAAAATATTTATATATATATATTTTATTTTTATTTATTTATTTATTTATTTTTTTTTTTTGCAATTGTTCATTGTTTTGAAAATATAGCTTGTTCATCCAATATAAAGAGCATTTCTTTAAGCATATTTTTCAGAGTTTATTACGAGACAGCAAGTATTGAATCTTGACGAAATTTTGTGTCACTCAGAAACTAGATATTTACATTATTTTCTGGAAGCAAATAATATGTCCTATTTAATAAAGACTAGCCCGGCGTTGCCCGAGTGTTTGAAGGTGTGTATTGAGTAAAAAAAGTTGTAGTGGGCAGGCAGGCTCGAACCCGTAACGCGAAGGCAGAAAAGAAAGTGGAGGTGTGTGTAAGGGTGTTGTTTGAGCAAAAAAAAAAAAAAAAAAAAAGAAAAATTGCGAGTGCATAAAAAAAATAGAGGTGGTAAGCAGACTCGAACCCATAACGTGCCAGAGGAAAAAGAGGTGAAAAAAAAAACTGTTTTACCGATGTGCCTACCATGGTTTTGACATCATGGGCGGTCGAAAGAACGTATTTTATGTGACGTCGTGGACACGAGGGTTGAATGACTTTCAAAAAATGTCAGCGAAAAAACCGATCCTCCCTGTAGAAGACTGCCCAGTTGAGGGTGAAGGAATTAATGTTTTTGGCCAATTTTTCGATATTTGTCGTCCGAAGGGTCGGCTTCAAAATGATACTGATCTCATGAAAATCCGTCGCCTCTGTCGAAAGTTTTAGGCATACATACATGATGATGATTGCAACATCTTGTCAGACGAGTGCCCCTCCCTCAGACACTTAAAGTCCATGAGCCCAAAAATGACATTTTTAGTCCTACCGGTGAATTCACATGCTCAAGTAGGCATGACACTGAAGACGGTGAATGAGACCAATTATTACATGCTTCCAGCATTTCAAGCCTCCACGTGTCACAACTTTTCCATTGCCACAGGACCATTTTTATAGACAAATGCCTGAGGGAGTATCTATACATAGATGATGTTACAGAGTCTTAGCTTTGTATGACAGCTAAGTCTCTCTCTCGGTTCAAAATGTTGAGATCCAGCAACAACCAAGAGCAAGATAGCCAGCAACAAGTTAAACTGCAGACCAACTTAATGCGGGTACTGATCTCCTGCTTTGTATTTTTTTAAATCAGAGATTTGCTTCTCCTAGAAAGGTTGCCTTCACCACGGCTTACGGGAGCCCTCTCCACCCCAACACACACATACATACACACAAACACACATACATACATATATTTAAACAGGCAGGTGAGATTTATATTATAGAAGATGTACAACAAGACCTGAAATAGAAGACCTATATTAAATCCCTTGCTAAAATCACTGGAAAGATGGTGGGATCGTTCTACCGATCCAGAAAATATCTCACTTCAGACGCAATCCTCTATCTATAGAAGAGTCAACTACATTCTAAGATGGAGTACTCTTGTCACATCTGGGGAGGAGCCCTTAAAAGCACCATTTCCTGTCTTTACATAGCATAAAACTGTCTTCGAAATTTAGTGGGTGACGATTTTTTCACCACCACCACCACCACCACCACCCCACTTCCTCTTTCTCATGGAAGCGATGTTACAAGTCTGTCTCTGCTCTATCAATACTTTTATGGTAAGTGCTCGACTGAGCTCCAATCTACTGTCCTCCCCTCATAAAATTTCCACAACCAATACTCGCCTAGCCAAAACAATCTCCAACAACGTTCTTCACCCCTATCTGTGCTTAAAATTAAACAAAAGTCCCATGAGCAGAGTTTCTTTCCTAGAACTGTCCATGTGTGAACGCGACGCCGTTTGTCTGCTTCCCAACTGACTATAACTTGGTCGTCTTCAAGTCCAATGTGAATAAATTTCGATTGGGTGGTGCATTTAGATAACCTAGTGCCACTCGAGTTCCACCATGACTGATCCTGTTGTCTCACCATCTACCTAACACTTAACCTTTATCCTTGAGTGGCCTCTAGGCCTTGATAAGTATTGACCCTTTAAGTAAACAAAAAAAAAGAAGAAAGTCACCCTCTCTTGTCTAGGATGCGAAATCAGTAATCTGCTCTTCTAGATGCAGATTTTGTTCAATCAAGAGTTAATATGTAAAACGATGTTCGCTGCTGCTTCCCATAATGGGTGGGGACACAATGAAATGAACAACAACGTTACAGCACTCGGGGGAGGGGGGGGGATAAGAAGAAAACAAGAACCAATGTTACATGTTATCATATTTATTAGACAACCCATCAGACAACCATGGCCATCAGCAAAGAAAGATGAGAGTCAATAAGGGGAATAAGAAACAACACTGAGGCAAAACTTATTTTTTGTTTTAACTTTTTTATTTCGTATTTTAATCAAAAGTTCTCAGAAATCAAAAGGGCCCCCTTTCCTTTAACTAACACTTGATATCTATATGAGATACATAGATATCCATTCCATTCAAGTTCTCATTTACATCTCAATCATTGAGTTAATAAAGAAGTTGAGAACATAATTTCCCTCTATCCACTAGATCATTTAAATATGTTCTAGCATATCTTCATTGTGGTTTTTTCGTCTTACTGAATTTCCGGACAAGAATTCGTCTATTCTGGTGGAGTATCCAAGTTCGTGCTGTTACTTGAGACAAAATCACTTGTAGAAGCTGCACCGTTTCTTGTAAAAGCCAGTGTGGGTTAAACATACTGAAGAGATCTTACTTGGGTTGTGAATATACTATTGTTATGTTGAATATTTGGTCAGGATTTACTTGTAGCGAAAACTATCCTCATGCCAGGTTGTCCTGAGAGAGCTCTGTACAGAGAGGCCTTAGACAAACGAGGATAGTGTCAAATAGGCATTCAAGCTCTTACTCTTATTATGTTTGTGCATATAAAATGTAAAATAACTCATTTTTTTTTTTTTATCCTTCCTTTTCTGTTTATAATTACAAATTGTTTTTCTTTTTTTATTTGCTGTTCAGGATTATTTGCTCCCTTCTCCCTGAACAAATTTATAGCCCAAGTTTATTTATTTATTTATTTATATATATATATATGTGTGTGTGTGTGTGTGTGTGTGTGTGTTAGTGATGGGACAATTCCAATACTTTTCCCGATTCCGATGCAATTACCAATTCCGTACTAAATTCACAATTCCGATACAATTACAGATTCCGATTCTTTGTAAATCTCTAAATATTTAACTAAAAAAGTGCTAATTTGTCCCGATTACCTTAAAAACGCATCTTAAATGTGCATATATTTTCACAAAAGTAAAAACACACTTGTGAAGGGATGATCTAGAGATTTTAGCCTTACTGGAAGTTTAAATCAATAAATATTTATTATTTTATCATTGCTACAAGCAATGGAAGACGTTTTATAAAAACAAAATCAAATAAAAGAGATAATTTAAGGAATCGGTTTTGGCATCGGAAAATAGGCTAAAATTTTTGCGATACCACAAAAAGCTCCGATTTTTGCAATTCCAATTAATCATCCCAGCACTAATATATATATATATATATATATATATATATATATATATATATATATATATATATATATATGGTTGTTAACACGGTTATTTTTTCTTTTAAAGAGAGATTTTTACTAAGAGAACTAGATCGCAGCAAATTTTAATAATTCACTATTTTTTACTATTCTTGATACTTGCATCAGGATTTCAGTTTTTAGCGAGTCAGTTCCGGAAATGACTGAAGCAATTTAAGATTATAGAGCTACCTTCTTTTTTTCCTAAAGTGTTAAAAAAAAAAAAAAAAAAACTTTATCCAACCCTTCACAGACTTAGTGTCGTCTGCCTTTTCATATTCGACTAACAAACTGTTTTGGCGATTTCAGAGAGTGACTCGGGATTCTCCATCAATATTCGGTACTGATTCGATAAGTTCTTCTGAAATCTTTAGGATAAAATTAATTTTTTGTTTGTGTGTTGTTGTTTCTTTTAATGAACACTGTATTAAATTTATATTATGATGATAAAAAGAAATATTGTATTTTTTCAAATAATTTATCGTCTTTAATTATGTTTACATGTTTTTATAAGAATTAAATTATTTTTGGTTTTATTATTTCAGGATATATTTGTTTATTTAGATTTTTATACATAAATTGAATTAAACATCATTTGATTCCAAATCTTAAGCTACCCTGAACATAACTTTGGCTAAAAATCAACATTATCTATTTCAAACCTACAGGGAATGCCTCACAAAAATCTCCTTTAAAGGGGTGACAAGAGCTGACTAATTTTCATAATAAATTAAGTATTTGTTTATATTGGAGATTTTTTTAAAATAAACGCATTTCAGGTGAAAACATTATTGCGTACTTATGTGTGATGGCGAAAGCAGTATAATTTTTTTTAAATTACGAAAAATAATCCTGTAAAAGACGTGCTAGTTGTATTTTTCACAAAACAAAATCAGTCATAATTACGTTCTGAAATATGTTGGTTTAAAAGTAATGGATCCATAATTTGTCAATTTACGTCAAGGGTTATCTCCCTTGTTTGTCATACTAACTTCGCTTGCACATTAAAACATAAGATAAAACTATAACGTGATAAATTTTATTTTTGCTTATATTACTGGATCATTTTTCATAATTTTTTGAATTTATACTAATTTCGTCATGACACGTAAGTACGTAATAATTTTGTTTTTTGCCTGGAATGCGTTGGTTTAAAAGATAACCAATACAAACAAGCACCAAAAATTATTATGACTAAAACAATGTTGCATACAGAATCGACACTTACTGGAGACGGCACACTCAATCCTGATGTGACAAGTTGCTACCTTAAAATAAAAAAAATTATCTTTTTATAAATTTATAGCTTTTTTTTTTTTTCAATTACTTTTACATAATTTATATTATGCCCTATTTCTTTGTTAGCATCCATAAATTTAAATTTAATAAGTCTTTGATAGCAGCAGCTATAACAATGTTCACTTTGATTCTGTTTTGTTCATTCTTCAAAATGATCAGTTTGAGTTGAAAGCTTGCATCCATAAATAAGAATTTCTATGCACCCATTTCTATGTGTAGACACAGCAGCCTAGAAAAAAAAAATGGCCGCTGAGTTCTTAGAATGCATTCAACAATTCTTGTAAATAATTATAACAATGATTTCATGTGGACTGTAGAAATAACGGTATTCCAATTTGTCATGAAGCTGACTGATAATTTCAAAATGATCCATGTGATCTTGAATCCATAAATGAGGATTTCTGTGTACCCATTTTGATCCAATAACTTAGAAGGTCAACTTGGTAATGTGTAGACACAGCGATCAAGTAAAGAATGGTCGCTAAATTCACAGAATGCGTTCAACAAGTCTTGTAAATAATTATGACAATGATTTGAAATGGACTGAAGAAATAACAATATTCCAATTTTGGATTTTTTGAGATGAGATGTGAATGTTTTGATTAATCAGACTAACAATTATTCTCATCTTGGCACAACGTTTCAGTCGTTGCACCTCGCGACTTTCTTTGGGTGTTGAATACGTTTCCTTGCATTGTGTTTTTTAAAAAAAAAATAAAATAAAATAAAACGAAAATATGCGTTGGTATCAATCCTCTGTTTCATAAAACATTTTTTTTTTTCGCTAATATCAACAATTAGCATAAATATACCGAAAAATTGAGTCATAGGAAAGCCTTAAAAAAAAATTGAACTTTCTTTATGATCTACGGATCCACCCTCAAACCCACGGTTCGAATTCTTGCAATGCAGAGCTAATCCCTCTTTTTCTTAGTAGAGAAAAAGAAAACATATATTCAACACCCGAAGAAGGTCGCAAGGTGCAGTGACCGAAGCGTTGTGCTAATAACACTCAAGATGAAAATAATTGTCCGATTAATCGAAATAATACAAACAATATTCTAAATTGCCATGAAGCTGGCTGACAATTTTCAAATGATTCAAAGGATTGCCAAGCATCCATTAATATCCAGTTCTTGGGAGTGTGAAATCTGTAATTTACAATGTGCATTGAACCGTTATTTGCAGTCAATTGATGGTTGGAAATGGAAATGTTTCAAAGATGGATTTCATCATTCAATATGCAAAAACTCTTCTTCTTTTATTTTTACTAAAGAAAACTCTCTTTACGAACAATTATTTTTATAATTTATATGTGGAGTAAGGATTTCTTTCAGTTTCAGTTTTATATAAAACTCTAACTCGACGGCCATTTTCTTTCTAGGCTGCTGTGTTTACAAATTATTGGTCAACTTGAACAAATTATTGAAAAAAAGCGAACGACAAATGTTTTTTTTTTGTTTTAATGTTTGAATAATGTTTTTTGTTGTTTTATTATGTATTTTTGCATGCATGTTTGTATGTAAAACAATTTTCTTAATTGTTTCTTTCCAATTTTATAATCAATCACTTTTATTTATGTTATGACGTAAAATTAACAATTTAATATTTACATATTTTAGGGGGGGGGGTTGTGTCCATATAACACAACAAATCTTGGTAATTATTACAAGACTTGTTCCTATTCTGGTCGCCATTTTGTATGCATACATGGAAAACCAATACGTGTACATTGAATGTACATCTAAGTGCACACGGTGGAGAAGTAAATTTCTCCTATCACAAAAATTAAAACTTTAATTGGGGTAAATCAGAAGAACAGGTGACAAGGTATCTGGCCTTCAGGCTAGGATCAAAATGTAGTATCTGTTCTGATGCTACATGTAAGTTAATTTGTCCTTAGTCAATGTGGAAGAAATCCTTCTATACTAAGGCAATTTGTATTTTTTCCCTTTTGGGGGAGCTGGTTTTTCCCCCACATTAAAAGCAACCTTGTGTCACATTTTGTTTTCGTGGTGAAGCAAATAAATATTTAAACTTAATTATTTTTTGCATGAAATAATAAATGAACTGTTATTATTGTTTGGAATTTGTTTTTAGTATTATAAAAAAAATATATATTATTTTATAAAATGTTTATTGATTTTTTTCAGTTTTTGCTTTTTGTTTTTTTGGGTTGTTTTTAGGAAAATAGAATAATTTTTTTATCTAATGATGTTTTGCTGCGGAATTTGGGTCGCCCGTTCTTCTGATTCACCTTATTTTTTTTTATTTTTATCATTTCGCCCCAAACACGGCACAGAACCTCTTAGTTGTGACGGACTACTATGTAGGACCAGATATATTAAATTATGGCTCTCCAGCAGTGTTGATCAAGCACCACCTCCCTTAATCAGAAGAACAAAAAAAATTGTTCCAGATATTGGATCTAGTTTCCTGCTCCAGATTAATTTGGCTAACCTATCTATGCTATCAAAAAAAATGTATTTTTTATCTGTGATATTAGGTTGACAAGAAAATTCTTGCGGAATTTATAATTTTGATTTCAAATGGTGTATTTTCAAATAAGTTTTCGTTATAATACCTTTACTTTATATATCATTTTAAAGAGCGTTTTATGCTCTATATAATTGCTTAAATTACAATCGTTTTAAAACAATGATGTCTTCTTTTCAGAACGTTGAATACAAAATGGAAAAAAAAAAAGCAAATTCGCACAATTTTCTTATTTCAGTTCAAGCTAGGCCGAAAAGCTGCTGAAACAGCTCATGATATCAGTAAAGCATTTGGTCCAGGAACCACTATTGAACGCATAGCACAATGGTGGTTTAAGAAATTTTGTGGCCACAATGAGTCTTGAAGATGATGAGCTTAGTGGTCGGTCATTGGATGTTGACAATGATCTATTAAGAGCCTTAGTTGAAGTCAATTCACGCACAACTGTTCAAGAACTTGCTTCTGAATTAGATGTAATGTATACAGCGATTTTCAACCACTTGAGAGAGATTGGAAAGACAGAAAAACTTGATAAATGGGTGCCTCACTAATTGAACAACAACCAAAATAAACACCGTTATGAAGTGTCATTTTTCCTTCTTTTATGCAACAAGAACGACCTGTTTCTCGACAGAGTTGTGACTTCCGATGTAAAGTGGGTTCTTTATGACAACCAGTGACACTCAGCTCAGTGGTTAGATGCCGACGTATCTCCACAACATTCCCGAAGCCAGAGTTGCACCAAAAGAAGGTCATGCTGACTGTTTGGTGGTCTGCGATTGGTCTCATCCATTACAGTTTTTTGAATGCATGCGAAACCATTACGGCGGAAAAGTACTGTCAACAAATGGATGAAATGCATCAGAAACTTCGACAACAACATCCAGCATTAGTCAACAGAAAAGAACCAATTCTCCTTCATGACAATGTTCGACCACACGTTGTTAAATCAACCCTGCAAAAATTCAACGTATTGGGCTACGAAATTCTGCCTCATCCACCATACTTTCCAAACTTCTCATCTATTGACTATCACTTTTTCAAGCATCTCGACAACTTTCTACATAAGTAAATGCCTTAAAAACCTAAGTGATATCGAAAATGCTTTCAGCAACTTCATCGCCACCAGAACGCAAGATTTTTACATTACTGGCATAAATACACTTGTTTTGCATTGGAAAAAATGTGTTCATTCTGATTGTGCTTTCTTGTCAACCTGATATATATATATATATATATATATATATATATATATATATATATATATATATATATATATATATATCCCAACTACAGGTAAATTAGAGAACTGTGCTCAAAATATCATATAGAACTAATAAGTAATAGCTCCAAACATTTAAAGAAAGATTCGATTTAAGGCTCCCAAAATTCATGCTAGAATTATTCACGTTGACACGTGGCGCAATGGATAAAGTTGCTAAGTATAATCAGTTTTAATTAACAATTGTGTGGATGTTGAATGTTCTATTCTCAGATTCTCACCTGAGGAAAGTCAGCAAAAAACGTTATCAAAATTAGCAACCATGATGAGAGTAATCATCCGAGACATGCAACGTCTTTATGATGTGTCAGTTAGACCTTCAGGTGTTTTGTAGACGTTCTTCACTCTGCCCTTTTGCATTCTCGTTGTGTTGAAGGAGGCTACCCGGCATTGTTTGGGACTGTATAAAACAAAGAGTAAAAAGAAGTTGCGTTTGGACATACCTGTTATTCTTGGGATATTGATGAATTTTTGATGACTATCATTTGCTAACCCAAGCAGAAGAATATTTTACCTGCCCTACGACAGGTATTAAAAACACATATATGAAATAATTGTATCTTTCACTAGGATGGGTAATTTCTTAGACTGGCTAAAAAATAGTCTAACCCATACAATACTACTACTACTCTGCCTTCATCTTTAGTGTCAAGTATTTCAAAATATGCTTCGGGGTGGAATAATAAAATTGTTGCCCTAGAAAAGACGACGTGATTCCATTTCCGTTTGATGAAAACAGGTTTTCTTTTTTTGTTGTAGGCCATCTATTAGTTAGCCAGTTGTGTACAAATCCCCAGAGTGATAGGAGCCTTCTATCATGACTGAAAGTGACACAATGTTCAACATGCGAGAGCGGAGATGCACCGCTGTACAACTCATGCTGTCTACCAATCTACGTTATGACAACAGGACCATTGCCAGCACCCTCAACAAAGTTTCCAGCCACGATTATGGTCTTTGGTGTGATTCTAAGTGAGGGCCACATCATGCCACCTCACATCTTCAAAGTCAACACCAAGGTGTATCTGGATGTGCTGAAGAATGTGGTGATCCCCTGGTGCAATCAGGTGGCCGCTGCCAGACCCTGGCAGTGGCAGCAGGACTCGGCGCTGGCTTAAAAGTTCAATGAGACCCAGGCTTGGCTTCAGAACGAGTGCTGCGACTTTGTACCCTTCTCTCACTGAGCCCCCTTTTCCCCCGATCTGAACCCACTGAACTACTTCATTTGGTCATACATCAAGAACATCACCAACATGACCTCCTACAACACCAAAGCCAGCATGATCATCGCTATCCGCCGGGTAACTGCCGAGCTTCCGCCAATGCTTATGGAAAAGGCATGCTCCCAGTTCCTGATCCGTAGCGAGGCGGCGATTGAGACTGAAGGCAGCTACATTGAATAGATGTCAGCTGTACTACATAACCAAGTTACTTGAATTGATTTTTTCAATAAAAGCTTTAAACTAAAGCTGTAGTGTTGTTTTCTTTAGGGGCGGGGACAAATTTATCGTTCCACTGTATGGATGATACTGATGTATTTGAATGTGCTATTACGACACACACACACACACACACACACACACACACACACACACACACACACACACACACACACACACACACACACACACACACACTGTTGTCGATTAACGTGCATTTTCTCTTTTATACTAAATAATGTTTTTTTTTTATTTCTTTTTCTCTTTCTATTATGAAGAAAATATCAGGATGGGTGACGTGGAAGAATGTTGTCCGGCTCTAAAAGACAGCAATAATAAAATGATGGTCATGTGCGTCTGCGTCTTGTTTATCATTGGCCTTCTGCTACTCATCATCATTTTACCCATAAGCTTTGGTTATCTCAACTATTATGAGGTAAGAACGACAGAGTTTTTTTGTTTTTTTTTACAAATTGAACGTCAACATTATCTTTCTGCGTCAAACTTATCAAATGAGCCAGTTGGTATTGATGAAATGGTTTAAATTTAATAGGAAAGAAAAAACAATTCATCGGATGACTAATCAGTTAACCGACTGGTTACCGATTAATCAGTAAAGTTGCCAATAAGGCACAAACTATTTCCTTTTTTAAAAACTTACAACATTTTTACATTCTCCTTTCTTTCTTCTGAATTATCGTTGGTCTTCCACTTACTTTGTTGGTTTATTCTTTAAACCGTTTTCGTTTCAATTTTTCCATCGATTTATTTTTGATAAAACACTATCATACGAAAACAAAATTGTTTTACTTTACAAGATTTTCCAGTGCGTGCTCACATGCATGCTCATAGTAAAATTAAACTCTCATGTTTTCCTCTCTGTCAACCTCAGGAAGAACGGGGAGTGAATATGCATTGAATGATTTAAACGGATATATATCATTTTAATTGAAGATATTGCACTTCACAATTCGCTTGGCGTTTGCAGTAACCATTAACAAGGCTCAGGGACAATTTTTACATTTGTGTGGCTTACATCTACACCCTGATTGCTTCTCACGTGGACAAATATATGTTGTGTGTTCTACAGTCAGAAAATCAGACAATCTCTACATCTGCACAGAAAAAGGACACCTCAAAATATTGTGTATCCACAAATATTGAGAACATAAACATAAGAAACACACATTTTTCTTTTGTATTTTTTGTGTTTCATTTAAACAAACTGAGCCGCAGCAACGTGTGGTCGGGTACAGATAGTATATATATATATATATATATATATGGTTCTGTTTGAAATTCCATATAGATTTCTGTTTGACAGAAAGATTCCCAAGTTTGACTAGAGACACCTGAAGATCAGGTTACATTGGCTGAAACGTTGTGGCAATAACCCTTATCCTCAGGTGGCCTTTGAACCTTGATAGGTAGTAGCTCCCTTTCAAAAAAAATAAATAAATAAAAAACACTGTAGATATTCATAGAATTTTTTTTTATTGCATTTTCACCCCAAATAAGGCACATTGCCACTTTGTTGTAGGGGGCTACTATCAGGGACATAAGCATGAGGGGTACTGTGTAGGGAGTTGGGCAGCAAGATGTCGGTTCATGTTACACTTGAACTTCTGCATGTCAGTACAGTTGGGGAAGCAGAGACCGGAGGGGAATTCTAAAGTCTAGCGGTTTTGGGGAAGAAACTACTGGAGTAAAAGGCTCTCTTACATCTAGGGATCTCTACCGTGAAGGGGTGGGATTTTGCTGCTTGTCGAGTTTGTCGGGGGTATTTATGTCGAGGGGGCACAAGTGCTTGCAGTTCGTCAGAGCATTCACCATTAAAGTACTTGTAGAACAGGCAGAGGGATGCAACATTTCGTCGATGGGACAGAGGCTGAAGTTTAGATGACAGGTCAGGACCTATCAGATTGGCGACTATTTTTTTAACCTTGTCTAGGAGCGAGAGACTAGCAGCAGATGCATCAGCCCAAATATGACAACAAGACTCCATACATGGGCGAATGGTGGCCTTATAGAGGTATAGGATACTTTCGGGCGTTAATAGCTTTCTAGCATGGAAATAGAATACTAAGCGCAATAGATCCAAATTATCAATCGTCTTGTAGAAAAAATTCAGAAACAGAAGATCTTAGACCGCCATTCCATTTTAAGATACAAGTGATACTCTTGTGCAAGTAGTGTATTGTGAAGCAAGGGTTGCGCAATCACATCTCCAGAAGTGACATTTCTTAAGTCCAGTGGCAAGAAGTTCAGGATGTTAGGAAACACTGCCGAGATAAGTAGGAAGCTCTCTCATATACAGCAGCTCATATTCCCAACTCGTTACTCATATAGTAATTGCCAGATCCAACGTTGCTTAACCAAACTATAACATCTACAGTACTATCTACCTGTGTCACTTAAGGCATCTTAACTTTGTGGAACTTTTGTGCGCAGCTAGTTTATTCTCGTATTTGTCTTTTAAACTGCAGTATAATTAACAGCTGAGAAAGTGTAAACAGAAAGAAAAAATACAACAAATAGTTTATACCAAACGCAATATAATTTAATTATCTGCTGACCTGTATACTTTTGTAAGACTTTTCATTTCAGAATTTCTTGTTGATGTTTGTGTGTCTTATCGTCATTCTAAAATAAAAATTACTGCGCAAAGAGTTTTGAGATACTGAAACTTATTTTGAAAAAAAAAAAAAAAAAACAATTTCAGAATGTTAAAAGTATACAGGTCGGTAGAAAATTAAATTTTAATGCGCCTGGTGGAGTTTATATATATATATATATATATATATATATATATATATATATATATATATATATATATATATATACGAGCAAACAGTTAATAAAACATGTTAAAAAACACTTTGAAAAAGAGTTAAAAACATAATTCATCTGAAAAGGAAACACTTGATAAGTGGATAGTCCTTAATCCGTGGAGTTTCGAAGAAATACTTTCCTTCTCATCAGAGGGTAGGAATTAGCAAAATGTGGGATCGGATTTTGCATACAAAAGTATTTGATGAAACAGCTAGTAAGTCAAAGATCTTACTTGATAACAAAACAGTGAAGCAGAGGGAATATCGTGAAGAAAAAGATAATTACACGTGAATGGAAGCTCTATCTCCTATTTGGTTTTATCGAGCTTTTACATCTGGTTGAGATTACTTTATAAATATTAATTCTTTAATATTTATAATATACTTTAGTTTTACCATCTTGGATCATTTTGGTAAATTTAATTGTAATTTTTATTTTATATATATATATATATATATATATATATATATATATATATATATATATATATATATATATATATATATATAATCTCCAGGCTTGAGATGTTCAAAAGTAAGGACAACAAATGGTTCAGGGTCACCTGACAAAGTCTCATTGACTGAAACAGATGGCTGTTTGTAGCGACCAAATGTAACTGTTTACCTTCGAATAATTAATATATATATATATATATATATATATATATATATATATATATATATTCGATTTCACGGTTGGTAAATCGAGAAAAATGTTAGTAGCCATGTTTGTTTTTCTAAGAAACAAATTTTATTTTTAAATAAAAAGAAAATGTTAAGTTTCAGAAGGTTAAAAGTATACAAGCCAGAAAAAAATTTAATTTTTTTTTTGTCTGATAAGTTATTTGTTATACATTCCGTGTTTTGTTTTTTGATTTCTCGGTTGTTAACTATACTGCAAGATTACATGTTATTTATTTTCTTTTGCTTTTTTTAGTTTGGGGTTGTCCGCAACAAGATTACAGGCGCAGTAAGCTTGGATAGAGTCTACGACAGTGGACGATATGTAATTGGACCGTCTTATGAATTTAAAAGATTCCAGGCTGATGCTCATTTCCAGTATGTCGATAATGTTAAAGTCTTTACATCTGACAAACTTGAAGTAAGTTTTTGATTTTTTTTTTTTTTTGTCTTGTTTTTTGTTTACTTTTTCACGTTAAGATCTGATTTTTTATTTGATTCAGTTTTTTTTTTTTACTTCGTTTTTGGGGGCTTTTTTTTACTTTTTCACGTTAAGATCTGATTTTTTATTTGATTCAGTTTTTTTTTTACTTCGTTTTGGGGGGCTTTTTTTTTTGCTTTTTATTTTACTTCTTTCAATATTTTTACTTCTAAACGTTATTTAAATATCTGTTCAGTTTACTCTTATATAAAATAAACATTAATATCACAACCAGTCTCGCATTTTTTTTTTAAGTATTGAATATTTAAAAAGATACCTTTCTTTTAATTTGTCATGCACAAGGCATATTGCTACTGAAGTGAAAGAAAAAAGACAAATCGATTTGTTAGTCAAGGCTATATATACCAAATCGATTTGTTAGTCAAGGCTATATATACCAATCAGACTGTAGATAAGAAAAGTTTACTAGACAAAAGTAAATGTAAACTTCAATCTAATATAAATATTAATATTTATATATTAATCCCAACCAAATAAAAAAAAGCTCAATATGACGACAATAGGAAGTAGAACTTGACATAAAAAACACCTTTCTTTATTTCTTGATCTTACCAAAATATTTCATTCCACTTTGGAATGACCAATTTCGGTTTGTTTTTCATTTTTATTTATTTTTATAAACATTTTACAAGTTTTTTTTTGTTTTTTGTTTTGTTTTTTTTTTGCATTTTATGACCACGATCATATAATGCAGTTTCATACAATGCTTAAACAAGCAAATCTTTAGCTTTGCTATATGTACAGAGTGTCCAAAAAGTAACTGAAGGGTTTTGAACTTAAATAGATTCTTTATTTTTGATGATATCTTTATACAATTTTAATACAATCTGACTAAGACATTGGGAAATTATTTTTTTTAAATTGCAAAATTCAAACAATTTTTATTTATGAAAAATAATGTCTTTTAAATGTTGCCCATTTTCAGTTTCGCATATTTGTGCTTTTTCCAAAACATTATTCATGACAGATTGCAGAATCTCTGGATTGCGATTTAACTCTTTTATTTTATTCCTGATGTTTTCCTTCAATTCTTCCAGGGTTTGGGGTTTGACGTTTTGGGGTCTCTGTATTGATTTTTCTTTATTTCTTTCAGGTTGGTCTTTCTGCCTGGTACCAATATTTTCTCATTCAAAACCAGCTGCCATATCTACATCAGAAATATGATATCTACTACCATGACAAAGTGAAAAGAAAAGGCAATGATGCCATAAAGGTTGGATTTTGGTTTTATTATTCCGACATTAATAAAATCTTCTTTTTTTTTTTTTTTTTTTTTTTTTTACAAAGGAGTCACCACTTACCGAGGCCCGGAGTCCACTCGAGGATAACGGCTGATGAGTACACGATAGTCAATGAGATAATATCGTAGTAACCATCAGTAGTTGAAATCTGGTAAATTGGATTACTTAAGGAGACGACTCATCAAGTGCATGTTTACATTGGACTTGAAGATGACCATATTGTAATCAGCTGCAAGGCAGGGAAACGGAAGAGAGAGTTCCACAGACGTGTAGTTCTAAGAAAGAAGCTTTGTTTATGGAATCTACATTTAGGTTTGGGCACAGATAGAAAGTGGGGGAAATTAAAACAATAGATATCATAACAGATAAAATTAATTTCCCCAAACGGAAGAGTTTTGCACCACTTTCTGTGTCTTCTTATAAGATTAAAATCAACATCTACTGATACTAAACCTAATGTCTAGAATCCTTATTCCAATTTTGATCAAAATTTGTTACATGATATGGATTCCAGAAAATGTTTAAAATTCAAAGCTTAAAGAGTCTCAAGAAGAAATTCAAGGAACCTTGCTTCATTGGTGTCTTATGATTATGGATCAGATTCGATGCAAATCTGACATTTTTTTTTATTTCTTAATAGGATGCTGTGCATATAGTAGCCCCCCCCCCCGAACAGCTCTTTAAA
Source organism: Euprymna scolopes (assembly GCF_053919585.1). Classification (NCBI taxonomy): domain Eukaryota; kingdom Metazoa; phylum Mollusca; class Cephalopoda; order Sepiida; family Sepiolidae; genus Euprymna; species Euprymna scolopes. The sequence continues at coordinate 27,308,187 of NC_136491.1, read as the reverse complement.
ATATGTCAAAATAATGAAATTTGGGAAATATTTGTGTTTAATAACTAATGTTGAAATCTACATCAGAGGTATCGAAATTTTTGCAGAAGATTTTCATCCCCTCCTTTTTTTTTGTTTTTTTTTTTTTTTGGCCACTTTACATAATATTAAATTAAACTAAATATTTGACACTTTTACATCTAGCATCTGTGTTTGAAAATTCATAATGATCGGTTAATTAGTTTAGGCGTGAATCCTGTACATACAAATATATAAACATATATGCATACACATCTAATTTTACAAAATAATTCCCAATTAACTTTAACTTTATATAAATAGAGACAAGTTGTAATCTTTTACCCCTGGACGTCAATAATTGAATTTTTGTTTATTTTTTTTTTTATGTTTGTTTCCTTGTGATCGCTGACAGCTAATTTATTAAAAATTATTGTATTTGAATTAGTTTTTTGTTTACAGGAAACTAAACTGATTAACTTCAAATAACATGGCCGCCAGTGATAAGAAAACGCACATAAAATTTGCTAAACAAAAAAGTCTATTCTAACATATTTTATTCAACTTTATTTCATGGTCAAATAAAAAAATTCTGGTATTCTGACTTCCTTACTCTTCCCACACCTTTCATCACCCCTCACAAACTCCCTGCCTTCCTTAAATCTCTTATGCCACTCAAAAACTGATGCTCGATTCATGCAAGATGGTCCAAAAGCAGTCTGAAGCATTCCATATGTTTCTTTGGCATTTTGTTCTAAGTTTAAAACAGAATTTTATTGCATATTGTTCTTCTAAAGTGTTCTCACATCCAGATTGCATTTTTGAAATTCACCAGCTGTGACAATTTGCATATGTACTTTTCTTTGGCTGCTGCTGCTAATAATTTAGTAGGGTGTATTCCATTTCCTGTTGTAGCTGTTCATTTGAACCTGAAATTATAAATATTAGTCAGTCGACTCATAAGATATGTAGCAATAACATACTAAATTTTCAAGAGTCTACAACAAATTTAAATGCCTGTATCAAAAAAGTCTGGAAACTTATTGGAGGCACCTCGTAGGTTTAACCTGGAAAATCCAACCAGTTTGATTTTATATATTAGATGTAATTTGGATGTCCAGCGCCATTATCTCATTGTCTCTTTCTCCCTTTGAATCAAAGGTGGTAGCAAAATCGAAACACAGGAGAGGCTTGTTCATAAGTGTAGAAATTGATAATGGTTAGTTATGTAGATTGTAAGCTTGCCATGTTCAGGTTCTTCCAACATTATTCAATTATTTTAACAAATATCCTTAATATGTGAATTAATATCTCCTCTTCCAATGGGTGAAATAGTAGGATACCATTTAAGATTTTAATAAACAGTAAATTTCATATGCTAGTGAAAGTATTATGAGGCTGGATAAGATATGTAATCAATGAAATCTATGGGAATTTTATTTTTTGTGGCTAAATAAGACAGACTGAAAGTTTTCATATTTTTTGGTTACTTTTTTTTTACACAGAACTCACCACTTATCAAGGTTCGGAGGCCACTCGAGGATAAGGGTTAATGGGTATACATTAGTCAATGTGATTATAGCGTAGTAAACATAAGTAGAGGGAATTTTGTAAATTGGATTACTTAGGGGGACGGTTCATCAAGAACTTGTTTATGTTGGACTTGAAGACAATCAGATTGTAGTCAGCTGGAAAGCAGGCAATCGGAAGAGAGTTCCACAGGCGTGAAGTTCTAAGAAAGAAACTTTGTTCATGGAATCTACATTTACATTTAGGCACAGATAAAGAGTGGGGGAAATTATTGATAGTGGTTTTGGCTAGATGAGTGCTTTTTGTGAAAGTTTGGCGAGGGGGCGGGCATGGATTGACGCTCAGCTGAACACTTGCCATGAAAATAATGATAAAGCAGAGATCGGCTCGCAACATCTTTTCTGTGGGAAAGAGGTTGCAGGGAAGAGAAATGGGCATCCCCCACTAAGCTATGAAGTCTGCCTTGAACTCTGCTTCTAGCAGCTTATCCTGCCCAGTTAGAATCAAGTATCGATTTGTTATATAAATTGCTCTTTAGTCTTAACTTTGAAAATCCGGCTAATTTAATTTTATATATTAGATAACACTTTCTCAATTTAAATGCATATTTATTAAAAAATTAAAAGAAAAAAATTTACTCTGTAATTCCTGAGGCAACACATCTAAAGCTGTTGAAAAATTATGTAAAAAAAATTGCAAAATATTTTACCCCCCCCCTTTCCTCCACTTTACTTGCACTGTTAAATTTTTGTATTTACATTTTTTTAAACATTTTCTTCCAGAATGTAGCGACCCGATTTACGACACGTGATGTTGTTAAACAACGCTTGAAGCTCGAGACAGAATTATTTCAGAATTTGAAAAACGTTCTTGGAGGAAATTGCTGCAAACCCCATTGTGATACAAATGAGAATGCGACTGGTGTGTATCCTTGTATTTATGTTGTACTTACTTTATATTCCATATGTTTTTATATACCTTAATCTTTACATTAAAAAAAAAAACAAAGAAACTTTCCTTTTTATCAGAATGAAGAAAAGTGTAATGTGATATAAAAGAAGTTGTGCAGCAAGATGTCTGTTCACATTACATTTAAACTTCTGCATGTTTAGTACTAATGTTGGGACGATTATTCAGAATCGGGAATCAAAAAAATCAACAAATTTGGGGGTATTGGAATCGGTATCGGAATCACAAAATTGGTGCCTATTTTCCGATGCCGAAACGATTCTTTTAATTATCTTCTTTTTTTTTTTTTGATTTTGTTTAAAGCAAAATCTTCCATTGCTGTTAATAATGGAATAATAATAAATATTTATTGATTTTAAATCACCAGTAAAGCTAAAATCTATAGATCATCCTCCACAAATGTATTTTGACGTTTAAAAAAATAACTGCACCTTTAACATGTGTTTTTTACAGAAATCGGCGAAAATAACAACTCTATAATTCGGTGCCTAAACCTAAATTTTTTTCTTTTAATTTTTTAATAAATATGCATTTAAATTGAGAAAGTGTTATCTAATATATAAAATTAAATTAGCCGGATTTTCAAAGTTAAGACTAAAGAGCAATTTATATAACAAATCGATACTTGATTCTAACTGGGCAAGATAAGCTGCTAGAAGCAGCTTATCTTGCCTTGACAGAGTTCATAAAGAATTGGAGTCGGTAATTGTATCGGAATCGGGAAAAATATTGGGATCATCACCTCACTAGTTAGTAGAGTCAGGGAAGCAGGAGACAGAAGGAGAATTCTAAAGTCTAGCTGTTAGAGTAGAAGGCTTTCCAGCATCCATTGTCGAGCCATTTATCAGAGTTTCTGGTTGTGTTCTGGATTTAGAAAAAAACTTTTTGCATTCTTTGATTAAGTTAAATTAATCGCCTGATGAGATCTGCAATCGAAACCTGATTGCATTATTTGCATTAGTTGGATAATACAAACTTCTTGTTATTTTTAACAATGGTTCAACGGATGTCAAATCTGACTTTCTTCAGGTGCATCTTTTCAAAATCTTGGACCCCCACACTGTCCAGCACCGTCGAAAAAGGAAAAACAAAGAAAAATAAATAAATCCGACTTGGCTTTTCTTTCTGTTTTAACACAATTCGTTTATTACTGTTTTTCTCTCTCCCCCGTCTCCACATCAGCTTAAAAAGTTTCTCGCTGCAACTGCAGGCCACATGTCCAACTCCCCTGGTGGCGTTTTTTCTTTCTGCTCCACTACACACCGATCAAAGACAACCATTTCTCATCTTCAACTTTACACATCCATCTTTTTCAACCGCATTTTTCTTCTCCCGACCACGTGGTGTCCTTTATTTTTTTGTTTTTCTTTTTCTGTGCCTAAACCTAAACGTAGATTCCATGAACAAAGCTTCTTTCTTAGAACTGCACGCCTATGGAATTGTCTAACGTTTTCCTGCTTTCCGGCTGACTACAATATGGTTATCTTCAAGTCTAACGTAAACAAGTTTTTGATGAGCCATTCCATATAAGCGAACAAATTTACCGAATTTCCATTACTAACGATTACTATATTGTCCAATTTCTACTGTACACTATTTAACCTTTATCCTCGAGTAGCCTCTTGGCCTTGATAAGTGGTGATGCCTATGTAAAAAAAAAAGCTTCCTAATTTTCATATGTACTTTTCTTTGGCTGCTGCTGCTGCTAATATTCTTGCAAGCCAGCTATCTTACAGCTTCTGCTGATATTTTCCCGTGCACTCATACGCACTCTGTTACAATCATTGAAGATGATCTATTGCGAGTACGTAACTAAAAATTCATCTTCTCTCAAGAAATTCAAAAATCTTACCAGACCTTCTACGCAAGCTTCCAACATTTAAATGGTGGTGGTGATGCTTGCTGTTGAGACTGACTCATCATTTTTGTATGACTCTATTATTGGCATTCATTTCCCTGATATCTTTCTAGTTAGAATTCTTTCTAGAAAGGCATCCAGTACTTACGGGAGGGACCATGTGAAGGTTGCCAACATCCCTAAGTGAAAATGTTTCTGTAGAAGGAGCTGGACTCAAACTTGGCACACCTAGGTTATCAGTCCATGTCGTTAAACACTTAGCCACCATCACTTTTTTTTGTTGATGATGATGATGATGATCATCATCATCATCATCACCACAACCACCACTTCCTCCTCCTCCTTTGGATGTTTTTAGTTGAATTTTCTTTCTTAAACATCAGGTCAATTCCTTTGACTTTAAACATTCAAGCTGTATAAACACTATCGCCGTTCCCAATGGGCAAGCCTTTTGTAAAATTATAAAAGAAATTTTCTTGTCAATCTGATTAAACCATTTATGGTGGTTTTTTGTTATGTTCCCAAGCTTTTCAATTATAATGGAAATCACCTTGACTATCGTACAGTTTGAGGTTTTGATATATTATTATTGTTTCATAGCTTTCTTAACTTTATGATGTTTTTTATTTATTTATTTTTTATTTTATTTATTTTTTAAATTTTTTAATTTATTTTTAATTTATTTATTTTTTTAAACATTCAATTATTATTATTTATTTTTTATTTCGTTTAATTTAAAAAAATTTTAATTTATTTTTATTTATTTATTTTTTAAACATTCAATTATTATTTTTTTTTTCGTTTATTTTTTAAATTTTTAAATTTATTTTTAATTTATTTATTTTTTTAAACATTCAATTATTATTATTTCTTTATTTATTTTTTATTTCGTTTAATTTTAAAAAATTTTAATTTATTTTTTATTTATTTATTTTTTAAACATTCAATTATTATTATTTCTTTTATTTATTTTTATTATTTCATTTATTTTTTAAAGTTTTTAATTTATTTTTAATTTATTTATTTTTTTTAAACATTCAATTATTATTTTTTTTTTTTTTTTCGTTTATTTTTTAAATTTTTAAATTTATTTATTATTTTATTTTTTTAAGCATTCAATTATTATTTTTTTTAATTTATTTTTTTTTCGTTTATTTTTTAAAATTTAAAATTTATTTTTTATCTATTTATTTTTTTTAAACATTCAATTATTATTATTTTTTATTTGTTTATTTTTTTTTAAGTTGTAGGCAATTTGAGAAGCAACTAAAAAAAATATTCCACAGTTTTTAAGAAACAGACTATGCGGGTTTGTATTACTGTACACATAGATTCGAAAAAGTTGTCAAAAAACAAATATATAACAAATAAATGTTATCAAAGGCAAGATAAGTTACTTTTCTACCAAACTGGATATATTTTTCGTATTTTTATTCAATGTAACATGTTTATTCAGCTCTAAAACCATACAGTGTTTACCGATGTATTGGAACATTCAAGATGGCGTCTTATTCTCTCTTTAACACGGTAAGTGTGAGAAAAGATGTTATAAATAAAAAACCGGATAAAATACTGTTAAAAACTGGCTCAATATATGTTACCGTGACATAGGTTGACATATATTCGGCGGGTTTTTAATAGTATTTTGTATAGTTTTTTATTTATAACACCTTTTTCCATACTTACGGTGTTAAAGAGGGTGTGAGACGCCATCTTGAATTTTCGAATACATCGGTAAACACTGTATGTTTTTCGAGCTGAATAAATATGTTACATTGAATAAAAACACGAAAAATATATCCAGTTTGGTAGAAAAGTAACTTATCTTGCCTTTGATAACATTTATTTGTTATATATTTGTTTTTTGACAACTTTTTCGAATCTATGTGTACAGTAATACAAACCCGACTATGCATATGCATCACAAAAACTTATATTTTCTTTTTTCCTCTTTTCATCTTAGATTGCTTGTCGTGTAAGCCAAGGCAAAACTGCACTATTGATGATTACGGCATGTTCATAGACGTGCGTTACTTCCAACTGGGTGCCATTGACATTCCTGATGCTTTGGATGAAAGTTTTCTTGATGCCCTCATTTTGAATGCCTCGGCCGAGCGAGAAGTCTATCTTCAAGAGGCGACCATCGTTCGTAAAGAAACAGAACAAAAGGTAAGAAAAAAAAAGAGTTGTCAATCTAATCGATCCCACTTTATCAACTAAGCTCCAGCCCCTGTCCCATCGCCGCAATGTTGCATCACTGTGCCTGTTTTAAAAATATTTTAATGGAATGTGTTCTGATGAACTTTTTTTTTTATTTTCTTTTTTTTTTTTTTATATAGGCATCACCACTTATCAAGGCCAAGAGGCCACTCAAGGATAAGGGTTAAAGAGTGTACAGTCCCTCGACGTACATATCCCCAATAAACGCGCTTAGCAAATAAGATCTCACCCCTTCGCTGTTGATGTCCGTAAATGACAGAAACCTTTCTATTCTAATAGTTTCTTTCCTCGAACAGCTAGACTTTGGAATTCCCTTCCTGCTGCCTGCTTCCCTGGCTGTACTGATATGCGGAATTTTAAATGTAACATAAACAAATATCTTACTAATCTTTCCTAGACATGCCCCCAAATAGTAGCCCCTTACGTCCAAGTGGCGATATGCTTTGTAAGAGGTGAACATGAGTAAAAAAAAAAAAAAAAAAAAAAAAGAGTCATCTCCCCCGTAAAAAAAAAAAAAACATTATTTTCCCTTGAATAAAGGAGAGAGGTTTGTCATTGGTTTAGATTTGAACGCAAGTCCGTGTGTTCTTTCTTTTTTTTTTATACCCCAAGCAGGGCTTATTGCCAGTTGGATGTAATTAAGCTAATATTTAAGACCATATCTACTGGGCTAATATGTTGGAAATGAGCAAGCTGTTTGTTCACATTACATTTAAATTTCTACATGTTAGTACAGCCAGGGAAGCAGAAAACAAGGAAGGAATTTCAAAGTCAGGCAATCCAAGGGAAGAAGCTATTAAAGTAGAAGGCTTTCTGTCATCTAGGGATCTCTACAGTGAAGGGGTGGGATTTTGCTGCCAGACGGGTTTGGCATGTTTGTGTACGAAGTGGGGGTTACAAGCGCAATGAGTTCATCAGAGCACATCCCATTAAAGTACATCTAAAACAGACAAAGGGGTGCAACATTACGATGATGGGACAGAGATTGGAGCTTGGTAGATAGTGCAGGACCTATTAGGTTGAAGACGCTTTTTCGGACCTTGTCTTAGAGTGATAGACTAGTATAGATGTATCAGCCTAGATGTGGAAACAATCTATGTATATATAAAGTAATAGCATTCGTGTGTGTGTGTGTCTGTGTGTGTACAACTCTCCTACAGCCCAAACCACTGGACTGATCATGACCAAACCTAGGGATGGTGCACACAATTTCTCAAGGTTAAAGTCAAAGGTCAAGGTCACAGACTACTCTCCTACAGCCCACACCATTGAACCAATCATGACCTAACCTGGCATGATGATGGTACCCCAACCAGAGATGGTGCACACCGTTTTTCAAGGTTAAGGTCAAAAGTCAAGGTCATAGCCCATGTATATATACTCCCTGCAGCCCAAACCACTGAACCGATCATGACTATTTTTTAAGGATAAGGTCAAATGTTTGCTAATACTCCATATTATAGCATTGTGGCTACTCTCATGTATAATTTTCTTGCACAGTAGCAGTAGCCTACATTCTTTGCAGCAGCCTTGGCAATATCCTCAATGTATTTGTTCCAGTTCATGTTGCCTGTGAGTGATAAGCCCAGGAGTTTAGATGATGAGCTCTAATCTGAGTCTCTGTTCAAGAAGTCGTAGCATCAGCATGCAGAGGTCTGGGGATACCCAAGATCAAATTCTTCATTATATGCACCAAAGACTAAAATATAAGTCCTAGTACTGAGAAAAATATTATGAGAAACTGAGATAGTTTCAATATGATTGGAAGTTCCCCCACCTCTAAATTTGGATGTCTGGGGCTATTGCGCCCTTGTCTTCTTCTCCCCCCCCCCTCAAATTAAAAATAGTGGCAAAATCAAAACACTGGACAGAGTTGTTATTAAGCTATGTAAGGAGGTACCTGCGTGCTATCATTCCACATTGTTTGCATCTGAATTTGGTGTCTAATTCAGACCTAACCCAATTGTTTGTTGGGGAAGGTTACTTAGTTTGTTGTGTGGCTGTTTCTTGAACTGTTGTTACATCCTAGGAATGGCAACCAGCTCCCTGGGTGTTAGAAATGATCAAATGATAGGCACATCTCCTTACATTAAGGGGTTTATATGGTGCCGACTATAATCGGCTGGCAGGTTTGGTCATCATCAGGTCTTCTTTGCATCGTTACAGGCAGCATTTATATCATCGGCATTCTTCATAACAGGGATCACTTCCTCTGTTGCTGAAAATTAACGCTTGTTTAATATATTGAACGCTGTATAAAATAATCGAAGAAGGCATCTTTTTTATATTATAAAAATATAGATTTATTTTAACAACACAGGAGCATTTTTTTATTCAACCCAATGAGACTTCATAATTTGTGCATTCATTTTTTTGGGTGAACGGTTATCCTCATAGTTGTTGTTTCACTATGTTTCAGCCAACTTATCCTCTGGCCTTCTTCAGGTGATTAACCATGACAGGATAGGAAAAAAATAAATACACAAATTATGAAGCCTCATCTTCCTATAATCTTCTCTATATAAATAAAATGAACTCATTTTTTCCCGTCTGATTTTGACATTAATAGGATTAAAAATCAAGATATTTCATGCAAATATAATATGCACAAACGGCAGAACAATATCTGAGGTGTGTTATAGGCTTATTATTTCTCAAATTCCTCGATAATCTTAGATTTCTATACTTTTTCTGCTGAGAAGTCACGGCCAAAATCGGTTAAGATCAATGGAAGTGGTAAAATATTTTCTCTCTAATAAATTCCTCCTCCCCCTGCCACCACTTAACACCGTTTGGGGATCGTTCACAAGGAACAGTTGAGAAGAGAACACCGGTTTGGCTTCGTAGTTCTTTCATGTGAAGTTATCTAAAATCACTAAACTAAGCTGCAGTGCTCTGTGGCGTAGTGGTTAGCGTGCTGGACAATTCACATTATATTTTCACGTTCGCGCCGACCTACCGTAGTCGTTTTTTTTTGTTTTTTTGTTTTTTCCTAAACAACTGGAATGGACTTTTCTTGGTGGCCGAACTGTTAACGTTGCAGATGTTTTTTTTGTTTTTTTTTCACACTTTATTTTCCTACTTTTACTCATGACTCCGGGTTTGATCCTTCCTACTTACCTACCATAACATTTTTTAAAACTCCCCCCCCCCCCCGTCCCGGAAACAAACACTCGGGCAACGCCGGGTACCCCCGCTAGTAGAATAATATACTATTCGATAAAAATTAAAAAAATAATAAAAAGATACGATTCGGTACAGACCAAACAATGGGAGACCAAATAAGAACACAAAATTGGACTTTTAAGATCATAAAATTCAACCTTGATCACCCTTGGTATAGTGGATAGAGGCGTTGAGTCTATATAGTTCCAGGTGAACATTGTCTGAAGATAGCAGTTTCTACCCAGGCAGGCCAGAGGATTAGTTGGCCAAAACGTGGTGAGACAACAACAACTATGAAAATGAGGATAATAGTCAGAAAAAAATGAATGCACAAATTATGAAACCTCATTTGAAAAGATACAAAAAAAAAAAAAATAATAGCATCTAATTTTTTTTTGTTTTATTTTAAACTTTGTCTATTGAACATGATGAGAATCAGCAGCGAACCGGATGTTAACGCATCCACCATGAGAGACAAAATGAAAAATCGTCTTTTGCACATGGCTCCATGCATTGCTTCCGCTTGGGAAGAAAAAAATAAGATAACCACAAAATAATTATCGACCAATGGCAGAGCTCCGCACCTAAAATAAACACTTCAAATGACACAGTCGCTGGGAGCCAGTCTGTGACTATAAAAACGAGAGATTTGAGAGAACCAAAGGTGGGAAGAGGAGATTCGCCCTGTTGCGTCAGTGAACACACGGACAGATTCTCCCACCCGACCTAAAGAGATGAAGAGATGAGAACTCGCCCTGCTGCGTCAGTGAACGTATGGATGGATTCTGTCACCAAACCTGAAGAGACATAATGAAGAAGAAAAAGAAATAAGGCACCAGTGAACTGAAGCCGATTACGCTCTCATGCTATGGGCCAAACGCCTTCAATTCTAAAAACTGCCTAATTCATACAAACCAAAGAAGAGAGGAGGAAAAAGAAGACGAAGACGCCGGGCTGCTAGCTGCTGATGAAAAAGTCACTCGCTTTCCAGTTACAAGCCAGGACACGCATCACCGACAGCAGGATAACCGGCCTACCCTAACCATCTCCATCGTCCAAAAGATAAGTTACATTTTCCGAACATTCATTCCTTGTCAATTCACACATACCTACAAACAGTTTATGAACATTCATTCCTTGTCAATTCATACATACCTACAAACATTTTACGAACATTCATCTCCTTTGTTAAATCACATTCCATCCTATGAACACTTTGCCTCTTCTAATACAAGTTGTTAGTAGTAAATAAAATCGGTTCTCAACCTTCAATATTCGTCTGTCTTTAATTATATGGAGTCAGAATCTACACACTTCCAACGTTGTTCATTTCATGTATTCTTGGTTGTGACCTCTATGGCATCCTTTCCCACCCCTAATCCTTTATATAAATACCGAGGCCATAAATACCAGGTCTTAGATAATGGAAATAACCTTGACTGTCAGAAATAAAATTTAGAAATATAGGATATGGATAAGTCTTAGATGTCTTCTAGTTTTCTAGTCTGGTCGCTCGGGGAAGGGGTCCTATTTTCTTTGTGTCAGACTTGGATATTGCAGAATCATTTTTTTCATAACACTATATGTGTATAAGCAATTACTATAAATCCAATGCAATTTCAACTCGTCATAGCTGATTCCTAAATATACAAAAGTATCCATTATCCTAGTCATGCACACCGTCCCTCATAAAAATAGAACATGTATTAAATATCAGATATTATAATAACACAGAAATTTGATTTTATTTAGGTCAAACAGATTGAGAACACAGCTGCTGAGACGTTAGAAGCTGCTGCATCAGATTCCCGGGTTATCTTGGAGGCAGCTAAGGCAAATTCCAGTTTCATGGTGGAGAGTGCACGTATCTCGGGGCTCAAGAACCTCTACACAAAGCTGAATCTGGACAGAATGCAAGATCGTAACAGGTTTGACTATCTGCGATCACTGCAAAAAATTGATGACCTACATTTGACAATTGGTTACGAAACTATGATTTCAGGCGGCATTCCTAAAAAGTAAATGCTTCATAATAATCTCTTCCTAAATTATGTGATTGCTTTAAACGCATTTCACCAGACATGGCTAACAGACTGTAGGCTTAATGTTGATAAAATTGAACTGACCTTTAATTAGACATGAATCGGAATTTTTTTCTAATTGCTCTTAATCATTTAAATAGAAATAAGAGAAGTCTTTAACATTCTTACATAGATATATATATATATATATATATATATATATATATATATATATATATATATGTGTGTGTGTGTGTGGTTTATTTACAGAATGTTTAGATAAGTCATCGGTACTGTTGATTTCAAACTTGATAATTGGGGACCATTTTAGATACCTATATCAAGCTCTCTTCAGCCGATACTCATCTCTCTCGGCTGAAGATGAAAATTGATACAATGTTTTAGATATGTAAAAGTCAATAAAAAAAGATGTTATTAGAATGGAAATATTACAAATATAAATTCAGAATAATAAAGAAATTAGGAACACCTGTTTTTACATAGAAAAGCCGATTCAAAATTGCAGTGAATCTTATGATTTAGAGGGAGATTAGTCATAATAAGTTAGACATGTTCACAAGATAAATTTGTGTGTGTAATATACATATATATATATATATATATATATATATATATATATATATATATATTGTGTGTAATATATATATATATATATATATATATATATATTCTAACGAATGATAAAATATAAAAATTAAATAAGTTTTTTTGTATAGTTTTAAAGGTTAAAACACTTCCAAGACTATATATATATATATATATATATATATATATATATATATATACTCCTAATTTTATTCAAAATTTTTTATGCAAAAATGTATCGTCAAAAGGTATAGTTAATGGTGGAAGAAGATTATTTTATAAAATCAGCCAAAGGCATAATTTGTGTAGCCTTCATAGTCCATTATTAAATGTGGCTTGGAGCAGCATGCACATAAAATGCATAAACAATAACATAATGACGTATATTAACATAATTTCAAAGTTGACAGTTAAAGGAAAATGATCTGTCAACTTTGAAAAGAGGTTTTGCTTATAAATCGTTAATTTTTAAAAGATGTATTTTTTAACTATCAACTTTGAAATAATGTTTTTTTTTACTGTCAACTTTAAATTATGATGGTTTTATTTTAACTGTCAATGTTGAAATTATATTTTTATTTTAATTGTCCATTTTGAAATAATGTTTTTATTTTGTCAATTTTGAAATGCTGTTTTTATTTTAATTGTCAATTTTGAAATGCTGTTTTTATTATTATCAACATTGAAATGATGTTTTTATTTTTATTGTCAACTTTGAAATGGTGTTTTGATTTTCACTGTCATCTCTGAAATAATGTTTATATTTTAACTGTCAACTTTGAAATGATTACCAAACAATAATTAATTTACATGTCAGATATTTTAATATGTTTATATTGAAAACAGAATAAAGAGACAGAAGCACAAATGAACCATAATACTTTACTTATAGTTTTTAATTTTAATTCAAGCCAGAAATGACTTTCTGTTAATCAGGCTTGAAAATTATTTCATATCACCATGATATTTAAAAAACATATTAAAAAATGTGCTAACATATTTTTAATCCATAAATAACAGATTAAAATAGCTGACCTTTTAAAAATTTGGAAATGATTAGTAAGAGTTTAAAACTGACAAGTAATTTCTACACTTGATTAAAGCTCAAAGTATACATTTGTGCCTCTAACCCAGGAAAAAAGATTAATTTTTTGCATGTCATATCAAAGAATCAAGAATCCCACTCCCCTTTTTAAACTGATTTTTTGTAATTCATATTTTGGGGTGCTTGTTTCCATTAATACTAAAGTAATAGTTAAAAATAAAATAACGCGTAAAGTATTCCGCATACTTATGTATTAGGCAAGAATAGATACCTGCACCAAAAATTATGGAAAATTATCAAGTAGAATTTTAATAAAAAACAAAAAATCATTTTTTTGTTGTTGTTGTTTCGTATAAGTCAAATTCTAGATTGAATCAAACTTACTTTATGTCTTTAATTTAAGAGAGTTACATAAAAAGGAGAAAAGGGGGAGGTAAGTCAGTTTACCATTTCTCCAACGTTCTGAAATGGATTTTAACAAATTAAATCTTGAAAACAGACCGACTTATTTCCCCCTTTTCTCCCTTTTTATGTAACTCTTCAAAATGAAAGGTGTAAAATAAGCTCGATCTAACATATAATCAGACATATGAGACAAAAACTGATTTTTATTTTTATTTAAAATTCTACTCAATATTTTTTGGTAATTTTTGCTATAGACATATATTTTTGCCTGATACGTAAATACATCAAATAGTTTTCCTGTTATGTTATTTTGAATTATCATATTTCATATTTCATTTGTGTATTGCTGGAAAAAACTGTACCATATTTTGCAAACCTGACAAAGGGTAACTAGAGGAAGCTCTTACAAATACTGAGTAACAAAAATGAGTTGCAGCAAAGAAAATTGTTTTCTTTATTTTGTTCTCTGCTGCTAACAAAAGAAGTCAGCAATCTCTAACAACTGCGTTCCCAAAATTAAGATGGCAGAAATGGATACAGTTGATGTAAATACAGAACGGAAGTCACTGAGCATGAAACGAAAAAACTTGTAAATATTTTACTTTAAAAAAATTATTTTAGTTGTTGTGCTATTATGAAACAAAAAAAAAAAAAATTTATTTTTTACATTTCTTTAAATAAAGTTTCTTTTGTTTTGTTTTTTATTTTAACACTTGTGTTATCATGAAACAACAAAAGAAATGCTAAAACCAAAATAATTTTTGGAAATAAAATATTTCTATATGGTTTCGTATTTCGTTTCATGCTTAGTGACTTCTGTTCCGTATTTAGATCAACTCTATCATTTCCACCATCTTAATTTTGGGGAACACAATTGTTAGAGATTGCCAAGAAGTCACATATAAAAGATAGCCCCAAATCTTAGAGATCTAGACTTAGAGTATACAAGATATACAATGAAATTGGTAACGGCATTATGGACCTAAGATTCAAAACGGCTTTATATACATGAGTATGAACCAAAGCTATTATTGCAGTGTGTATTTGTAACATTTGATTGGTCATTGTCCTTCCCTATTTACATGCCTATCCACGAGAGCAGAGTAAGACACAAAATTGTTTTTTTATCTCGGGAAAACATAACTTTCATCAAAAAAGGCCACTTGACATTTATCCCCCTCTCACAGCAGAATGATGTAGCAAAAGGCCCTGAAAACGGGATTTTAAGAGTTACTTCCCTTGAATTATTCTACAGACAGTGGAGACTTTTAGGACAAGCAAGCTAACTGCTGATGTGTCAAAAGTGTATCATTAAATGTCTGGATAGTGTACGAAACGTTAACATTTGGTACCAGACGTAGTTCTACTAAATGTTAATGTTTTATATATGATCCGAGAACATACACTAGTGTATTTCATACATTTGAGCAGTAAGTAGGTTTATTTTTAAATAATCTCCACTTCCTGTATAATAATTCAAGGGAAATAACTCTTCTGTCATTTAATATTAATATTCATCAATTATGTAGTATTTTTACGTCTCTAAGATTTGGGTTATCTTACATGACTAATCTTAGTGGCAACATTTATTTTCTAATCCATTTTTATGCTCTTTGAGGAAAGAGATAATACAAATAATTTTATTTAATGCAGTTTTTTTTTCTCTTCATTCTTATAACCAATCTATTTGCTCAAAATCAAGATGTATGAAAAGTTTTCATTGCAATCAGAATGTAAATTAATTTGTCTTTAACAGAAGACTTTCCAGTCCAATGAAAATGAAATAATTCTCTTCTGCACTGTGATATTAAAAAAAAAAAAAAAAAGTCTCAGAACTAAAAATCGTAATGATGCTCTAATTAAAAATAAATGTTAATTTAAAACAACCAATCAAATTATTTGCTCAAATTTAGAAATGAATGCAATTGTGTTATACAATACAATTTACCAAATTTTCACTACTAACGATTACTACGATATTGTCCCATTGACTACTGTATATTCTTTAACCCTTATCCTCGAGTTGCCTCTGGACCTTGATAAGCGGTGACTCCTTTGAAAAAAAAAAAAAAAAGATCCGAAGGCTTATTTAAAAAAAAAAAGTTTTTTTAACTGTTTAACAAAACTTTAATTATTGTCTTATGATTAAATTGGACTGGAAAGAAAACTGACCTTCCCTCACGTCTTAAATAATTAGAACATAAATTGGACTGTATAGTCCAAAAATATTTTTAAGTATTCCATTATCTTTTGGGCGTTATTTTATTTCTATCTTATGACTAATAATCAAAAGTTTTTTTGTTTTTTTTTAAATACGATGAAGCAATTTTTAAATGAAATATAATAAAATATAAAATATAATAAAATATATAAATGCATTTTTTAAATTGCTTGATAATCTCATTAATAAGACAGACACACACACACACAAACGCATATATGATTTTTTATATAAATATTAAAAAAATTTAAATCTTGTTTTAAGTTTATTCTCATACTAAACTTATTGCAATTCTTTTAAGGAAAAGTGAGGAATAAAAGTTATATATAACTTTATTATATCATCAGAACAATAAGGAAAAGTAAAAGGGAAAAGCAAGAAGAAAAAAAAAAAGAAACCCTTTTAGACTATGGCATTTCGAAGCTAAATGCTTCTCATCAGAAGGGAAGGGCAAGAATTATACAAAATTCAATTTTAGATAAACACTGGCTTAATAACATCTTTCATTTAATATCTTTGTTTGCTCTTCTTAATAGTGTTGAACTTTTCTTATCTTGATAAGTTTTGCTTTGTTAAAGATATATTCCTTGATAACATAATTGTATTATATATATATATATATATATATATATATATATATATATTCTTTCTCGGTTGGAGGGGGGGTCCGAAAGCCGTTCTTAACATGGAGAGGTGTGGGGGGGTATACTACACTGGGGCACGTAGTAATTATTTCTTTCCGGAAGTAATCATTATCTAGTTTAAACTTTTTTTTCTTTTGTTATTTATTTTGGTCATAGTTTAAAATACAGATTTCATCCTCTGATTCTGGTGAAAAGAAAATGGCGTCTCCATTTTCAGTGATAAACTATAGAAGTACCAAAAGTTTTGTTTTTTTTATTTTTGCAAGAAAGTTTGAAAGTTCGGTAGGATAACCATGTTCGTAATGATTCAAACGTAATAGAGATAACATTTCAATTTGTCTTATATCAGTGCTCTCTATATATAATATTGAGCATCCCTTTATCACGATAGAATTTAATACAATATATATATATTTGCCGTATTTAATTGATAATCATAAAATGATTTCTTATAAAAACTTTTAATTGTTTCATGCATATATAGTATTTAACAGGAAAAAAACTTTAACCTAATCGTGAGTTATTTCTAGAATTCCTCTATTGTTACGTTCCCATAAATAATCTTAGTTATTTCTGTTTGCTTTTTTATTTGTTTTTTTTTATATTCTTGGTTGATATTGTACTAACATACTAACTTTTATGCATCTAATATTTCTTGATGGTTTTCATGTTTATCAATATTGTATTGACTCTATGTAGATTGTTCCAGTGAAGTTTTCTATTTAACAAGTTAACACGTTCTATCTCTTTAATTCCAGACCCTTTTTAGCTTTTTTTTTTTTTACAAATTAAAATATTTCAATGAATTTTTTTTGTTGTTTTTGCTTGTTTTATTTTTTTTATGGATAAAACAAACAAAACATAAAAATAACAACAGTACAGATAAACTGCCCCAAATCATGTGGTTGAATAAAAAAAAAAAACTAGCAATGATTTTTTTTTCTCTCTACATTTTTTTTTTTTTTTTTTTTTTTTGCATATAAAATTTTAAAACATCCTTCACGGATTGTTTACCCCTGTTTTTCTTAAACCATATTTTTTCTAAAATTTGAATATTTTATTATTCACTATTCCAATTCGAAAAGTTGATCTTGAAAATTTGGCCGCCTTTTTCTTAAAAAAAAAAAAAAAAAAAAAAAAAAAAAAAAAACATCGAATTGAAATAAGGCCAAAATTGTTTGAAATTTATCCCTCCCTCTTCGCCATCTATATTTTCAGGGTCCAAACATTCATACCTCTCCCCTAAATAAGAAAAACCAAAGTGCAAATTAATTTCCATCCTACTTAACTGTCGAAATTGACGTTTCTTACTATATCACCATCATTTTATTTTTCCTGCATTTATCCTGCACAACAGGATCCGAACTGTATTTATCCCTCCATCATACAGGGTCAAAGATTTTGTCAGGACGAAGTCCGGCTGTTCTTATATGCTGGTGTTTTAATCATCCTATAAGCCTTTTTCCAGAGGCCTCCATCTTGAATGCTGTTTTACATGCAATAGATGTCTGTCTGTACAAGTGCAAAAAATGTTCCCTCATTTTGTTTGAGATTGGCATAACATCGTAATGGCGCCGAATATCAACATTTCAGACATGTTTGAATTTGGTCAAAACTGAAGTCCACTGTAATAGATCCATCTCCATCAGAGGCTGGCTAGCACTCGGAACCATACAAAGCAACAGGTTGTTCCATGGATCACAGAGGACATCAGTGACAGTACACCATGTCAACCATTTCTCTATAATTTTAGAAACACAACATTAATGCTGCATGCAAATGAGATCAAAGAATTTTCCTTCGGGAATACTGGCACTCAAGTGCTGCAATCCTTTCACTGTTTGCTCATTAATATGTGAATTTTGATAGAATTTATTGAAATTGATATTCTTCGACTGTTTTGAGGAGCTAAAACTTTAAATTCATATTTGCTGAATATATAAATAATGCAAAAGAAACTTTATATTATAGAGACTTTATAGTTTATAAGGGATTTATAGTTTATAAGGCTTTATAGTTTATAAGGGTTTTATAGTTTAGTGAAGATAAAAATCTAATAGGCGAAGTTATCTAAAAAATTTTGATACATTTAAATTATCGTATATATTTGTGTATAAGTTGAATTTCTGGGAGACGATTTTAAGGTTATTTGGGGGGGGCGACTTATACGTTGGTAATGCTTTTGGAAATGTTGTTATAGAACAATTCGGCACTCAATCATAACATAAAAAGCGTCATTTTGTTTGTGCACTCGATATATACCGGTAATGCTTGTAATCGCACTCCTTCCGAACCCCACTCCAGTGTTTGCCAGCATGTGCGATTTTTCAGTGGGAGGCTTAATAATAATTGGGATAGTTCTCACAATGTTCACTCTCTAGACGTGGCTATAGGCCTAAGTTTGATATGATGTATTTGGTGATGATATGACGGTTATTTTTAGTAGGTTAGGAAATGTAGTGTTTACGATATGTCATTCTCCCCTAAGGTTAACAAGTTTTAACAATTTAATGACAACTATTTAATGAAACAATTTAATGGCACTTAACGCATGTGTTTACATTATTATGGTATATTATGGCTCATGCAATGTATGCGTTTTTTGTTATTATGGTACGTGGCATAAATTATGTCTAAAATCAGTAACCATGCATGGAATCTACAGGTTGTCATTGATCAGAATGTTTGATTAGCAACATTTGCGTTCGTTGCATGTAAGTGTGCAACGGGTTGGTTCTATATATGAAAACTGAATAGACCTTACTTGCATAATTGCATGTATTATCGCTCACGGATGTCAAGAAACAATTTATAATATGTCTTACAAAAGAATAAAAAACCAAAAAGGAAATTATCTGTGCAAGAAAGCGCCATGAGACGACCCATTTAACTTGTCTAGAATCTACAGTCGACTTATACACAGGTAATACCTAAAATGACACCATTTTTGGTCTTAAAATTCACATCGACTTATACACAAATATATATGGTATTTACAACGTTTTTCTTTTAATTAACTTTTTTTTTAAATAAATTGTTAATTCATCGCCTTTTTTTTTTTTTTTTTACAAATCATGTCTGTGCCTATTTAAGAATGCTCAAACCATCTGTTTGTTTGTTTGTTTGTTTGTTTGGGGCAAGGGGAAACATTCTTGTAAGCGGTGTGACACATTTTTGTGATGCAAACTAAGGAACTGTTTATCTCGTTCTACTTCAATGAAAATTATTTTTATTTTTATTTTTTCGGTTTTCATTCATAATTTTGTGATCAGAATAATGTTCTAACTTTTCAAAATCCCATTTTGATAAAAATGGAACAAATGGATGGACCTGAAAAAAATGGCACAAGTGGATGAATCTGAAAAAAAAATGGCACATCAAGTATAGTTCTGTGCGGTTCTAGGAAGTTCACCCTCTCTCTCTCTCTCTATCTCTCTCTCTCTCTCTCTCTCACTCCTGCTCAAAGAGAGAGAGAGAAAGTTTATTGTTAATTATGTAAGGTGGCCCTACAGGGAATGCTAATAGTGCTGCTCAGGCACTTTTTGTAAGGCAAAATGCACTTCTTTTTATACGCTGGCTTTTGAAAAACCTTCACCTGATCTTGTATCTAACCCTTTGAAGAAGAAGTAAATAAATTCAAATCTGGTCTTTGTTGTCGATTTAAAAAAAAAAAAAAAAAAAAAAAAACACCACCAAAAGTAAAATCAAAAGATCCTTTTTTTCTTTTTGTATTTTCACTTTTCAATATGGTATTAATATGGTATTAATATGGTATTATTCAAAATGTCGTTCGTTTTTTGTTTGTTTGTTTCCGATTTGTGACCTCGTAAAAAAAAAAAAAGAAAAAAAAACTAAAATATCTTTAAACCCGTCTCTGTTTATGACTCGTACTTTGATATATTTTTTTATTTTTGTGCATTTGCGGTATAAAAAAAAAAAAAAAAAGAAAAAAAATTTGGTGCTTGTTAAGATAGAGTTAACGGATCGATTTTTTTGTTTAAATATGTGGTTTTAAGCAAAAACATCGGTACTTACTTGCCATGTCGAAAATAATAATATATTCAACAATTATGAAAATTCATCAAGTAGAAAAGTATTTATCGTTAAAAGTATTTTTTATGGAAAATTGGGGGGAGATTGCATTTTCCCTAGGTGTGAACACCTTGAAGATTGCGAATACGGAACATACTTATCTCCCTTTTCATCAGTTTAATGGTTGACAATTTGTTTTAGCCTATAGCGATAGATTTTTCTTATATATTTAAAACACAATAGCAGTTGTTCTACTTGGTGGATTTTCGTAATTTTTTTTTTTATATATTACTCTTTTCGACACGGAAATTAAGCGGGTACTGTTTTTCTGCGTCAAGACCACTTTTTTTTTTAATCGATCTGTCGACGCTATCTTAACAAGCACCTAAAGTTTTATTTAAATTTCCCACCATATTTTCCTCTGCCCACCTTAACTTTATGAGATATATATATATATATTTATATATATATATATATATATATATATATATATATATATATTCCTCAAGTTTATATTTTGAAAAAAAAATAACTAATACTCAAAATAACTTCCTCCTTATGTATGATGGAACATCATTGTTTTTCTATGGAAATAAATGTTATCGATATCAAATTGTGATTCAGTTGTTTTATTATTTGGGCACTTCTGCATTACACGGACGGCGCTATTTTTATTTATTTAATTATTCATTTTGGTACTTTTACAGTTTAATCAAGACATTAAAAAAATGAAAACATCGAGAAAAAAAAAAAGTTTAAATTGTACGTATCCATTATGGAATGAAGTTCTCCGAATTTTTTTTTTTTTTTTTTTTTTTTTTTTGCAGCGAAAAAACAATTTTCTTATGATACCGAACAAAGGATTCGATTTTTAGGAAGAAAAGCTAGTATTAAAGATGGGGAAGAAGTGTTGGCGCTTAAATTGAGTTATCTCCCCGTGGCATGGTCAAAAAATTCCAATATGCCTACCTTCAATGCGCTATCATAAAAAAAAAAAAACCTACTCGATCAAATTAAGGGAAATTTTTTTCAAACTTCAGTTCAAAGATATAACCTTTTTTTGATATTTTCATTTTTTTTTAATATCTTGATTAAACTGTACAAGTGCCGTCACTGTTGCCAGGTGGTGCTTATCAGTCAAAGAACAGCAAACTTTTAGGGAATTTTTTCAGAAACTTAATCTTAAAATGAATGTAGATCCCCTAAATATGCGCGATATTGCATTGTTGACGTCAAATTGTTTATTAATTTAAAAATTAAAACTATAGTATCTAATATATATATATATATATATATATATATAAAACTTTGTTGACCCTTTCAACAAGTGCCACAAAAAAATCAAAACTATATTTTGTTACAGTGACAATTTTACTTTAATTCAAAAAATGTTTTTAAAAAAATATCCAATGTTGCTTTAATTCGAAAAATGTTTCATTTAAATTATTAAATTGTTTTAAAAAAATCCAATTTTACTTTAATTAAAAAAATTGTTTTATTTTTACTATATTTTCTTACGCAAACTTTTCAATAAATGTTTTTACAATTATGTATTGATACATTTTTATATAAATGTTTTGGTTTTCAAATATTTTGTGTTTGGAAAAAAAAACCTTGTTTGGTATTCATTTGCTGTGTTATTTGACCAAGAAGAAATTGGAGTTATACCCCCCCCCAAAAAAAAAACAATGGTGCGGTCCGTTTAATACAGAAGTGCCATTATTTGTTGGTTTTTACTTTGTGGGGGGGGGGTCAAATATATAAAAGTTTTTTTTTTGTTCTTGTCCAGAATTCCCCTTATATTAAAAAAAAAACAAAAATAAAGAAAAATCTGTATGATGTACATACTTATGACGAAATGAAAATCTCATATTCCAAAAAACCATATGAATTGATCAAGTAGTTTAATTTTTAAATGAGAAAATCAAATTTTAAGAGTATCAAAAGAGTGATTGTTTTGTCAGCCATTTGGAAAATCATCTAAAAGAAAAAATAATAAAGGGAGATAACTCTGTTTCAAATTTGCTGGATTTATATTGTAATACCAACAAATTCCCATTAATCGCTTAATCATAAAATGCAACAAAGAGAAACAGCGGTGTCAGATAGGGCAATAAAAGATTATGTATCGATACCTACCACGTATGTATAACGTCTTTATTTTGTTGTTGAAAATACAAAACAATTTCACTGCATTCTGACTAATGGCAGGTAAGTACAGGTTATATATATATATATATAAAAAAAAAAAATATATATATATATATATATATATATACACACACACACAATGTGGTATATATATATATATATATATATATACACACACATACAATGTGGCATATATATATATATATATATCCCACACTTTTCCAGGTCGGCCATCTTGGGTATATATATATATATATATATATATATATATATATATATATATACTTCGGAATAGTTTTTATTTAACAATCAGTGGCTATGTAAACGTGAGATTGTAGGTTTACAAAATATTACTGGCAGTAATATATGAAACTCAACCACTTCATTTCATTTCAATGAGAGTTTTTTGAAATTCATTGAATTACAATTTAATATATATATATATATATATATATATATATATATATATATATTTTCTTATAATAAAAACGCTCAGAGAGCGAAAAAAGAAAAAAATTAATTGCTAATAAAAAAATAAATAAAATTCAACAATCTTACATTTATAAGTGATAAAAATTGGCAAGGGCTCGGTGGTTGCTTGGTAAAACACTAGACTACTTATCAAGCTGTTGTTGGTTCGATCCTTGTCAATAAAGTCTAGCTATACTGATGAGGAGTAAAACTCTGAAACATGTATGTATATAGATGACTTACTTTTAGGCACGTAGTAATTATTAATAAATAATATTTAAATATATATACGAGGAGTGTTCCAAAAGTAACGCTTCTTATTTTTTTTTTTTTTATTATTCTGGACGAATGGATCAGAGGGATTGCAGATTGCATTGTTATGCTGACTGAACTTATGCATTCATGATGTGAAAGTTTCATCTCTCTGTTGCAAATATTGACGGTGTGAGACTATAAAAACAAAAAGGTAAGCAACCCCTGTAATGAACGTGTGTCAGAAGCAGAGACGCGTCATTGAATTCCTGGCAAAGGTGCATTGAGAATGGTGCTGACTATGTATAAAAATGCATTCTGGATCACAAAAGGTCGCTCATTTTAATGGTACCACTCCCGTCTTTATAGCTCTTCAACTTTTGGAGTTCGAAAAAGATAGGAGGCTTTACTTTTAAAACGACTCTCATATGACAAAGTGTGTTCTAGACGCCCATGCACAGCCATCGTTCATCGCTGGCAAAAGTGCATTAAGAATGGTGGTGACCATGTAGAAACATAAAGTTTGGGGAACAAAAGGTCGTTCGTTTTAATGGTACCACTCCAGTCTTCATAGCTCTTCAACTTTTTTAGTTAAAAAATAGGTGGCTTTACTTTTAGAAAGACTCATATATACAAGTTTTCACATAAGAAGTAATATGTTGTGTGTGGCATTGAATATAGCAGAAGGATCTCCAGGATAGGGGAGATTAAGAATTGGGTAAGAATGAGATTTTTATATTCTAAATAATACAATTAGAGCTAATTCATGTTGACGCACCGGTTCCTATTAGATCACCAAAGTTAAGCAATGTTGAGCCTAGTCAGTACTAAAATGGGTGACCAGATGGGATTTTTTTTTTAAATGAATTTTTATTACATTTTCACCCCAAACAAGGCGCAGTGCCACTTTGATGTAGGGAAGTTAGTATCCCTGCAACTTATGTCCTTGATAGTATGTATAGAGTTCAGCAGCAAGATGTCTGTTCACATTAGACTTGAACTTCTGCATGTCAGTACAATTGGAGAAGCAGGAACCCAGAAGGAAGTTCCAAAGTCTAGCAGTTCTGGGGAAAAAAACTATTAGAGTAGAAGGCTTTCTTACATCTAGGGATTTCTACTGTGTAGGGGTGGGACTTTGCTGCTTATGTTTGTCAGAGGTATTTACATCGAAGAGGTACAAGGGCTTGTAGTTTGTCGGGCATTCATCGTTTAAATACTTGTAAAACAGGCAGAGGGTTGCAACATTTCGTTGATGGAACAGAAGTTGAAGCTTAGATGACAGTTCAGGATCTCCCCAGTTGGCGACTCTCTTTGGACAATACTCCATACATGGGCAAATGGTGGCCTTGTAGAGGTACAGGATAATTTCAGGTGTAAGTAACTTTCTAGCATGATAGATAGAGCCCATCTTCTTTGCAGCAGCCTTAGCAATGCTCTCGATGTATCTGTTCCAAGTCACGTTCCCTGTGAATGAATTCCAGTTGCTATAAGTGCTCTCCATTCATCTTGTTGTTACCAATTCAAATTTCAGCACCTATTTTACAAGGATCGTTCCTACTTTCTCGTGTGTGAGAACTGAGTTTTATATCGGGAATAAAATTCCCTATGAATTATGATTAAATAACCAAACGTGAATTGGTATGCCATAAGTAACAATAAAGTGGCCAACTATAGTTGAGGTTGACTCAAAGGCTCCATTTTTCATTAGCTACTATGCCAAGGTGTAGGAGTTAACGTCACTCCTTTTCCAGGATTACTCCACTTAACCTTGATCCTTACCTTATAATGCTGAGTGTTTAGCAAAAGGGGCATCAGGTACCATTTTTTAAGTTTTTGTATGACTCAACCGCAGATTGAACTGTGGTCTCTCGGCTTATTAGCAAACATTTTTGTCATTATGCCACAGTAGTTAAACCAAACCAATGTTATACTGTTAAATGAAAGAAAAAAAATATCAGGTTGACAAGAAATTTCTTGCAGTTTTTAACTTTTAATAATAAAATTTATTGATCAAAATAAGCACTGTCAGAATGAACACGCTTTTGCAAATGCAAAACAAGTGTATTTATGCCAGTGACGTAAAAATCTTGCGTTCTGGTGGCGATGAAATCGCTGAAGATGTTTTTGATATCGCTTAGGGTTTTTAAGCATTTCTCACGCAGAAAGTTGTTGAGGTGCTTAAAAAAGTGGTAGTCGGTAGGTGAGAGGGCTGGAGAGCATGGGGAATGAGGCAGAGTTCCTATTTACAATGCCTCCCCACGGGACAGAGTTAGACACCAGGGTCGTTTTTAAATGTGGAGAAAAGGAACAAAAAATAAAAATTGTCTCAGTCGTGAAGGATTTCTCCTCCACTGACAGAGAACAAGAAATTGAAGTGTAACATCTGAAGAACAGATACTACACTCTGATGCTGTGTGTTGTTATCGGTTACTTCAATTTTTAGGTCATGGCATCATGTTTGCTAAAAGGTAAATATTCATTTAACGTCTCTCAGATATGATCCAACTTGTTATAACACACTATTTTTAATGGAGTCTTTGTTTTCTTTTTTTTTTACAAAGATTTCTTTGAAGTAACGATACTTTGACTGTTGTCAGCAATTTCATTGTCAATAATTCAAGTGACTAAAATAGGATTTGACCAAGATGTTTATTATTTACCTTGTTAGCTGTAAACTATTCACGACATTCATCATTTATATTCTTCTTTCTATCTTGAAGGAGTTGCCTATGTTACATGTAAGAGACCCTGTATATATATATATATATATATATATTAGATTAAATATGTTTTTAACTCATTTCAAAGTGTTTTTAACATATTTTATTAACTGTTTGCTCATATATATATATATATATATATATATATTATATATTCTAACGAATGATAAGAAATATAAAAATTAAATAAGTTTTTTGTATAGTTTTAAAGGTTAAAACACTTCCAAGACTATATATATATATATATATATATATATATATATACTCCTAATTTTATTCAAAATTTTTTATGTAAAAATGTATCGTCAAAAGGTATAGTTAATGATGGAAGAAGATTATTTTATAAAATCAGCCAAAGGCATAATTTGTGTAGCCTTCATAGTCCATTATTAAATGTGGCTTGGAGCAGCATGCACATAAAATGCATAAGCAATAACATAATGACGTATATTAACATAATTTCAAAGTTGACAGTTAAAGGAAAATGATCTGTCAACTTTGAAAAGAGGTTTTGCTTATAAATCGTTAATTTTTAAAAGATGTATTTTTTAACTATCAACTTTGAAATAATGTTTTTTTTTTTACTGTAAACTTTAAATTATGATGTTTTTTATTTGAGATGTTTATTATTTACCTTGTTAGCTGTAAACTATTCATGACATTCATCATTTATATTCTTTCTATCTTGAAAGGGTTGCCTATGTTACATGTAAGGGACCCTCCGTCGGTAGCAATTAAGTTAGCTAGTATGAATTTTGGCAAGGGTCACATTTAGTACATGTCAGGATAACCTTAATCTGTGAACAAAATCAAAAAAGGTGACGTAAAGTTGAGACGGGCGAAGGTCAATCGCTGTAGACAAAACAGGGAATCAAATGTCGACGAAAGATGTCAAGTTTTCAGCTGGATATTTGCTGATTACGAAAATCTCATTAAAATTTGGCAGAGACGAGTACTTTTTGATGGTTAGAAGTGTCTATTCTGAAAGCTGTTCTTAACATGAAGAGGTTGAGGATTGACAACAACTGTACTTTAATTTTTTATGAGGGAGAGGGCCTGCATCAAACGGGCAACGCCGGTTAACGGGTCCTGCTTGTATGTATATAATAGTGGACTGTCCGGCGTTGCCCAGTCATAAAATATAGTTAAATATGATATTTTAATTTATGCAGATTTTAAATTTATTATTATATAGTTAATACTCTATTAATTATTATGTTGTACCCAATATATATATAGTAGTGATTTGAAGTCAGAATAAAATAACTTGGATGCTATCATCTAGAATCGAAACCAAAACATCTAGCACTCCAGCAATATTCATTATCATCTGAGCTAACATGAGATGGATATCCAAACTCTAAAAATAAACCGACATCAACATATAAATGTATGTTTGTGCATGCATAGAGAAGTATTTTAAGTCAACTTACCTCTGCCAAGTTCCAATTTTTAAAAAATTTAATCCCTTAGCAGCTATTTTTACAGGTTAAAACCAAACCGAATTTGTTCCAAATCGCCTATGTATCAAGTTTTCAATAATAAAAAAAAAAAGAAAACCGGTTTTCATCAAACAGAAATGGGGCGACAATTTTGTTGCATAACAAATAAATGACAAAAGCCATTATTTCATATGCTCTGTAATTACATCTAACTTCATACCTAACTGATATAAATAAAAGCTGAAATATAATAAAAGAAACATATTTCCGTGTGTGTGTATGTATATATATATATATATATATATATATATATATATATATACTGGATTATTTATCTTCTACCAGACTATCCATTCATGTGTAATCACCTTTTTCTTCACCATATTCCCTCTGCTTCACTTTTTCGTTTTCAAGTAAGATCTTTGACTTACTTGTTGTTTCATCAAATACTTTTGTATGCAAAATCCGATCCCGCATTTTGCTAATTCCTACTCTCTGATGAGAAGGAAAGTATTTATTTGAAACTCCGCGGATTAACGACTATCCACTTATCTAGTGTTTCCTTTTCAGATTAAATATGTTTTTAACTCATTTCAAAGTGTTTTTTAACATGTTTTATTAACTGTTTGCTCGTATATATATATATATATATATATATATATATATATAACAATTTATTAATATGTAGATTTAGCATTCGTGATTCTACATTAAAATTCAAAGATGGCGTAACAAAAAGAAAACCCAATTGCAACTTCTCTTCTAATTTTTGGATTTTGTAATCATGCCCATATTCTTTTATTTTCTTTTAAAGTTGATGAGTTCTTTCTTTTCTGAAGAATAAGGGTGAAGTCTGTAGACCAAAAATTGACAGAAGAGTTTGGTAGAGACCTTTCCTCACACAGACAGACAAGGTCACATATATATATATAGTCATTTACATACAGTACTGTTTCGCTGTTTCACAGCTCATCAGTGAAGCTAGACAAGCAAGTACCTCAAGTCAGGATCGAAACCCGATCGCCTAAGCGATATAAGTATATATATATAAGTATATGTATGGGGAAATATGTTTATTCAATTATATTTCACCTTTTATTTATACCAATCCTTTAATTTTTGAAGCTCAATGTAACTACAGAGCATATACAAATAAATGACAAAATATCTATTCCAAATTTGAAGAGGTTGCCCATCTTACGGTTTATTTCTTTCGGCATGTTAAAATGTTTAATTCTTGATAACAGCAGCTGTTTTGTAGCGCAGAATCATTCATATAATTATGTCAGTTTTTGAATTTATTCCGCCTCATCTCATCAACTTTAAAAGAATATAAAGGAATATTGGTATGATTACAACAATCGAAAATTACTATTACTTAGAACTGATCATGGTTGTTGCCTAGAATTCAATCTAATTAATAAAAAAAAAAATACAGAAAAATCTTTATGATATATGTACCAGTTATGGAATGAAAATATCATATTCCATCAATCTCATAACTTGATCAAGTAGATTTTATATAGATAATCTTTATGATTTCTATTGATTAATAGTAAATCGTAGCCATAACAAGGTTGATTTTGATCTCTATTTCTGTAGAGATTATTAAGAGAGGTAATTCATTTTATTTATTAAAGATTGTGAAGCAAGAAACACCATTCTTCATTCCTTGTAAAATTTTATTTTCTTAGTAATAAAAAAAAAAATAGATCAATATAAAATATGATATCGTTCCATGACAGGTACAAACAGCGCAAAGATTTTTTTGTATTTTTGTCTTTTAATTAGGTGGAATTCTGGACAAGAACCTTGATTATTATTTTGCACATGGAACGCATTTAGCAACACCCACAAAAAAAAAAAAGAGGCTAATTTTCATCTTTTTTTTTTCTTATGTTACCTGTTGTAGTGTTGTTGCATTTCATTTCTATGAGTTATTGATAAAAGAAATAATATTAATTCTTGATTTAAAGTCTAATAACAAAATACTAATTAATATTACACAATTTATAAATGAAATATTGTAACTGAAAAGGGAGTAAAAAGAAAAGGAAAATTTAAGTTTCTCAAAATGAATTGTATTTGATTTCAATGAGAAAAGCGTTCATTCTCATTTTCGTGGTACAGGCTGAATTATCTCCCTTGAACTTTACTTTTTTAGTCCCATTTTCATTTTTTTCAGAATATTCTGTTCAATTACTGTTAAAACATAAAGTAACAACAAAAAAAAAGGAAATAAAAGTATATGAGAATACTAAAATTTGACATGATAGACAAGAGTATTTCGTTTCATAAGGCACCATATACAAGGCAGAATAAGATTGAAAAAATGCTTGACAAACGTTCAACGTTTATTCATTTTTGGTAATGGTGAATAAAGGATAAAGGTAGACCCTAACTTTTAACCACACCGGAAGTTGGCATCCGCGTCTCTCAAAGTATGGAAGCACAGAATCGATACAATTTTCAATTATATTTTATGTTTATTTTTTTTAATTCTAATAAAAATATATAAAATACGTAAACATTTTTTATCAATTTTAAAAAAATTTTAATCGTATATCTTTTCAAATAACTATGTTGATTTAAGTTAATATGTTATATATTTTGTCAAACTATTTAGATATTTTAAAAATATATTTATTTACACAAACATGAAAAAATCTTTGGATGTGTCATATTTTTTATAGTTTTAACTATGTTTAATTAAGTTAATATGTTATAAGCGATAAAAATATAAAAAAAAATAATCGATAAAAAGTTTACATATTTTTATATGTTTTTATTATAATGGGGTGAAAAAAAATAAACATAAAATATATTTGGAAATTGTACCGGTTCTGTGCTTCCATTCTTCAATTTAGAGACGCGGGTACCAACTGCCAGTGTGTTTGAAAGTTAGGCTCCCCTTTTATTTACCATTACTTTATTCTTAATTTTTTTTTTTTTTTTTTACTTCTTTTCACGCCAAACAAGGCATATTGGACTTAGGGGACTACTATTTGAAATAATATCTAACAGGGGACTGTGGAAAGTTGAGTAGCGAGATGTCTGTTCACATTACACTTAAACTTTTATCTGTCAATACAGTTAGGGAAGCAGGAAACAGGGAGGGGATTCCAAAGTCTAGCAGATTGAGAGAAGAAACTATTAGAGTAGAAAGTTTTCTCGCATCTAGAAACCTCAACAGTGAAGGGTGGGATATTGCTACTTGTCGGGTGGAGTGGGGGGGGGTCATTATCTTAAAGGAACACAAGTGTTATGAGTTCATCAGAACACATTCCATTAAAACACTTATAAAATAGACACACGGAGGCAACATTGCGACGATAGGACAGAGGTTGGAGCTTTGCCGATACTGCGGCACCTATTAGATTTAAGACTGATTTTTGGATTCTGTCTAAAGGTGAGAAAATAGTGGTAGCTGCACCAGCTCAGATGTGGCAACATTACTGAATGCATGAGCAAATTCTGGTTTTGTAAAGATATATGTTACTCTTTGGTGTAAGTCATTTTCTAGCATGGTAGATGGAGCCCACCTCCTTTGCAGCAGCCTTGGCAATGTCCTCAATGTATTTGTTCCAATTCATGTCGTCTGTGAATGTTAAGCTGAGGAATTCGAACAATGATCTCTCAGGTAAAGTGTTATTTGTCATGGCAATTGGTGGTTGAGAGGGGTTTTTTTTTGTTTGTAGTTGTTAATGGAAAGAAGCTTAGTCTTAGTAGCATTAAATATTACCATCCATTTACGGCCCTATTTAACTACAGATAGAAGGTCGTTAGGTCGTTTTCTAAGGTTTCTGCCATTGCCTTGGATATGTGTACATTCGTTCTATCCCCCTCCTTGCATTTTAGAGAAAAGAATTCAAATTAAGAAGATAATAATTTAATAATACGATAGCGTGTGTGTTCTTTTGTGTGTCACGCTTACATCCGGGTTGTTTAATTGTTATGTACTTCCATTTCTCATCATAAATAATTTTATCAAGAATTCTTCATAAGGTTTGGTTTTGGTTTCGATTATGGCTGAAGGAACTCAAGTTATATATATATATATATATATATATTAGTTTTTTCATAAGTTTTTATTTCGGTTTCGATTCAAGTTAATGCACCCAAGTCATATAGATATCTTTTTTATTTTGGAAATCGCAACTTTATAATATATAAAAATCGATAGAACATTAACTTTATAATGATATATACGAAATGTGCAAGAATTAAAATATCATATTTGAGCATATTTATGACCGGGCTTTGTTGGGAATTCGTGCTAGCTTAGATAAATACTTTTGCAGTTTTAACAAAAAAGCTACAATAATATCAGAGCGTCTCCATTTACACTGAACATCTACAGAATGCTAACATCAATATATTACATATGAATGAGTCCCCTGTGGAATTTCCACAGGTCCCGCTAGTATTTTAATTTAAGCAACAAAATATTTACATTAAAATAATTTTGGCAAATTATTTGTTGCAATATTTTAGTCATTATATCTAGGGTATGATTCCCCAACATTGGAAGGTTCTACTTATAGGCACTGCTGATAGGATTTGACCAATCAAATGAAGCCATGTTCTGCTTGCAACCAATCAGAAACTAGAATCACTCAATAAAACATAGGTGGGAATTATAAAATATCCACTATGACTTTTGGTATCTAACATGAGAACCAATTTGCTCTTCGTCTGCAGTCTTTTACAATCCAACATTTGTAAGATCGACTAACCAACGGAAAACCCTATTCTTTGTCTTGGATTTTACAATTCAAAGCTTCTCTGATTGATGACTGCCAACTTGGTTGGAACAAGAATTTTTTTTTTCTCCTGAAACTAAAATGGCTTTCAATTCAAAATTATTATTTTTCAGTAAATGCAAAGAAGGAAACATTTGCACCAAAAAAATGTTCATTCAATTAATGAGTATCCCCTCCCCCTCTAGATCTTCCATGTGAAATCTGACCAAACCTAACAGATTAGGTCAGAGGATTTGCTGGGAGCACTACATTTTGACTAGCATAAAGATTATCCTAAGAATGAGTCGGCTACACTGATGAGGTCCTTCTGGATCCTGGATAAACCAATATAGAAGCATGGATTTCTTGAATTGCAGGAAGGTTGGTTGGCCAATGGAGACTTGGAAGACTTTGGAATTCCCTTCCTGCTTTCTTGACTGTACCGACATGCAGAAGTTTAAATGTAATGTAAAGAGGCGCCTCACTCATCTCCTTATGTAATGCCCATCTAAACACGGTCCCAAATAGTAGCCCCTTACGTACAAGTGCCTTGTTTTGGGTGAACAAGAGCAAAAAAAAAAAGGGCCAGAAATTAAAAAAGACCATTTTGAATGGCATTTGAATGCACAATGAGGATTGGAAAGCGAGCTTGTAAAATATTAAAATAAACATGCAGGGTCTCCTTTCACCATGACTAATGTTTGTGCAAAAGTTTAAAAAAAAAAAAAAAAAAAAAAAAATCCTAGGTGTGGTTATTGAGAAAAGTGCAAACAAATGAACGGGAATTACTAGGTCCAATTCTTTCTTTTGTCATCGGACCAATAAATAAAACGTCTGGCCTATTGACAAGAGAAAGCTAAGAGACCTAATCTAGACACTTATGGAGTCTGGAGTCCGACAGGACCTGGAACTGTGCAACTTGATATATTTACAGTTTAATGAAAATATTTATTTTTATGTATTCATTGGTCATTAATTCAGTATGTCACTTTTACATTGTAAATACAATTTTGTTAGTGCATCTAATCTGTCAGTCGTTAATTTAGTCTGTCATACTTAAGTATGAGACATTGTGACATAATAGTAGTCACGTTAACAGAAAATTTTAGAAATCTGGGGCGGAGGTTCAGAAGATGACACCGAGCAGAAGTTATGCAAGAGTAGAAAGACTCCAGGGCTACTTCCGGCAGCCTCATAACTCTTGCTTCCTTTCTTGTGTACTTTAATCTTCACATTCCATGAGCAATATTTCTGAAAAGGGGGGGGGCTGCTGTTTTCTGGGTCAGAATCTATGCATGTAACATTTATTGTTCGCCAGTTTTTGATGTTTAAGCTTTTTTTTTTTTTTTTTTAAAACATCAAGTGGCTTTATGCCTTGTCTGGAGCGATTTCCATAAAAAGAAGAAAAACTCATACAAGTTTCAGTGGGACCGTTCTCACTTTCTTAGAAGTGCAAGATTTTTTTTTTTTTTTTTTTTTTTTCATGTTACCCATTAAATGGGGATAGCAGGTATCAGATGACTGATATAGTTGAAATCTCACACAATTTTCTGTTCTGTCCTTTGAATTGAATAAACCAAAAAAGTATCAGTGTTAGAACTTCGGTCAAAGGGAGCTAATTCCTTTTGTTTCAGACACAGTTACCTTCTCCTTTGTTATACAATTTCTTGCATAGAGACACGAGAATAAAACACGATGGATGCTGGAAGGTGTAACAAAAGGATGGCTTAGAATCTGGGTTAATGAAGATGAAGATATATTACTCCTGCCCACGATAGTTGTGATACACAAACTTAAATAATATCGGACTGAGAATGTGTGGGAACATGCCTACCGGATGCTAACGTCTCCAGCATAAGAGACGAAATAAAAAATCGTCGTTTGCACATGGCTCCGCGCATCGTTTCCGTTTGGAAAAAGAAAAATAAGAAACCATAAAAGAATTATGAACCAATGGCAGAGCTCCCCGCTGAAAATAAAGGCCTAAATTATCACAGCCGTTGGGAGCCGGTTTACGACTATAAAAGGAAGGGACCAGAAAGAAAAGAAAGAGAGATTCGCCCAGCTGCGTCAGTGAACGCACGGACATTCTTCCGCCCGACCTAAAGAGATGAAGAAGAAGAAGAAGAAAAAGAAATAAGGCACCAGTGAACTGAAGCCAACTCCGCTCTCATGTTATGAGCCAAGACGCCTTCAATTCTAACCATGCCTATTTTACACAAACCAAAGAAGAAAAAGAAGAAGAAAAACACAGGAGGCGAAAACGCCGCGCTGCTAGGTTGATAAATGTAGTCGTCGCTCTCCAGTTAAAAGCCTGACACATCACCGAAGTAGCACGACTGGCCGCCACTTACCACCCCCGTCGTCTGAAAAGATAAGTACGCTTTGTTTAATTATACTACCCTACTCAAGTTCATTCCGTATCAATGCATACACACGCTGGACTACCATTCTCAATTTTCCTACAACAATTATTCCTCTTCCCACGCGCGAACAAACAATAGTGACCCGAACTTGAGATGAAAACACATTTCCTTTTCTTGCTACAACCCAGTCCTGCAACGAACATTGGCCACATACGCGCGGACATATTGTAACTAAACCGTTCATTTCTTTCAATAGCAAATAAACCACGTTTATCTTATCCATTAACTGAGCCTTTGTTTCCTTCAATTCCTCATTCGTTTCATCATTCTCTTGTAACGGGATTGGGGTATTTATATATCCTAGTCCCCTACAAATGATAGGTATAATTTGTATCATTTTGTATGTTACCTCCTTGTAAATAAAATGTCAAGGTCAACTGTGTATTTTCTTTCTTCCACTACTTTCTATCATTCCTTCGCTACGCACACATTCTTTGGACATAATCTTTTGTAGAGCATTAATAGTCATGAGATGTCAATATTTTCGTTCATAACGGATGTGCTTTTGTACCAAAAAAAAAAAAAAAAAAAATGTAACTGAGGCTAAAACTACACGGTGCCAGTGACAAGACTATCAGCTTTATACGCTCATCTGTACATAATTATATATAACAATATAATTTTCATTGCTAATCGGGAAGATAGAATGAAATAATCTATATATCTATAAAAATGAAATTGTCTCTGTGTGTACATTTCCCTACCAAACTACTCTGTCAATTTTCAGTCTACAGACTCGAGATTTGATATAAGGGGTATTGAGATTTGGGGAAATCTTTTTAGTCAGTTTTCGGACAGAAATTTGGCTATCAAGGGGGTCAAAGTTCAACGATTTGACCTTTGAAAACTCTACCGAACTCCTCCACCAATTTTGGGTTTAAACACTTGAAACCCCCTATTATTAATCCATAACTGTGCATCAAACAGATACCATAATACTTGCTTTGCTGTACCTTATAGCAAAGGTCCATACAAAATTTCAGCCAGATCAGTCTAGTAGTTTACGAAGATACCTTAGCTATCGTTTTTTTTTTTTTTAGTTTTATTGAACAATTGATTTCTAACAAAGATTTTTTTTTTTCATTAAAAAATTGAAACATGTTCATGAAACAGTATTAATGAACAATAGTTTTTTTTTACACAGTGGTTACCACTTATCAAGGCCCGGAAGCACTCAGGGATAAGGGTTATTGCAAGTACATTATGTCAGTGTGGAGATTTGATGAAGTGTTTACTTAAGGGGGCGGTTCATTAGGAATTTGTTAACGTTGGACTTGAACACATCCAAGTTGTAGTCAGGTGGGAAGCAGGCAGGTTGTTCATTAATACTGTTTCAGTTTCTTAATAATAGGGGTTAGGGTTTAATGCAAAAATAAGCACAAATTTAACCAAATTTAATCATATTCAACCATAAATTTGGCATAAAGTATTCATTCTAAGTCAACAGGAATATAACATTTTTCCCTTGTTTTTAATGGACTAAAAAGTCTCGTCTGCTTAATAAATTTTTAAATGAATTTGATTAGAAATTAAAATGTAAGCATTGTTAAAAGAATTTAACTTAGTGTTAGCCTTGTTTTACTTTATGGTGACAGTAAGGGAGAGAACTTGTTTCAACTTATTTTAAGACCCCCCCCCCTCAATAATTGTTGTTTACAAAAACATTTTTTTTATTTTTTGTTTTGAAATGAACATGAAGAAAACGCTTATTGGTTAATTAAAAGAAAGACATCTTTTCTATTGGAAGAAACAAAAAATAAAACCCCCCAAAACACGTATTTTTCAGGTTATTGAATTCTACACTCTAAAGTAAAAAACACTAAATTTTACAGATGCTCATTGGTCATTAATTCAGTCTGGGTAAATAAATTTAAACATTATCTTATATAGCGAATATATTCTTGTACATGGCGATTGCAAAGCAACTCGTATTACGTTTTATTATTGGGTTTATTTTCAGCAGCCCCATAAGTCGCTTCTCTTATTTTGTCCTCACATTCCATGAACAAATATTTTCTGCGTTTAAATTCATATAACATTTATCGTTGGCATTTTTTTTTTTTTTTCTTTTTAATCTCGAAGTGTTTTTTATTTTTATTTACATTGAGTGGCTTCTGGAGTTTTTTTTTTATTTTTATTTTTATTTTTTTTTATTATTACATTCTCACCCTAAATAAGGTACATTGCCACTTTGATGTAGGGGGCTACTATCAGGGACCTAAGCTACAGGGGTACTATGTAGGGAGTTGGGCAGCAAGATGTCGGTTCACATTACACTTGAACTTTTGCATGTCAGTACAGTTGGGGAAGCAGGGACCCAGAAGGGAATTCCAAAGTCTAGCGGTTCTGGGGAAGAAACTACTGGAGTAGAAGGCTCTCTTACATCTAGGGATCTCTACTATGAAGGGGTGGGATTTAGCTGCTTGTCAGGTTTGGCGTGGTTATTTACGTCGAGAGGGTTGCTTGCAGTTCGTCGGAGCATTCACCGTTAAAGTACTTGTAAAACAGGCAGAGGGATGCAACATTTTGTCGATAGGAAAGAGGTTGGAGCTAAGATGACAGTTCAGAACCTATCAGGTTGGCGACTCTTTTGAACCTTGTCTAGAAGCAAGAAACTAGTAGCAGATGCACCAGGCCAAATATGACAACAATGCTCCATACATGGGCGAATGGTGGCCTTATAGGGTACAGGATACTTTCGGGCGTTAGTAGCTTTCTAGCACGGTAGAGAGAACCTACCTTCTTCACAGTGGTCCTGGCAATGCTCTCAATGTAACTGTTCCAACTAATGTTTCCTGTGAACGTTAGGCCAAGGAGTTTAAAAGATGTACTTTCAGATAAAGAGTCTTTAGCCATTGCTATTAGTGGTAGAGAAGGTTTCTTGTAATTATTGAAGGAAACAAGTTTAGTCTTGGCAGCATTGAATGTGACCATCCATTTTTGTCCCCATTCCACTACAGATCGGAGGTCATCCTCTAGTGTTTCTGCCATTTCTTTAGATATGTGTTCATTTGTTTTCCTGTCGTGCCTGTTATAGAGTGTGGTGTCATCAGCATATATACCCATCTCACAGACAATTTTGTCAGGAGGGTAATTTATGAATATTAGGAATAATAGAGGTTCAAGGATAGACCCTTGAGGCACTCCTGCATTTATATCATATTGTTTAGAGGTACAACCATCAAGAACAACCTGGATTTTTCTCTTATCTAAGAAAGATTTAATTATGTTATGTATTCTTCCAGTGATGCCATATGATCTGATTTTCCTGAGAAGACCTTCCTGCCATACCCTGTCAAAGACCTTAGATATATCTAGAGCTACCACTCTACCCTCCCCTGCTTTGTAGTGAATGGTATATACGTTCAGAGATTACAGTTAGGATGTCTGCTGTGGAACGGGCTTGCCTAAATCCATATTGTTGGTTGATGAGAAGTTTAGCATGTTAGGTGATGGACTAGAGCTTGGTTAATTATGGACTCAAATATTTTGGCGAAAAGTGGGAGGAGGCTAATGGAGCAATAATTTACTGGGTCAGTTCTTTCGTCAGAATTCTTTAAAACTGGTACCACAGAAACAGTTTTCCAGCAGGCAGGAAAGCAAGATTCATTAAGGCATTTGTTGTTGGGAGAGAACTGGAGCTACTTCAATGGCGCACTTTTTTAATAGCACAGCCGGGATGAGATCAGGTCCACATGCTTTTGCAGTGTCAAGATTTTTTATGATAGCATGCACCTGAGAAGGGGGGATTTTCAGATCATCTAGTTTGGCGTCTGTCTGCAAAGGAAAGTCAGGGAGGGGATGGTTAGCAGTGTCCAGTGTGGAGTTGGAGACAAACCGACTGGTAAGCATGTTGGCCTTCTTGATTGCTGAGCAAACCACCTCATGATTGTTGGATTGTGGATTGCCCATTATTTACTACACTGTTGTCACGGGTTCCTAATTTTTGTGCTTCTATGCGTTTTTTGGTGGTTTCAGTAAATTCTCTCTTAGCTGTCGCTATTTCTTTCTTACAGTTACTTCTGGCTTCTTTGTACTTCTGTCTGTTTGAACTGGATTTATGTCGGTTAAATCTGCGGTATGCATGCTGCCTTTGCGCAATGGCAGCTGCACAAGTAGAAGTAAACCATTGGGTAGAGTGGGGCTTGCTATAAAATTTGCGCTTGGGAACATGTGCTTCAATTGCCATTTTGAACCATTCATTGGTCTCATTTGTGCATTGTTCAGCAGGAAGTGAAAAGATATTTTGCCATGGGGCATCTCTGACGAGATCCCTGATGGCTTCCCAGTCAGCCTTTTTATAATATCTCGTTTTCAGCAATGGCTCTCTAGTTTTGGCTCTAGAGTTTAGGGTGATTTCAACCATTATCACTGCATGATCAGCGTTCCCAAGTGGGCTGTGGGCATTCGTTACACAATCATTAGGAACTGTGGTCAGAAACAGATCTAGAAGTGACGCTTGTTGTTCTTGCTGGTCTTGGAAACGGGTTAGAAACGTAACCATCTGTGATAGGGAATGGGATATAGAGAAGTTATGCGTTGTGCTACCCGCTACGTCTGTAGGTAGAAAATCCAAGCCAGTTGCTGTGGTGGATATTGAAGTCACCAAATACATGTACTTGTGCGCTAGTGTCGAGGGAAAGTACTGTGTCTATGCTGTAAGAGACTTTGTTTATTAGGGTACAGTCCTGTGTCGAGGGAGAGCAGTAGAGAAAATACAAGTAACTAATGTCATGTTAAGTCTAAAGCACATAAATGCTTGATCGTCCGATTCTAATTTGTTTCTCTAGTCAAGGGGAGGGTGTTTCAGATATAGACTCCAAACCCGTGCATACGTCTGTCAGAGTCCTTACGGCAGAATGAGAGATATCCAGGCATGTTAAAGTAGTTAGAGGGGATAGAGGAGTGTAGGTTTGTCTCACTTAGTGCTACAGATCATAAATACAAGCCTTAAGGGAGGAGGCAAGTTGGTTTTGTTTGAGTTTTGGCCTGGTTTAAGTGTATTTTTTTATTGTACTGTCATATTTTTTAAGAGTTTCAGTTTGGGTAAGGAGCACTGAACAAGTGGTTATGCAGAATACCAGACATGCAACACCAGTAGACCTTCCATCTACTAAGATTGTGGCCTCAGAAAAGCCCACCGGGAATGAATGCAGGGTTCCTTTCCATGTGCAACATGGCACTACAAACATCCTGATATTATAAAACTGTTGATGGAGCAGCCGCTCTAAGCGCTACAAAAGAGTTAGGGCTCCTGTACTACCAGTCAGAAACAGTAGCCAAGAACTGTCAATCCAGTACCCTCAACCCATCAGACGATGGTCAACCCAATCTACTTGCACTGGCATTATGGCATTCAAGCACTTCCAAGTGCCCAGTTTAGAGGGATGGGATGTGCAGAGAGTGAGGAAAATGGCGTTCATTGCCCTAGTCAGGAAACAAGATCGACCACTGAGTGTTTCTGTCGAATTCCTGTGATTCGACCTCTACGCCTGGCTAATAGGCAAAGGAGTATGGAAACCAGGCGATAAGCAGATTAGCTTTGCAGACGTGTAATTTGTTCGAGTCACCAGCTCTAGGAAGGTTGTTATCCAAGACTGGAGAGGCTTCCCTCCACTTAGGTTTAGCTTCAGTTTTCCTTCTCCTAGACAGATGGCCTGGGAAGATCTACGGGTCCATCAGCATCAGGAGGGTTTACCTCTTGCCTGGGTCCTAATCCAGGTATTTCTGCGACCCCGCGTGGGTAGTTAATGTTACTGGGTTAATTTGTAAAAGTTATACAGTCCTGGTCAAAATCATAAGACCACTTAAGAAAGTAAGCGTTTATGCATATTATCAAATTTTTAATCAAACAAAATGGTTGAAACCATTGCCAAAAGGGAAAATATGATGGAAAAAAAAAAAAAAAAAAAAAAAATGAAATCTGCTTCATTCGAAACCTTAACCTTGATCTAATAATTATTTTAAAAAAAAAAAAAAAAACATTTTCACATGGTCAAAATGATAAGACCACTTTAATAAAATCGGCTAGTTTTGAAAAAAAATGAATACGAAAAGCTTTCTATGTTACTAAAAGCAACTTGTTAGTGGATAAAAAACATCTTACTAAATTATAAATGGTAAAAGGGAAACCATTATCAGAGTTTGAGAGAGGAAGGATCTTTGAGCTTAATAGGGGTGGACTCTCCCATAGATCCATTGCAAAAGAAGTGAATCGTAGCAAAACGGTCATCACAAATTTAAGAAATCCAGATCAATATGGGCACAAAAAGAGTACAGGTCGACCAAAAAAAAAATAACCCCATCACTGGATCGCTGTATCAGAAGTTTAAAAAAAAACTTTAGTATGAGCTCAAGTCGATTGAAAAGCCAAACAGCAGCAGAATGTAGTCCTAAAACCATCAGAAGGCATCTGAAAATGAAGGGTTTCAATCATTTAAAGCGACTGCAGAAACCACGCCTTCTTGAACAGCACAAAACTAATCAACTTAAATATACCGCCAAATACCAGACTTGGGATGAAGAGAAGTGGGAAATTTTCTCCGATGAGAAAAAGTTTCATCTAGATGGTCCAGATGGATTTCAACACTATTGGCATGATAAAAATTTGCCCAAAGCGACTTTTTCAACTCGGCATAGTGGAGGAGGGTCTTTAATGATCTGGGGTGCTTTCTCGTCAGCTGGGACCCTAAAGTTGCAAGTAGTGAAAGGCCGGCAAACATCATTAAAGTACATTTCAATGCTTGAAAATGCTTCTATCAGGACTGAAGGTCCACATCTGTGTGGAAGAAATTGGATTTTCCAGCAAGACAACGCTGCGATACACACTTCGACAAGCATGAGAATACTTTTCTTCAAATAATATAGAATTGTTAGATCATCCAGCATGTCCTCAGGACCTCAATCCCATTGAAAATCTTTGGGGATGGATGGCAAAAGAAGTGTTCAAGGATGGAACCCAGTATGATTCGATAAAGGAACTTTTTGAGTCAGTTTTCAGTACATGGGATAAAATTCCTTCACAACTGATAAAAACCTTAGTCGCAAGCATGCCAAATAGAATTTTTGAAGTAATTCATAATAATGGAGGCTATACTAAATCCTGAGACCCTTTTTAGTAATTTATAACTGCCTTTTGTTAGATAAATTATCAGTGGTCTTATCATTTTAACCAGGTGAAAATGTTTTTTAAAAAATAATTATTACATCAGGGTTAAGGTTTCGAATGAAGCAGATTTCATTTTTTTTCCATATTTTCCCTTTTGGCAATGGTTTCAACCATTTGTTTGATTAAAAATTCGATAATATGCATAAACGCTTACTTTCTTAAGTGGTCTTATAATTTTGACTAGGACTGTATATCTACTGAAAAATTACACTCCTCAAAGTGATTAAGGGACATTGCTATTTCATTGTGACTGGAGGTAAAAGTTCATGCAGTGGAAGCAGCTATATTTGCAACAGGTCTGTTGGAAGAAGTTAATGTGTGGATTTATATTTTTCCTTTAAATTTATTAATTTTTTTTCCTTATTTTCATGTTGGCTTAGGAATAGGATAACATGTTATAGAATGGCTCGATATTAAGAATTAACTAAAAATTTGTTGCCAAAGCTCTGAATATTTTAGATGGCAGGAGGGTTAAGATGTATATTCAGTGTAGATACAAGTAACGTCATTTTGGATATGAAGTACAATACAGTACAGGTATAATTGGAAGAAAATTATAAGCTATGGCGTATTCAGTATGTATAATAAAGTAAATAGATATATGGGCAGATTTCCAGCAGATGCAAATATATGGAGGTTGTACGTATTAAGTATGTTTTTACTTCTAATGAAGATATCTTTAGCTTTCGTTTAAAAATCAGGAGTTGTATTTTGCATTACAGAGTATCGGTTCAGTTTTTTATATTTAACTTTGCAAAACTAAGGAAGAGACAGCTATTGCTATGTAATATAGATAGCTGTAAATCTAAGTACAGACTATAGCTAGTAAGTATCTACCTGGATAAGAAAAAACTAATGCATGCCTTAGAGGTAGAAATGCATAGATGTTTAGTGATAATGACTTCCAATCGGTCAGCATGCGAAGTTTAAGGGCTGAAAGGTGTGTGCAATGTATGTGTTAGTGGCAGCTTGGGGAGTAGAGCAGATTGTTAGTTTTTAGGAGAGGATTAAACTTACAGAATACAGTAGAATTAATTATTAGAATTTAAAGTGTCAAGTAAAGTTTAGTTGGAGAAAGAAAAAAAAATTTTTTTTTTTTTTTTTTTTTTAATTTAACATGCAAATCAGACAAAGACAAACTATTAATACATGGCGCTTCGGGATTCGTAGTTAAAAACAGTCAATTAGGTCAAAAATAGTCAGTGTCGTATCTAATATCACAGTATATTTCAGGTACAAATACAATTGAAAGTAAGACAAACTATATTCAGTGGTTTGATATAGATAGCAAGGAAGTCACATTTTCAATACAAGCGAGCTTATAGTAATTGTAGATATCAAGTATATTAATTAAATAAAGTTCTATCTTCTAATGTAGGAAAAAAATAAATCCAGGTTTGTGATAAATTCTGGAATTTACTTTGCCTAGGCTTTTTTGATTTAAAAAAAAAAAAAAAGAATTTATTTAAATTAAATATTTTTAAAAAGTGTAATTTACTATAATTCTTAAAAAAAATGAATACGATAAGATGATATAGCACAACACTAAGTTTTATTTAGAATCCAATTTCAGCACCAGCATTTGCAAAAAGATTCTCAAGCCCTCTGAGAACCAAATCAACTGATGTCATCGGGAAGATTTTTTTTTTTTACACTAATGAGTCACCCTTACCAAAACACTTTAAGATGAGGGTTAACAAGATAGATTGAAGGTTTAATGATGACGAATATGAAAACCAACTGAGAAAACTAGTAATTCATTCTTTACAAAAAAGATAATACATGGAATGGGAAGAATTGGAGGACAAAATAGAGCAGGCAGCCTCATAACTCTTGCTGTAAAATGCTTTTTAATCTTGATAAGTGATTATTAATTAGTTAAAGAAAAAAAAAAAAGCTTATGAAAACAGTTGATGCAATTCCTGAGCAGCCCAAGAAGTAAATGCTGGAACAGATATTAAATTCTAAATAATACTCTGCACCATAGATTTCCTTTCATTTATTTCTTACTATCATGGGTGCCCAGCGTTGCCCGGGTGTTTGGAGGTGTGTGTTGAAAAAAAAAAAAAAAAAAAAAAAAAAAAAAAAAAAAATGGTAGTAGGAAGGCAGGCTCGAACCCGTACCGCAAAGGAGGAAAAGAATGAGAAAAAAGTGACATCTTTGCTGTTACGACCACCACCAAATCGGAAGTGACAGTTTTCAATTAAGGCTAGACAATCGAAAAGGAGATGACTTTCGAAAATATCGGCAAAAAAAGCAACCCCTCCCTGTAGAAAAGTGCCCAGTTGAGGATGAAGAAATTAATGTTTTTAGCCAATTTTTCGGTATTTGTCATCTGAAGGGTCGAGCTTCAACACGAGCCTGATCTCGTGAAAATCCATCGCCTCTGTCGAAAGTTTTAGGCAGACATGCAAACATACATTTATATATTAGTAGCTCAAATTTTCGATCCAAACCGATTAAAAAGCTTGCCCTTTCTCTGAATACCCTTTATGTAAAATTTCAAATGTTTAGACCAGAAATTGTTTGAGTAATTTGGTAGAGACCGCAGAGGTCAATTTTTTTGACG
This sequence comes from Euprymna scolopes, assembly GCF_053919585.1. Classification (NCBI taxonomy): domain Eukaryota; kingdom Metazoa; phylum Mollusca; class Cephalopoda; order Sepiida; family Sepiolidae; genus Euprymna; species Euprymna scolopes. Next base: position 27,263,532 of record NC_136491.1, on the reverse strand, counting down.
CCTATTATGACCCCTTAACATTTATTGTTTTGGGCTCAAATCAAGTTATTAAGTTAGATCCATGTTCAAGGAACCTATATCTAAAATTTCAATTGTTTATACCCAAAATTGGCGGAGGAGTTTGGTAGAGTTCTCAAAGGTCAAATCGTTGACCTTTGACCCTTTAACAGCCAAATTTCTGGCAGAAAGCAGATTACCAAGATTTTCCCAAATCTCAATACCATGTATATCAAATTTCGAATCTGTAGACTTAAAATTGACAGAGTTATTGTGTAGGGAAATGTACACAGACAGACCACTTTCACAGATATAGATAAGAATTATATTTCGATATTAAATTACAAACACTTCCTGAATGGGAATAACTTTCCACACACCTGTATTTTTATAAACATGCACTCCACTTGTGCGTTTGTTCATTGCGCTAACCGGAGTCTCTGCACTTGTGACCATCCAAAGTTGTTGTTGGCACTGTCAATACTGCAATAAAGAATTCCTCATTTAAAAAACATTCACAAGCCAAACCTATAAACAAATAACAATGTTTACTCCTTAAAGCTTACAAATAGTACTCACTCCCCCAAGGTTGAATCACAGAATTGCAGAATTATACTTTGCCGGATCAGGTCGAAATGAACAAGTCCACTTGGCACAGTTCTTTAGCCAAGAGTCACCAAGGGACCTACCCGGCCAAGAGAATCACACTGGCTGAACTCTCTAGTAGCTCTCACCAAAACCAATGTCCAGCTTCAACTCCCTCTTCTTCGCTTCCAGGGACTTTGGTTCTAACCCTATCCCTCTTTCTTTCTACCTAAAATGGTCACTGCTCTGATGTCCAGAGATTGGTCACTCATGATACCCACCAGAGATAACATTGAAGATGTTCTTCATTATCTGTAGATGACACTGGACATTGTTTCTTCTCATAACGGCCGATCGCAGCACGAGTTTCCCTATTTAATAGAGTACTTATTTTCTTAAAACAAAGAATATCTCATGGGTGGCCTGACGCTGGCCAGAGATATTTTCAGTTCTTCCTTTAGCCAAGCATCTACCACTGCAATATCTGCCATCGCCAGGCATCAGCAAAACACGATGCGCAACACGTTTACATATCAAGATAAGCATCTTTTTTCATCTGAACTCAGAAACTACCAAAGATACATTGGAAATCTTGCATATTCTGATTTAATATAATCTCAAAAAGGTTATTGTAAATAATCTCTACATTTATTCGGTTGGAGGAGGAGGAGGGGGTGGGTCATCTGGGACAAAAACCTATGCTGTACACTTTCTCTGATTTATTTTTTGCAAGAATTCTATTTCAGAAAAAAATTATGAGCACTTAACAGCAAGTTAATTTCCAAGTATACATTGATATATTTTAGTTGTGGAGTTCAGCGAAAACTCCACGTCTAAATATGAAAATGAATACTCTTAAATAGATGAATATCCAGAATTTATCCTATGAAAAAAAGAAAAACATGGTAAAGAAATATTTATATGATTTATGTACCCATGACAGAAAATATTGTATTCCAAAAATCACAAATCAATCAAGTAATTTTAGTTTTATAAAAAATCATTTTTAAGCAACTTAGTCATTACAACAAAAATCTCGGGTTTGAATTATTTTGAGTTATCTCCCTTGTTTCTTGAAATTTTACAAAATGGTATCACGATAGTCAATCCTCGGTGAGCCATAAAATTGAATTTTCTTAAAATAAATAAAACTACTTGTTCAATTTACATCATTTTTTAATACATTTTCTTGCCATCATGGGTACGAATATCATACTGATTTCTTTATTCTTGTTTAAACATGGGAGAATTCTGGGCAATCCTTAAATACATAACTTAGTTGCATGATCAATTATAAAAAACATATGCACTTTCCGAGTCCTTTGTTATTGTAGCAAAATTCAAAAAATGAAAAATTGTATCTTAATATTTTCTGTCATGGGTACATACATCATATAGATTTTTCTTTACTAGTAATGAAAATATTCAAAAATTACGAAAAACAATAACGTAGAAAATTAATTATTAATGAAGATAATTTTCACTAATTGTCCAAAATTAAGTTTTGCTAAATTGACCAAAGATTTTCAATTTTCAGAAAATACTTACCTCCCTTTTGTTACGATTGGAACTTTTTTCTTTTCTTTTTGCAAAACTCAATTTTTGCTAATTGTCTTTGAAAACTATTTTCATTAATAATTTTCTACCTTATTTTTCATAATTTTTTTTATATGTTCATTACTGTGACATGACAGTTCAGTAGACGCCATTGGTTTCACTTGAAATGCAAGGTTTTAATTTTCGAATTTTGCTAAAATAACAAGCCTTTTTTATATTATCTTTCCTTTGTAAAAAAAAAAAAAAAAAGAAAAAGAAAAAAAAGGCATTGCTAAAAATGAAGATTTGACAAAGTGAGGCAGGAACAAAAAAAAAAAAAAAAAAAAGAAAACAAGCAAAGAAAATAAAAAAAGAGAAAAGGAAAAGTAATTAGTTTATTGTTCAATTATGTCGTTCACACCACAGGTGTTGTTTCCGCTATTACTGCATAGCAGGTAGATAAGTCCTATTTACAATACTGCAGTCGTTTTGGGATTCTTGTTTGTTTTTTTTCCCCCAGACATTTTTCCTTCATGTAAAAAAAAAAAAAAAAAAAAAAAAAATCTGACAAGGCCTTTATAATCAGATGATAACCAACTACCGTTGTCACAAGTTATCATGGCCGCCAACAGTACATCTGTTCATTATCGCTCTGTAGATTAGCATCTGTTCAAACATGTTTATACAATATAGTAATATACATGGATACACCTTTCATGAGCAAAGGGAGAGAAAAAAAAAATTTATAGTCACGTTTTGAATATGCGCACATACATATTAGATCGATTTATAAGAACTTTTTTTTTTATGTAAATAGATTAAATCTATATATGTATATTAAAAAATTGTAATTCAAATTAAGATTTAAATTTTGCGGAAAACAAAAAAAAAATTTGGTGCACAGTTCAACTTAAATGAAAAACACAAATGCAGAAAAATCTTTATGGACGTACACATCACAAAACGAAAATATACTATCCCCAAAATGTAGATTAATCTTTTTATTTTAAATGATTTTAAGTGATTAATATGACATTGTTAATTTTTACGAGGCTAATCTCACAAGGTGGAATTATCTCTGAATTACCTGCACTTGTTTTTTTTTTTTTTTTTTAAGATGGTAATGCAAAAGTTCTTTTGCTTACTCATAAAATCTGAGATATATATATATATATATATATATATATATATCAAACTACTTGATTAATTTGTATCAGTTTTGGAATATGACATCTTCGTTGCATGATAGCTACATCATAAAGATATTTCTGTATTTTTTTTTTTTTTTTATTTATTTATTTAGGCTGAACTGTGGACTTGCATCAAAAATTTATAATCAATTTCGAAGTATCTAAGAGCTGATCTTAACTCAATGTTAGCAACCAGATAGCAACCAACATGTTTTTGTAATATTAATTAAGACATTTTATTACAGATTATTTTTTAAAGCTCAAGACCATACCAGGAGACTAGATTCTTAAAAATAATTTTTTTTAAACATTATATATATATATATATATATATATATATATATATATATATATATATATATATATATATAGATATTAATTATTTCTTGAAAGACAGTAAATTTGTTTTTTTTTGTGCATTTTTTTTTTTTGACATATCAAAGATTTGTCAAAGAGTTCCTGAAGTATTGAACTCCAATTTCTGTTCTAGAAAAATAAGGATCATTGCTTGGGCAAAAAGAGGTGCAGAGGTGGGAATGGTAGGGGAGATAATATCATTATAACCCGATGAAAAATTATGTTTAGTGTCATCATCAAGATACTTAAAGAAAAAATATTTCTTCTGATGTCACCACAACTGTTCTGAGAAGAAATGAAGAAAGAGAAAAAGAGAAACAAATAAAGAAAAATAAATGGAAAGAGAAAAAAGTGGAAAAAGAAAATGGTGGGAAAAAAAAAAAAAAAAAAAAAATCTCAGACCAGACTAAGGCTTGACATAAATCTCCCAAATGGTGACATTACTACAGTGTGTGTGTGTGTGTGTGTGTGTGTGAATATATGTAGGTTCGTGTGTGTGTGAATATATGTAGGTTTGTGCGTGTGTGTGTGTGTGTGTGTGAATATATGTAGGTTTGTGTGTGTGTGTGTGAATATATGTAGGTTTGTGTGTGTGTGTGTGTGTGAATATATGTAGGTTTGTGTGTGTGTGTGTGTGTGTGTGTGTGTGTGTGTGTGTGTGTGAATATATGTAGGTTTGTGTGTGTGTGTGAATATATGTAGGTTTGTGTGTGCGCAATGGTTTACACCTCCCTGCTCTTTCCCCTCTCATCTCATGTCATGTCCTTCATTTTGATGGTCAATTATCAATCCTATCCAAAAATAGCTCCACAATTCGGACATCTCCGTTGTCTCATAGCCAAACAGCAAAGAATGCCTATAGGGAAGAAGATCAAAGCACACGCAACTCCTAAACACGTGAAATCATCTTCCAATATTCCAACCTGAAAAACAAAACAAAATAAAAAATAAAATTTTAAAATTTTATAGACAAACGACAAACACATAATACCAGCTAAAGTACCCATGTATACCAGGTTTTTCAAATCTTCCTATGCATCTATTCAAACGGAAAAATATTAAATGGTCATCAAGTACTCATTTAATAATTATAAATTACTTATCACAAAATAAATAACATTGATAATATAAATCTCACTTGTCTGTCTATGCATGCATGCATGCATGCATGTGTCTGCCTAAAACTTTCGACAGAGGCAAAGGAATTTTACGAAATTGGTATCATTTTGAAGCTTGACCCTTCGGATGACAAATATTGAAAAATTAGCTAAAAACATCGATTCCTTCACCCTAAAACGGGCACTTTTCTACAAAGAGAGGGCTGCTTTTTTCGCCAATATTTATGAAAATCATTACCTCTTTTTGATTGACTCGCCTTAATTTAAACCTTTGCCACTTCTGGTTTGGCGATGGACGCAATGGCAAAAGCATCACATTTTTTTGTTCACGTTCTTGGCCTCCTTCGCGGTATGAGTTCGAGCCTACTACCACTTTTTTTTTTTTTTGCTCAACACACACATCCAAACACCCGAGCAACGCCAGGTACCTAGACTAGCTGATAAAAGTTCATTTTTTATGCTACTAGAATTTCAGATAATTAATTTGATTAATCATGTGCTAAAAGGTTTTTGTTAACAAAAAAAAAAAAAAAAAATAGTAGGCAGGCTCGAACCCGCGATGCAAAAGCGGAAAGAAAGTGGAGGTGTCTGTAAGGGTGTTCCTATTTACAATGCCTCCCCACAGGACAGAGTTAGACACCAGGGTCGTTTTTAATGTGGAGAAAAGGAACAAAAATAAAAATTGTCTCAGTCGTGAAGGATTTCTCCTTCACTGACAGAGAACAAGAAATTGAAGTGCAGCATCTGAAGAACAGATACTACACTTTGAGATATTAAATCTTTTATTCATGTTAAAAAAAAATACAGAAAAAAAAATCAACGATGAACAAAAAACTTAGGCACATGGCCAACTCAAAAGGGGTGATTTTGGGGGTCGTTGGTCATCCTTGTCACTCCAGAACTAAACAAAGTCAAAAGTTTCTCCCAGCTAGTATCTTCTTTCACCATAATACCGCATTCACCCTTTCATATTGGGGGACGTCCTAGTAACTCCCAATTTTTAAAACATTTTTTATTGACGTGTAAAAACAAAAAAGATAACAATAAAATGGTAACAATAATTCATTTGTGTCGAGGGAGGGGGAAGAAAAAACAAAAGGTGATTAGTAGGACCCTCCCAACCCCGTCTAGTTGATAGACTGCCCGTTCCACTAGGTTTGTAAAAGGAACCTCGCTTCTGCGGGTCAGTCTCTAGGTGGGGATGCCCTCTAGATGGGGGTGAATGGAGAAAAGAAAATTTTGTGGGTAAGGGATGGAGGTTAGTTTGTATTTCTTTTTCTCCAAGATGGGTAAAATTTAGAGGAAGGGGTGAAAACAAAAATTGCAGGTAAGAGGGGATGGGGATCTTGGAGGCTTCCTAATCGGGGAGGGATGGAACACACACTCAGCTAGCTGAGAGACTACTTGTTTAATTTAACTTTACAGAACTGCGCGTTCCACACCTAGGCGGGGAACACGTATTCAAATTTGGCTCCTCTTCGTACACACAGACTTGCCACATGTATCCATCTTCTGTCAAATGCCGCGCGATGCAGCCTTCTTCTATCACATCTGATCTTCACCCGTAGTTGGTGTTTAAAGAACGCGATCAGATCTTGATCAGAAAAAGACAACACCCCCCGGCAACCTTGCAGACGCGACGTCCAAATCACCATTCTCGCCACGGCCAGAATCGTAACGTAGACCATTTGTCTTTCCCGGTCCCACGGCGGCCTCACGTTGTCCACAACATTGGATACAGTAATTGGGTGAGGATGCTCAGGATCGATGCGAGCCGTCACCCCACTGACATACGACCAGTACTGGCGGAGTTCGCGGCAATCGAAGAAAGCGTGATCCGTAGTTTCCACAGCCGTTGTCCCACAATGGGGACAATCAGGCGACTCCAGAAACCCAGAACTGCATTGTATGTTGTTGAGTGGAAGTGCATTTCGGGCCAATCGCCAGGTCAGAGAGAACTCCGAATTGTTCAGATGACTCGAACCTGGCGCCCAGCTCCACGCGGAGCGGATCTCACTCTGCTGCCACCCCAAACGCGCGCATAGCGGGTCGTCAGCGGCCTCCTTCACTAGATCCCTGTGGAGTTCCCTACGGGTAGCAGTCACAAGGTCACTGGACCTTGGTAGTCGTTTTAGCGCGGCTCGGCACTCTTTCATGTAGGCAGATTCTCCCCGCGGCCTGCGACGGCTCTCGATGGAAGGGTCGAGAACGAGGTCGGGGAAGGCGGCAGTAACCACGGGGTGCCACGGTTGGTCCTCCTGCATATAGTGGCTCAGGAAGGCCAGCCTCTCAGCATCTCGATGACACTTCAAGTCCGGCATTCCCAAGCCTCCCTCACACGGACGTTGAATACAGACCTGTCTGCTCACCCAGTGTCTTCCTCTGTCCCAAAGGAGCGAGGACAAGAGTTCGACAAGAGCTTTTAGGTGTTGTGCAGGCAGGGGAAGTACGGCCAGTCGGTAAAGGATGAGAGGAAAGACGTAAGTGGCGCACGCCTCAGCTCTACCCTTTAAGGAAAGTTTCCTAGGAAGCCACGAATTGACTGCAGCCTCCACCTTTGACCGTACCTCCAACCAATTCTTGTCAAGCTGGAGACCCGGTCCGAACCACACGCCGAGGATCCGGACCGGGCCATCTGTCCAGCTGAAGGGCGCAGGGAGGTTTGCGTTGCCACTCCATGCGCCCAACCGCAGTCCTACCGACTTGTTGCGGTTTATCTTGGCCCCTGTAATTCTTTCGTACTGTGTGAGTGCCTCCGACACGACCTCAATGTCTCTGAAGCCCGACACGAAGATCGTGACATCATCGGCGAACGCGGATACCTTAGCAGCTGAGCCGCCAGGCAGAGCCATTCCGCGCAGGGCCGAATTTGCCTCCCCATGTCTCAGCTTGCGGAGAAGAGGCTCCAAAGCCAGGACATAAAGCAGGGGCGACAGCGGACAACCCTGACGAACCGACCGAGAGATAACAAAGGGTTTCGAGCGCTTTCCGTTCACTTGCACGACAGCCATGGGCTGTCGATACATTATGGAGATCCACTTGCAAAAGTCCGGTTTAAAACCGGCGGCCTCTAAGACAGATGCCAGGAAACGATGGTCGACCCTATCGAAAGCTTTGGACTGATCTAAGTTTATCAGCGCGGCTTCCGTGTCGTCATCTATTCCCCCCTCTAGGATCATGCGGATCAGGTGCAAGTTGTTCTGAATCGATCTCCCCTTCACAGCGTAGTTCTGTTCCGGTTCAACCAACTCGTCGATAACAACCTGCAGCCGATTCGACAGGACCTTGGCCAAAATCTTCAACTCTGTGTTTAGCAGAGTTATGGGCCTGTAGTCGTCTAACTCTTCCCCTCCATGCCCGTCACCTTTCTTCAGCAATGTGATCACTCCCTTGGTCACCTGCCCTGGGATGGATCCCTGAGCAAACCAATGGTTGAACATATCCGTCAGAAGAGGCAGAAACATGGGCGACAGCCTCAAGTACAGTTCGTATGGCAGACCATCAAGTCCTGGCGATCTGTCACAGCTGACCTGCTTCAGCGCAGTAAAGACCTCCCGCTCCGTCACCCGGCCCTCGCAACTAGCCGCTCTAGCCGCCTCGAGGCGGGGAGAGTCGGCCAAATAGTCGCTAAACTCAAGGACCGGAAGATCGGGCTGCTGCGTAAAACGCTCCTCGAAATGTTCTCGAAACCCCTCGCAGATCTCCCGAGTCGATTCCAGGGTGCGTCCATTCGGATGTTTGATTTTTGCAATGTATTTGTCCGAGCCACGCCTAGAAACCTCACGGCGCACGTCTGCATCAGAATTGACTGCTTCGTTGCCTATCTTTCTAAGCCTAGCTCTAACTACTTGGCCTTCGTAACGCTTGCTAGTCTCGCGTAGAAGGTCCTGCTTAGCTAGTTCCTGACTAACCCTATCACCCTCCCCCGTAGCCTGGGCTAGTTTCTGCTCTAGCTTCTTCTTCGTCTTGGCCTTATCTAGTGCGAGGCGCTGGGCATACTTGACGGAGAAGCTTCTGATCTTGGCTTTGAGACCTAACCACCACTTACTCCCGGTAACCGCCCCCACTAGTGCCTTTTTTATCAATTCTCTTAACTGATCTTGGAAGTCTTGTATCTCCAGAAGGGAGGTGTTTAACTTCCAGTACCCCGCTAACTTAGGCCTATTTCCTAGCTTCAGCCGGGCCATAACTAATTTATGGTCCGTCTGGCCTAGCCAAGTGAACGTGGGACAAGATAAGAAGTCTACTTCGCCTCTCCTAACTAACATCCTGTCCAAATAAGTATTTGGATAGGAGGAAACACTATTGGTCCACGTCCACATCTCCCGCCCTGGATGCTCGACCCGAAACCTGTCGACCAGGCCGCATCTAGCCATCAGATCAGCCAGGCTGGACTCGCACCTCTCCGATCCTCTAGCTCCGCCTCCTACCTTATCTATGTCGGGGTCTAAGATGGAATTCCAATCCCCCATTAGCACTACCCGCTTCCGACAATCTACAAACGCGTCAAGCTGACTGAAGAATGAGACCCTCTCACGAGCGGTGCTGGGCGCATGAACCGCAATCACCCGAAACACAGAATCTTTTACGGCAACATCGGCCACAACCAGCCTACCCACTGCATCTCTATGGACAACGTCGACCGTCGCCGACAGGGTACGTTTAACCAGCACGGAAACTCCCTTCCCCCGCGAGCTGCCATATGCTGAGAAAACCTCAAAGTCTCGGGCCAGCACCTGACAGTCCACAGAGGAAACGAAATGCGTCTCCTGAATCGCAGCGACATCCACTCCCAGGGACAAGAGGTCGTGCCGGAGGCGAGCCGCCCGGCCCGATGATCTCAAGCCCCTCGCATTCAGACTAGCCAAATTCAAAGCCATGGTACCTACCTTAAGGTGTGTTACACTCAGCTCCGAAGTCAGCCGGGGAAAGGACACCGACGTTGTGTGCAATGCTCAAGGTGGTCAGGTTTTTCATGTCCTGACCTTCTCTCACAATGCCGCCGACATCCAAAGGGTAAGTCAATTTAAGGGCCCTATAGAGTGACGGATGGACCAACACTGGGACCCTTCCCTTGCATTGTTTTGCGAGTTCCTCAAGGGAAGGGTCATTTTTCCTAATCAGTTCAATTCCCGGACCAGCCCCTTCAGCGGCTTCCAGCATTGTCCACACGTTGGTTTTGCAGGCCTCAGGAAGCCTGACGAAAGTTGTTAGCCGTGGGGCGTCCGGGAAATTAGAGGGGACATTAACGTCTTTTCCCCCTATCTGTTGGCAGTCCAGTAGAGGTTTTAAATTTTTTTCTCTGCCGGTGTGGTACGCCCATTGCCACAGACAGGGGGTCTACAGAACAAAGTTCCTCTCTCGTTTCGAGGGCGAGAGTCCCTGTTGGAGTGAGTCCGTAAGTGGGAGAATCTGAAGGGTCTCTCCCCCTCCCGGGTTCATTCTTTTCTTTCTGGGATGGCGGCTCAATTTGCATTGGTGTGGGGACGAGTGTCTGTGTGGTGTCTGGTGTTGGTGTTGGTGCGGTGTCTGGTGTTGGTGTGATGTCTGGTGTTGATGTTGGTGCGGTGTCTGGTGTTGGTGTTGGTGCGGTGTCTGGTGTTGGTGTTGGTGCAGTGTCTGGTGTTGGTGCAGTGTCTGGTGTTGGTGCAGTGTCTGGTGTTGGTGCGGTGTCTGATGTTGGTGTTGGTGTTGGTGCGGTGTCTGATGTTGGTGTTGGTGTTAGTGCGGTGTCTAGTGTTGGTGCAGTATGTGGTATGGGGGTGGAAGTGGGTTGTGTTGTTGTTAGAGGTGGTGTATGCTCACAGGGAGTGGGGGCTGCCTTTTCTTCCCCTTTCCTTTTCTTTTTTATTCTTTTGAATGAACCGGGGAGTGGTGAGGTTGAGTTCCTCTCCCTCTCACTAGCAGATTCATCCTCAGAGGAGCAGTGTTTTCTTCGCTTGATCCCCGTCTCAATTGGTGTGGGGACCGTTGGTTGTTGCTGCTCCTCTAATTGTTGTTTCTCCGGTTGATGCTGTTGCTTTTCTGGTTGCTGCAGCCGTTTTTGTTGCTGCTGTTCTGGCTGTTGCTGCTGCTGCTGTTTTTGTTGTTGCTGCTGTTTTCGTGGCATTGGTTGTGGAATTGGCCGCGGCAGCTGATGTTGTTGCTGCGGCTGGTTCAACGGCTGGTTTGGCTGCTGCTGCTGTGTCTGCTGCCATGGCTGTTGCTGCGGCTGTTGTGGAGGCTGCTGTTGTTGTTGCTGCCTCGGTTGTTGGGTTGGTTGTGGGACGGTGGCAGATGGGATTGTGGGCTTCCGTTTCCGCCTCATTACCGTGATCCATTCCTCCCCTTTGGGCTCCTGCACAGTTTTGGGTTTCCTCGGTGCTGGGGTTGGTGCTCTGGTTGCAGGAGTTGTGACAGCCTGTTTGGACACTGGTGCTGTCTCAGAGGTTGGGACCGCCTTTAGTGTCACTTGAGTAGGATTTGACCTTTGAGGGCAGCTCTTGGCCATGTGACCCTGTTTTTGGCAAAACCAGCAGTGCGGACGACGCCCCTCCACTACTACTGTCATAGTTGCCTCCTTAAATGTCAGCTGTGCTGGTATCGCCTGGAAGCCTTCTTTCTTTAGCCTCATGGCCACAGTGTAGCTGCCCAAGTGCATGCCGGTTTTCGACCGCACTGGGGTTATTTTTTCCACCTCGCCGAACTGTGTGAAGAAGGATCCCAGGATTTCTGCTGATATTTGCATAGGTACATTGAATACCTGCACCCGGGTCCTTGTCCTGCCCTGGTATTCGGGCTTTAGTTTTGTTCTCCCATACTTAATTTCCTGTAGGGAGAGTCTCTCCGCATCTTCCTTGGTGGGTAGGAGGATGTCCCACATGGCGTAGCTCCTCTGGTACAGGTATAATACCGGGATGTTTAGCTTGTGTAGGAGCCCTGCCATGTCTTCCTTTTTCATCCCTAGGAGGCGGTTTTCCGGCATATCCGAGATGATGAGGGAGAGCACTCTGTCTTCGATTGCCTCCCAAGCGCCTGGCACTGGTTTAATTTCTGCCCCCTCTATGTATTGTCTGTACTTGGTCAAGTACAAGTCTCTATACTCTTGAGGGGACAGTTGCTTCTCTACAGTCTTCCCCCATGCCGACCCTCTTGTTGGTGTTGGATCTTTGGTGAGGTTGGACTGTTTTTGCTGTTCCTTGGCGGAAGGGTTGCTATTTTGAGGGGCATTTTCCTTTCCGCTTTCCTTTGGGACCGACTCTCCCTGCTCTATACTTCTTCCAGGAAATACTTCCCTTTTTGGGGAGTCGGCCTCCTGGGGAGCATTGTCCTCTTTATTGTCTTTGGGAGCTTTTGCCCCTTTTGTTTTGGGGAGGTTTAGGCTGTATGCCCCCTCGTTTTCTTGATTTGCTCCCCTTTTGGGACAGTAGCCCTCCTGGGGAGCACTGTCTCTCTTATCGTTCTTTGGGGCTACTGCCTCTTGATTTTTGTTGTCAGAGCGGGATGCCCTGTCCAACATTGTTTTTTCTCCCCTTTGTGGGGAGTCGCCCTCTTGGGGAGCACTGTCTCCCTTATCGTCCTTTGGGGCTACTGCCTCTTGATTTTTGTTGTCGGAACGGGATGCCCCGTCCAACATTGTTTTTCCTCCCCTTTGTGGGGAGTCGCCCTCTTGGGGAGCTGCTGGTGAGTTTTCTCCTTTCTGAGGGGCGTCCTTTGGTTTAGTGTCCGGGCGGTATGCCCCGTTGCTTTTTGCTTCCCCTGTTGGGGAGTCGTCCTCTTGGGGAGCAGTTTTTCTTGTGGTAGCCCCCTGGCTGGGGGTATCGGTATTGGTGGTCCCCGGGCTGGGGGTGTCCATTTTTGAAAGAAGCTCTCTCTTCCCTGTATAATTCACCAAAATGAGTGACGTGGAGTCGACGTCCAAATTGGGAGCCGACTTTGGCGCCAAAAAGAAGTGGCGCCAAAGGCGGCAAGAGGGGAGATAGAACTGAGAGAGGGAGTGGGAAGTTAGTGGAGGGAAGAGAGAAAGTGTTTCCGACCCTCCCTCGCGGGAAGGTCGTAAATTATCAGCTCGGATCCCCCCCCGTGGGGGAGGGGGGAGAGCAGAGAAAGACAGACAAAGTGGGGGTGCGGACAGAACGCTACCCAACAAGCTCGCCGGGCACGAGAATGTGTCGCCAGAACAAGACTGCCTATCGCTGTGTATTTATCAGAGAACAGATACTACACTTTGATCTTGTCCCGAAGGCCAAGTAGGTGAATTGCAAGGGTGTTGGTTGAAAAAAAAAAAAAAGTAGTAAGCAGGTCCGAACCCATAACGTGCCAGAGGAAAAAAGAGGAAAAAAAAAAAAAAAAGTCTTATCGATGTGCCTACCGTGGTTGTGATGTAAATGTTTAAAAATCTAAATAAAAAGTAGTCTTTACTTTGAAATGAGTCTTTTTCAGAATGGTTTCATTTTTAACTAGCAGAACCCATGTACCGGCATTGCTCGGTGGAAATATGACACAGACAGCTACAGTACCCCCCACCCACAAAAAAAAAAAAAAAAAAAAAAAAAAAGAAGAAAACCTTTGATTATCTCGTGCATTATCCTAGAGGAGGCACAAATTATTAACTATAGAATAGCAGCTAAAGAAATATTAACACAGGTAGACGGCTCAAGAAAATTGCGGCCATTAGTGGTTGTGGCAAAAATGGATTCTACTGTCCTGCAGTGGCAGCTAATGGCATCCACAGGCTGTTATAGTCGGTGATTATTGTTGTTTTAGGGTGGTTACTTGCCTTTACAAATGTCACGGTGCATGGCTGACAATATCGATCACAGTCATCCAGATAGTGCCCATTATGATTTATCTTCGTTAACTGGGGAATATTGATCTTTTTTAGGTGGTTACTTTGATGGTCCTAGCAGGTCCCAGTATGCACTATTAGTTATTGCTGTATTGAAGTGGTTACTTGTGGGCATTGGCTGCCTTAACAACTCTTTCTCACAGTCATCAAGTGTTTTTAAATGGCTGCCATGACCAGTGTAGAGTTTGCTGTGTTGGTGTAGATGTTATATCACGTTTTTTTTTTTTTTTTTTAAGTATGCAGAAGACCGACCGTACCATATTTTACATAATGTACTTATACTGTATACCATAAGTATTGTTTACTTAATTGTAACTTTTTTTTTGTTTTTTTTTACATGGTCACCACTTATCAAGGCCTGGAGGTTACTCGTGGATAAGGGCTATTGCATGTACAGTAATCAATGGGATAGTATTGTAGTAATCGTTAGTATTAGAGATTTGATAAAGTGTCTTACTTAAGGGGGAGGTTCATCAGGAATTTGTTTATGTTGGACTTGAAGACATTCAAGTTGTATTCAGGTGGGAAACAGGCAAACGGAAGAGAGTTCCACAGGCGTGCACTTCTAAGAAAGAAGCTTTGTTCATGAGTCTACATTTTGATTTAGGCACAGAGGTGCCTCATGATAAGACTGGGTCAATAAATAATAACATTGGGATTTCAGCACTGTCCATATTCTGCATAATACATCTATGTGTAAAATGATACGAGTCTGAATGCAATCCGGCATGTTTATGCACAATTTGAAAAAGTATATGGTAAAAAAATTAAAAAAATAAGAATAAAATAAAAATCTGATAGTTATTTTTAAATATTTCTTGATACACCCAATCATGTTCTGTTAATGAAGACGAAAACTTTGCCGATATTACATGTAAGTTTCTAAAAATTAAAAGTAATTTTGAAGCATTTATACTTGCGAATTGAAAGACTTAATGAAAACCCTTTATTCAATGAATAACGTGTTCTGTAAAAATCTCATAAGTGATCTATAAATTTTATGTAGGTTGGTTGGTTGTTTTTGTTTTACGGCATATCAACCCTTTTCGGGCTATTTAATGCCAAATCCAAAGATTTTGAAGAAAATTTTTTTTTAATAGAATATATTTGTTGTTTCCACATCGGTTTCTATTTAACCCATAGTTGGGACCCTAACAGGTACTACCACTCCGGGTCAGAGTGGACCTGGGGAGCAATGGTGATTAAAGGGTGGCTCCACACTCCCCAAAGCCCACAAGCTGGGGCCTCACCACTGGATATAGTTTAAGGTCATATCCAGGACCCCCATTGAGGGACTTTTACCCTCTGCAGGGAGGCAGTCGGCGTATTCTAATGCCCCACCGACAGGGCCAAATTTTATGTAGGAGGAGAAGATGAATAAAACATCCTTTCATTGCAGGTTATTTCATTATGACTCATTTACAGACGGTTATTTCATTATGACTCATTTACAGACGGTTATTTCATTATGACTCATTTACAGACGCTTATTTCATTATGACTCATTTACAGACGCTTATTTCATTATGACTCATTTACAGACGCTTATTTCATTATGACTCATTTACAGACGCTTATTTCATTATGACTCATTTACAGACGCTTATTTCATTATGACTCATTTACAGACGCTTATTTCATTATGACTCATTTACAGACGCTTATTTCATTATGACTCATTTACAGACGCTTATTTCATTATGACTCATTTACAGACGGTTATTTCATTATGACTCATTTACAGACGCTTATTTCATTATGACTCATTTACAGACGCTTATTTCATTATGACTCATTTACAGACGCTTATTTCATTATGACTCATTTACAGACGCTTATTTCATTATGACTCATTTACAGACGCTTATTTCATTATGACTCATTTACAGACGCTTATTTCATTATGACTCATTTACAGACGCTTATTTCATTATGACTCATTTACAGACGCTTATTTCATTATGACTCATTTACAGACGCTTATTTCATTATGACTCATTTACAGACGCTTATTTCATTATGACTCATTTACAGACGCTTATTTCATTATGACTCATTTACAGACGCTTATTTCATTATGACTCATTTACAGACGCTTATTTCATTATGACTCATTTACAGACGGTTATTTCATTATGACTCATTTACAGACGGTTATTTCATTATGACTCATTTACAGACGGTTATTTCATTATGACTCATTTACAGACGGTTATTTCATTATGATTCATTTACAGACGGTTATTTCATTATGATTCATTTACAGACGGTTATTTCATTATGATTCATTTACAGACGGTTATTTCATTATGATTCATTTACAGGCGGTTATTTCATTATGATTCATTTACAGGCGGTTATTTCATTATGATTCATTTACAGGCGGTTATTTCATTATGATTCATTTACAGGCGGTTATTTCATTATGATTCATTTACAGGCGGTTATTTCATTATGATTCATTTACAGGCGGTTATTTCATTATGATTCATTTACAGGCGGTTATTTCATTATGATTCATTTACAGGCGGTTATTTTATTATGATTCATTTACAGGCGGTTATTTTATTATGATTCATTTACAGGCGGTTATTTTATTATGATTCATTTACAGGCGGTTATTTTATTATGATTCATTTACAGACGGTTATTTTATTATGATTCATTTACAGACGGTTATTTTATTATGATTCATTTACAGACGGTTATTTTATTATGATTCATTTACACATGGTTATTTTATTATGATTCATTTACACATGGTTATTTTATTATGATTCATTTACACATGGTTATTTTATTATGATTCATTTACACATGGTTATTTTATTATGATTCATTTACACATGGTTATTTTATTATGATTCATTTACACATGGTTATTTTATTATGATTCATTTACACATGGTTATTTTATTATGATTCATTTACACATGGTTATTTTATTATGATTCATTTACACATGGTTAGCGTAATATCCATTCTTTGTTTAATAAAAAATATGACAAACCAAAACATTAAAACAGCACTCATGCAGAATATGAAGTGTGCTGAAATAACATTTAGAAACCCATTCTTAGCATGGGGAGGGCGTTTTGTAACTATTTGATACTTTCATCTAACAATTTAAAAAAATAGAAGTTACTTTAAAAATTGAATTAGAGTTGCAAATCCTATTTACAAAGTAGTACAGTCTGTATTCTGCTGAAGTTCTTTAAAACAATGACAGAATTTCTTCTGTCCTTGGACAATGATTAGATTTGTAGGTTCACCAAGCTATCTTTCCAGGCTTTACCTCCTCTGAAAGGATACAGGATTATTTTATCACCTTAGGCATCCCATATTGATGTCTACATACTGATGGATCGGATCAGCAAATTGTTATCAGCCACAACGCTGAGAAACTGGCTATACCCCATATTAGATTAGATATTGCTACATCTAGCCCGTGTGTGTGTGTGTGTGTGTGGAGGGGGTAGTATTTGCAAGTTAAATACATTTTTTTACGATATGTTTTGTATGAGAAGATGAAAATCGAGAATAAGAAATAAAGAAAGAAATGGTAAAAAGAAAACTCGCCGGTTTGCATGTCATAAAAAAACAAAAAACAAAAAAAAAAACAGTATGTTTGTTTACAAATACATGAATTTGAATGAAGAGTAAAAAAAACGAAAAATGAAAAACACAAAGACATGATGGAGAAGGAAATAGTATGTGTCTTAATCTTCCTGTAAAAAAAAAAAAAAAAGTGTTTAAAGTTTTTGTAGAAGAATAAAACGAAAAAGACGGAGAATAAAAATAAGACATGTAGCACAAGAGAATATGAGTTAGTTCCGTTTGATTAATGCCATCTTGCTATGTTTTTAAGCAAAATATATCTGAACCCACTATTCCATTATTCTGAGAATCGCAGACAACCAGTTTGATTGGACGAGCTGTTGAAAGGGAGAGATCATTATTTCAAGAACTGAAAACGAAGTAGTAAATGTCAAATGTATCTTTCGATGACCCAAATACAGGTGATGAAATAGTAAAATTTGCAGACAATGTAGAGAACATCCCGGGTATTAATGAGAGATTAGAGAAAATAGTTTTACCTCCGTTTACTAAGACACAAGTACGATTGTAATGCTCCTAGGAAGTGATATAGGATTTTATAACGGATGAATGCAAATATGTGCAAAATCTACATAAGATAAAGACTAGTAGTCTGATTATAATTACTTTATATGTTGTTCTGCGTGTGCTAAGTTATGTTTCTTTCCGTAGCGGAATAATTAGCCCTATTTGATTAATATAGAAGAAAATAAAATGTTATAATAAAAATATATTTTCTGCTAAAGTTTACATAAAAAATAGATTTTTACTTTGAAATGTTTTTATTACACATTTAAAAACAAAAAAAAAATTATTTATGGTGTCAAAACATCTTACAGATGACTATGAAATTTCCAACAACTACAACTATGTAACCACACACAAAACTTACCCGACACGCAGGACACCCTCCCACCACAACAACCTGTGGAGGAGGGGGAATAGGCACGTGCATGTGTTGGGATGGCATTCCAGGGTGATATTTCGGCATCTGTGGTTGATTCATGGTTCCATATCCACTGTATCCTGCTATAAAAGAAAGATTTTCATAGAATCAAAATCTGATTATGCAAATGAAATTAGACAGGTTGGTCTTATTTTATATACACTACTATTCAAGGAAAAAATAAAAATAATTATCTCAATTTCTAAACGTAAAAAATAAATTGAAATATAGACTTTTTGTCATACTATATATTACATTATCTGTTGAGGATACTTCGGTTTCTTCACTGATCATTCTGGATCTTCAGCGTTTTAATGTTTTCTTTTAACTAGCTTATGATGCATAAAAGTTGTGCTATTTGTTTCAGGATCCAAACACTATGAGGTACTAACATTTAAATAAAAAACTGAAAAAGATGGCAAACAAAGAAACAAGTCTAGCGCTACTTTATTTTGCACTGTCAAGAAGATATCAAGGATTGCCGTCTGTGGAACATATTACGAGACTACTTCCTTGAAAGCTACAACATGGTAATTTTCAAATATTTGTTATTAAACTATCTTAAGTAATTAAATTTTAGGTACTTATGAACTTTTAGTGCCTGTTTTTCCATGAGTCTTGCTCAGCAATGCCCAGCGAATAACAAACCGCCGGATTATACCAAGCGAGCAAAAAGAAGCAAACTAGCAGACGATAAAAATTGGAAGAAAAAAAGAAAAGAAAGGAAAGAGTTTAAAAGGAAAAGAAAAGAAAGGGCAGAGTATCATTGCGCTTCTTCAAGCAACAAGTCTTGTGACAAGTAAAATAATGGTATTTTTTTTTTTTTTTACAACCTGCCCCAGCGTAATATAACCCCCCCCCCCAACTCCCCCATATTAAGAACTGTTTTCAGAATAAACACTCCAAATATCCCCATGTTAAGAACGGCTTTCGAGGTTATGGGGTGTTTATTCCGAAAGCTGTTCTTAATATGGGGAGGTTGGGGGGGGGGTTATATTGCATTGGGACAGGTTGTAAAAAAGAAAAGTACCAAAATAACTTTCCATACACAAACAAAAAAAATATACATATATTTGTTCACCAATTCAAAGAAACCAACAATTTATGACCCCCCCCCACCCCAAAAAAAGACACCGTTACCATAAAAAAGAAAAACCAGTAAAATTTATAAAATTATTACGGTAGTTTTTGTTTTTAATTTTATTTTTTTGTTTGTTTTTATTACTGACTTCCGTTCGCTTGTTATAATTAAACGGTTTCGATCGTCTGCCGGGCATTGCTAAGCTATATTCACAGAAAAACAGGCACTAAAGTGCAGAAGTAATTAAATTTTATTCATTCCATCTTCAAACATGCAAGATGGCCTGACAGACTAAGACTGTTTTACATGATGGCACGTGTTAGATGGCTTTTAGAAACTGACTTACAAATTAGTTTCCTCTTCCATTTTTTATCACTTCCTCTCGGGTTTTCTTTGGATATCTCCTGTGAACTAAACCCGTTACTTTAACTGTTCTAAATCTCCAGTCAATCTAGCAGTTTCACCTTTCCAACAAGTTTTTTTTTTTTAACACAACACAGGTCAGTATATCTTCAAGAAACCCAACAAGTCAACCAGATTTTCCCTTCAAGCTTCATACATTCAACTATATGACCTGAAATGACTTTCAAAGAAATTCGTTTATATTTCCTTATTTGAGGCAATTTTTTTTTACAGGCTTGATGTCCTTCCTAACAACAACCAAGTGAGGTTATGGGAGAACAATGCTTTTATAGAGACACCATCTCTAGGTGATTGCTGATGAAGGCTAAAGAGTGCTTCACTTACTCTTTTGTAAAAGAAATTTAAATAAAATTTAAATGATGATCTAGCCAGGGATAATTTAGTTTGGAAGTCAATTTCTAATAACCATCCAACACATAGCAGTATGCTAAACGGACATTTTAGATCGGATGCTGTTCCTGACACTAATTCAGTTAGGAGATGGAGGACCAATGCTTTTATTGAGACATCATCCCTAGGTGATTGCTTATCAAGGTTAAAAAAAAGCACTCCAGTTGCTTTTTCAAGTTTCTTTAAAAAAAAAAATTGATTTTCCTTAAAAAAATAAATAAATGAATAAAAATAAAATTATTGGTTATAGTCAAGATTGTCTGCTCTTTTTTTTACTTGTTTTTGCTTCATAGAGGGGATGACAGTGACAAGCAAGATATGGTCTTTTTCTAATTAATGATGTGAAATGATTAAATGTTAATGGCTTTCTTGTCAGCTTGACTGTCTAATTATCCAGCCAAATAAAGACCAGAAACCGAAAATCAAAAAGAGCAGACAATCTTGATTAGAACCAAATTATTTATTGGTTTGAAAAGTAAAAATAAAAGAAATTTTTAATACGTGTTGGAGAAAAAACTAAAGCAAAAAATTTTCAAACTCGTTCATACGAGATGACCAAGGTAAAATATATACTTTATCTTACTGAAATATTTAAAGTTTAATTAAATTCTTGCTAATCATTTTCATAACACATTCAACCCCTGACCTTCGTTCATAAATTATTACAATTATGATAACATGAAATAAAGACAACAGTAACAAATAATAATCACTTTTTATAAAGATAAGATGAAACTATATTTAAAATTGAAGTAATTAAAAATATAAATTTATATATATTAGTGGCCTGAAAAGGCTACAGAGAGACAACCGAAGCAGCAAAATTGAAGCTGCTTGCCAGGACACTACATATACAAATAAGGCAAATTTGGGCATATTTTATTGGTTTGAAAATATAGTTTTTTTTTGTTTTTTTTTACCAATTGTCATAAAATTTTAACCATAGAATAGAATTATAACCTTCTGCAAATTTTTTATGTAGTTTCGTCCCATAAAACCAAAGATGTGCATTTCAATATTCAATTTGGCTACGAGTATTAATATATCCACATATTTCCACAAAACCTCTGACCTTGGAGAAGTTAAAACTTGTGGTTTCAAATAATTTGAAATAACAGCAAGGAGAGACTTGATTCCAAATATTTCTATGTTATATCTCCTTTTGGAAAAGTGTACAATTATGAATATGGATAATCCCCTACATGTGCGACCTTAAGGGCAAATGTCACAGCCCACTACACAGTTCAGGTCATTAGCTTTCCAACGAGCTTTCATTTGTTAAATTCTGATCAATAGTCGCCGAGATTTCAAACTTATAAAATTGGTCAAAAGAGTTGGTATATATATAATAGTGGTCGTCTCCCTTGTGGCTTTGCCACAGGGGACACAAGCAAGCGAAAAAAAAAAAACTAAGAAAAATTCATCCCAAAGCAGCAATAAGAGGGGGAGATATAACATATGAGAAGTATTTGGAATCAAGTCTCCCCTTGCTGTTATTTCAGAACATTTGAAACCATAGCAAGTTTTAGTCTCCCCTCCATCAAAGCCTGAGGTCGTAGGAGATATATATATATATATATATATAACACACACACACACACTAGTGGGTATGAAGAGGTTTTATGGTAAAGGTATTGAGTAACGGAGCCCTTAAAAAAAAAAAAAAAAAAAAAAAAAAAACATAGTAAGTATCCACACAAACGCAATGGAAAAAATTAGTTGAAGTAGCCAGGCTCGAACCTATAATGCAAAGGAGGAAAAGTAGGTGAAAAGAAGACAACTGTTTAGCCTCCACATCCATCATGACAAACGATGTTGGCAGGTTTCGAAATAAGGCTAGTCATTGCAAGGCATATGATGACTTTGCAAAAATATTGACGAAAAAGTGACCAGTCTTTGTAAAATGCGGCCCAGTTGACGGTGAAAGAATGAATGTTTTTAGCCAATTTTTGGATATTTGTCATCAGAGAGACTGAGCTTTCAAACGATACTAATTTTGTCAGTGTTGGTCACATGTGTTGAAAGTTATAGTGAGACATACAAACATACATACACACAATAACAGACATTTAAGATGTGATTATATATACTAGCATGAGTGCCCGGTGTTGCCCGCGTGTTTGGAGGTGTGTGTTGAGGAAAAAAAAAAAAGGTAGTAGGAAGGCAGGCTCGAACCCATACCTCGAAGGAGGAAAAGAATGGGAAAAAAACGTAACGTCTTCGCTGTTATGACCACCGCCAACCAGGAAGTGACGTAGGTTTTAATTAAGGCTAGACAATCGAAAAGAGGGGATGACTTTCGAAAATATCCGCAAAAAAAGCAACCCCTCCCTGTAGAAAAGTGCCCAGTTGAGGGTGAAGAAATTAATGTTCTTAGCCAATTTTTCGGTATTTATCGTCTGAAGAGTAGAGTTCAAAATGATACTGATCTTGTGAAAATCAGTCGCCTCAGTCAAAAGTTTTAGGCAGATATACAAACATACATACATTTATATATTGGTAACTCAAATTTTAGACCCAAACCGATTAAAAATCTTGCCCTATCTCTGAATACATTTTATATAAAATTTCAAATGTTTAGACCAGAAATTATCTGAGTAATTTGGTAGAGACCGCAGAGGTCATTTTTTTTTTTTAACTGTCCCCTATTATGACCCCTTAACATTTGTTTTGGGCTCAAATCAAGTTATTAAGTTAGAGCCATGTCCAAGGAACCTATATCTAAAATTTCAATTGTTGATACCCAAAATTGGCGGAGGAGTTTAGTAGAG
This sequence comes from Euprymna scolopes, assembly GCF_053919585.1. NCBI lineage: Eukaryota > Metazoa > Mollusca > Cephalopoda > Sepiida > Sepiolidae > Euprymna > Euprymna scolopes. Next base: position 27,240,714 of record NC_136491.1, on the reverse strand, counting down.
TTCTCAAAAGTCAAATTGTTGAATTTTGACCCCCTTAACAGCCAAATTTCTGGCCAAAAATGGACTACAAAGATTTTCCCAAATCTCAGTACCCTGTATATCAAATTTCGAGTCTGTAGACTGAAAATTGACAGAGTTATTGCATTGGGAAATGTACACAGACAGGTTCACTTTATATATTTGTTAGCCATCATTCCCAAACCAAAAGCTGCATTAAATTCACTCATAATATTCTATTCATATTTTTATGAAGCATGTCAGACATGTTTTGTGGAATAGTGGAAGCCCACCAAATAATTCAGACAAATGTATGTTACCTGGAAAACATTTGGAAAGCTTGTATTTCTTTTTTCCTTTGAAAGAAAAAAGAATTTGGCATAGCAAAAAAAAAAAAAAAAAAAAAAAAAAAAAAACTGGAGATTTTTTAAAGTCTGCAAATACATGAAGAAAACACTCATTGCAGTATTTATAGCCCCCCCCTCCCGTTTTTTTTTTTTTTTTAATTGAATTCAAAGCATACATGGAAACACTATCTTATGCGATCATATCTTATTTTTAAACAATGTTATAGCTATATTTCTAAGATTTTGGATTTTTTTATGGACTGTTCTTTCATGGGTCTTTTAGCTGTTAAAATAGTTTTTAAGGGGTCAAAAATGGGCCAAAATTGAAAAAATAGTTATACATTTTGTAAATTAATCTTGGTTTATTTTTAATCAGTTCATATGTGGTAACGTCACCAGCTTTGAATACTACAGTTTTGCTTTCAGTTTGGATTCTAGCTGAATGCACCCAAATACTTTTTTTTTTTTACTTCTGAAATCACGACTATAATATATACAAAATCTGGACAAATTAAAATATATTTAAGCATATTTTATGACTGGGCAAAGCTCTTACCCCCCCCCTAGTATATCTATAAAAGATATAGTTTAACATTTTGCAAAATATTAATATTAGATTTAAATTTAAAGATTTATTTTGTTATGGTACATGGCAAAAAATTTGTGTACGCTTGCACATACAATGGTCACCACTTTTAACATAAGGAATTATATTGCTTGATATCTGGAAAAAAATATACTTATTTGAAGAAAATTTAAATGTGATATTCATTTTCAGCATACCCGAAAACCTATAAAGGTAGTGATTTTAAAAGAAAATGTTCAGGTGGAAACCAAGTCTTGTTCAACTGTCAAATTTAAAAAGCCTGTATTTGAAAACCGAGAAAGTTTCATCAGATGTCCAGCTGACTTGACAGATTGAGAGCAGTCTCAAGGCATTCTTTCAATTAATAACGATATATTATATATATATATACACACCAGTAAATTGAAAATTCATTGAAAATCAAATAGAGACTGACAGAGATTCAAACCACTTTATATTAAAAAAAATAAATAAATAAAAAATCACCATCTGTTGCAAATCCAATGATAACAGACAGACAGGATTGTTACTCTGATGGGAAGGTTAAACAATCTGTTCAACGGATGATTGATTGCCTTTATACTGCACTCAGTCATTTGCATAACAAGGCAAAGAAAAACTAAAGCTTGGACTAACTCCAGCACTTACGACAGCGCATAATTCTATTGTTTCTTACCCACCCTTCACTATCGAGTATATTTAGTCAAACATAATATAAATAAATTGAAAAAAATCTGGTTGTCACAAATTAAGCCCGGGGGGGGGGGGGGTACCAACTGACACACCAACCCATTTGTAACAAAATCACCACTTGTCAGAAATTAAATAGAGTACAACCGAGACATGAACCCTGTAGTAACCAGAACACACATTGAATGCTTCCCAGCTTACTTCAACATGGTCATTTTAAAGTCGGATGTCAACAAATTCTTGTTCAGCCGTCTTTTTAAATAATCTAATTTTGATGAGTTTCAACCATTGTGTTGTTTGCTTAAACAAAGTGTTGCTTGGGATAAAGAACTTTTCTTGGTGTTGCCCAGGAACTAAAATCCATCGTGCTTAATATCACTCTTCTCCAATACAGAGCATTATCCCCCCCCAAAAAACCTTTAAATCAAGTACTCGTGCATCTTTCTGTAGCTTCTTCAGTTCTTTGCCGAGGAGGCTGAAGCTGTAAATAGTCCTTTACACATGTCACGGGCACAACACTCATCTACGTACACATCAACGTAGGCATATGTTGCCTTCTGTATACGCTTATCCTTCATCAAAATAAAAAAAATCCAGGTTTGTAACTCATTGTATTCTGCACAAGCTATTGCAGGGATGGAATACTCTGGTATTCTGTTGCATAATTTTTCTGGTGGCTGATCACTTGACCACATCCAGGATTTGGTGGATTGGTTGAACTCTGCTGTTCCAACTCTAATATCACATTCCAGAGCGAGACTCGACTCAGCAAAATGTACCATGCCCCCTTCATAGATATGCATGCCACAGAGTTTTTTTTGATAATGTCCATTCCTAGAAGAAGGTCAAATTCCAGTAGCTTTTTGTTTATCACTAGTATGTCAGTCTTCAGGGGATTTCTGTTGGTCACCGTTTGTTTAAGATGCTGCTAACACCATGGCTTACAAGGCATTTCCCACCCGCCATGAGAATTGTGATTTTACGTACTTTGGGTTGGCATAGAACCCCACTCACAACAGATGAGGAGCATTTGGAATTCACCAACGCTACATTCCATTGATTTTTACCTTTATTACAGGGAGCACTTTATCTTGTTTCCCCCAGACACCTTATTGCAACATGTCCTTGTTGGCACCGATAACAGTTCTTACTTTCTCCCCAGGTTGCTGACAGTCTCTGACAAGGTGATGGAGACTTCTACACTAGTGGCATTGCACTGCAACTGCATCCTGCTGGTCAGAGGTTGAAGTCAGAGGCACACAAAAAAGAACTCTAAATCATGCCACGCCTCTGAGTGGTAGAGCATGCTCGACGTTATTAACACCGCACATTTCACATCCCAACTCTAATTATTCCAATAATTCAGACACTGATTGGTTGAAACGCCACAAAATTCAAGAATCAACCAAAAATCAAATGCTTTGCCTACTATTCACATTTGATTATTGAATAGAGAATTAGCTTGTTCTGCAAGGTCATGACTGATCGTAATGTTTCCACCTACTCAAGATGTAACAAACTGTCCCCCACCCCAAGTCAAGTTCTTTTATCCGCCTCAAATCTTGCCAAGTCATACAGGATTATCATGTTCTTCACGTCTTCTTGCAAAGAAGACGAAAGAAAAAACACTAGAAGTGTACCTGGTTTTATGCGTGTGCAGAAAGAACACACCCTTTGTCTCTTTGCGGTAAGGCGGTTTGTAACATTACTACTACAACCTCTGCAATAAAGGGTTATGGTTGGAATTCCATATAACTTCTTGAGTTTGAAAAGATTCACCTAAAGATGGGAGATCAGATCATTCAAAACATTGTTAAAATAGCAAACAAGACGGGAATAGTAATTTGAATGATCTAAATAACGCAAATAAGTACGTCACAATCACGTTGACACACCAGTTCTTGCCAGATCACTGAAGTTAAGCAACGTTGAGCCTGGCCAGTACCAGATGGGTGACCATTTTGGAAGGCTAGTCGCTGTATGTACCTTTTAGGAAGGTTGGGCGTGGGGCCAGCACTCTCACTCTGTAAAAAGAACTCCTCGCTACAAAAACATCTACAAGAAGTTGCAGATAGCTTATGTCCCTACAGGGGTTCAAGGGCGATGGATGGATGGATATATAAATGCAAATATTTTGTTTGGATTCTTCGGACTATTTTGAGTGTTATTTTCACAATATTTTACCAAGTATTTGGTAGAATTCAGTTATAAATTCTGGAGGTTGAACGACCAAGTCTTAGTGTGGGCGACACTCAAAATACAATTACGAATTACTTAGGACATCTACCCAGCTATGGCTGATGGAATGAGAGCACATCCACGTGAATTAAATAAAAGGTTCTATTTGAAATTCTCATGTTCAACAGCGTCACACGTCAACAAAATACACCTGAAGGTCAGAGGTTACATCAACCAAAACGTTGTGAAAATAACACTCAAGATGAGAACGGTTTTCCGAAGAATCCAAATAACACGAACAATCAATCCTTATCTCAAAAATGCAGGAACATAATATGCAAATTATCTGTTGAGCATAAATGAAAACAAACTCCATAATGCAAGCAAAATATAAAATTTTAACAATGCAGAATGCAAACACATGATACAAACAATAAGTTTATAGTTTTTTTTATAAAAAAAAAAAAATCTAGTAATATTGAATTTGATTAAAATAAAAAAAAAAAATATATATATATATATATATATATATATTAAACACGGCTTCCAATTTTCAATTGTTTTAATAAAAAAAAAAAAAAAAAAAATTTTTTTAATCATTCAAACTACTGGTTTTTATCAATGAGAAATAACTGGTAACAGCTGGTGTGAAAATGAGAATAATGGAACAAAGTGTATTGAAATATTGATGAAGCAAGCCGTCACCCAGACTCTTAAGAAAACTAGCTGTTATTATCAATAAGAAATCACCAATAACTGCTGGTGTGAGAACCCCAAATAATCATTCAACCACGGTAGTGGTTAAATATATGCTTAAGTCCAAAATTAAATGAATCGAGACACATTCAAACCCCCACCACTAATTCCGTTCACAACCAAATTTCAAACAGATTATATAGTTGGATAGAACACCTCATTAGCTACCTTTTGAAAAAAAAATTTCGAAAATTGGTTCAGGAGAAAAAGTTACAACAAAATATGTGGGTTCACAAACAGGAGTGTAAGTACATAAGTGACTAATGGTTTTTTTGTTTTTTTTTATTTTGCATAACTTTTTTTGTATATAAATATTTTTTACTGGGGTTTTGCCAATATGACATGTTAGCGTAACGGTTAGAGTACCGGGGATTGGTGGAAAGATTTTAGGTTCAATCCCGTGTATTGTTTTTTTTATAATTAAAAAACCGAACTTTTTTTTAATAACTAATTTTTTTAACTCTCCTTATGATTTTATAGCAAAAAATGGTGAATTTATCGATTAAAAATATTAGTGAATTCTATGATATACATATTCTTTGAATGAACTCAAATTTTTCGTCATCACATTTGATGAAAAATGTAGTCCCATTTTGGCAATGCGTCTGACCAATGATGCTTTTGAACCCGCGACCAGCACTGCGATGTCATCAGCATCAGCCTGGACATAAATATTCCTATTTTTAAACTCCTTTAAAAGAGAATTCAGCATACAGTTCCATAGTAAAGGGGATAAAATCCCACTTTGGGGGTTTCATTTAACTACTTCCCTTTTAACAGTTGCCCTCAGTAGTTCTACTTGAACTGTTCTGTGCCTCACCATATACTCAATCCATCGGATGAGTACTGGTGGCACATTGAGTTCTCGTAGCGACTTGAACATACTACTGAAGGGTATGTTGTCAAAAGCTCCAACGATATCTAAAAAGACACCGAGTGCCATCTTCTTTTTTGTTAGTTTACGCTCTATACAGATCATGAATTCATGAACCGCAGTCTCGGTAGAGACCCTGGCTCGGAACTACTGTGATTGAATGATAAATATTGCATAAATATGTGTTTGAGAGCTAATTTTTTTGGACAATCATTAATAAATATTATAAATTTATATATTAATACAATAGCAATGCCTGGAAAAATCATGGATTATATGGAAAAATGCGCGCATGAAAAGTAATATTCTTAAGATTTTATTAAACCTGGAAAAGTAAAGGACAAGAAATTCAACCTGGAAAAGTAAAGAACAAGATATTCTAGTAAAGTAAAAAATAACAATTTTTTAGACTTAAAATATTGCAGCTAAAAATAAAATTTAAATATTGATAAATATTTTATTTATTATTTGCATATGTTGTTGTTTATTGTTGAGTTAGAAAGAATTAAATGATCCTAATTAATTTTATGTAAATTATAAAATTATTAATTCCATCTACTAACTAACTAACTAATGAATTAATTTTATTCAAATAATTTTCACTACATAAATATATGCAAATAATAGGGGGAAATAAGTTCAATCCAGCGACTGACACCCTTTCTAACTCAACAATAAACAACAACATATGCAAATAATAAATAAAATATTTATCAATATTCAAATTTTATTTTTAGCTGCAATATTTTAAGTCTAAAAAATTGTTATTTTTTACTTTACTAGAATATCTTGTTCTTTACTTTTCCAGGTTGAATTTCTTGTCCTTTACTTTTCCAGGTTTAATAAAATCTTAAGAATATTACTTTTCATGCGCGTATTTTTCCATATAATAATGGTTTAATGTAATTCAATAAATTTGGCAAGTAAATTAAAACAAATTGGCTTTATTTGCCATGCAAGGAAGAGGACATATACGGCACAATCACATTGACACACCGGTTCTCGCCAGATTACAGAGGTTAAGCAACGTTGAGCTCGGCCAGTACCAGATGGGTGACCATTTGAGAAGGTGAGGCGCTATATGTAACGCGAGAAAATACCAAGTTGAGAAACTGGCGTGGTCTATCCTTCTCGAGGGCAGATGGGACTCTTAAGCCGTGGTAGGCATTCCGTCTAGTGATGGCATCACTATAAAACATACGCTTGATAGTCCTGGCAAAGCAGCATCAAGTATTCAGCTACGGACAAGATTTGAATTACGCTACAAACTCGTGTAGAGAGTTCAATCTTGGCTACGGCTGCACTGGATGGATGGAGGAAAGGGGGGGTAGAAATTTACACAGAAGATACAGTGACCCAGCACCTGTCCAATTTACTATATTTCTAAGAAGTCCATTCTATGAGTACAAAGATCCAGTTTGATCAAAATTGACAGTGAAACAGTTTCCGGTGTTATCCACACAGATGTCTTTCTAGTACAGGAATGAATAGTAGATCCTGCAGAAGATCATAATGGCCATTAAAGAGATCATAATGGCCATTAAAGAGATCATAGAGCAAAATGAGATAACAGCATAAGCATTGACACTTCAAGAAAAAGGTTAAGTTTCTCAAGTCAGCTTTGGTAAGACAGATTCCATAGTCCTTGCGCTATTTAAGTTGAACTCTTTCCAGATATCACATTCTATGTATAGAATATAGGTCTGGACATCATATTTGGTTTAACATCCAAGTAACATGCCAGCATGTTATTTTAGTTTTCATTTTTTTGGAATCCTTTGAGATGAGACTTCATAATTTGGGCACTCAAATTTTTTTTTTTTTTTTTTTTTTACTTTTATTATCTTCATTGTTGTTGTTGTTTCAGCATGTTCCAGCCAACTTATCCTCATTTCAGGTGAGTGCTGTCTGAAAATAACAGTTTCAATCCTACCTAAAGCAGGCCAGATGATTAGTTGGCCAAAACGTGAGGAGGCAACAACAAAAAACTATGGAAGGTAATAATTACTGGGGATACAGTTACAAGACTCAGTATTCCTATCCTGTCACGGTTAACCACCTGGAGAAGACCAGAGGATAAGTTGGCCAAAACATGATGAAACAACAACTATGAAGATGAGGAGAACAGTAAAAAAAAAAAATTAAAAAAAAATGAATACTCATGCTAGCATATGTTGGACAGCCTTAAGAAATTGGCTTCCAAATTAACCTATCTCTGGCCAAGTCTTTACCCCTCTTTCTCTCTTGTCCATTTTCTCCAGTAAACAGGGTCTGTTAACTATAGCTGTTCTATATTTGAATAAACTCATCAATTCTTTCAACATGGCTATACCATAGGAATTTCCTGTTCTGCACACATCTCCCTATACTGTCCAGATTTAATCTTCATCGGAAATCAGCATGTTCTTGAAGAGGCACATTACACATTCATCATTCTCATATCATTTCTCTTCATGCAACGCATGTCCTCAACCCACACTGAACAGGTTTTATTTGCATGCACACCTAAAAAAACTAGCAGGCCACTCAGCGTTTCCCCGGTTGTAAGACACATTTAAATGATATTTTAATTGAGGCAGATTACGTGTTTATTAAAGACAATTTGCTATCTATTGTATTGAACCTAAATATATCGTAGTGAGATCAAAACTATATATATATATATATATATATATATATATGTATTAGTTATATTTTGGGGAAAAAAGAACTCCAGCAGAGTGCTCTATTACAATGGAAACAATTTAAGATAAGAGCGTAATATTTATATTTTATTTTCAGTTTAGATAAGATAAGCTATCAGTACCGTCGGTTTCAAACCTGATATTAGGGAACCATTTTAGGTCCCAATATCAAGTTCTCTTTACCCGATCCATCTCGTCTGTCTATAACCGGAAGTAAAAACATACACATTACAAGATCTAAATCTATTTTAAACAAAAAGTAAATTTCAAATGATTAAATTTTTTTAAATTGTCCGTTTAATATTTTGGATAGCAAAGAAAAAGAAAACCTGGTATATACTTCATGTGGCTCTGTTAATAACCATAATAAATGTGAACTTTTTTTCACGTTTCCTATGAATAAATCTGGTTTCAAATTAAATGTTTTTTTTTTTTACCAACCTTAAACGGGTTTGTTTATATCCCAACTAATTTGTAAACTAGTTCAAGGGAGACTACTTTGTAAATCATGATCGACTTTACATAGGCATGTACATAGGTGTATAAACATTTTGACCCCTCCCTTTACTTAAAAAAAAAAAAAAAAAAAAAAAAAAAAAAAAAATCACCAAAAATCAGGAAATTAACCAACTTTAATGAAATTTTCAGTATTTATCAAATAATGATCGCAGAATATAATGAATTAATTTTTATTTAAATCTTAGTGTAACTGTATTATTTTGTTTAAACAAAAAATACCTTTAAAGTTATGGTTTTCAGCAGTAAATAAAATATGCAAGAATTTATTTTTGCTTTTTTTATATAAATTAAAGCATCATAATTTGTAACAATAAAAATAAAATAATTTTTACAAGAACATTACGAAAAAAGCCCCGAAAGTCCATATTATGAATTCGATATAACTCAAAGAAAAATGAATTTCTCGAACTACCGATATTACCATTGAATTAAGCATGGTTTATTTAATATTTTCACAAAAAAAAAAATTATAATTGCAAAAAAAATTTCTACCTTTTTTTTTTCTTTTTAAATTACAGATTTTGCATAATTTTTATATGCAAGATTTTAATAATTTCCTTGCTCGCAAGAATGTGAAACTTTCCGCATAACATATTTGTTATATAATATTGAAGAATAATTTTTAAAAATAATTTAAAAACAGGAACATAGAAAAATAATTAAATTAAAAAATAGAAAAATTTATACAAACATTCAGAATAGGAATGTACGGATGCACGTCTGGGGAAAAAAAAAATTATCACACCCCTTCCTCTCTTTTAATTACATGATGTCATTTTCAGTCTCTCGACTGGCTGAAATTTTAGGCCTCCGTATATTCCATGTTTAGAAAAACTTTAGTTTGTTGCGTTTTGCGAACAGCAGAATCACTCGGTTTGGGGCTAATTAATTTATGTTTTGTATAAACAAGGTGTTTTTTTATTTTTTTTTATTTAATTCAATATCTTAGGACTTTACAAATTATCTTTGAAATAGACCCAGAAAACTAATACTTATCTTTTAAAGGATTTTTACAATGAATTTATTTAACTTCAAAATTTAGCTGAATTGAGGAGCTCGCCGTGAAAACATTTTTCATAACTTTTTTTTTTTTTTTTTTCCACGCGTACAAATATTTTTTTCCTTTTGGAAATTAACTTTAGTCCTTAATCTTTCAAATACAATCAAAAAGTAGTCAGAAACCTACAAAAAAAATTATGATAAATCCGCTTTCAAAACTAGATCCCCCTATCGTTGTCTGTACAAAAAGTTTTTAAAATTTTTCAATCCTAATTCGAACAGATAAAAATTTTTATTTATATAATACTACATTTATCTTACTCCTCTTTATCTTTATCTATATATATAAAAGCGAAAATGTATGTGTGTTTGTGTGAATGTATGTTTGTGTGTCTGCTAAAAACTTTCGACAGACAAAAAAAATTCACAAACTTGGTCTCATATGAAAGCCCCACCTTCCGGATGACAAATATCGAAAAATTGGCCCAAAGTGACCATCAGAAGTGTGTCAACTGATCGATTTTCTGCAGGGGGGGGGGCCAAAAAAGTGACATTTTAATGTTAAACATTACATATTTTTAAATCGATTTATAACTGCCCAAAAAAATACGGCCGTCAACTCTTCTACATAAAGTATACACGCGGCCGTTTATTTTGAGTCAACTTATATTTAAAACTCGCTGAGTCATGTCATGTGATCTTGACGTCAGCAACCTCTAATAGCGGTCTGAATTTACAATTTAAAAATGTTATCAGTAAAAAAAAAATTAATTAAAGTTAAACTATGAACTTCTACGCTATGGCAACGTTACCAAAGTTATTACCACATTCAAAATAGGTAGATACGATAGTTAAACGAAAAATAAAGCCAAGCCAAACATGTGAAGTAAAAAGAGAGAGAGAGAGAGAGAGAGAGAGAGAGAGATGTCTAGATAGAACGTTAACTTTTTACAACGCATGCATCAGATGACGTCATGACCTGATTTACTTTAAATAGTTGATAAACCGAACAAACTTTATATACGCCGCTTTAGCGCAGGTAGTTAAGGCCTTGGTTCATTATCTAAATGTTTTGGGTTCGAATCGTGGTGTGAGAGGTCTTTTTTTTTCGATTTTTTAAATGTAAATATTGAACCAGTGTTATTTAAGCCATTTTTCACGTAACGTTTGTTTGTTTTTCTGTTTTAATCGTTCGTTCGCCTTACGTTATTTTTTTTTGTGTTTTACCCCCACCCCCCACCCGCTTAATTAAAACGTTGTTTTCTTTTCTTACTTCGCTTATAACAATGCTTACATCGTCGTCGTAACGCTCGACAACTTTCAAACATCTTTCACTTCTGGCTAGCCAATTTTATTTTCAAACTTCGCCTCAGGGGTTTGGCTTCGATCCTACCCCCCCCCCCCCCGGTTTCTTTTTTATTTAACACCACACACCCCTACAAACACCCGGGCAACGCCGGGTACCCCTCACTAGTATATATATATATATATATATATATATATATACACATACACACACACTTAATTCACATGCTTATATTCTCTTTTAAATCGCCTAATCTAATATGGTCGAGTGTAAATTTCTTTTAATTAGTCTGAAAGAGAAAAAAAAAAAACAAAAAAAAAAAAAACACTATCTTATATAAAATTTTAAATTATACTCATCAAAATTTTTTCTAAAAAACCTAATCCAGATGTAAAATTAACAAGTGAAGCAGGTATGGTCCCCCGTGAGTGCACAGTGAACGAGGCATCTTCCCCCCATTTAGCCCCAAAAGTCCTCAGGGGACATCAAATCCTGGTGAAAATGAACAAACGATGCAGTTTTAAGCCTTAACATATGTAAATTTGAGTTTTGCATCATGCAAAAAAGAAATTAAGTCCATCATTTGCCCTCCTCCCTCCATTTAGCCCCAAAAGTCCCCAAGGCCTTCACATATTTAAATTTGAGTTCTGCACCATGCAATAAAAAATAGAAATGACCAAGTCCATCATTTCCACACCCCACACCTCCATTAAGCCCCAAAAGTCCCCAAGGCTTTAACATATTTGAATTTGAGTTCAGCACCATACAAAACTGCTAAATAGACATGCACAGTAAATTTTGGACAAATATGGTAAAACAGTCCCAAAAATGGAGTGTTTTTATTAGCCCTAAAAGAGTCCCTCGGGCACAACCAAGAGTTATCGCGAAATATAGACAAACAAACTTATATAGTAATAAGTTAGTTACAACTTTTCAGAAAGTTTTATAAAAAATCCAAGATATCAATTTTTTTTTTTAATAAGCACAAAAGTGTCAATTTTAGCCATTTTAACCCGAAAGGACCCCCCCCCTCCCGGGGGGGGGGGGGGTCCTGGAAAATCCATTCTGTTACTTTTTTACTCATGTTTAATGTTTGTGCAAATTTTTTTTAAATTCCAAGGCGTAGTTAGCGAGAAAAATGCAGACGGATGAACGGACAACGGTGAATTTACAGGCCACCCTCCTTTTGTCAGGGGACCAAAACTTAAAATTAAATTCATAAATTAAAATTTAATCAAACCATTTTTAAACGTCATAGCCTTACTCTCTAATTTATATTATAATATATTATTATATTTATAATTGTATTTTAAATTTTATCAATTTCCTCCAAATTAAACTTCATAATTATCAATAAATGTTTATATTATTATAAGGCCCCTACTAGAAAATCTCGGTATATAAATTCACCTGTCATCCCTTTTTTAAAAGATGGAATCACCTGATTGTTAAAGGCAATATTCCAGAAAGGGCACTCAGTCCAGAGTTTTATAATTATATAGATTGGTTTCTTTTTGTTTTGGGGTTATTTAACGCCGTATCTGGTAATTTTGGAAAAAGATTTTATGCTTCAACTTGTTTAGATATTCAAATATTTATCCATAGTGTTTAGTTTGGTTGTTTTGTAGAGAAAAATTGTTTATGGGTTTTTTTTTTTCACTCTGCCGAACATGATTGAGTTCTGCAAATGGAAAGGAAAAAAAAAATAATAGCATCAATGGTTGGTATATTTAAGTAAGGAAGTCGATATCTTCAGACAGCCTGATCTGCTAGCACTAAGAAGTGCAAGACATTTAATTTTCAAGATCATAGCAATAAACTCTTATCCGATATGAATGGGTAGTTAAGCTAGTTTCGTTTTCAACAAGTAATTTCAGATTTATTATCAACAATAAACAGATAAGAATGTCAATTGACCAAGATAAATGTTGACATTACGTAAAATAGCACCACATTAAATGCAACGTATGAAAGAAATCATAATTAAGATAAAATTTAAAACTATAAATTAAATTTATTATACTGACCTGGCTCAACTCCAGGAGGTTGCCCCCATCCCCTCAGCTGTTCCTCTCCCCACTTAGAGGAAGTGCAAGATCAATCTCCAAAAGTGAAGGAGTGCAAGTCAATTGAAACGTGCTTTTCTAATTATCCTAGATAGAACGTCTCAAAGGTTAGATAATAGGGTAAAACAATATGTTCCATCCAAAATTAGAAATGGAAACTACCTACCTTCGGATGTTTTGAACAATACCCATGGCTCATCTATAGGAGAGCACCTTATAAATAACCGTATTTGCGCTTTGAATTTTAGTGCAGACTTTTTTTCCATCCTTAGCAAGTCGCACTCTCTTTACCATCTCAAAATTCTAGAAACTATATATATTAAGACCCTGAGACCTTCTCTTTGCAAACAAAAAGAGAATCTCTTAGGGCTTAATATAGTTTCTATTTAATAATTAATCCTCCCCCCATTTTTTTTATACATATATATATATATATATATATCCCCCCCCCCACTTTTTCATCTCCGATTCATTGTTCCCCTTCTTTTTAAAACGTAATTAAGCTTGATTTTAGCTCTGTTGAGCAAGCTTCGAAACCGGTCAGCTGACGCATTCATTTTTATTTGTTAATTTCACAATCTAAAATAAAGAATGTTTTCGAACAAATTTAAATTTGGTCTTTACATAGCCATAATAAAATTTTGTACCTCGCAAAAAATATTTAAATATCCTAGATATGTAAATGTGGCACAGCTAGCACACTAAACTCACTGACCTTGTGCCTTTGAGGAGAAATATTTCCATTCATTTTTTTTTTGTTTCTTTTTATTTGAAAATCATGCCAAACAAGGCATGAAGCCACTTGATGTAAGGAACTAAAAAAAATAAATAAATAAAATACCATTTCAAGGTCAAAAACTAACAAATAAGTGTTAGATGGATAGAATCCGATCCAGCAAACAGCAATTCTTCCTCCTTTATCAGAAACAGACCATGGAAAGTGAGGACTAAAGCATAAAATGATGAAAGTAAGAGTTACAAAGCTACTGATAATAGACCCAATCCTCTCTTTAATCTACTAAATTAATGTTATCCTAAATTTAATGTGAACTTGGAATCCAATTATCAAAAAGTTGATATTTAACTGATCAAACCTTAATCTATATAAAGAAAACAGTAGTTGTATATTTGTGTGTGTGTGTGTATATATATATATATATATATATATATATATATACACATACATATATATATATATATGTGTAAACCGATAAACTCTTACACTACTGGTCACATAACACTGAAATTAACAGGAAATAGTGATTATACACTAAAGATGGTTTATAACAGTAAATTCTTTGTTCTGGGTAGATGAATAACCCGCAGAAGTCGGCAAGTTGAAATGCAAACTGATCATTTCAACTTGCCGATATTTTTATTAGTTTGCACATGCGTAAACTAAATCATAGCTAAAAGTGGTTTAATTTCACAAGTTTTTTTATCTGTCGGTTTAGCCCAACTGAAGATTTAAATGAGGGGTTGCAGCTGGAGAGCTAATTGTTTTGGTTTCAATTCTAGCTGATGGCATACAAGTTAATTTTTTTTTACTACCTTTAAAGTCAATACTATATATTAGGTAGAATATTCAATAGAGAATTGACTTTGTAATAATAAAAACAATATCTGTGTGTATTAAAATATATTAAACGTACTTTATGACCAGGAAACGTCGGGTGTCCCCCATGCTAGTATTGAATAAATTTGTTTAATCTTCAAATACATAATTTCCACAAAGCAGGTTACACCAAGCATACCTAATCTGTACTATTGTGTACTGAGAGACATGATGGCTGGCAAAACGTCAAAATGATACGAGCCTGGCTGCAGTGCATCAGATTGAGAAAATTTATGGTCTCACTGTAAAAGACTTCCATGAAAAATCATATCACACAACGATAGCTCTACTGTGTCAGACACCAATGTCAACAACAAAATTGTGTGACAAGATGCTCAAGACATTGAAGGAACTAGTTGACGATAACCAGTTCCTAGTAGGTGGCATAAGCAAAATGCCAACAGACAGTAGTTGGAAGTCTTTTACAAAACATTGTAAAAAAAAAAAAAATAAATAAAATAAAAAAGGTACCTATATCCAAGTTTAAACTTAGTTTTCTTTTGATAAAGAGATGGAGTGTTTTAAACTTCATAAAATTTTACCAGTATAACAAGCAGAGTTGACGGAGTCAAAAAATCCACCATTTTTGTAAGAGGTAGGAGTCAGAGTCAGAGTCCATAAAATAGACACCCTTAAACAAGCTTGAAAAATTCATATTTAAAAAGGTCCTTTTTCACATGTGAATAGATGACAGCAAAAACGTTGAACTAACAACTTAAGACCAGTATTACGTGGTAAACATCACTCCTCTCAAGTAGGCACTTCATTATAATGTGCGTAACTGTTACTGGTAAAAAGAGCGATTCAAGGATGGGATTTATTCAATAATTTTTATATTTTACTAGCAGGACCTGTGTCACCTGTAAAAAATTTAAACTATGGTTGTTAGTGGGAACCACTGCTGGTCCAGTAAAATAGCTGGCACTGGTCCCGTGGGCAAAATAAATGTACCTTGCCAAAGTAACAACGTTAGTATCTAAACCCATTCTTAACATGGGGATTTGATTAACTGATGTGATTATTTTGTGCTTTCACCTAACGTGTCTGCAAACCTGAACAATGATTCCCATGATGACTTTAAATTTTTCCTGTTAAGTTTGTTGTAATTTTTTCCAAGCAATTATCATAGATTACAAAGTTAATTTACTGATTAAAAAAGAAATTTAAGGAAGTATTTTTAATGACTAATAGTCGGGGATCAAATGTAATGATAACATTCTAATAAACGGAATGCACGCTTTTTTGCCATGTCAGTTGTTAATGCTGCCCCAGCCTTTAAATGTTTTCCTTTTCTGTTGGTAAGGTGTATACAATTTTTTTCAAGGTATTTTGGTAATGTGAAAACTAAGCGTGTAATCTATGATACATGCCATAGAAACAAATTGAAAAGGAGAAATCTAAATGCTAGTTGCAGCATTAACAGTATTGTCCAAAAAGTGGGTGTCCACTGTCATAGAATGTTATAATTCCAAATTTAAGTCTGTAAGTGCTGATAATCACCTGTAAAAGTTATGAAGTGAAAAGTAAAAAGATAAATGGTAGGTCTATCATTGTTCAGGACGACCGATTCTTTTTTTTTTTTTTTTTTTTTTTCTTATTTTGCAATCTGAAAGTTATGTGCGTTTTAAAAGGTTCTAAATAAAGAGTAAATATGTTCAATAGCTGATCCTAATTGAGTTGCCATACTCTAAATATTTTAAGCTAAATCTTCAACCAAAAAAAAAAAAAGTCAAGAAAGACAAATTAATAACTACAGGGTGTCCACAAAGTCTGGCTACATAATGTAGCCAGACTTTGGACACCCTGTAGGTTTATTCCACTGTTGGATTTTCGTTGTGGTTTACTTGATCTGTGATAAATAGTAAACCGTTCTTGTTTACGACGCGTTTGCTCAGTTAGTAGAGTGCTTGCCTCACATGCCAGAGACTCGGGTTTCGAATCCTGAGTTCGAATATGTCTAACTGATGAGCACAAATGAGGGCGAAACTGGAGTCTTGGGCTCCTGGTTTGTTGGTTTGCATGGCTCTTGTGAAGTGCGACGTTGTAATTTCTTCAGCCAGACAACAATTTATTTTAGTTTATATATTTGCAGTAAAAAATAATCTAATAGAAAATATTAGCGCCTGAAGTTGCCATTAAAATTTGTCTTTATTAGTCAGTCAGACACATTTTTTTCTTATGGCCAAGAGATCATTAACGATCACTTCATACTACATTATATTATCTATTAAATATTAATTTTTTTTTAACACAAAAATGTTGCATATAAGTAGGTAAACCCAGAACTTATTTCTAAACTCCTTAAAAATCTATTGTCTCCAACAGTTACATTTGCTAGAAATAGAAAGAAGGCTTGATCGCAGGCATTCCTCCCCATGTTAAGAATGGCTTTCTAAAATCCTGCAGATTTGAATTATTTGAAATTATCTCCCATATCCTGTAAAATAGCATAGATAGATCATCAATTAGCCATAAAGTTTTCTTTTGTAAATAAAACTATTTGGTCAATTTATGGAATTTTTGGTATACAACATTTTCTTTTCACCATGGGTGCGTACACCATAAAAAAAATTTTCTTTATTTTTGGTACTTTTGTTTGTTTTTTTTTTTATATAGACTTACACCAACACAGCTAAGAGCACAAATTAAACACCAAATGCTTTCTTTTAATTCCAAAGTTCAGCATGTATGTGTGTGTGTATCTATATATGTGGGCGTGCGTTTGTATGTATGTGTGCGTGTGATAATTAACAAATTAAAATAATTCCTTTGTATAATTCAGATCAAGTCTCATGAGAATAAATTTCAAAGGCAAAATGGAGTTCAACATTCAGGATTTAAACTTTGAAAAGGTTATTTTATAATTTGCAATAGGGATGCTCATGATAATTTTACTTTTTTTTTTTAATGGAAATTGCTCCAGACATGGCATGAAGCCACTTAATGTAAGGAGCTAAGAAGAACAAAAAGATGATTATCTCAAAGACAGGCGATGCCTATTAACCTTAGTCTTGAAAAGCCCAAGGTTAAAAGTAGGGAGAAAACAGCAAGAAGAGAGTTCGATAAGTCTTGCAGTTCTTGTAAAAAAAAAGTTACTGGAATAGGAAGCTGTATTCTAATGAGGTATTAAAACAACAAACTGATGAAGACCATTAGACCAGTGAGTCAATGGAGCTGAAACAATATTTTCTGTTATGGATACATGCATCATACATACTTTTCTTTCCTTTTTTTTTTTTTTTTACTAGCATGGGTGCCCGGCGTTCCCGGGTGTTTTGAGGTGTACACCGAGCAAAAAAAAAAAAAAAAAAAAAAAAAAAGGTCAATTTTTTCTAACTTTGACCCCTATTATGACCCCTTAAATTTATTGTTTAGGGCTCAAATAAAGTTATTAAGTTAGATCCATGTCCAAAGAATCTACATCTAAAATTTCACATGTTTACAGCAAAAATTGTAGGAGGAGTTTGTTAGAGTTCTCAAAGGTCAAATCGTTGAACTTTGACCCCTTAATCGGCAAATTTCTGTCCGAAAACCAATCACATCGATTTTACCAAATCTCAGTACCCTGTAAATCAAATTTCGAATCTGTAGGCTTAAAATTGACAGAGTTATTGCGTAGGGAAATATACACAGACACACGTATATATTTTATTTACATTTACACATTTCGCCATCCATTTCTAACATTCTTTTATTGCAGATCAGTTGCAGATCATAACTTATTGTCAATTATTGAGAATGTCTTTGTGACTAAATAGCTATGCACTTCCATAACTCTGTATTTGCTAAAAATGTCTGAAAAATATGCTTGTGATGGCATGTTCACAATTACCACTTGTTTGCCTGGTACTGGTATTTGTAGAAAAATTGTATTGTAACAGAGAGTATGCTTTTATAATTTCTTTTATAAGTTTGCTTAATGATTTGTGGTCATTTTTAATTTTGAAGCATACTATGTAGATGAATTCACGAAATGTAATGCTCTACAAAAACCGTTTTCCTTTCATTGTGTTATAGTTTTGCTTTGCAGGTGTTGTTGCATATATAACTGCCATTTTTTTCTTGTTCTAGTATCGAGTCTAGTCCATATTTTCTAAAGCGTTATTTTAATTAGAAAATTTGGGTTGTAAAATTTTAAGACTGGTTTGGTTTGGTTTGGTTTGGTTGTTCTACAACATATCAACCCTTTTTCAAGTTATTTAATATCGAATCAAGTAATTTAGGAAAAGGTTTCTATGTTCTAAGTTCTGTATGTCTTCCAATATTTTTTTTATAGTGTTTGGCTTGGTCGTTTTTTTTGTTTTTATTTATATAGGAGTCACCACTTACCAAGGCCGAGAGGCCACTTGAGGATAAGGGTTAAAGAGTGTACAGTAGTCAATGGGACAATACGGTAATAACCGTTAGTGAAAAATTAGTAAATTAGATTACTTAACAGGATGGCTCATCAAGAACTTGTTTACATTGGACTTGAAGAAGATCATATTGTAGTCAGCTGGAAAGCAGGCAAATGGAAGACAGTTCCACAGTCATGCAGTTATAAGAAAGAAGCTTTGTTCATGGAATTATGTCAGATAAAGAGTGGAGGAAATTAGTGTTTTCAACCAAACGAGTGTTTCTCGTGAAAGTTTGGCGAGGAGGAACCATAGATTGGAGTTCGGACGAGCACTTGCCATGAAAATAATGATAAAGCAGAGACAGGCTCACAATGTCTCTTCTGTGGGAAAGAGGTTGCAAGGAAGAGAAAAGGGCATCCCTTACTAGGCTATGATGTGTATCTTGAACTCTGTCAAGGCAGGATAAGCTGCTTCTAGCAACTCCTGCTCAGATGTGGCAACAGAACTCCATCCTTAGATGTACCTGGCTCTTTATATAGGTAGAGAATTGCATCAGCAGTGAGATATCTACTGGATTGATGGAATGACAAAGTTCTCTCGGATTCTCTCTCCTCTGATCTCAAGCGCATGGTTCAATGGGGGAAGATGTGGCTGGTTACCTTTAATGCATCCAAAACCAAACTCCTATCTTTACATCATCAACGCTCTGATACCCATCTGGCATCAATTGTGATGGATGGCTCTCGTCTGGGTGAGGCCCCGTGTTTTTACAAGCTTCTGGGTTTGACCTTTACTCCTGATCTGAAATGGAACAAGTACATCAAGTCTGTTGCCAAGGTCGCTGGAAAGATGGTGGGATCCTTCTACCGCTCCAGAAGATATCTCACTACTGATGCAATTCTCTATATAAAAGCCAAGTACGTCCAAGGATGGAATACTGTTGCCATATCTGGGCAGAAGCGGCCAAAAACAGCCTATCATGCCTTGACAGAGTACAAAATAGACTTTGTGGCTTAATGGGGGATGCCCTTTTCTCTACCCTGCAACCTCTCTCCCACAGAAGAGACGTTGTGAGCCTATCCTTGTTTTATCGTTATTTTCATGGCAGGTGCTCGTCTGAACTCCAATCTCTGGTACCCCCTCGCCAATCTTTCACGAAAAACACCCGTCTAGCTGAATCCACTGAAAAATTTCCCCCACTCTATATCTGTGCCTAAATCAAAACGCGGATTCCAGGAACAAAGCTTCTTTCTTAGAACTGCACGCCTGTGGAACTCTGTTCCGTCTGCCTGCTTCCCTCCGGACTACAACTTGGATGTCTTCAAGTCCAATGTTAACAAATTCCTAATGAACCGCCCCCTTAATTAAACACCTCATCAAATCTCCACACTAACGTAATGTACTTGCAATAACCCTTATCCCCGAGTGGCTGCCGGGCCTTGATAAGTGGTGATCACTGTAAAAAAAAAAAAAAGGACCCCATCATTTTTCCAGTGACCTTGACAACAGATTTGATATACGTGTTCCATTTCAGATCAGGAGTAAAGGTCAAGCCCAGAAGCTTTTCAAAACATGGAGCCTCCCCCAAGACTAGAGCCATTCATTTCAATTGGTGCCAGATGGGGATAAGAGCGTTAATGATGTAAAGATAGAAGCTTGGTTTTAGATGCATTAAAAGTAACCAGCCACCTCTTTCCCCATTGTACCACATGCTTAAGATCGGAGGAGAGAGAATCAGAGAGAACTTGGTTGTTTACAGCCTTTGATGTGCTGCCATAGATGGTAGTGTCGTCAGCATAAATGTCTACGAATGAACTAAGGATGTGATTTGGAAGATCATTGATGTAGATCAGGAAGGGAATTGGGCCCATTTTTTATTTATTTATTTTTTTTTTTTTAAATATTTTTTGCAAATTAGTCCCCCGGGTAAATTATTCCTTGTAATATATAATAATCGACAGAGGATTGATTCTATAACATAATACATACGCAATTTGTATAAATTAATACATCATGTTTAAGTGTATTATACAACTGGGCAACTCCGGGCTGCCAGCTAGTATATATATGCAGTTCGAATATGCTTGTGGGTTCAGTAGGCATGGTCACACTGGCAGAAGGAAACCATCCACACACTAATATACTGATGTTTCTTAACTCTACAAAGAAAAGCACAATTAACTTTTCAAATTCAGGCACGAACAATTAACTCACACAAAACAACTAATATCTTTGAAAATTTATATGTATGAAAATATGTTATGTTCATTATCTTTGTTTTTATCCCTATTCATTCATTTTTTTTTCCATTTTCACATTGTGTGCGTCATTATACATTCAAAACATGTGACCATCTATACTTCATTCATACCAAGACATCATTGTATTCTTTATACAATAGACTAGCAGGATTACTCAGCGTTACCTGATGGCATAGATAACTAGAAAAAAGTTTATAAAAAGTGTGTATTGTTTGGATTTTTTCAAACTACTGCCTTCATCTTGATTGTTATTCCCACAACATCCTTATAAATGATACTCAAAGTGTAAATGATCAAACAGAAGAAGGCAGCCATTAGTTTTCCTTTATCGAAGCAAATGGTTTGGGCTTAATGACCCATCAACCACTCCAAATAGAAAAAAAAAATACACTCCATTTATTTATTGTGGACTATTATTCTCATCTTTTAGTATTATCCTCATCTTACACATTCCAATTTATTAAATATAAAAAAATAAAAAATAAATAAATAAAGGGGGATTAACATGCAAGCACCAGAGTTAGATAAAGGAACGAAAACTAGAATTTTACTGACATCGTTTCATTGCCTGTGCAAATGTCCAAGCTCAAGATAAACAATCGCATTCAACAGATTGCTTGGTCCACCTACAATAGATGATCCCTATTTGATTTGCAACAGCTGGTGATTTCATTATGAAACATTTTAGAGTGTCAGTCAGTCCCCTTTTTGATTTGTGATGACACTTTATATTACTCTTATGCTGATAAGTGAATTTATTATATATGCCTATACAATTTTTAAAATTGTCCAATTATTAAGGATAAGTAGGTGATAAATATGTCCAGAAATATTGAGTAGGATGTGCTAGACTCAAGCTTTGTTCAAGTGGGAGAAAGAAAACTCAAACACAACATCAGCAATTACGACTATACAAGACCTACTAAATGAACTTACTGCTGGAAAGACAAAGACACTGCACTATGGCATTGTCTGGAAAGGATAGACTCTTCAAACTTTCTAAACTTACGGCAAAATTTTGAAGATCTTAGTGGCTAGAACATTTAGTGCCCAAACGACTGACAAGACATATCTAAAGTGAACTTTCAACAGAACAGGTAATAATTCTTCCAAATGAATTCAGCTGAAAAGAACAGAACCATAGAAAAAGGAATTAAAGATCTTTAAAACAGGAATTCTTATGCATGAAGCTACTCGACTGGTCATAACGGGCTGAATTATATGCAGAGTATCCTGATTGGTTGAGGCTGGAGAGTTCATGTCAATGCAGAGGATTAAAACTTTTCGAGCACAAAAAACTTAAGTATAACAGTTTTCAAGGAGAGAGCCTTAATCTGCCAGTTTCAGGTCAGGATAGTTGTCTCAAGTTGAGCAACACTGAATTTCTATCAGTACCAGATGGACGATCATTTGAGAATAGCAAACGTATATGGAAGAATGAGGACACCTTCCTGAACAAACCAACGCCCTCATCTCCTGACCA
Source organism: Euprymna scolopes (assembly GCF_053919585.1). Classification (NCBI taxonomy): domain Eukaryota; kingdom Metazoa; phylum Mollusca; class Cephalopoda; order Sepiida; family Sepiolidae; genus Euprymna; species Euprymna scolopes. The sequence goes on along the minus strand of NC_136491.1, from coordinate 27,218,016 downwards.
GGATATACATACAACAAAGGACTGTTTGCAAATTTAATATTCCCTAGAGACTTCCTCCTTCAAAGGAAGCCAACTTAACCCAACCAAGATGAATGTCAGAATAGATACTAGATATGCACTCGTGATTATAACTTCAAGCAAGATTTTGCAAAAAATAAAGTTTTTAAAATATTCAAAGACAAACAGATAAAAACACATGTCCTTTCCGATTAATATCAGAAAAAAAACTGATGCCATCTTACCATTTATTCCTTGTGATTCTTGATAGCTGGGTGGTGGCCCCGTATATGTTGGTACAGCGGAACCACCAGGCTGGGCAGGTGGGGCCGTTGGTGGTGCAGACATCTTTACTCACTGCAAAACAGTAAAAACAAAGGATTATTATACAATCAGTTAAAGTAGAAATTCAATTTACGTTTAATCAAATTTGACATTACATATAAACACGTGATTTTAGTGTTTAACACCCAATATTTTTTATGAAACCACTTGAAAGGAGAAAACAAAAAAAAACTACTTCACTGGCAAAAAATATGGCTACATTTGCTAGAATTTTACATTTCTGAATTTTGGAGATGAGGATTGATTATTTGGATTCTTCAGACTACAGTTCTCATCTTTTATGTTATTTTTACAATGTTTCAGCCAATGTAACGTACAACAACAATGAAACATACAAGTTTCTTCATGTGTATCTTGTCCAACTTGGGAGTGTTTGTGTTGAATTTGGGAAGATATTGAAGATTGTTTCGTTTGAAATTTCGTGCAGATTCTCCAGTTCAGAAAGATTCCAGAGTTTCACAAGATACACCTGAAGAAGAGCAAAGATTCTAATAAACTAGGTTTGATTGCATACCCAATAAAACAAAAAAATCAAAATACAGTTTACTTTTCCCTAAGTTGAAACCATGGATCAAATTGATTCCAGGAAAATTTTTTATTTTATTTATTTATTTTTTACTTATCTAAAAATTCTTGCAAAATTTGTAAACAATTATTCAAAACTACATTTAAAACTATTATAGGTGCATGAAAATTTACATTCATTTACGGATTATTTCTATAGCAAATACAAATGTCATAAAATTTTTCAAGTGCACACGGACTTTATGGACACACTGTATATCCAATATATGAAATAACATTAACTTGATTTTCAAAGCATAAATAGCATTTAAGCTGACCAATCAAACCGATTCTGACTACCAAAGTTTTATTTGTTATTGTTGTACTATGTTATTCATAATAAACTAATATACTTTGCTACATTTTATTCTATGGTTAAACTAACAATTTCTTGCGCAAATTCAACATTTTGCCGACAAAACTTTGGCACTCTTTCAAGTTGACTCACACACGACTCCATACATAGCACACCTTCTTCCAACTTGCCACCCTGTTTGCTTCACATCCGTTTTTATTTATCTGTCTCATTTGCATAGAAACAGCAACTGTCTGCAGCACTCGCATGACCATCAACCATAAGACCAACTGGTTGTCACCATTTTAGCCATTCATTTTTTGTTACACAACCAACCCTTTGAAGCACGCAGACATGCTAGCCAAGCAAGTTACGATTTTCCTTACATATTCTAAAAATATGTAATCTCATCTAGCAGTTTTCTAATATTTAAAAATTTTTTAAATAGACACCTAAAGATCAAAATCAGCTAAGGGGAATAACTCTTTAATAAGAAGAGTTACTGTTCCTTATTGGGTTTTGTTTTTCCATTTTAGGTTCACTAACAAGCTTCTTTTTTTTTTTTATATAAATAAAAGCAAGGATTCATTTGTAATTTAGACACTTATGGACTTTTTGAGTTTTCCTTACATCTTGCTTCATTCTTTTTAAATCAAAACGAGGTTCATTTTTGGCCTAGATACTAAACATAAAGTTATAATTATAGAACATAAAAATATTGACCAAAGAAATTTCAGTGTAATGCATTCTGGGCAACGCTAGGTCAGGACAGCTAGTATAATAGATATGCTAACATTTAACAATGACTAATAAAAATAGTTTATTATAAGTAAATTTTTTAGAATTATTTCCAACTAATTTTCTGGACAGTATAAACTATAAAGTTCAGCTATAAACAACCAAATGAGCTCAATCAGTGCATAAATACTTAAATATTGAACTATGTATTTTGACTATTCCATCAGCAGGTGCTATTTAGTCTATACTTCAATCAATTAAAACATTGGTTGGTTTATTTTACAGCATATTTGGGTTATTTCATGCTGAATCCAATAAAAAAAAAAAGTTTTCATGCTTTATATCTTCAAATATTTATTCATGGTGTTTGGTTTGATTGTTTTGTTTTATAGCATATCAACCCTTTTCATATTATTTAATGCTGAGTAATTTTGAAAAAGTGTTCATGCTTCGAGCTGTTAATATCTTCAAATATTCATTCATTGTGTTTGGTTTGGTTGTTTTATGGAGGAAAATTGTTTTTGCCTTTGCAAAAACATGATTAAGTTTTACAAAGGAAAAAAAAAAAGTAAATAAATGTTAGGTGCATTTTAGGTCAAGAAGCCAGCATCTTCAGACAGCCTGATTTAGTAGTACCAAAATAGATTTACTAAAGGTAGAATGGATAGGTTTTGATTGTATCTTTGATTTGGTTGTTTCGTTTTACGGCATATCAACTCTTTTCGGATTATTTAATGCTGAATCCAGTTATTTTTGGAAACAGTTCTTATGCTTCAAGTTCTTCGTATCTTAAAATATTAATTTGTAGACTTTGGTTTGATTTGGTTGTTTTATGGCATATCAACCTTTTACGGGGGTATTTAATACCGAATCCAGTTATTTTGTAAATAGTATTCATGTTGCATCCAGTTATTTTGTAGAAGGTTTTTATTCTTGAAGCTTTTTGTATTTTCAATCGCTAGTTTGTAATGTTTTGTTTGGTTGTTTTATAGTGGATTTTATCGTTTTTGTTCCCTGCCCTAAGTCAACTAAATATGTTAAGTCCATACATGCGCAAATATACATTTATATCTTTAATGTTATTTCTATAAGTTTCGCATGTGTATGGATTTAGATCAGACGATAATGAATAAAGCTGGAGAGCTATACGTTTTGGTTCTGATTCTAGCTGATGAAACTAAAGTCATTTTTTTTTTTTTACTTTTTAAATCTACTATATATTGGGTACAATATAATAATCAATAGAGAATTGGCTCTTGTAGACAAAATCTGCATAAATTAAAACATCATTAAAACGTAATTTACTAACAGGCAATGCTAAGCAGTCTGCTAGTACAGATGTATAAGTTATGATTCCATTGAAAAATATTTTTTTTTGCTATGTTTGAACAGAAAAACTGTTTCATTTTCTATATTCACTGATAGTTGTACATTTATTTAAGCAAAAAAAAAAAAAAAGGGGTGGGGGTAAATTTTGTTTTTAATAATTAAGCGCTATACTAGTTTCTACAAAAATTTTTTTTTTTTTTAAATATTACACAAAGTAAATGAATGAAATCGAATTTCAATAGATTCTCATAAAATTATGTTTTTGTCATAATTTTATGAGTTCTGCAAATATCTTCACTTTACCTGAATCTATGATCGGTTTGGTTGTTTTTTTTTATGCATTGTTTGATGCTGAATCCAGTAACTTTGGAAAAGTTACTATGCTTCAAGTTGAAGACCAAGAAAATAATGAAGGAAGAAAAGAAATAATAAAAGGAAGACGTTTTTCATTTAAAAAAAAGGCGTGGTCTTTAAAAGTGAATTTCAAAGTAAAAAAAAAAGAAAATCTTTTTTCAAAAATCGGTATGAAAATTAATTTATTTGTTTTTCACAATGTAAATGTAAAATTATTTTTTTCAGGATTACTCGTACACAAACTTATGGCAGATATTTAATCAAATAAAAGACAAAACGACTAAAAATAAAATTTCTTTCCCCACAGAAGAGACGCTGCGAGCCAGTCTCTACTCTATCCTTATTTTCATGGCAAGTGCTCATCTGAGTTTCAGTCTATGGTCCTCCTTTGCCAAACCTGAACAATAAATACTCGTCTAGCTACAGTTCTTCAGATGCTGCACTTCTATTTCTTGTTCTTTCGGTGGAGGAGAAATCCTTCACGACTGAGACAATTTTTATTTTTGTACCTTTTCTCCACGTTAAAAAACGACCCTGGTGTCTAACTCTGTCCCGTGGGGAGGCATAGTAAATAGGTACAATCACTATCAACAATTCACCCACTCCCTATTTGACCCTAAATATAAAAGCAAATTCCATAAACTGGCTGCCTGTGGAACTGTTCTGTTTGCCTGCTTTCCAGGTGATTACAATATTGTTGTGAACAAGTTCTTGCTGAGCCATCTCCTTAAATAATCAATTTCCACCATTACTACACTGTTGTCCCAGCGATCCTCCTCCCATACACTCATTAACTCTTATCCTCAAGCTTTGATATGTAGAGACTCCCTTATAAAATATAAAAAACGAAAAGGGGAAAAAAATGTGAAGTACAGATAGGAGTGACTCTCTTAAGGAACCATTACAAAAATCAAAAGAAAAAGCTTAAAAAAAAAAAAAAAAAATGCCGGAAGTAGGGAATAAGGACCCTGGCCGGCTTCAATTTAGAAAAGGACAGATTTCAGGTGACATCGGTTTAACCTTCACCTATGCACGCAACCAAGAATGCGTTTTTTTTCAAACTTTAATCTTTGGATTGATATTTTCATTAAAAAAAAAAAATGAATAATAATAACCTGTCCTTTTTTAAGTGAAGCCGGTCAGGGTCTTATTCCCTACTACATCAAAAAATAAATTAATTAAAAAAAAATTTTTTAATGTAGACATAAGTATTTTTAATACAAAAAAAAAATGTTTTTGCATTTTTTTTTTTTTTGTTATTTTTATGGTATTCAATTATTTAGTGCTATTCAATTGTTCTAAAATATGCCCTGAAAGGAGAAAGTACTTCACTTCAAGAGAGAGATCTGCACTTAGATTTAAAATCCAGTGTAGTATATAGACAATAAGGAAAACACGAAATAATTGCAGTAATTTAGTCAAAACAACACTAAGAAAACGTCCCAATGATTGAGGTAATAGGATTAAGATTAAAATGAGGAAGAAAATATCTCCTCTGCAAAAGACAGAGTTGAGAGAAGCAGTTTACCTAGAAACTTAAGAGAAAATTTGAAAGAAAACGAAACAAATGAATAAAAATCATATGATTCTAAAGCTATAATAGCCAATGAAATAGAGAAAAATCGACTTTATATAGTTAGAAAACTTAATTCTACAGTCACGTCACATCGGGTTTTTTTTTTTTTTCTTCAAATTAAATTAGCTCCGTAAATTTTTTTCAATTTGGTTAGAAACCATGAATTAAACTGATTCTTATAGTATTCTATGGACATAATTGAAAGCAGTTCATCCAGACCTTTTTAAATATAACAGTTTCTGAAAATTGGCTTCCAAAATTGAGAAAATCCTCAGTGTCGAAAAAATTTCAGCGATATGAAAATTTTCAAAAGGCCATAAAATTTGAACGGAAAAAGGAATTGAGCTGAAATTTTCAGGATTTACTCCTTTCAATGGTACTAAAAGAATCTGAAAGTTTCAGGAGATTTGGAGAACATCAATTCCAAGCCCTCACTGAGATTGGCTGGACTGACCCTAATATAGTTAGAAAACTTAATTCTACAGTCACGTCACATCGGTTGTTTTTTTGTTTTTTTTCTTCAAATTAAACTAAAAACAAATGAATAAAATAAAAAAATGAACAGAATAAAGTTCAGTTAGGTGTTTTAGTTGAGAAAGATAAGCTAATTAGTCACTAGCTAGAAATACAATTGTACAGATCAAAGTTCATTAAACGTGTTTATTTAAAAAAAAAACAAAAAAACAAAAAAACATTTATAAATATAAATGTTTACACGCGAGGGAAAAACAAAACTGATCCAAATTTAACTGTTTTTCTTTTTGAATAAATATGAACAGTCAACTTTTAATATCCCCGAATGTTTAATACAGATTTCACATGTATTAACTTTAGCTTGGTTTATCTGTTTAGATATTTTATGAATCATTTCAACAACAGCAATAATGTGACTTTGGAGCGAGGCGGGGGGGGGGGGGGGGGGGCTGAGGTCGTTCCAGAAAATTCAGAAGAGAATTTTTCAACTATAGGTTAAACTATAAAATCAACTTTAAAATTTCTGCTTATGAATTTGTTCAAATCTTTAGGTAAAAAAAAAAAAAATAAAATTATATCTCAATTTGTTTTATTTTTTAAAAGTTAAAAAGTTGTAGCAAGATTGAGATAAATGAGGAGGTCGAAGGAGTAAATATTGAGAAGGCTGCTGCAAAGAAAGTGAGTTCTTTCTATTGTGCTACAAGACTACTCACACCTGAAAATATCCTGTACCTCTACAAAGCCACCATTCACCTATGCATGGAGTATTGTTGCCACATCTGAGCTGGTGCTTTTACCACTAGTTTCTCCTTTTTGGATAGGGTCAAAAAAAGTTCTCAATCTAATAGGTCTTACTTTGTCAATTAAGCTCCAACCCCTACACCATCACCACGATGTTGCATCTGTGCCTCTTTAACAAGTTTTTTTTTTTATTATTATTAAATGTGCATGTGCACTGATGACCTCACTACATTTGTGCCTCCTTGATGTAAATATCCCGACAAGCCGACAAAGCAACAAAATCACACCCCTTGCATTATTTAATGCAAGAATAACCTGGCGGCCCCTATTCTTCAGATTTCAGACTACATACAGCACTTGGTATTACCAAATGGTCACCCATTTTAGGACTGACCAGGCTCAATATAGCTTAACATTGGTGATTGGATAGGAACCGCTGTGTCAACATAATTCTGCCACATATACAATATGCAAATAAACATGTAATAATACAGTTATTCTCACATAACGTTTCGGCCGATGTAACCTCCAATATTCTTCAGATGGCTCTTGTCAAATTTGAGAAATTATACATAATTACAAACTGAACAATTTATTTAATTCACAGGGGTAAACTTTTCTCGTTCTGTCAGCCATGATCAAGTAGACATCTTAAATATTTCTGAAAATTATTAACAGATAATACACTTTGATCTTAGCCAGAAAGATACTTTATCCATATAACTATAATATATAAATGACAGTTGTCTGCATGTCCAGTTAAAGCCTAAAAAAATACATAACAAATGCCCTCAACTTCCATAAAAAAAAAAAATTGATTTTACTTATCACTTTATCCATTGCGACATGGGCCACCATAATCTTTTCCTTGAATCATGCGCTACTCTTAATGTAATTGATAGGAGACTCTTCCTCACCCTTCCACATATATTAGCACATGTAAATTACCACCTTCTCATCTTTTAGTTTTAATCCCAGCTGCTGCATAACCCTTTCAGGATGTCACTTGCTTTGAAAATCAAATAAAGTCTAACAAACTAATTAATGAACCCCCTGTAATCTTCAAATACAATTATTAAATTTAAATCACATGATATAATTCAGAGTTATGAATGTGCGCATTGCCTGGTTTGTGATTCAACTAAAAGTAAAAGTTTAAAAACCTGGCATTATAAAAAAAAACATAAAACGTGTTCTTTTGGTCAGTGCTTATATAAAGATACCCCAAATCCACACGATCCTTTAATTTTTTTTTTTAAATATTAAACTTAAATATTTCTGCAATTTTACTCAGATTTAAATACATAAAAAACGTCAATGCACAAAAATAATTAATCACAATGATCTAACATATTACAGTAGAACCCTGAGATACAATGGCCCTAGGATACGTTTTTTTCAGCTTATGATGTGAAATACAATGTTTTTTTGGCCCCCTGGTTACAGTATTTGCCCCGCCTTACGGTGTTATTTATGTTATTTGATTATATACATGTGTATTATATACTGTACTGTATTTTGTTACTAATTATTAATGCTGTAACCCGGGGTTCTACTGTAATATGGACATCTTCTGTATGGTCTGTTTGTGCAGTATATCCTTCCACTAACAACCTTAATGATATTTCACGATAACAATCTGGCACAGATCAGGCCATGTTCTTAAGAAAAAAAAAACTTTAAGGTTTTTAAATTAATTTTATTAAAAATACTCTTCTTTTAGGTTGAAATTCCATTTTTTTGTATTCATAAATCAGAGGAAAGAGGAGGTAATTTCCTACTACACAAATATGTACTCTAATGAAATCCAAAATATTTTTAAGATAGCGGCCATCTTTAATTTCTGAAGTAAATCTAATTTTTAAAACAATTTTACTAATTTTTTTTTTTTTTTTTTTTTTTTTTAAATGTAAAAAATTAAACAATGCATTACTTTATTTTTAATAAATACTAGTGGGGGTACCTAGCGTTGTCCGGGTGTTTGTAGGTGTGTGTGGTGTTAAATAAAAGTTAGTATCGAACCCGAAGCCCTGAGGCAAAGTTTGAAAATAAAATCGGCCAGTCAGAATGAGTTAGTGAAAGATGTTTGAATTTATTTAAGTAAGAACCAATTGACAGGTGCACGTACCGATGACCAGGTTTGTTTGTTATAAGCGAAGTAAAAAAAAGAAAACAACGTTAAAACTTAAGCGGGAAAAAACACACAAAAAAAAAAACTAACGTAAGGCAAACGAACGATAAAAACAGAAAAACGAACATGTGAAAAATGGCTTAAAGAAGCCTGTTTCGATATTAAAATTAAAAAAAAAAAAAAAAAAAAAAATCGGTGGGTACCCGGGTGTTTTTAGGTGTGTGGTCAGGGGTGGATAAGCAAAGTAAAAAAAAAAACCAAAAAAAACGAATGTTACGTGAAAAATGGCTTAAATAACACTGGTTCAATATTTAAATTGAAAAAAAAAAAAAAAAAAAAAAAAAAAAAAAAACGACATCTCACACCACGATTCCAACCCAAAACATTTAGATAATGAACCAACACGCTAATCAACTGAGCTAACACGACGTACATGAAATTTGTTCAGTTTTTCAACTATTTAAAGTAAATCAGGTTATGGTGTCATCTGGCGCATGCGTAGAACTGCTCGTCATCACAAGAAAATCATTATATATAAGATTAAAAGGTTTTATTTTTACTTTTTAGTACTATTGTCTTCAACACTATTTGAATATAGGGGAGGAGTATAGTCAGAAAAAATAAACACTATACTTGAATAAGGTCAGAGAGCACATCGACTGAAACAGAAAGAAAAGTATCAAGATTGATAACGGCAACAGTAAAAAAAAAAAAAAAAAAAAAAAAAATGTGAAGCATGCATGGTCCATGGTCCTGTGAGTGCACATTGAACGACGCATAAAAAAAAAAAAAAAAAAAAAAAAAGTTTAGCATTTGAAACCCACCCTCTAGGAGGCATCAAATCTAAGTGAAAATGAAGGAACGGTGCCATTTTAACCCTTAACATAAGTAAATTTGAGCTCTGCACCATGCAAAAAAAAGAAATGACTAAGACCGTCATTTGTGCTCCCCCTCACCCCCATTTAGCCCCAAAAGACTCCAAGGACTTCACATATTTAAATTTGAGTCCAACACCATGCAAAACTGCTAAATAGACATACACAGAAAACTTTCGACAAATATCGTAAAATAGTCCCAAAAATGGGGTGTTTTTATTCGCCTTAAAAAAGCCCCTGGAGCACATCCAAGAGTTATCGCAAAGTATAGACAAACAAAATTATATAGAGATTAGTTGGTTACAACTTTCCAGAAAGTTTTATAAAAATCCAAGGCATCAATTTTTTTTTAATAGGCACAAAAGTATCAATTTTAGCCATTTTAACCTGAAAGTCACCCCTAGGGTGCAACCAGAGTTTTCTCGGAAAATCCGTTCTGTTACATTTTACTCATGTGTTTAATGTTTGTGCAAAATTTCACAAAGTTCCAAGGCGTAGATATTAAGAAAAGTGCAGACGGACGAACAGAGAAGAGTGAATTTACAGGTCTGCCCTCCTTTTGTCGTGGGGGGGGGGAGACAACAACAAAAAAAGATTGTAGATAACGGTACTCTCTAACCTAAAGATGCAGATTAAAGAGTGAAAAGTGCAAAGAAAACAGGATTTAAGCAGCATACACATGCTCGAAAGTATAAATAATCAACACTGGAATGTAATGCCATTACATCAACTATTTGTATTTATATTTTATTGTGCATGTTCTAAGTTCTAAAGAAAATTAAACTTTAGATATCGTTGCTGTTACATGACCGATAGGAACCAGCATAGTCACCAAATAATGGAAAAATAAATATAAATATTATGCAAACAGAAGAGCCTTTTAACAAACAATAATATAACTTATGTCAGTGATAAGATGAGATAAAGTAATCATATATATATATATGATTACTATTAATACCTTTATCAGGGCAGGGAGTCACAATTACCATCGGTTGGGAGATTCGAACCTGGCCATGAAGCCATCTCTGACGATTAGCAAGAAACAAACCGTTCAGCCAATGTTAAGTGCAACGAGAATATAATTGAAATTAACATTTATATAAATTGTAAATGTCATTCAAAAAGGCTGACAGTGATTATGTCATTTTAACATCACGATCTGTACACAGGGGCTTAAGTGACCGACTTATTTCATTTCAATGTAAATTGCTCAACAATAAAAACCCAGTTCCTAAGGAGTCAGACATAATTATTACTATAATTATTTTATTAATACCTACATCATTAAATTAGTGTCATACTTTATATATATATATATATATATATATATATATATATATATATATATATACATACACACACACACACTAGCAAAAGTACCCGTCGTTGACTGGGTTCAAAAACAGCCTACAGAAAATGGACTCTGATTTATGAAAGTATGATAGGTTATGAAAAGGAAGGGTTGTAAAGAGATAGCTTCGAATTTGGGGGTGTCAAAACCAAAGCAAAATATGATGAAAGTAAAAATAAAATAGATAAACCCCATAATTTATTATACCATACCTGTTCACACTGAAACGCTTATCACAATATTTTGTGGACCTATATTAAAAAACATTGTTAAACTTTGTGACATATTTACATTCTATGGAGGTCAGGCGCGAACGAACACTCCAGAATTTTATTATACCATATTTCTTCAAACTGAAACATAATTATCAAAGTATACTTACGCAGATAGATATGAAAAGTCTTTATTAAAGTTTGTGCCTATTTCCATTCTATGGAGGCCAGGCATGAACGCAGACCCTACAATTTTATTATACCATCCTTATTTAAGTTAAAACATACTTATTAAAGTATTATTATGTACATTTATATCGAAAACACTTGTAAACGTTTTTTTATTAATTTTTAAATTTTTTTATTTCCATACGTTGTGGACTAAGCGCGAACGCAGACCCCACAATTTTAATGAACCAACGTTCTGTTAGAGCAAACATACCCATTCCTGTGTCTCGATACATCTATCATTATTCATTATATGTGATCAGTTTTTTTTTTTTTAAATAGTCAACCATACAGGAGCCTATTCGTGACCAGACACACACACAGCTTTATATTTATATATATATATATATATATATATATATATATAAAATAAAAGGTATGATACTAATTTACAACACCCATAAGTAAAAACTAGTAAAATAAAATTAATTCATAATTTTTTACTCTATACTTAAAGGAAGGATCAGGGTTTAAATCACATAAACAGTATATAGGTTAAGATTTGTCCTCACACACATTCTCACTTTTATAGATAATTATTTTTTTATATTTTCTTTATTGCTTATTATATGTATTTTTTTGTATTTCTCTGCTAACCCCTCCCTATGTATCCTTACTCTCCCGTATATTCACTTTTCTATTCTATTTTTACCTACACTTTCAACTTCCTGCTGCTGTATGCATATTCTTTTTCATTTCTAAGCTAATGTCATGAAGCCAGTTTTTTTGGGGGGGGTTTATTATTTAGATTTATAGCTTTGACTTATTCTCCTCTTCCGATGAAAAGCATTTGGCTTTGAAATGTCATGGCCTAAAGAGGTTCTTTTTGTCTTATTGATCTAATGAATTAAAGTTTTTTTTTTTGGGGGGGGCGGTCTTTTTATTCAACTTTGAACTCATCTCTCACTTATTAATTGCTCCACTTAACTGTGGACAGCTACTATTTGGATTGGTTTATTCACTAAAAGATTTTTAGCTTTATGAATTTTATTTATATATGTGGGGGCGGATCTAGTAAAAATCGCCTCTAACAACTGTGCCCTTTTGAAGTATACAAGAATAATTGTGAACATATCCATCAGCATTTTCCAGGGCTGTTTTTTTTGGGGGGGGGTTTTACCTGCTTCCCACAAGATGAAACATGTAGTCAGTCTAACTTTGAGGAGGGTGGGACATTCCAACTCCTCTGAGGGGAGGGGGGCACACTTAGAAGGGTACAGAAATAACACTGAACCGACCAATTGGTATTCCCTTATAGGAGCACACGCTAATAAACTACTCCCCCCACTCAAGTAGGACATGATCATTACTAAAATGATCTAACATTGTACTGAACTATATGAGGTGTCTTCAATAAGTTTCCAGACTTTTTCTCGTATGGTTACTTTTATTGATAGAACACACATGAAACTTTAGTCCCCTTCGAAGTAATCTCTTTCGGCTGAAATGCACTTGTACCATTCTAACAACTTCTGGAAGACCCCATGAAAGTCCTCTTGTGGGAGCGTGTCAATGACCCTCGTCACAGCCTCTTTCATCTCAATTATCTCATAACGACAGCCTCCAAAGTTTTCCTCAAGCTTAGGTAATAACCAAAAGTCACAGGGAGCAAGGTCTGGACTATAGGGAGTGTAAGGAACTGTCTTGGTGTCCATCTTGGTCAAATAGTCTGTGACAAGGATGGAGTTGTGGACTGCATCCTTGGGACAAACTTTGTGCAAATATTTTGCATCTTCAGTACCTCATGAATAATTATGTGTATAGTTCCCACACAGACATCAAACTGTACTTATTGTCTATAGACACAACGGTCCTTATACAGTAAATTCTTTATTTGGCCAATTAGCTCTGGTGTTCTGACTTCCCATACCTCTCATCATAGACTCCCTGCCTTCCTTGAATCTCTTATGCCACTTAAAAAGTGATGCTCAATTCATGCAAGATGGTCTAAAAGCAGTCTGAAGCATTCCATACGTTTCTGTGGTATTTTCCCCAAGTTTAAAACAGAATTTTATTGCATATCGTGCTTCTAAAGTGTCCTCACATCCAGATCGCAATTTTGAAATTCACCAGCTGTGACAATCAAGCTTTAGTAGGGTGTATTCCAACTCCTACTGTAGCTGTTCATTTGAATCTGAAATCATAAAGATTGGTCAGCCATCTCATAGAGGTATAGAAAATAGACTGAATTTTCAAGAGTATACAACAATTTTAAATGTACAAAAAAAAAGTCTTGAAACTTACTGAAGGTGCCTCTTACCTTATTTAGGGCCGTCTATTAAGAAATGTCAAAATTAAATATTGAAAACGGTTCAAGTTTTACTAATTTTATGATTGAATAAGTTTTAATTTTTGAAAAATCATTTTAGTAAATTTTATGAAAAAAAAAAAAGTAATAAATTGGATTTTTCAAACTTTGCAATTATATATCATTTGGATTATTCGGCCTATTTTCATCTTGAGCATTATTCTCACAATGTTTCAAACAATGCAACTTCTGACCTTCATAATACAAACTAGTGGGACCAATGGAAATTCCACAGGGGACCGATTCATATGTAATATATTGATGTTGGCATTCTATAGATATTCAGCGTAAATGAAGATGTTCTGATATTATTGTAGTTATTTTGTTAAAACTGCAGAAGTATTTATCCAAGCTAGCAGGGACGCCTAGCATAGCCAGGTCGTAAAGTATGCTTAAATATGATATTTTAATTCTTGCGGATTTCGTTTATATTATTTTAGAGTTAATGTTCTATCAATGTTTATATATTATAAAGTTGCGACTTCAAAAATAAAATATATCTATATGACTTGTGTTCACTAACATGAATCGAAACGGAATCCCAAACTTATGAATGAATATATATATAACTTTAGTTCCTTCAGCTATAATCAAAACCAAAACTTATGGGGAATTCTTGATAAAATTATTTATAAAAAAAAAAAAAAATTATTAGAGTGCCATTAGCTATAATTGAAACCGAAACAAAAACTTATGAAGAATTCTTGGTAAAATTATTTATAAGAAATCAGAATTCATTACAATTAAACGACCCGAATGTAAGCGTGACACAGAAAATAACACATGCTATCGTATTAATATATAGATTATGAATCCTCCTCTAATAAATTGAGAAACGCTATATTTTTATATTTACCTTCTTATTTTACTATGAAAAAAAATTTTTTGAACAGATTTGATAGTGTTTATGTTTATTACAACTAAGTTGTGTAAAGAGTTATCATTAGGTTGGTGCAAAATTAATGTTGTTTATTTGCCGTACATAGACCTGATAAAAACGACATTATTTTTGCACCAACCTAATATTAAGAAAAGATATACTTTGACCTTAGCTAGAAAGATAATTTATGAAATTAGAATTTATAGATATACTAGCAGGACCTGTGGAAATTCCACAGCAGCATATTTAATATGTCCATATTCCTGCTGCGTATTCTGTGGACAATCAACATGAATGGAGACATCCCACCCTACTCCCGCGATATTATTGCAGCCCTTTTGTTAAAACTGTAAAAGTATTTAAGTAATCTCGCTAATGTAGTGTAAGAATATATCTGATTATTACGGTTTATCTCCCATATCCTTATAGAAGTCTGTGACATTTCCATTGAATGGACACCCAGCACAAACAGAAACCTCATGATATCATATCTTTAGACAGAACAGATACTAACCTTGGATCCTGACCAAGAAGGTATATTTTTGTTCCACATACGGTCCAAAAGCAACATCATTTATTTTAATTTTTTATATTGCATCTTCAGTGATTGGGAGATCCTACTTATTGGAGGCAAGAGTAGAGGGTGGTAACATGCTACAAACATTAAATTAGTGTATTTACACACTAATGTTCGTGGTATGTCGTCGCCTTTTGTCCTTTTTAATAAATAGGATCTCCTGATCAAATAATTTATAATCTGGAAACAGTGACACGCATATGTATGGTATTAATATATAGATTATATAAAGGAAAAGTGTGTTATTCAGTTAAAACTCAAAAACCACACAAAACACACTCACAAAGCTAATATATTCTTTTTCAGCATTACCTTTGAAAGATTATGGACATATTTTTGTTTATAATATTCACTTTTTTGTGGTTATTCAGGGCTAAATTTAGAGCAAATTTATTTCATCGACCTTTTTTCTGAAACTAGAAAAAAAAAAAAAAAAAAAAAAAAATTTTTTTTGGCTTTGGGACTAGAATCAAATAGTATCTGTTCTCAGTAAGAGGGGAGAGGAAAGAATGAGCGAGAGAAAAGTTTAAATAATGCTACAACTATACCCCCAAACAATGCCAGGTAGCCATGCTAGTATATATATATATATATTAGTGATGGGATGATTAATCGAATCGGAAGAATTGTATTTTGGGGGGAATTGGAATTGCATCATTAAAAAAATACCTTAGATTTACGATTCTTTCATTACAATTCTTATATTTTTAAGTTGAACTGTTTGTTTGAAGTGAGATTAATGCTGTCAAAAATTTATGATAAAAACGTCATAGAACTTTTCATAACATATTTAATATGTTCAAGAATTTTTTTTTTAACTACTTTGAAAGGTAATCTTTATCTTAATGAGTTTTCTTATTCCGTCATATACAGAGGCGCTGTCTGTTTCGAAACTTTGAGGCCCATGCACTGTTGCGAAACTTTAGGGGCCACAAGGTAACATTGTTTTCATTTGTGAGCGAAGTTTATTTATGTCAAGCCTATGTCAAGTCCATGAAAAAGATGAATACTTAACCCTTAGAGAAAAAAGATTTTACAGTGCTCTCATTGCGAGTAAATCAGTGATTTTTCCAATGGGTAACTAAAAAAAAAAAAAAAAAAAAAGGGTGGGCGCTTATTTTTTGGCAATTTTTTTTTTTTTTTTTTTTTTTTTACCAACACTCTTCCATTAGTAAATGAATCAAAAATCTCATTAGTAAATGAAAAAGGTCTGTCAACCTTTATATTTTTTCAAAATAAAACAAGCAAAGTTAAATTATTTAAACAATAAAAGGTTTAATAGAACAATATGTACTTTCTATTTTCTGAACGAAGGCTGTTTCAGGAAACATTTCTAAAACTAAAGTGAAACTGATCACGTGGTATCAGTTCGCAAAGCTTTGACAGTCGGTCAACTTTTTTGAAGTATCCAAAAACAAAAACGTTAGAACTACATGTTACGCTGACTGATGGTTCTGCTTAAGGTCTTTAGAAAACTACAAAAGAAAACAATCATTTTGCTATTTGTTAAATAAATGCGATAAGTGAATTTAATTTATTTTTTTTCTTTTAGGAATTTACATTTCATTAAAATATTCTGCAAATGAAGCAATTAAACATTTCTTTTGGAACTTTGCACAAAAAAAAAAAAAAAAAAAAAAGTGAAAATTTATTAAAAAGGGGAAAAAAGTTTAATTTTTTAAAATCCTTTGAACCCTAACTTTGCAAACTAACTAGTCACTCACTCACTCAGAGCCGTTCAACAAAAGGACTGTAGGGACTTGGTCGACATTCACCGAGGCCTGGTATCAGTCGTGATGTGAGCATAGGTAAATGTTTGTTACATATTTGTTTTGGGACAACTTTTTCAAATCTATGTGTATAGTAAAACAAACCCGATGTTTCCAGTTCCCCAAAAGGGGAGAGGGGCACTTCGGATTCCGTCTCGACCCCCCCCCTTTTTACACATTAAATACCGAATTTGTGTCTTACTTTGCCAAAAATGGGGAGACAAGATTTACTAACGTCCTTTTGATAGGAGATATAATAAAAAAATTTATCATTCAAAGTTTGAAAAAAAAAAAAAAAAAAAAAAAAGGGAGGGGTATTTAAACTATTATTTACTGTTATTGAATAAATGTTTAAAAGATGCATTTTAAATTGTAATTCAACACTAATTTTAACTATCGATTATTAAAAAATTGTTGACTTATTGCGGTAAATCAAGACAGGCGACTCGAAGTCCGCAAACAATGCCAGATAAAAAAAAAAAAAAAAAATTTTTAATTTTTTTAAAGAAAATACGAGATCAGTAAATATTTTATGTCTTTTCTAATACTAAAAACAAATTCAAAACAGTGAAACGAAACAATAACATTTTATACAAAAAAAAGTATAATGCGAATTTTTATCTGACACCGTTTGCTGCCGACTTCGAGTCGCCTGTTCTGATTCACCATTATTGTTATGTATAAAATATCATTCACGAAATAATCGTTCAAATCTCAAGTAGAAAAAAAAAAAAAAAAAAAAAGAAAACACACACACACAGATCAAGGCGATCCCTAATTATTACCATGTAATAATGTAACAGGCAAAAAGTCGGTCAATCAAGAAATAACTCTTACGACAATCTTGACGGCCAACACCCACTTCCTGAGGGGATGATGGCGTGACCACTATGTTGTGTTCAGGGAGTTAAAATATTTAAGTACAATAAAACACTATTTTCGGCCAATACATAAATTAGTGTATTTTAAGAAAAATGGCAATGAGAAAAAAAAAAAAAAAAAAAAAAAGGTACAACTTCCGAAAACAATGATAAATGGCGAAGTTAAAGAGATTCTTTATCAGTTGTTATCAATTCAAAAACTTCTATTTCATGTCCTAAACTCATTGCTTAACGTCCTCGTTTTATATTTTAAAAATAATGTTAATTAATGATTTGTATTAATACTGAAATAAATTATAAAATTATTCGTCAACCGTTTCCCAAAATAACAATGATGATGCGTATGATGGTCCTTATTCGGATTTCCCTCAATATTAAAAAATACAAATAAATGAAAACTCATAACATGCGCACTTGTGATAGAAAGAAAATCTAGTACACACAAAAAAAAAAATAAAAATCCACGTAAATTGATCAAGTTGTTTCATTTTTAAATAGGAAAATAACATTTTTTTATGACTAATCGAACAGTGATGATATTAAGACACCATTTTAAAAAGGGGGGATAACTCCCAATAATTCACGTGTAAAGTTTTAAAGCCATTCGTGTTACGAGGAAAAGAAAAAAAAAATAAATAAAATTCAAAAGAAAAATTTTATTCACGAAAAAAAAAAAAAAAAAAAAAAAAATTTCTTGACCAATTTATGTGATTTTTGGAATACAATATTTTCTTTCCGTCACTGATACGTACATTATACAATTTTTTTTTTCTTTACTTTTGTTTTTAATATAGAGAAAATTCTGGACCAGTACCAAAACTTTTTTTTTTTTTTTTTTTTTTTTTTTTTTTTACATCCAATTCATAACTCGTAAAAACAACAACAAAAAAAAATACGAGAGGGGGCAAGTTGGACAGATACCCCCTTAAAAAAAAAAAAAAAAAAAAAAAAAAAAAAAAAAAAAAACCATTAAAATGGTGATTAAAACAAAATGTTTACATTTGCTCTTAAAAGCCGTGTAAGGGCTTCTGGTGCTTATTTATTTGTACTGTATAACAACAAGGCCACTTCGATGTAGAGAGCTATTATCTGGACATAATTTGCAGGGATACTATGTAGGGAGTTGACCAGCAAGATGTCTGTTTCACTTGAACTTCTGTATGTCAGTAGAGTCAGGGAAGCGGGAACCTGGGAGGGAATTCCAAAGTCTAGCAGTTCAAAGGAAGAAGTAGGAGAGTAGAAAGAAGGTTTCTTGTAATTATTAAAGGAAAGAAGCCTAGTCTCCGCAGCATTCAATGTGATCATCCATTTTTGTCCCCATTCCACTGCAGACTGAGGTCTTCCTGTAGGGTTTCCACCATTGCCTTCGGTAGGTGTCCATTCATTTCCCGTTGTGTCTATTATAGAGCATGGTCTCGTCAGCAAATATACCTATCTCAGAGACAATTTTATTAGGGAGGTCATTTATGAATATCAGGAATAATAAAGGTCCAAAGACCGACCCGTGAGATACATCTGCGTTTATATATATAGTTTTGACGTACAACCATCGAGGACAACCTGGATTCATTATGTTAAGTATCTGTCCTGTACTACCATGATCTGATTTTCATGAGAAGACCATCGTGCCATACCCTGTCGAAGGCCTTAAATATATCTAAGACTACTGCCCTAGCGTCCCCTGCCTCATTTAGTGCATGGTATATACGTTGAGAAATTACAGTTAGGATATCTGTAGTAGAATGGGCTTGCCTAAACCCATACTGTTGGTCGGATAGAAATTTAGCAGCTGTGAGGTAGTGGACTAAATTATAAATTATTGACTCAAATATTTTGTTGCAAAGAGGAAGGAGGCTAATGGGGCAATAATTTCGCCAGAATTCTTGTAAACTGATACTACAGAAGTATTTTTCAAGCAGTCAGGAAAGGAAAATTTACTAAGGCATTTGAAAAGTTTGTAGAAAATGGGAGCAACATCAATGGAGCAATTTTTGTAATAGTACAGCTGGGATGAGATCAGGTGCACATGCTCTTATGACATCTAGGTTTTTTATGATATCAAGTACTTAAAGGGTGATTTTCAGATTATCTAATGTGGTTTCTGTCCAGAGAAAAATATGGAATAGAGGGTTTGCAGAGTCCAAAGTAGAGTTGGAGGAAAACCGACAGACAAACAGGTTAGCCTTCTCAGTTGCCGTACAAACAACTTCAAGATTGTTGGATAGTTGAGGAATTGTTGATTGTCCATTATTTACTACATTTATACACAATAGTAAATTTTGAAACTAACGCATTTAAAATGAAAATATTTGCTTGTCATGTCGAAATTAGTATAGATTCCAGGAATTTATAAAAATCATACAGTAGAAAATGTGGCAACACGTAAATATGTAGTAGTGTTTTCACCTGAAATGCGTTAGTTTCAAAATTCACTATTTAGTACAAGCATCAAGTTCCTTCATCATTTATACTTCAGTGTCAATACATAAATTCAGTGAAGATACAGAATAGTTAACAATGAGTTTCAAACTAATGTTATTTATAATCCAATTCTTACCATAAGTGGTTACAAATATATTACATAGTTTTTTTAGTTATATTTTTTTTTATAAATATCTGTAATTTGTAATCAACTGAACATTAAATTTTGGATGAGATTCTGGATAAGTATTAGGTTTTTTTTCTCACGTGACTCGAATTAACTAGTCATGGGCAACTATTTGAAATTGCAAAAAGAAACGTCTGTTCAGAATATTTACACCAATACTTTTTACGCTCGCCACCTTAATTGCTTAATTTGAGGCATGCAAGACAAATCTTTGTGATTGATGGCCGATACAAAGTTATCCTTAATCTATATATATAAATAAATATATATATATATATATATATATATATATATATATATATATATATATATATATAAAAGTGAAATTGTCTGTGTGCGTACATTTCCCTACCAGAATACTCTGTCAATTTTCAGTCTACACACTCGAGATTTGACAAAGGGTATTGAGATTTAAGGAAATCTTTTTAACCAGTTTTTGGCCGATAATTTGGCTGCCAAGGGGTCAAAGTTGAAAGAGTTGACCTTTGCAGACTCTACCAAATTCCTTCACCAATTTTGAGTCTAACCACTTGAAATGTTAGATATAGGTTACCTGGACAGGAGTCAAACTTTTTAATATAATATAATATATATATATATATATATATATGAGTGCACATAAAGTTATGAACAGTACACAGGGCCCGACCAAAGCCAGGCTGAATTGCTAGTATTTAAAAAATGAAAACTAATTCCAAGTTGATTTGAACTCTAATGTATTCAACATGTCAATCTTTTTAAAAAATTGACAATTGAGGTACTACGTATCATCGTTCTGATAAAATTATAAAGAAACTTCATGTTTACCACCGATTCCTCATTTCGGAGCCATTCTAATTTTTCAAGACAATTAACTATTTGATGATTCTTCCAAGGCTACGTCAGATTGAAATATGCCAATTTTAGATAAACAGGAAAACTTTAGAAAATACATTTGATAGAAAAATAGGCACTTATCCAGTTTTACTTCAATATATTTACGGGAAAAATATGCTTATTCAATTATATTTCATCGTTTAGTTATACAAAATCCTTTTATTTATGAAGGTCAATGTATGCTAGATATAATAATAGAACATATACAAATAAATGACAAACGTCTATATTCCAAATTCCAAGACGTTGTTCATCTTACCATTTATTTTTCAGCATGTTCAACTTTTGACAACATCTGTTTCATATACATATATATATATATATATATATATATATATATATATAAATATATACTAGCAGAAGTACCCATCGTTGACTGGGTTCAAAACCAGCCTACAGAAAATGGACCGTGATTGATGAAAGTATGATAGGTTATGAAAAAGAGGGGGGGTTGTAAAAAGATAGGTTTTGATACTCAAAAATTTTACCCTAAGCAAAATAAGATGAAAGTAAAGATAATTTTCGAGAAAACATTTTTTTTTTTTATATCAACTTTGTTTCCATCCGTAGCCAAGAATGACCAACAAAATTGTTTCCTTACAAAGTGAAAATGTTATATATATATATAATAATATAAATATACAAGAAATAAATGTTACCATAGTCCATAAAAGTTACTTTTATGGCAGAAAAGTTCATTGGTTTGTATTTTTAAGTAGTTTGTAAAAAATAAAAAAAAATAAAAAATAAAATAAAAATTTAATTCACGAACCGGTTTAAAAAAAAATAAAATAAAAATGGTAGCGACTTTGAAATGGAGAGCCCCGCTTTCAATTTGAAGGAGGGGCACCTGAGAATTCTGTGTTAACAATTTAAGAGAGTTCCGTCAACGTAAGGAATATTTATAAACATATTTTAATGTTTTCCGTTATCTTGTGCTTTAGGAATATTCGATTATGGCATGTGTGGTTTACATAAAAATTCACTTAAACACGTAAAGTAGTTATCGCCTCAAATTTCGTTTTAATTTCGGTTCACTGAAATTATTTCAAGTAAAGAGCATTAAAAACTATTTCAAAAAAAAAAAAAAAAAAAAAAACATGAACTGAACTTTTTGACTAGGGTAACATTTATTTCTTGGATATTTATTTTTTCGGGTAGTCGTTTGTTGGCTTTTCTGCTAAACACTCTTACTAAATAATATCGACAAAATATCGAAAAACAAAAACCGTTTTGAAAAATAATGATGCTTTACTTACTTTAGTAAAATAATCCGAAACAGCAAAATGGGATATTAAAAAAGTAAACACATAATTACTAGCAAAGAATCGATATAAATATGAATAAGAAGAAAATGGCACCCTTTTCAAGCAGAACAGCTTAGTTTCAGTTTTACAGTATTGAACGGTGTAGTATTGTGCCGTCAGATTCAGGGTTGTACTATTGTAAAGAACATGCAGAAAGGGTTGTAATCAACTGAATTCCTTCTAGTACACTGACAAAAAAAAAAAAAAAAAAAGCTTAAACAGATATATAAATAAAAATAAAAAGGTTATGTAAATGTTTTCAAAAGACACGTAATCATGTGAGCAGGATTTTTTCCTTCTTTTGACACGATAAGTAACGTTCCTATTTTTTATTATTTATCTATTTTTGAAAGAGTGACACGTGCAAGTGGAGAAGGAAAAAAACAGAGTTATGCAAAATTTGCGTCGAGAATTGTCTAAAGTTCAGACTTTTTTTTTGGCTTTCACTTTAATAAGAACGTGAATTTATGAGGTGAATTTATTTGGCACAATATGATTCAACTCAAAAAAAAAATGAATAAAAGCTAACATGAATTAAAATTCAAGTTAAAGTGTTATTGTGGACCCTCACCCCTTTTAAAAAACCTTGTGACATATTTACATTCTATGGAGGTCAGACGCGAACGAACACCCAATAATTTTATTATACCATATTTCTTCTAACAGAAATATAATTATCAAAGTATACTTACGCAAATAGATATGAAAAGTCTTTGTTAAAGTTTGTGCCATATTTCCATGGAGTACAGGCGCGAACGCAGACCCCACAATTTTATACCATCCCTATTTAAGTTGAAACATACTTAAAAAAAGTATTCTAATGTATCAAAAATCCTTGTAAACGTTTTTGTTTTCATTTTTTATTTCCATACTTTGGGAGCCAGGCGCGAACACAGACCCCACAATTTTTATGAACCACTGTTCTGCCAGATCAAAATTACCTATTCCTGATCCTCGATACACCTATCATTATATGTAATCAGTTTTTTAAAATAGTCAACCAGCAAGGAGCCTATTCGTGACCAGACACACACACAGACATTCAGCTTTATATATATATATATATATATATATATATATATATATATATATATATATATATCCAAGCAGTTGTGCAAGACAGCCCAACGGTAGAAGTTTAGGCTTCTTTCCATGGGGTCCCGATTCCTAATCTCAGTAGATTCAGCCACTGATGACTCATAGACGAAGAAACACCTGTCAGTGGATAATTATATTTTAAAAACAATATACTAGCAGGTTGCCCAGTGTTGTTGACCAGTCGCAAAATATGCACAAATATTATATTTTAATTAATACAGAAACTAAGATAAGTGCATGCAAGTGTTTTTTTCGAAACCGTTCACTTCTTGTAAGTAAGAAAGAAAAAAAAAAAATACTTGAGTTGAGATCGAAACCAAAACCTAAAAGACAGCGAGTCAAGTATGATAACCAGTAGACCAGCGTGACACTTTTTTAAAAAAAGTTTTCAAATTATTTATTTTTAACACAAATGATCTGTAATGTAAACTATTCATGCATGCGCATTCATGAACTAGAACTGTTAGCAAACAAAGTTCGACGACTCTCATATACCAATTGTGACCTCTCAGTAGCCCTTTTTTCCGGATGAAAATAGATTAAGAAAATTTTTTCACGTGTACGAATACCCTATATACCAAATTTTAAGTCTGTAGATCCAAAATTTGTTGAGTATATAGGTTGAGAAGTCTTCTCACATTTTCACTTTTAAAGATATAATTGCATAAAAATTTAATTATGTGCGTACCTGTTAGATTAAAAAAGGGTTATACACCAACATTTATGCAAATTCATCCAAAATTTGTTTTCGTAAAATAAAATTTGATCGATAAATGATTTCTAGTCAGTATTATGATAGTGTGTTGAATTATGTCCATTTAGGCGTTGACGTTAATGTAAGCAGAAATGGTGGACAAGACATTTCACTGCTATAATCTGTTTTTTTTTTGTTTTAAATATACTTGAATTAATTCTTCGCTTACTGTTTATATATTTTTTTAACCCAACATGCAACATAACATGTTTGTGCCATTTCCTTTATACAGGTATGTGCAAAATCAATGCCGATGCTCAAAATGTATAAACATTTTGAGCACTCCCTCTACTTAAAACTTAAAAAATCAGGAAATTAACTAATTTTAATGAAATGTTCAGTATTTATCAAATAACTAGCCTGGGTGTCCGGCTAGTCTTTAAAATAGTAAATAAAATAAAGCGCACCTGATGAAATAGTACCTTTAAGTATTTAGCAGAGAAAACAACGGAAAGATAGGGGTTAAAAATTCAAATATACAACAAATAAATATTACCAAAGGCAAGATAAATTACTCTTCTACATACCTGGATAAGTTTTATGTATTTTAACGAAATTATAAGCGTTTATTCAGTTCGAAAGTAGGGTCGAGTAGGTAAGTTAGACGGGCAATCAAGATGTACGATGAAAGCATGTTGTCTTCAGAGTCGATAATGGTTCAAAAGTGTAAAAATTAAAATGCTGATAGAAATCCACCCAATTTATATGGTGGATTTCTAGACATCTCCAAACCGTATAAAACGTCACCATTGTACACATGAATAGCAACATCATCAATTCGTGTGTTTACTATAGTCTGGGTCAATTTCTATGGAAGAGCATTTGCGCTACAATGAATAAATAAAATTTACAATAAAAAAAATGGATACAAACAATACAAGACTTACCGGCAAGACTGGAGTTTAGGTGGAAAAATAATCTCGAACCTTTTATCACATAAAAGGAACTAATTTCCCTAATCACCGGTACGTTACTATGTCAATAATATAGGTATTTCAGAAGTTGTTTTGAAAACAACTTAAAGAAGCCCAACTTTTTATTTATTTTAAAACGTTTCACGATCTTTTTTTCACGATATCTTTCTTTTCTCATTTTTTACTTCTTTATTTCAAACAACATTTTTTAATTTTAAACAGAACGTTCCACGATATCTTAAGAACCTTTTTTTAGCACGGTAACAAAAATACATAAGTACCGAACGTTTTATAATTAATAAATTTAAATTTGAAATAGAGAAATAATAAATTGCAAGATATTACGCGGGTTTAATATTAATTTGTATCGTTTATAACTACTCACGTAATTTAATAATAATCACGCGATTCAATTTTTAATTTAAAAAATATTGTTTAAACTTAAACTTTAAAAAGTCTGATAATTTAGTATTTCTATTTATGTATTGTTTATCATTAAGGTACTAGTGCAATGCACTACTAGTGCAATGCACTAGTAGTGCATAGAGCGATCCCTGGACGTAAATAATAACGTTATATTTAAAAAACCATTCTTAATATGGAGAGGGGAGAGTGTTTTGTACATATTCTATACTTCAACCTTACAATTAACTAAAATAAATATCATAAAACTTTAATTAAACTTGGAAATACGATTTAAAAAATAAAACCTTTTTTATTTTAATTAAAAGCAATATAAAAAGAAGTTTGTTTTTTTTAAAGTTGTTTCCAAAAACAACTTCTGAAATACCAATATTGTTTATATATTATTGACATAGTAACGTACCTACCGGTGATTAGGGAAATTAGTTCCTTTTATGTGATAAAGGGTTCGAGATTATTTTTCCACCTAAACTCCAGTCTTGCCGACTTACCTTTTGTAAAACAAATAGATTTTTGTTAACGAACTACAAAGACGAGAAAATTAATTTTAATGTCTTCTGTTGACGCTTATGTATCTGGAGATAATGTTGCTTACAGGCCTCCATACTTTTTTTTTTTTAGAAAAAAAAAGGTACAAAAATGATTAACACCCTCTATCATTTTAAGTAATCCAATCCAAACGATTTGGGGGGGGGGGATTTTGCTTTTGCAATTTTTATTATCTCAAGAGCCATATATTATATGAATGTATTTTTTTTTATTATTGAAAACCTGTTATGAGAAAATCTTTGTTTAAACTTCATATCGCGTAATATTTGAATTTAATATCATATAAAGCGTTTTAGAATTGTTTTTTTTTTGTAATCCAAATAATTATTATTACTGAGAAAAAAAAGAAAGTGTTCTTTTTTAAATATAATATTTACTTTATGTCCAATTTTAATTAGAACTTTACAGCAAGTCAAATAAATAACGCGCGCGTTATTTATTTGACTTACTGTAAATATATATATATAAACTATTTAATTATTTGATCTTTCCAGCTTTCAAAAAATGTTGAAATTTTATTGACCTACATTTGTTGTTTCGTAACATAAAATATGGGGGGGGGGTAGAACACCTAAAAAAAATTCTCTATTTAACGAAACCTACTTTTATGTAAGTTTCTTCATATAAAAAAGATATCGAAAACCTCAGGAAAATGACTGATTTTTACGAGATTTTTAAACATGGGTATGTCTACGGCTTCAAAGACGTCACTATATGGGAACATTGTTTTAAAGCGTCGATAATGTAAACACGATTTTGGTCTCATATTTTCATTATTTTTGTATGCTGTAAAAAAATTTTTTTAATATTAACAGTGTATTTGAAGCTGCTTTTAAATGGTAAAAAATGTTTGGATGATAATATTAAATTAAATCACAGTTACATCGTGTTACATACGGGGGGGGACTGACGCGCGTTGGCGGTACCTATTTCTATCAGTATTTTAATTTTTACACTTTGGAACCATTATTATTGAGGCTTTGAAAACAGCATGCTTTCGTCGGCCATTTTGATTGCTCGTTTAACTTACTCGGCAGTTCGGTACTACTTGTCTTTCGAATTGCCCCATGTTAAGAACGACTTTCGGCATAAACATAAACACCCTTTGCAGGTTAACCAGTGCACATTGACCGTGATTTTTAATTCAACTAAATCCATAACAAGCGGCACTTGAATGAATGGTTTAGTTTATTCTCGCTACGCTGCTACACCGTAATCACATGATTAAAATTTTTGCAGACGAAAATTTGGGAGACACAGGTCTAGGAGAGCCTTTTTTTTTTTTTTTTTTTTCTTATAAACAATCGATTAATAATAAAGTTTAAGTCACAAAGAGGTAAGGGTATTTATGCAGAATACGGACTGTGCTGAAATAACGTTATTTAGAAACCCAGTCTTAACATTAGGGGTGTTGTTATTTTTTTTGTTTTGTTTTTAACATTGGATTTACCTGTAAAATCGGTGGTTATGCACTTATGTTACCGTGCTATTTTTCTTTTAAATCGTATCTTTGAGTTAAAGGTATTGTAAAACTCGAATTTATTAAATTGCTAGGTGAAAGTACAAAATAGTTACAAAACTCCTCTTCATGTTAAGAATGGCTTTTTAAATAACATGGTAAATTTTTACGACATCCCCACTGCCCCAGCGTATTATAAACATCCCAACCTCCCCATGTTAAGAATGACTTTCGAAATAAACACTCCCAACCTCGAAAACTGTTCTTAACATGGAGGGGGAAGTATTCCGAAAGCCGTTCTTAACATGGAGTGGTTGGGGGGGGGGGGTTATACTACGTTGGGTCGTTGGGGTACATCGTAAAAATGTACCAACATTATTTTAGAACGATGAATGCACCATAAAATCCCATTTCAAAAAATAAAATTCACCTTTTAATTTTTTCCAACGATTATCATAATTACAGACTTAAATATATTAGCAGAAAAAAAATAGGCACTTCTGCATGACGGTGACATCAACATAGACGAGTTATTGACCCCTGTTTTTCGAAAGAGAAATGACATCTAGCGGCCATTATGTGAACCTCAAATATAAACAAGTGTTTACGATAACGCAAAAATATATAACGAAATAAAATTTGAAAATCGAAACATTTACTGAAAAAAATGTATCAAAATATAACTTCTTTCCAATGAATAATTTAATGTATCAAAATATAATTTTAGTTTAGTATTGTAGCAAAATAGAATTTTAAAAACAGGAAACGTTTAGAATGTAAGAATTTTTTTCCCCCGAGATCGTATAAAACATATCAAAATTTAACATGAAACATTTAGGGAATTAATTTTTTTTTTTTTTTTTTTGTACAGAAAGACTGTAGAAAATTGTACCAAAATATCATTTTAGTTTGCACGCACTTTTAGAAAAAGAGTTATCGACCCCTGTTCTTTGGCTGACAAGTGACATCAACCAAAATACACACATTATTCGCCTCATGTCACTGACATGCAGAAGTGCCAAAAAGTTAATGATTTTAAGGGGGTTCACTTTCTCGTTATAATCACGTGACACGTCGGTACAGAAATGGACAGTAAATCAGGTAGCAATGAAGTAGAACGTTATAACGAGAAAGTGAACCCAACCCCTTCCTTCACTAAAGTCATTAAATTTATTTTTTCTAAGTTTTCTCTAATATGATTAAGTCTGTAGTCTATGATAATCACCGGAATAAAGTTTTAAAAAAAAAAAAAAAAAAAAAAAAAAATGTAAAACAAATTCTTAGGGGGTGGGCACTCTCGTACAGGTCCCCCCCCCCCAAACTTCGTGTACGTGACTTACATTTATTTTGTTTTACTGCAAAAAAAAAAAAAAAAGTTCAGGGCGGTGGATTCCTTGGAGTATGTATAATATATGTGTGTAAGTTTGCGACTTCAGGTCTTTGTCTTCAAAAATATACCTGTTTGATCGAGATATTGTGCAGAATAAGGATTGTGCTGAAACCGTTATTTAGAAAACCATTCTTAACATGGGGAGGAGAGTAGTTTTTGTCTTTGTGTTGTTTGTTTTTCTTTAGTTTTCACTGTTTTGTACTTTCACATATTTTAATAAACGAAAAGATACTGTATTGACAGTAACTGTAAAATCCTATCTAAAATATAAACAAAACAAAAATAAAAAATAGTACGGTCCGTATTCTGCAGAAGTACCAAAAATATATATTTTAGTAAATAAAACAACTCTCCCACCCTTCATACCCACCCGCCCTACACACATATACAATCAAGTTTTGAGGGTGGACTTGATTGTCAACAACATTAACTCCGGGTTTGTTGTGTTTTTTTTTGGGGGGGGGTACCCGCGATATAAATAAACTATTAGTTTAAAAAGAAAAAAAAAAATAGTTAAGTAATAATTACAAAATTCAAAATAAATAATCTTCTAAATTTGCCTTAAATGAATTGTAAAAAATTTGGAGGGGGGATGGCAAAAAGGGGGCATTTTAACCAACTTAGCTCAAAAGTGTGTACTGTACTACACATTCAAAGTAGAGAAACAAACGCACATTTAAAATACTTCAAAATTTTAATAAAAAAAATAAATAACTTACCGTTGTTTTTTGTTCAAGAAAATTTTTTTTTTTTTTAGACGAGACGAAAATAATTATTTAGTTTCAATCAACAGAGGGAATAAAAAGTGTAAATGACCCCAGACCGGTTCTGTATCCACATATGTAATTCGCGTAGATACCAAATCGGGTATGATGAACAATTATTGTGTTCTACTTTGAAGAAAACCACTGGGTAAAGAGCGGCCGGGTCAGTTAATAATAATGATGGTGGTGATGGGTGTGATATATATATATATATATATATATAGAGAGAGAGAGAGAGAGAGAGAGAGAGAGAGATAGATATATCACAGTAGTAGCAGGATACTTTCAGCCGGTAGAGAAAAGTCCATGCAGGGACGGAGCTAGAATCCAAAAGGTCTTTAAATAGTCAGATAGTCAGACGAACACGACAGGAAAGAAAGCCGACAACAAACTGAAGAAAAAAAATCAGTTAACGAAAAAAAAAAAAAAACTGTGGTGGCCAACAACAAGTCCTGTGATCCGATGACGTCATGCACATCACAAGATTTCGACGATACAAATCACTTATTTTTAGCCGCAGATTCGGATTTTTTTTTCGCACGCTTTGTTTTGGTCTAGTTTTGGTTCTTGTTTAGAATTCAATCTAATTAAAAATTAATAAAAAAAAAAAAAAAAAAAGATAATAAAAAATGCAGAAAAATCTCTATGACAGAACAGAAATATGTCATATTCTAAAAATCATGAACACACTCACATGAAATCATTTTTAAACGATCTGAGCGATTACTATGAAATTACCATTACAGGTTTGATCTCACAAGTTTGAATTATTGTGGACTTATCTGCGCTTGTTTTGTTTTTCAAGATTAGCGACGCGAGACGATCCCTGTTTTGCTTACTCATAAAATTTGATTTTTTTTTTTTTTTTTTTTTTTTTGATAGGTAAATATGAAACTCCTTGAACAATTTACATAATTTTGGGAATATGGTATCTTCGTTCCGTGACATTATATTAAATTCTAAATAACCTCAGCTTCTTTATTTCCCCACCACCACCACCACCAGAGAGAGAGAGAGAGAGAGAGAGAGAGAGAGAGAGAGAGAGAGAGAGAGAGAGCATGAATACATATTCAAAAAGAAAAAAACAGGTCCAGATGACAAGTTCATTTAGGTCAGCCTTTCTGATCTTTCCGTAGCCCTCAACTTTATAAACACCAATTAAATTCAGTTAGGATCAAATCTGATTGACGACATAGTATATATATATTTTTTTATGTTTTTATTTTTCCATCCCAAACAGGGCACTGTGCCATAGTGCCACTAAGTCACAAGAGGCTATTATTTGGAACCAGATTTGCAAGGATACTATGTAGAGAGTTGGGCAGCGAGATTTCTGTTCACATTACATTTGAACTTCTACATGTCAGTACAATAAGGGAAGCAGGGGCTTGAGAAGGAGTTTCGAAGTCTAGTATTTTGAGAGAAGAAGCATCTAAGGATCTCTACAGTGTAGAGGTGGGATTTTGCTGTTTGTCTAGTTTGTCGAGGGTATTTATGTTGGGGGTGGGGACTAGTTTTTTAAGCTCCTTTGAGCACTTACCATTAAAGTACTAGTTAAACAGGCACAGGGATGCCATATTTCGATGATGGGACAGAAGTTGGAGTTTGGTTGACAGTGTGGGAGCTAATAGGTTGGCGACTCTTTTTTTTTTTTTTAACCCTATCTGGGAGTGAGAGACTAGTGGCAGATGCACCACCCCAGATGTGATGACAGCATTCCATGCATGGGCGAATAATGGCTTTGTAAAGATACAGGATACTCTCAGGTGTGAGTAATCTCCTAATATGGTAGAGAGAACCCACTTTCCTTGCAGAAGGCAATTACCTCAATGTATTTATTTCAGTTCATGTTTGTGAATGTTAAGGCTAGGAGCTAGCACCTTTACAACTCTATGTCACTCCATGCAAATGATAAAAATTAGATACAAGATCCCCAATTGTGAGAGACTACAGCTCCTTATAGCTTCTTTTGTGGGAGATTTCTTCATGAATCACTACATCCTACAAAAGATTACTTAATATTGTGCCACACAGGGAGCCTTCTTCTCTACTAGTTTCTTTTCTCGGACTGCTAGACTTTGGAATTCCCTTCCTGTTACTTGCTTCTCTGATTGTATCACGGCTACCGACAGAGAAGGCGGCCAGTGAACATGATAGTGTGACATCATCACCAGATCGACATGTAGGTAAAGAGTGCCTTACCTAGCAAGAAAAGTAGCCTAAAGTTTTCTGTGTTCAACCACATGGCCATGCTACTAGGCATAAAAAATATTTTTTGTTGCCTTTGAGAATGGTTGTGGTAATTTTGTGGAGGTAGTCCAAACGTGCATGTATTTTCTTCTCCTAAAGAGAAAGAACAATTTTCCATTTGGCTAATTATATAATTGCAATGATTATAATTGCACATTGGGATAATTTTAATCTAACAAAATATAGCAGTAAGTGAAGTTGTTTTTGAACTTTTCTCATATGTCTATGGAAGAAAGTTGAATATTTCATTTTATTTTTTTTTTTTTAACTGCAGAACAGACAATTTTCATATGAGATTATTTTTCAGTCCGTTCTTTTAATAATAAATAAAACTTTTCATTGAGTATTTCCAAATATTTTAAAGTTACAAGCATTTTTCATAACAGTTTTTTTTTCTTTTTTTTAACTAAAACGATTGACGAATTCAATATTTTAGCACCGGGCATAATTTATTTCAGGTAGTGTATCATTAGCCATGGCAATCAGCAGTTGACAAGGTTTCTTGTAATTATTAAGCTTAGTCTTAGCAGGATCCAATTTTGGCCCCATTCTATTACAGACTGGAGGTCTTCTTCAAGAGTGTTAGCCATTTTCTTAGATATGTGTTCATTTGTTTTACCTTTGAGTCTGTTATAGAGCATAGTGTCATCAGCAAATATACCCATCTCATAGGCAATTTTATCAGGGAGATCGTTTATGAATATGAACAATAATAATGATTCAAGGATTGCCCCTTGTGGCACCCCCGCATTTAAATCATGTTGTTCAGATGTAAGACCATTAAGAATAACCTGAATTTTTCTCTTATCTAAGAAGGATTTGATTATGTTAAGATTGCATCCAGTAATACCATATATGAGAATTTTGATGAGAAGACCATCATGCCAAACCCTGTCAGAGACCTTATATATATCTAGGGCAACTAACCTAGCCTATTTCAGAAATCTCATTCTAACATTTAAAAACAACTTTATTGGTTATCTTCGTTAGTAAGATTAAGGAAAGAAGTTGGTCGTGGAAAATGTTCCCATATGGAGGCATAGATTAAAGATTAAACAGGCCTGTTGAAAGAAATGTATGTTTGAGTCTTAAGTGGTAGTAGAAATGTGATTAGGATGAGAAAGAAAGTTCATGTGTGCCGCATTGAGGTCTACGTGTGGAGATAGTCATGTTGGCTTGTTTGTATTCACATTTTAGTCGAACCCCGAGCCCAAAGGCCGGGTGAGTTCTGTTGAGTCCCAAGAGAGAAGTTAGGGGTGGACAGGTCCGTTCCACATGGAGTTGTTGTCAGTCCACAATCTGGGAAGAAAAAGAGAAAGTGTGTTGTCAGTTTAACTTTTTATAAACTCGGTCACATGACTGAGAGCTGGCTTCTGATTGGACAAGCCAAGCAGGAAGTGTATTCAAAATCTCCAGCCGCAATGCTAATGTTTGTTGTAATTTCGTCTGCTACAGCCTTATTCAAAGAGTGGCAAAGACATTTGGAGATTATAGTTAGGATATCTGCAATAGAATGGGCTTACCTAAATCCATACTATTGGTCAGAAAGAAGTGAATTATCTATGAGAAGGCAAATTAGTGCTTGATTGATTAAGGACGCAAAGATTTTGGTGAAGAGAGAAAGGAGATTAATAGGGCGATAATTTAGTGATTCAGTTTTCACACTAGAATTTTTGAAAACTGGGACAGCAGAAGCAATTTTCTAGCAGTCCGAAAAGCAAGATTAAGGCATTTGTTGAAAAGTTTGGAGAGAACCAGTGCAACCTCACTGGAGCGTTTCTTTTTTTGTTTTGTTTTAAGTATAGCAGGGCCCACATGCCTTTGAGGTGTCTATATTTTTTATGGCATCACGAACAAAGGAAGGGGTGATTTTCAGATCATCATGTGGCTGCAAGGGAAAATTTGGGAGGGGTGTTCAGTTGGGTTTAAAGTGGGGTTGGAGGCAAACAAGCAGGTCTGCTTTTTCAGTAGCCGTACTGAGAATTTCCAAGTTGTTGGATAGTTGGAGAATTCTTGATTGATCATTATTTATAATTTATTCTGTTATAAATTTTCCAGAAATTGTGAGTGCCTAATTTCTGAGACTCTATACATTTTCTAGTGACTCCTGAATAACTTCTCTTGGCTGTGGCTACTTCTCTTTTACAATTATTTCTTGTTTCTACAAACTTTTGTCCATTTGTATTGGATTTATGTCTGATAAGTCTGTGGAGTGCATGATACCTTTGAGCGATAGCAGTTGCACAATCAGAGGCCAAGCATTGTGAAGAGTGTAGTTTACTAAAGAAATTCCGTGTGGGAACATGCGCTTCAATTGCTGCTTTGAACTATTCAGTAGTTTCATTTGTGCACTGTTCCGCAGGAAGAGAAAAGATACTACCCATGGAATATCTTTGATGTGATCCCTCATGGATTCGAATTCGAAGTCAGTTTTCTTATAGTACCTTGTCGTTTTGAGTAATGGCTCTTCAACTTGGGGTCGAGAATTTAGGGTGATTTCTATCATTATCACAATGTGGTCGACATTTCTGAGTGGGTTATGGGAATTTGTTACACAATCCTCAGGAACTGTGGTCAGAAATAGATCTAAAAGTGAGACTTGCTGATTCTGTCATTAAAGGAGACAGGTCAGGAATGTGACTCTGTGATAGGGAATGGAATAGAGAAAAGCTACGTGTGATGCTACCAGCTGCGTCTGCGTAACTAGAGAAACCAAGCCAATTACTGTGGTGGGCATTAAGGTCACCAAACACATGTACTTGAGCATTAGTATCTAGAGAAAGTGCTGTATCTATGCTGTTAGAGTCTTGAATTGAGGGAAAACGGTAAAGAAAATATAAATAGCTAACACTATATTGCAGGTTTAGTCTAATGCACATAGTCGTCTGATTCTAGTTTGGATTCTTTAGCCAAGGGAAGGATGTTTTGAATGCAGTCTCGAAGTCCATGCATATGTCTGTCTAAGTCCTTACAGCTAAGTGGAAAATAACCAGGCATGTTAAAGTGGTTAGATGAAATGGAGGAGTGTAGGTTAGTTTCTCTTAGTGCTAATATATCCAGGGAGTTTGCTTGGAGAAATGATTGTACATCATCTAAGTTAGTTCTAAGTCAATGGATATTTGTGGATGCAAGCCTTAAACGAGGAAACGATTTGGTTTTGTTTGAGTTTACGTTTTGTTTGGTCGTAGGTTTTGATTGAGCTGTCATTTTATTTAATAGTTTCAGTTTTAGGGTGAGAGGTGCTTGACAAAATGGATATGCATAAAACATGCAACACAAGTAGACCATCCGCTGATTCTCCATCCACAAGATTGTGGCCTCGGGAATGCCCACCAGAGATGGGTGCAGAGTCTCTTTCCATGTGCGACATGGCAATACAACCATCCCGATATTATACAATTGATTATAGAGCAGCCGCTCTAAGCACTATCAAAGAGTTAGGGTTCCTGTACTGTCAGTCGGAATACAGCAGCTAGACAAACTGTCAAACTAGTGCCCTCAAACCTGTCAGAAAAATGTAATTATGCAACTGCTACACATCTGACATTTTGGCATGGATCATATCAAACAGATTGTAGATTGTTGTCAGGGATTTTTTTTAATATGGAAATCGCTCCAGAGAAGGGGTGAAGACACTTAATGTAAGGATCTACAAAGAACAAAAGGTGATTAGTGCTTATTGCTTTTAGTCTTGAAAAGACCAAGGCAATAAATAAGAAGAAAACAGTCAGCAGGAAGAGAGTTCCACTAGCCTGCAGTTCTTGGAAAGAAACTACTAGAATAAGAAGCTGTATTACAATGAGGTATCACAACAACAAATTGATGGAGACTACTAGACCAACGAGTCAAATGGGCTGGAACAAAGGAAGCAGGGAATAGATCAGGCAATTCTGACGAACACATATCTTAATAGTATTTATAGACATGGCATTTTGGCATGAATCTTATCAAACAGGTCGTAGGTTGTCATTGGGGAATTGATTGACTCTGCACAAAAATATGTGAAGGGGAGACTAATTTAGAAAAAAAAAAAAAAATTTACATTTGATTTGTACAATCAAAAAAAAGGTAG
This sequence comes from Euprymna scolopes, assembly GCF_053919585.1. Classification (NCBI taxonomy): domain Eukaryota; kingdom Metazoa; phylum Mollusca; class Cephalopoda; order Sepiida; family Sepiolidae; genus Euprymna; species Euprymna scolopes. The sequence goes on along the minus strand of NC_136491.1, from coordinate 27,181,924 downwards.
AAGATGAAATGGATCGATTTGGATCAGTCGAAAGCTTTTGACAGGATCAACCATTGCTCAGTGATATCTGTTTTAAACTGGACTTCTGTATTCTGTATTGCTTGCTGATGCAAATGGTGCAGCTTCATAGAAAACGTTCAGAGTTGTTAACCGTTTCTCAGTCGGTATGTCCTGGTTGTCAGTTGGCACATTTAATTTATGTGCTAGTATTAAAGCCACTACTTAACAGACTAAAGAATAGTCCGGTTATGTTCATCAATAATTTGCTTTTGTGTCATGCTTTGCAGACATTGAGGCAGTGATGGGGGCGCTTGCACATTACAAACAACTAGCAGGAATGGGGTCGTAAAATACTTTTAAATATAATATTTTAATTTCTCTAGATTTCGTATATATTATTATAGAGTCATGATTTCAAAAGTAAAAAAAAAAAGTATCTGGGTGCCATCAGCTAGAATCGAAACTGAAAGCAAAACTGTAGCATTCAAAGCTGGTGACGTTACCACTTTACCAACGTGATACGCATATGAACTGATTAAAAATTAAAAATTAAAAATAAATTAAGATGATTGTACAAAATATATAAAGATTTTTTCAGTTTTGATACGTTTTTGACCCCTTAAAAAACTATTTTAACCGGTTAAAGACGCATAAAAGAAAGGTCCATAAAAAATCCAAACATTTGAGGCCCTTAGCGCGCTCTGCGACTTTTAGTTTCAGAGAGATAGAGTTTGAAAATATGGAGACAGACAGACAGATATATAGTTTTTTATTAGACTAGCCTGGGTGCCTGGCATTACCCGGGTGTTTGGAGGTGCGTGCTGAGCAAAAAAAAAAGGTCATAGTCGGCAGGCAGGCTTGAACCCATACCGCAAAGGTGGAAAAGAACATAAAAAAAAAATGTGACGTCTTTGCTATTGCTTCCATTGCTAAACCGAAAGTGGCAAAGGTTTAAATTAAGGCTAGTCAATCGAAAAGAGGGGATGACTTTCGAAAATATCGGTGAAAAAAGCAACCCCCTCCTTGTAGAAAAGTCCCCAGTTGAGGGTGAAGAAATTAATGTTTTTAGCCAATTTTTCCATATTTGTCATCCGAATGGTCAAGCTTCAAAACGATACCGATCTCATGAAAATCCGTCGACTCTGTCAAAAATTTTAGGCAGATATACATACATACATACATACATACATACATTTAAACAGACAGGTGAGATTTATATTATAGCTTGGGTGCCCGGCGTTGTCCGGGTGTTTGGAAGCGTGTGTTGAGCAAACAAAAAAAAATAATAAAAGTGGTAGTAGGCAGGCAGGCTTGGACCCGCGAATGTGGAGAAAGGTGTTAAACAAAAATGGTAGCAGCGTGGGAGAGGGGGGGGTTAAAACAACAGTAGGCAGCCAGGGGGAAGAGAGGTGTTAAAAAAAAAATAAATAAAATGGTAGTAGGCAGGCAGGCAGGCTCGAACCCGTGACGTGAAGGTGGAAAAGAAAGTGAAAAAAAATCTGACGTCTTAGCCGATATATCTCCATGACGTGACCGGAAGTCAAAAGCGCTGAAATTAACCAAAGTCAATTCAATGGTGACGATGACTTGCTAAAATGTCAGAGGAAAAAATCGACCCCTCCTTGTACAAAACGGCTGAGTTTAGGATGAAGGAATTAATGTTTTTGGCCAATTTTTCGATATTTGTCGTCTGAGATGTCAAGCTTCAAAATGATACTGATCTTGTCAGGATTTGTCGCTTCTGTAGAAAGATTTTGCAAGACATACAAACATACATACAAACATACATACATTGAAACAGACAGGTGAGATTTATACTATAGATTGCAAAGATCAAAATTAACCACAGCAAGTCAATCGGCCTGCAGTTGGGTGCTTGGAGTTGTAATGCTATGGCATAGTTACAAGGTGTCTTCAATAAGTTTCCAGACTTTTTTCATATGGGTACTTTTATTGATAGTACACATGTGAAACTCTAGCCCCCTTCGAAGTAATCTCCTCCGGCTGCAATGCACTTGTTGTACCGTTCCAACAACTTCTAGAAGGCCTCATAGAAGTGCTCTTGTATGAGCATGTCAGTGACCCTCAACACAGCCTCTTTCATCTCCTTAATTGTCTTATAACGACAGTCTCTAAGGTTTTCCTTGAGCTTAAGGAATAACCAAAAGTCACAGGGAGCAAGGTCTGCGAAGATGAGGAACTGTCTTGATGCCCATCTTGGTCATGACAATGTCTTTCTGATCTTCTCTGAGCACCCTTGGGACAAACTTTGTGCAAATCTTCTGCATCTTCAGTTCCTTGTGAATAATTGTGTGTACAGTTCCCACACTGACATCAAGCTTGTCAAAATTGTCAGTCATCTCATAATATGTATGGCAATAACATACTGAATTTTCCAAAGTCTACAACAACTTTAAATGTCTGTATAAAGAAAAAGTCTGGAAACTTATTGAAGGCACCTTGTATGTGGTGTAGCCCCTGACCTTAGTACAGGTCATTTCGCCTCACTAAGCCCAAAGGCACAGGTGAGGGGGGGGGGAGGTGAGCAGACATTCTTAGATTCTTCAGGCTTACCAGTTTTGGGGTTTGAAATGATTTCAATTTTTTGAAAGTATTTTGAACTAGCTGGAAGTCGTACAATATACTTAAACATGATATTTTAATTTATGCAGATTGCATATGTATTATTATAGAATCAATCAATATTGATTATTATATATTACGAGGAATAATTTGCCCAGTCGACTAATTCGCAACAAAAATTTTAAAAAATAATTGTGATAATGTCGTTCATCAAATTCCATCTGTGTTTGCTTACAATATCACATCAGCTAATAGTTGGGATTGATGATGAATGCCCTGGAAAAGTCACTTCTGATTAATGTTTACTTTTAAAATATGCAAATGAAAAAATGATTTGCAGCGATTTTAAATGGTACCTCTTCTTTTATCATAAAGTAAACTCATTAATAAGAAAACATTAAAATAAAATGCTGAGGTATATTGAACAGGAGATCATTCGATCTGTAATAGATTGCTCTATCATTAAGCTATATCTCCAGATTATAGCAAATTTGTTTGTTTTTTTTTTTAAAAAGAAATGATTTGCTGAGATTTTATTATCTCCCTTGGCTGGTGTAACGTAAAATATTCCCTTGTTAAAATTATTAAATTTTATCTATAAAAAAGAAAAACTGTTTTTAAAGTTTGAATTTTTTCGATTTTCGATACTTATCAGATGAATTTCTGTACAAAACATATCTAAGAACACTTACCAGACATATAAATTCGCTTTTGTGCGAAATTTGCAAAAGATAGGCTCAGCTGTTGCAGAACCTATGAGAAAGGAACTCACACACACACACACACACAAAGTGACTTTTATAGAATAGTACAGATTAATACTTTCCCATGAAAACTTGCTAGCTTTAGAAAGTGACGGAGAAAGCAAATTCCAACACAGTGGAGAAAGAAAGAGAGTAAGCACTTAGAATCATTTGTTTTTTCAGCGTTTTTAGGAATCATTTTCCGATTCAGCTGCCACAATCCTTTGCTTCTGGATCCTTTCAGATGGATGGATGGTCCCTATTCAAATCCTAAGCTAGGATATGGTGGCCCTGGGATATGTTTTTTTTTTTTCAGGTTATGATGTGGAATATGATGTTTTTACAGCCGCTGGTTATGGTTTTTCCCCTGCCTTACAGTGTTATTTAGAATGTTATTTGATTATATACATGTGTATTATATACTGCATTTTTTTTTTTACTAATTTTTAATATGTACTGCATAAAATTTTGCTTAGGGGCTGCCATACGGCGATATCACCTTACGATCCCAACCCTGGAACAGATTAATGGCGTATCCTGGGGTTCTACTGTGTTCTAACCTAACAGTTGGTCCAGAATTTGTTATCACTTAATAGCATACTTTTTAGATCAAGCTTAGCAGACTCTCATGTGACAATGCTGAAGGAGAAGAAGGGCTGTTCTGGAGGTAGATAAACACAATGACAGTTTTGGAATCTGTATGGAATTTTGAATGGAACCCTTTATTTAATCCACGTGGGTAACATACTCTTGTAGTGTAATGGATAAAATATTAAGTAAAAATCAGTACTAAGCGACACTTTCGTGGAGGTTGAAGATTCAATCTTCAGTGTGGGCACTTCTATGAATATAATTGCAAATTACTTCTACCCGCTCATGGCTGATGGAACGAGAACAAGCTGCCCCTATGAATTAAATAAAGAGTTTTATCTTAAATTTCATGCAAATTTTTGAGTTCCACAGAAAAATTCTACAGTTTGATAAAATATAAAAGTTGTGAAAATGACACTAAAAATGAGAACAGTAGTCTGAAGAATCCAAATAATACGATTAACCAATCTTTATCTAATTTATTTGGAGAGAGCTTTTACGGATAGAGAGAGAGAGAGAGAGAGAGAGAGAGAGAGAGAGAGAGAGAGAGAGAGAGAGAGAGAGAGGCCATGTAACTAATTAATTATTTACTTCTTATATTATTAACTACTCTTAAGAATAGGTGATGACAGACAGATTCTTGAGGTAAAATTCTACTTAGATTCAGTTTCTACATCATTTTCATGTCCTGTTGGCTTAACTTCTAAGAGACTCTAGAAACCCTTTTTCTCTCGCTCAAAACCCTGACTTCATCTCATACTGTCATATCATTCGACGCCTGCTTTTCTAGCCCATTTGACCTATCGACCCTGCCTTGTCACCCATCTTCCATTAAACCTTGAAAATAATCTATTTTACAGATCTAGGTTATCCTGACCTGCACTAATGTGACACTCGTCAAACTTCACACTAGTTAACTTAATCGCTACTTACTGGCCTAGAGTCCCAATGTATAACACTGCTAATTACTTTTTTTGTCTTTCTTTTTTCTTTCTTTATGGTTTTCTAATTGTTGTGGAGTAATAACACCCTCATGACCAGAATAAATTAAATCTTCAAAAGATTTTAAATAGTTTATATTATTATTAATTTTTTTAAAATTACATAATATATAGTTTTTATCTTGTTTAGTTTTTTTTTTCGTTTTTTTTATTAATAAATCCCGATTTATCGAGGCCCAAAGGCCACTCAAGGATAAGAGTTAATGGGTTTGTCAGGCGGACAGTGAGATAAACACCTTAAAGGTTTGGGACAATGGTTAAAACTGGACAAAATTAGATTCGATTATTTAAGAGGACTACTCCAAAAGAATTTATAAGTATCGGACTTGAAAATCATCATATTGCAGTCAGCTGGAAAGCAGCATGGTGGTATTGTGTTTTACAAATGGATAGTTTTTGGGAAAAAAACTTTGTTCATGGACGTTCTATTTAGCTCTAGATACACAGAGGAAGTAAGAAAAAGAGGTGATAAAAATAAATATACAACAAATAATTGTAACCAAAGGCAAGATAAGTAATTCTTCCAACTGGAAAAATTTTTTTGTGTTTTAGAAACGAATCCAATAAATGTAGCCAATTGTGTGAAAATGTAATGTTCTACCAGTATTTTGTTTAATTTTCGATTTTTGAGTTATTATCGAGGGTCAATGTGAACGTAGCAAGAGTGCTATATTTTTGTTTTAACTCAACAGACTTGACTGTTTTTGTTTCAAAGTAAATGAACCTTTTAAAATAAGTTAAAACACACAAAAAAAGCATATCCAGAAGAGTACCTTACCTTATCTTTGGTGGTAATTATTTATTGTTTTTTCTTCTTTCTTTTTTTTTTGTTGGCTATTGTAAAAACATGCTATAAAATTTCTTTACAGTGGTTAATAGCTAGACAAGTTTTTCTATAGATTAGAGCTCAGTCGAGCATCGGTTATGAAATTAACAACAGCGTGTTCCAATGTATTTATTTGTCCCTCTATTTTTTTTTTGCATCCCAATTTTAGTTTTTATTCCTCATCCCATCTCTAATTAGGTGACAGATCGCTTGATATGACAAAGATGCAGGTCAGCTTTCAAAATATTCGTAAGAGGTGCCTGCATCCCCAAATTGGTGTATCTGACATAGTTTAGTAATAGTGAAAGAAAATCTGACGTCTTGCCTCTACTCCATGGCGTAAACGGAAGTTCGGAACGTAAAAATTAGGCAAAGTCAATCCAACCGATATGATGACTTCCAAAAAATGGCTCGCAAAAAATCGACCCCTCGTTGTGGAAAACTGTCCAGTTGAGGATAAAGGAATTAATGTTTTTGCCCAATTTTTTTATATTTGTCGTCCGAGACATCGAGTTTCAAAATAATACTAATCTTGTGAAAATCCGTCACCTCTGTCAAAAGTTTTAGGAAGACATGATAGCAGCAAACTCATTCTTGAGTATTGCCATTACTTAATACATCTCTGGCTCAAATGAGGCAGACATGAGCGCCACTAGCAGCACGTGCCGGGCGGTCACTTCTATGAACGTTCTACAGTCCTGCACATCTGCTGATGACCGGGTTCAGGCTGTGGTGCCCTGAACACCTGCTGAACCAGACCTTGGATGCTCCAGAACCTGTATTTCCATTAACGCCCATATCCGCACCAGTCCTCATTGAGTGTCCGTTTGCTGTTTTAGGCTACAGCTAGTCTTTTTGTTATCGAGATACACACTGATGGTAAAATGTGTATTCCATTGCATATCAAGTAATGCCTGTGTTTGAAGCTTTTTATAGTGAGGAAAGACTTTGCACCGAGACAATCCCACTCTCTGAACAACTGCCACATTGAACCAAAAAGAAGATCAAGTCAACATCATTGGAAGCAACAGTTGCCGCAGGTTTTATATCAGGGTTTTCCTTCTCCTAGAGAGGTTGCCTTCACCACAGCTTATGGGAGCCCTCTCCACCCATCATGCCATTTGATCCATGACTGGGACTTAGGTTGCTGGGCACCAGAGCATATTCCACACGCCAGTAGTGGTCAAGGTCTGGTGTGGACGTGTGTTAAAAGCACATAGATGTCTTCTCCCAAACAAATCAACCCCACGTGCATGCCATGACTACTGCCACGCAGACGGGGCTCTGATGAACGGTGAATGTCCTGCGCCGTATAACTGGATCTACACTGCCTTGTGGGCCAAGGTTCTTTTAACCAAAGGCTAAGGGTGAGGTAACCCTGACAGAAACCTCCAGAGGAGCTTAGGCCCTGTAAGCTGTGGCATACATTTAGCAAGACATACAAACATACATACATACATACATATAAACCGACAGGTGAGATTTATATCATAGATACCATGCTTATCTAGTAAATATAGTTTTTATTTCCCTAATCCCCCCTCTCATTGCATATTGTAAACAATATGGGTTTTAAATAGCTTACTCACAGTATGATCTCTTATGGTGATTAAAGAAGGATATATACAGCAAAGGATGTATAATATAAATGCGGTATTTTGGTGAGAGAAGAGTGAATGTAGTAATAGCTAGGGTAGCACAATTAGCATTAGTTGGTCATGTGTTAATCTTTTAATAAAGAATGTTATTTTTTATTGGAAATAAATATGTCTTGCTATTAATTGCTGTACTAGAATTGTGATACTATCGGCACTTCTCCTCCCCAAATATTAGGAAGTAAGGGAGAAAGAGAAAACAGAAGTTTCAGAGAAACAAAGGTACAGGAAATAGGGTTGGTGGAAAGATTATAGATAGGAAGTTGTTCATCAAGGCACACAAAAGTAAGCTGAAGTGGGATTGTGTTTGGTAGTGATGGGACAATTCCAATATTTTCCAATATTATTCCGATACAATTACCGATTCCGTGCTAAATTCCGAATTCCGATACAATTACCGATTCTGATTCTTTATAAATCTCTAATTATTTAACTATAAGATTGTTATTTTCCTCGATTTTCATAAAACAAAAACATATTAAATATGCAGATATTTTCCTAAACGTCAAAATACACTTGTGGAGGATGATCTATCGATTTTAGCTTTACTGGTAATTGAAAATCAATAAATATTTACTATTTTATCATTATTCCCAGCAATGGAAGATTTTACTTTAAAGAAAATCAAATAAAAAAAAAGATAATTAAAAGAATCGTTTTGGCGTCGGAAAATAGGCATCAACTTCTCCGATTCCGTTACCGATTCCGATACCCCCAAATCTTCCGATTTTTCCGATTCCTGATTCCGATTCTGATTAATCATCCCTACACTATTGTTTGGTTGTTTTGTTTTAAAGCATCTCAACCTTTTTTGGGTTAACTAATGCGAAATCCAGTTATTTTGGAAATAATGTTTATGATGCATCCAATTATTTTGTGGAAGGTTTTTATTCTTCAAGCTCTTTGCATCTTCAATCGGTAGTTAAAAGTCGTCAGAATGAGCATAATGGCGAAAACGAATTTTAACATTTATAATGAAATTTTATTTAACAATAAGATATCATTTTTTTTTTTTTGCATTGTATCTTTATATGCGTGTGCCGATTTAACACGTGGACGAAAGATTAAATCGTTCAATGTTTTGTAAGAATGTGTAAGAATGTTGTAAGAATGTGTAAGAATGTTGTAAGAATGTGTAAGAATGTTGTAAGAATGTTTAAGAATGTTGTAAGAATGTGTAAGAATGTTGTAAGAATGTTGTAAGGATGTTGTAAGAATGTGTAAGAATGTTGTAAGAATGTTGTAAGAATGTGTAAGAATGTTGTAAGAATGTGTAAGAATGTTGTAAGAATGTGTAAGATTGTGTAAGAATGTTGTAAGAATGTGGAAATATTCTTGTAAAGAGTTGTAGGGGAATAAAAGGAACAACACTGGGTTACGGTATAAGGTAGGGAGTGATGTCCCTTGATAAGGGGAGACAGAGCTTGGACACGTGTAGAGCCGGACACGTAAATTCTCCCCTGGTGAAACAATGTCGGACGAAACAGAGTAGAACTCTAGACCACGATTACCCCACTCAGCCGGTAAACCCACTATTGAAGTGAGTAATGTTTTATTGTGTTGTTCGCTATTGCAGTGTTATCATTTGTTTGTGTTTGTCAATAAATATTTGTCTATTGTACTTGTGTTACATTTAATATATATTTATGCTGGTAGGTAGTTTTGTTTGAACCTCTACACCACCACATTTCTGTAAAAGTCTGAGGCAGCTACAGACGGCCAAAAAAAAACGGCTGGGTAGCTGAAACAAAAATGTAACTTCACAGAAAAATATGGTAATAAAAAAAAACGCATATTTGCTCTACAACAGTATTGAGAACTTTCTTCAGGCTTTTATTAATTACCATTTCTACTAAATATATATATATATATATATATATATATATATATATATATATATATATATATATATATATATATAAAATAAAAATTACAATTAAATTTACCAAAATGATCCAAAATGGTAAAACTAAAGTATATTATAAATATTAAAGAATTAATATTTATAAAGTAATCTCAACCAGATGTAAAAGCTCGATAAAACCAAATAGGAGATAGAGCTTATAATAAGAGCGAACAGTTAATAAAACATGTCAAAAAACACTTTGAAAAAGAATTAAAAACATATTTAATCTAAAAAGGAAACACTTGATAAGTGGACAGTCCTTAATCCGCAGAGTTTCCAAGAACTACTTTCCTTCTCATCAGAGGGTAGGAATTAGCAAAATGCGGGATTCCTCATCCTGGTTGTTATTGTCACAACGTTTCGGCCGTTTTGCCCTCCGGCCTTCGTCTTACAGTTTACAGTTACCCAAAGGTGCTGAGTTCAGTCCTGAACGAAGGCAGTGAAAAAAATAACATTCAAAACAGAGAATCAGCAACTATGTCCCAAAGCCTAGCTGGAGTTCGAACACGGTACCCCCGTAATAATAATAAAGGGTTGGGTTCGAGACTCCTAACAAACGGTTCCCCAGTTCGATACAAAACACCTGACGAAGGCCGGAGGGCAAAACGGCCGAAACGTTGTGACAATAACAACCAAGATGAGGAAGTCAGTCCGACAATCTCAATCTATATATATATATATATATATATATATATATATATATATATATGTATACATATATATATATATATATATATATATATATATATGTATATATATATGTTAAAACGAAGAGGAAAGGGCACTAGAAAGGAAATAGTTTTTATTTAAATAGATACACATTTATTCACACACACAAGTACTCATTATTGATGTCACAGTTCCAAATAACTTTGGCCTTAATAGAGCTGAACGGGAAAAGATAACAAAATAGTAAGACCTAAAAAATTATCTAAAATCGATATGGTCTCTGAAAGAAATAAACATTATAAACCGGTTGTGATAGGAGCAATTAACCTGATAAAAAAAGAATCTTCAGAAATACTTAGAAGCAATCCCAGGAAGACTAAGCTGTCACGAAACACATAATGAGCAACCATAAAATGAACAGCATCTATTCTTAAAGGAGCCCTCGGATATAAATTTAAATCATGGCCAGATCTAGGAACATCTGGGAACATGAACCATCACCAATACAACGGAAATGTGAAAGTATTCTATGACAAAAACATACAGGTGGACAGATACATAAAAGACAAGGCCATCAAGCCTGATATTGTAATATGGAACAAATCCGAAAAAACTGCGCTCATTATCGCTGTTACTGTCCCGAGTGATTTTGGCCTTAATAGAGCTGAACGGGAAAAAATAACAAAATATCAGGACATAAAAAATGATCTAAAAACGACATGGTCTCTGAAACAAATAAACTGGTTGTGATAGGAGAAACTGGCCTAATAAAAAAAGAATCTTCAGAAATACTTAGAACCAATCCCAGAAAGACCGAACTGTAACGAAATACAGATAGCAGCCATAAAGGGAATATAATATAAATTTAAATCATAATGGAATGAAGTGTAAGCTCCAGGAGGAGTTAGCTCCCTTTGATCTCGTAAAACTAGCCGAAGTAAAAATAAATTTTTAAAAAATAAAAAAATAAAAAACAATTCATCAAAGACACATATAAAAGAAGCACGAGAAACATATATATAAAGTAGTACTTAATATGATATACAAAGGGGAGAAGAAGAAGAAGAAGAAGAAGAAGAAGAAGAAGAAGAAGAAGAAGAGGCGTTAGTACCAAAGACGGAATACATTAAACTTCCAATAAAATAAAGAACACATGTGTCACCATGGTCATAGATAGAAAAGATACGTGAGCATTAGATAACTCAATATTACTTACATTTGAGAAGGGGTTATTCTGGGAGTTAGAAACTACACGGAATACACTTATAAAACTTGCATCATCAGATCCATTGTTAACTTGGTCTGGTCAGGGTAGAAAAGAATACTGAAACATGCATTCTCTTGTGATAATCACTGACCAAATTGAGGAGTGAGGAGATAAAAATTACAATTTAAAAAAAATGCTTACTGATAGATGTTTAAAAAATAACACAGAAACTAGGTCCAACAGTCACACTGTTAGTTTCTTTTATCTTTATTACTTCCTTTCTTTCTATTTCATTTATTGAACCACTTCTAATGTGAGAAAGAAAGAGAGAAAGAGAGAGAGAGTGTGTGTCAGTTTGAGGTATATGGAGAGATGTAGAAAGAGATAGGAGAAAATGCATGAACATTGAATAAGTAAATATTGCTGACATTTGAGTATGCGTTATTCTGGAAGTCTATGTGACTGCTATCAGAAGGGAATGTATGAAACTGCTACCAGGAAAAGTTCTTGATAGACACAGCATGATGGATAACCAGTTAAACCACATTCGATGGCTTTAAAAGTCTTGATAGAAAAGGGAGGCTCGTTTTAACTTCTGCATTGCATAGAATGAGTTTTCTTAATTTCCGGACAGGAGAACATATAAGCTTGTTGTATCGCATATCCCTCCAGATTTATATAAACAAAACACGAAATCAGCAGGAGCAGTGATAGTGACAACAATGGCAGCACTGAGACGAACCCTGTTCATCGACACAAACTACGCGCACATACCAAACGCACATGTCAACGGCATAATTCACAAGTCATCCCAGCAAGAAAACTACTAGTGTGAACCATTCAACAACAAAAAAAAATAGAATAAAGTTCAAAGCATGTCCATCACAGCCAACAAACCACTTACATATGCATTAACACAAATAATGAACCCATGCAACACTATGAGAGTATAATTCTTTCTCGAACACATCCACATCAATCTAATATGGACGAGTGAACGTACCCATAAACAGATGACTTCCTGCAGTACATTAAGACAAAGAAACTAACACAACTGTAAAACGAAAATGACATATCCACGCCTGGAACCATCATGTCGTCAACTACGTCCGTGAGCCAAGTATAAGTACAGCTGGTTTTTGACAACCAGGCAGAATAGGCTAGATCACCGAGCAGTGAGGTAGTCCGTCGACGCTGCCATCCCAACAGCAATCCAAGCCACTGCATCAGCAGCAGCCAACTGTCATCAACCTCACTTAAAATAACATCAGCAACATCTCAAGCCACAGCAGCAGCTAACCGCCATCGACCTCACCTCAGACGACACCTACAACAGCTGTCCAGACTATTTCTTCTTCACCACCGACTCCCAAGAGCTTGCCGACCGACATCCTTACTCCAAGCCGCTGATGGACATCCTCATCACCAAGCACTTCCTGACAATACCAACAGCAACTGCAACAATCGCATTGACCCTGATTAAAAATTTAAGCCAAACTTCTTCGTTTGTCTTACTTGCTTCCATACGCTCATTTTTGTAATATAACAGGCTGTTCTATCACAAGACATAAACACTTAGTGACCAGAGGGTCTCATATCTGGAGGAGACATTAATTCTTATAGGACTCCAAGTGATTCGATTTATTAGCATGAAACCCATTTCAAAAGGCAATCACTTTTCTAAAATGTTAGCTTTCTTTTTCTTCCTTGCTTCCTTTCTTTCGTTCTATTTTATTGAACCACTAGGAAGAGAGAGAAAGAGACAAAGACAGAGAGAGAGAGAAAAAAAAGAGAGAGATGTCAGTTAGAAGTATATAGAGAGAAGAGAGAGAGAAAGAGAGACGTCAGTTAGAAGTATATAGAGAGAAGAAGAGAGACGTCAGTTAGAAGTATAGTGAGAGAAGAAGAGTGAGAGGGAGATGTCAGTTAGAAGTATATAGAGAGAAGAAGAGAGAGAGAGAGACGTCAGTTAGAAGTATATAGAGAGAAGAAAAGAGAGAGAGACGTCAGTTAGAAGTATATAGAGAGAAGAAGAGCGAGAGGGAGAGAGACGTCAGTTAGAAGCATATAGAGAGAAGAAGAGAGAGAGAGACGTCAGTTAGAATTATATAGAGAGAAGAAGAGCGAGAGGGAGAGAGACGTCAGTTAGAAGTATATAGAGAGAAGAAGAGAGAGAGAGAGACGTCAGTTAGAAGTATATAGAGAGAAGAAGAGAGAGAGAGAGACGTCAGTTAGAAGTATATAGAGAGAAGAGTGAGAGAGAGAAAGAGAGACGTCAGTTAGAATTATATAGAGAGAAGAAGAAGAAGAAGAGAGAGAGAGAGAGAGAGAGAGAGAGAGAGAAATTTTAAAAAATAATAATGTGACACACATTTTTTTTAATTCTTCTATTTTGCTATCCATGTCTCTGGGTAACGCCGGGTAGCCTTGCTAATGGAACATAAAATGAAAACAGAGATTTAAAATCTTTGTGTCACATAGTTCTCTTCTTTTATGTCGCAAGTGTTTTATGTTGTATTCACATGCATATCGGCGTTGTCAGGGTAATTAGGATCTTCAAGGTTTTTAGTTCTCTCTCATTAGACTTAGACACCAGAGTCAGAAAGTGGGATTGAGAAATCAGCGCCTCAGTGGAAGGGCACTCTTACCTGCAAAAAGTGTCTAAGCAGTCTCCTCATTGGCATTCCCCGGTAAGAGTACATCATGCGATTAGCAATAAACTAACCTCTTCTCAAAAAGATAAGACAAAGCCTGGAAAAGTGGACCTCCTAGAACTGCACAGAACTAAACTCCCAACTCAGATTCAACAGAGACCGGATCATTACAGGCATAGTCTAATCTCTATTGATTTGGGAACGGGGGGGGGGGGCGAGAATAAAATAAACAAAATAAATTTCTAAAATATAAATAAATATTTTTATATTTCAGAAATTAAGATCCACTTTATTATAGCTAAAAAAACACTAGTCTAGCTGAAACCACTATCAATAATTTCCCCGGCTCTTTTTCTGTGCCTAAACCTAAGCGTAGATTCCATGAACAAAGATTCTTTCTGAGAACTGGATCCTTCTAAAACTCTCTTCCATTTCCCTGCTTTCCAACTGGCTACAATATGGTCGTCTTCAAGTCCAATGTAAACAAGTTCTTGACGAGCCGTTCCCTTAAGTAATCCAATTTACCAAATTTCCACTGCTAATGATTACTACGACATTTTCCCATTTACTGCTATACTCTCATTAACCATTATCCTCGAGAGGCTTCCGGAACTTGATAAGTGATGAATTAAAAAAAAAAAATAAAAAAAATAAAGAAGAACTTGTTACAAAACTATCTAGATAACATCAATGCGATATTTTCTACCTACAAGAACTCCCCACCACCCCTGTGGGCTTAAAACATTCTTGCCTTCATCTGAATGGAATGGCCACCGTCATCGGAAGATCATATGAGAAACATTAAGCTTCATGCTAGTCACTAATCAGATAATTATCACATCGACAACGAAAATAAAGTGAAAAGAGAGTTGAAAGTGGGCCTTGTAAATCTCGCTTCTCTTTCTTTTTTTTTTTTACAAAGGAATCACCACTTATCAAGACCCAGAGGCCACTCGAAGATAAGAGTTAAAGAGTGTACATTGGTCAAAAGGACAATACCATAGTAATTGAGTAAATTAGATAAATTGGATTACTTAAGGGGAACGGCTCATCAAGAACTTGTTTACATTGGACTTGAAGACGGCCATATTGTAGTTAGCTGGAAAGCAGATAAACGGAAGAGAGTTCCACAGGTGTGCAGTTCTAAGAAAGAAGCTTTGTTCATGGAATCTACGTTTAGGGTTAGGCCTTTAGTCCCCACATTCCATGAGCAATGTTTCTGACAGAGGAGAAAGAATTGCTGTTTTCTGGGTCAGAATCTATCAGTCACATACTTATTGTTGGATGGTATTATTTGTTTGTTTTTTTTGCTCCTTACATCAAATGGCTTTATCTTGTCTGCAGCAATTTCCATAAAACAATAGTAATGACATCAAACTCCTAACTACGTAGTTCAGAGGAATCACTATCGCCTTAGTCTACAAGTCACTTCATGTACTGCTTATAATGCCAGAAATGCCAGCATCATCTGGTAAAAACCAAAGATTGTGATTGGACACTTCAACAATCGTAGAGTACCTAATAAGTCATTTCGCATGCATTTGCATATAGCCGTACACGTTATGTTACACTCATGCACATGCTGAAAAAAATCTGCACAGGAATTTAGAACCTGCTCCGAGCTAAAATAAAAAAAAAAAAGACAAGAAAAAAAAACTCAAGTTCACAAAACATGAACAAATTAACCCAAATAAAATATTCCCTTCATTTTACCTTTTCTTTTCTTTTTTTTTTTGTCAGAAATTCCTTTCTTTTCTTTTATTTTGTATTTTTTTTAATGGAAAAAAAAAAAAAAGAATTCAACATATTACTCTAAATATTTAAAGACAATGTTTTAATATAGTGAAAGCGGGGAGGGGGGCGGAAAAAACTCAGTTTACAGTTTCAACAGCAAGAATGTAGGGGTTTTTTGTGTTTTTTTTTTTTTTTTCAATTGCCTGTTCAGTGCCAAAACATTTCAGCCCTTTTGTTTATAACCAAAGATTTAAATGTTAACAATATCTTACAAAGCCACAAAAAGTCGAGACAAGACTAACTCCACATGCCATTGGAGAGTCCTTGGTGTCTGCTGGCATGTAGTGTCCCCAATGATGCTGTGTTAAACAGAACCGAGAGGGAAAAGATAATGAAATACCAAGGTTTTATGTACAACATGAAAAGAAACTGGAATCGTAGGAAGATTTCTATCATTCCCGTAATTATAGGAGCAACAGGACACAAGAAAAAAGAATTTAAAATACCACCTGGCAAATATACCAAGTAAACCAAGTGCAAGAAAGTTACAATAAATTGTACTTAAAGGGACGGTTAGATTCTTTTAAAAAATCTCTCAGTTGAAATGTATGTGATAGTGGGTAAATTGTCTGGCATCTGGTAGGATGCCCCATCCTCAACTAGAACAAAATGGTAAGAAAATTTTTAAAATTTAAATACACACTATTATGTTGTGTTAATTCATTATCGGTCCTTGGATAGTCCTCGATGTCTACTGGCATTGCGTCTTTATATTCACCAAACTGAAACGGGATATTTTTATTTTAGCAATAAAGTTCGTTTATTGCTAAAGACAGTATAAATGATAAACATGTTACACTGTTCATTGTACAGCCAGATTCATTTGTTACTTTTTTTTCTGTTATGCAAGTTTTTTTTCTCATCTTCTTAAACAATCTTTAAATTTCCTCCAACTATCGCAGTCCTATTAATATTTCTCCTTGAAACCCTTCGACTGAACTATTTTCATGACCTCTTACCTAGTCCTGTGACTTATGTCTTTTAATTGTTCAGCTCCATATAGAGAGATTATTTGAGACAACACTAGTTAATTTAACCTTTTGTTTTAGTTTACAGTCATTTTTTGTCTTTTAACTGTTTAGTGACTTTTGACAAGATTACTCGAGATAATTACATCCCATTTTGTCTCCTAATTGCTCGGCCCCATTTTGGCAAGATTATAGGAGACAATTACAATTGATACCTGACCCAAAGGGCCAGAGGCATTATCCATACCCTCGATTGACTCGGATATCAACATATTATGCAATAATTATTGCATTTTCCCCTTTTTGTCAGGTTCCAGTACTACTCTGTGGTACTGGCGTTAACATTTATTATCCTCGGCAGTCCTATGAGCACTCTTTTCATTCACTTACTAATCTTATTTCTGCTATTTTCTAAGCTTCTTTGTTTGTAAACCGACCCATCAGAAGCCCAGTCACTAACTTCTGATGGCTAGGTTACGTTCCATACCCATAAAATTTAATCCATTGTCTGAATTTTGTCAACAACCTTCAGACTGTCTACAAACAAATTCGTCATAATCCATATCCTTTATTTCTTACAAAAACCAGTCTGTTGAAGAGGAGAGTGGAGTGATATGGCACTGATTTAACAAGAGTTTAAAATTTGGGATTTTAGTTGGCACTCATCTTTCTACTACAGAAGAAATGCAACCTCTGTGTCTATTCTCTAAAGGAGTTTCAGTCCAAGGATCAAGGGATAGCACTCCGTTAATGTGAAGTGTCTTACTTGACCGCCAAGCTACCTTGCCTGCCTTTGGTTTTACAATTAAAAATTACTTTAAATATATCCATTCTATTTTCGGTATTAAATTCACAAAAATCTAAGTAACAAAATACTGGGAAAAAAAAGCACTAAACACATTCAAAACTTACAAATAAAAAAGCAATTATTTATAAGTTACTCGACATAGCTCAAGAATTTGGTGCGTTTTTTCTTTTTTCAATTTCTTATTAAAAAAAGTAAAAACAAAAAAATATGTCTTATTTGCACACATTATATCCAACAACCTTTTTTCACAGATTAATAGTCAGTTATAAATGATTCAGACGCTTAGAACAAAATTGTTGCTACTTTTTATAGAAATAAAGTTAAATTTGTTTTAGTATTTATTAAACACATTATACATTGTGTGTGTGTGTGGGGGGTGTTATAATATGTTAAACATTTATTCCAGTCTTGTAAAACCTTTAGCTGAAGTTTTTTTCTTTTTCCAAATTTTAAAACTTTAGTGATCATAAAATAAAACGGGAGATATTTAGTATTCTCGGCCAAGAATCGATCCTTGAACAGCTGGAATACCAAATTACAAGAATATAAATGCATTCAAAATGTTTAATCCGAATTTTTCACTTAAAACCTAATAAGTTACTTGCTTCGTTAACTGATGATTTATAATATTAAATAACTGAATTATAATGCTAGAACTTTTGCCCAACATTAAAGATAATATTCACACCAATCTAAACACACTTTCGTAACTTAAAATATGGATAAACAGAAGAAATTCGACAGTGAAGGAAAAAGAGAAAAAAACAAAACAAACAATATTTACTCCTGATCTTAAATGGAATACGTACATCAAATCTGTTGCCAAGGCCGCTGGAAAAATGGTCAGATCCTTCTATCGATCCAGTAGATATCTCACTGCTGATGCAATTCTCTATCTATATAAGAGCCAGATACGTCCAAGGATGGAGTACTGTTGCCACATATGGGCAGGAGCTGCTAGAAAAGACTTGTCCTGCCTTGATAGGGTTCAAAATAGACTTCGTGGCCTAGTGGGAGATGTCCTTTTCTCTTCGCTGCAACCTCTGTCTCACAGAAGAGATGTTGCGAGTTTGTCTCTGCTTTATCGTTATTTTCATGGAAAGTGTTCAACTGAGCTTCAATCTATGGTCCCCCCTCGCCAAACTTTCACAAGAAACACTAGAATAGCTGAAAACATTATCAATAATTTTCCCCACTCTTTATCTGTACCTAAACCTAAACATAGATTCCATGATCAAAGCTTCTTTCTTAGAACTGCACGCCTGTGGAATTGTCTTCCGTTCTCCTGCTTTCCAGCTTTCTATAATATGGTTGTCTTCAAGTCCAACGTGAACAAAGTTCTGATGAGCCGTTCCACTTAAGTTAACAAATTTACCGAACTTCCATTACTATCGATTACTATATTGTCCTTTTGACTACTCTACACTCTTTAACCCTTATCCTTGAGTGGCCTATCGGCCTTGATAAGTGGTGACGTTTATGTAAAAAAAAAAAAAAAATTACTCACAGCTTGGCTTACAGCTTACAATCCCTTCTGGGGCTATTTCTTCTGGATCAGAAGCACCTTAGATTCAGTAAAAAAAACACTTGACTGCCTGAGAATAGGAATGTTGTGATCAAACACTGCTTTGAATAAATGGTACTACAAACCCAAACAAGACATCTGCAAATTGTTATGTTGTGGGGGAGGAGATTTTTCTGTTTTGATTGCTCTTATTGATATGGGTCTTTTATTATTACATACATGTCTATATATGTGCACAGCCATAATCGTCTGTCTATGTATGTATGTCTATACATGTGTGTCTATAGATGTGGTCGTGTCACTTCTAGTGTGTGCATATGCATTGCGATAAAGTCATCATACCTTTTTTTCTGTTTTTTGGTCTTCTCTGGGGATACATTTCTTCCTATCACTGGTTGATGCTGAAAAGGAACATCTGACGAAACATAACTCCGGCTTTCTGGCATAGCTTCTTTATTCATTTAAAAAGTGTATGGGGGTAAGCATCGCATTGTGACTTAAATTTTCTTGCATCTTCTTTTTCTCCAACGTACCTTTGCATCTGACCAAAACGTCTGTTTCATCTAAAATCACAAGCAAGATTGCATTCGGATGCGAACGAAAAGCTATCTTTTCTTTCTTTCGTTTTCATGCATCGCTTTTTTTTTATTTTTCACCACATTTGACATATGTCAAACTGAACCCCTTGAACTATTTTTGTACTAAGCAACTCACAATTTCCAGCATGCTGTTGTAACCCATGATATATATCAAAGTGTGAAGAAGAGGACCATATGATGCAATACTGCCTTTTCTGCACTCTACTGCCTAACAGGTGCAGCTTTAAAGATCTTGTAGAGTACAACAAAAATGTAAAGGACTGCATAAAACATTGTGAAATAGTCATGTGACTACAAGTTTTTGGAGACACACAAATAAAAAGAATACACAATTCAAGGGTAAGGGGAGTCGTAGTCTCTGTTCTGTTGTCTTTAAGCTATTCTCCTAGGCATTATCTCTTGGAAAGGTATGTATAATATTTCAAGCCGACTTTAAAGATGTGAGCTAGCATGATATGGCCCTCACTTGAAACCACACCAAAGACCATAACCGTGGCCAGAAACTTTGTTTTTATTACCCTTGGCACATCCTTGTTATTCATGGCAATCCAGCGATGCATTTTGAGGATGCAGACAATGGTCCTGTTGTCATAACTTGGATTGGTAGAGAGCATGAATTGTACAATGGTAGATCTCTGATCTCGCTTGTTGAACATGGTTTCACTTTCAGACATGATAGAAGGCTTCTATCGCTCTTGGGATTTGTGCACAATTGACCAACTAGTAGATGGTCTGCAACAAAAAAAGAAAACCAGTTTTCATGAAATGGAAATGGAATCATGTCGTCTTTTCTAGGGCATCACTTTTATCATTCCCCCTTGTATTTTTTGTGATCATGATACCATACTCCCAGAGATTAGCTTCTCTCTTTTTGTTTGAGGGAGGGGGGGAGCTGATATATTGGCAAAATTTTGGGGTAAAACATTATAAGAATATTTTTTTGTTGACTGCATGATGGTGACAATGCACATCCACTTTGCCTCACATTCCTTAGCCTAAATTTAAATTATAAAACTGTCAGCTCAATCCAAAATAACAATCAAACCAGACACATACTTGAACAACGCTTTGCCACCTCTGAGGCTCACATTTACAAATATCCATGGATTTAGAACTAACTTAGATGAGAGTAGAATTATTTCTCCTAGCAAACCCCGTGGATATCTTAGCACTAAGTGAAACTAACCTACACTTCTCCATTCCCTCTAACCACTTTGACATACCTGGTTACCTCCCACTCCCAGATATATGCATGGACTTTAATTCTACATTCAAAAGCACCCACCTCCTCACTAAGGAATCTAAACTAGGATCAGACGACCAGGCCTTCATGTACATAAGATTAATTTTGCAACATAGCGTTAGTTACTTATATTTTCTTTACCACACTCCCTCGACCCAAGACTGTACTCTCATCAATCACGTCTCTAACAGTATAGATGTAGCACTCTCTCTAGACACTAACGCCCAAATACATGTATTTGGTGACTTTAATGTACATCACAGTAATTGGCTTGGCTTCTCTAACTAAATTTACATAGCTGGTAGCATCACACATAACTTTTCTATATCTCATTCCTTGACACAGACAGTAACGTTCCCAACCCGTCTCCCAAATTGTCAGAACCAGCATGCCTTACTTCTGTACCTATTTCTGACCACCGTTCCAGAGGATTGTGTAACAAATGCCCATTGCTGTCTTGGGAATGCTGATTATACTGTGATAATGATAGATATTACCCTAAACTCTCAAACTAAAGTTGAAGAGCCACTGCTCAAAACGACAAGGTACTACAATAAGGCTGACTTGTCATCAGGGACCACATCAAAGATGCTCCATGAGGAAATATCTTTTTTCTTCCTGCTGAACAGTGCGCAAATGAGACCACTGAATGGTTCAAAGTGACAATTTCCCATGCGTAAGTTCTATAGCAAACTCCACTCTCCCCAATACTTTACTTCTACTTGCGCAGCTGCCATTGCTGAAAGGTAGCATGCATACTGCAGATTTATCCGACATAAATCGAGTACAAATAGACAAAAGTATATAGAAGCTAGAAGTAATTGTAAGAAGAAAATAGTCACAGCCAAGAGAGAATATACTGAAACCACCAGAAAACGCATTGAAGCGCAGAAATTAGGAACTCATGACTTGTGGGAAATCTATAACAGTGTAGTAAATAATGGGCAATCAACAATTCCCCAACTATCCAACAATTTTGAAATTGTTTGCACGGCAACCAAGAAGGCTAATCTGTTTACTCGGTGGTTTGCCTGCAACTCTACTTTGGACCCAGCAGACCACTTTCTCCTAGATTTTCCTCTGCGGACAGAAACCACGAAACCACACTAGATGATGTGAAAATCACCACTTCTCAGGTACATGGTATTATAAAAAACCTAGACACCTCAAAAGCATGTGAACCTCATCTTATCCCGGCTGTGCTATTAAAAAAATGCTCCGCTGAGGTTGCTCCAGTTCTCTCCAAACTTTTCAACTCTAATAGCTTCTTCCTTAGGACTGCTAAACTTTAAAATTCCCTTCTGGGCTCCTGTTTCCCTGACTGTACTGACATGTAGAAGTTCAAGTGTAATGTAAATAGACATCTTGCTGCTCAACTCCCTACATAGTACCCTAACAAATTATGTCTCAGATAGTAGCCCCCTACATCAAAGTGACACTGTGCCTTGTTTAGAATGAAAATGCAATAAAAAAAAAAATTAAATAAATAAAACTTAAATTCAAAATCAATGGCACCACATGAATTCTACATTAAATTTTTACTTGAGAAAATTTGCGTTTGACTTTGACAAAGAGCTTTTATTTCGATTGCATGAACAGAAACATATACAAGGTGTTCAATAATAACCGTTACAAAGGTTTTTACTTGTATTTAATAAACAAAAAAATTATAATTGCATTAATTGAAATGTATAAAATAATAATATAGTAATGAAAATATAAATTTTTTACTCGATATAACCTCCATTAGCATCCACAACTTGCTGCAAACGTCTGGAGAATGCTCTGCAGGTGTCACGAATGACTCGTTTGGGTATTTTCTCCCATTCCTTGGTCAGTTTCTTTTTCAGAGCGTCCAAACTGGTATGGTGTGTAGCTGAGACTTTGCTCTCCAAAATTGACCAGATTGCAAAGTCACGTGAGTTCAGGTCTGGTGATGATGGAGGCCATTCTTCCTTCGAGATGAAAGCAGGTACATTCTCTGTCAGCCATTCCTGCATCTTTTTCGCTCCATGAGCAGGTGCAGAGTCTTGCTGGAATGACCAACGCCTGTTTTTTAAATGCTTTTGCGTCCAGGGCAACAATGCAGACTCAAGAATGGATGTGCGATAATTTTCCTGGTTCAATTTGATGCCATCATACACAAAAACGAGGGAACTTCTTTCCGTCTCTGTTACTGCTGCCCAGACCATCACTGAGGCGGCACCTTGCCTCCGAGTAACCACCCGAGACTCGACTTCACTTTTATGCAACCAAATCTGATCATTTTGGATGTTAACATGCTGTTGGACGTCGAATTTCGTTTTGTCACTGAAAACCAAGTTAGGAAGCGTGTCAGCAGTGATGCAAGATAAGATGAGCTCAGCTCTTTGCGCACGTTTCTCGATAGAACTTGCAGATAACAGTTGCTTCTTCTTGTGTTTGTACGCAGATGTTTGGAGATCAGTGTGGAGAATCGCAGACATCGTTCCAACTGACACTTTATTGTCTTTAGTGAGATTTCTGAGGGATCTTCTTGGGTTCCTCCTAAGCTTCTCTCTTGTGGATTTTATCAGTTTTGGGTTCCTGGCAGAACGAGGCCAACCTTGACCAAGTTGATTAACAATGTCACCAGTCGATTTGAACCGTTTAAGTGTCCGCCAGACCAACATTCTGTTGATATTTAAGATCTTTGCTATGTCAGGTGCTGTCTTCCCAGATTTGAATAGCTCTACAATGGCGGTTCTTTTTTGTAAATCCTGTGGCATTCTGATCAAAACTAAAGTTTCAGTTTTATACACCTGAAAAACATAAAAAATATAGGTAATTTGTTAAATATAGAAAATAAAAGAATCTCGTAACGGTAAATTTTTAACACCCTGTAGAAACATCATATAATGGAATTTATTGTCAAATCTCCTTTTACTTGCCTCCCAACGAGGGCAATGTTAGATACAGCAGTAGGCCTTTAACAGAGAATCTAGCTCCGCACAAAGGAACAAACGTGTATTTTTATTTAAAACTCGCTGTACCTGCTCGGGATGCAGTAACTTTAGTTTTAACTTTTATTGATTTGCACACTTTTTACAACTTATACAGAAAAAAAAATTTCAGTTGTAAAGAAGACAAATTGGCTTACTTCATTATTGTAGCAAAATCCGACAATCGAAATATTGAGATTTCATCAAGAAATAATAACTACTTACTTTTATCTATTTAATTGTGATGCTGCGATTAGTTAAATATTATTATTACAAAAATCCTGTATTTTTATGATTCATAAAAAAAAAAGCCCGGCCATATTGTTTTAAATAATGAAGATAAAACACAGTAATTTGGGTTGCCAAAGTATAAAAAATATTTAAAGCCAAATTTTTCAGGAAAAATGGCCCAAAAAGGCCAGTTGGAAAACGTTCTGTATTAATACTATGTAAAATAAAAATGGCTATATTAAAGATGTTAACTCTGGGCTATAATGAAGATGTTGACTCCCAAACATTGGTGCCATTTCCTATGAAATTAAAATCATATTCTTTTTATGTTTTTGGAGGAAATTAATTTTTTTTAGATAAAAACATTTACATTAAGGAATATTAACAATACATTCTATCGTTTTCATATTTTTTAAATCGAATACCCTCATCTACCCCCATCCCCATATAGGATTCTTCTTTTTTTAGGCAATTACACGTTGGAGAAAAACAAATGATTTCATTAGTTGTTTTATAGAAAACTAAATAAAAAAAAAAAAAACAAATACAATTTTTCAAGGCTAAACTGCTTCAAAAGAGGTCAAATTCGCAAAATTTGACTTCAAAATCTGGCAACTCTTAATTAACTCATAATTTCATTAATAATTAATTTTCTACTTCACCGTTTTTCGTAATTTTTCGATGTTACAAATTTCGATATGACGATTAAGTAGATACCATTGGTTTTATTTGTAATTCAATACAGTGTGACCCGAATATAAGAGACTTAATATAAGAAAAACGGATATAAGAGAGATTTTCTCTGGTCCCAAATTATAAGCCTGTGTTAATGTACAGTGTAACCCGGATATAAGAAAGATGTAACAACAAACAAACAAACAAACAAACACACGGGGAAGTCTCCTATATCCGGGTTACACTGTATTTCGATTTTTTAATTTTGCTACAGTAATGAATAAGAACCGACAACTATTCAATTAAAAATATGAGTCATTCTCAGTAATTTCTTTTATTAAGTACATTTTTATTGCCAGTATCATGGGTTAACAATAACAAATGAAAATTGGCTTGCCAGAAACAAAGTGAGATTTGTCAGCTTTAAGGCTATTTGGGTTTGACATTGATAACTTAATATTTAACAATAGAAAATTAAGCAAAAAAAAAATATGACCAATTTCAAACAATGATTATGTTGACAACATTTAATCTCTATCTCTATATAAATAAAATGAACTCATTTTTCCCCGTCTGATTTTGACCTTAATAGGATTAAAAATCAAGATATTTCATGCAAATATAATATGCACAAACGGCAGAACAATATCTGAGGTGTGTTATAGGCTTATTATTTCTCAAATTCCTCGATAATCTTAGATTTCTATACTTTTTCTGCTGAGAAGTCACGGCCAAAATCGGTTAAGATCAATGGAAGTGGTAAAATATTTTCTCTCTAATAAATTCCTCCTCCCCCTGCCACCACTTAACACCGTTTGGGGATCGTTCACAAGGAACAGTTGAGAAGAGAACACCGGTTTGGCTTCGTAGTTCTTTCATGTGAAGTTATTTAAAATCACTAAACTAAGCTGCAGTGCTCTGTGGCGTAGTGGTTAGCGTGCTGGACAATTCACATTATATTTTCACGTTCGTGCCGACCTACCGTAGTCGTTTTTTTTTTTTTGTTTTTTTTTTCTAAACAACTGGAATGGACTTTTCTTGGTGGCCGAACTATTAACGTTGCAGATGTTTTTTTTTTGTTTTCACACTTTATTTTCCTACTTTTACTCATGACTCCGGGTTTGATCCTTCCTACTTACCTACCATAACATTTTTTAAAACTCCCCCCCCCCGTCCCGGAAACAAACACTCGGGCAACGCCGGGTACCCTTGCTAGTTAAATATTAAAATAATGCTTTGATAAACTAAAAACAGGTGGTTTAATAGAAATTATTAAATATTGTTTCCTGTTTTACAGTGTGCATGCTTTTTAAAGCACAGGACACTGTGGTGCATCCACTGCGGCAGCTTTAGTACTAAGTGCTTGCATGCCTTCTTTTTTTTTTCACATAGGAGTCACCACTTATCAAAGCCAAGAGGCCACTCGAGGATAAGGGTTCAAGAGTATACAGAAGTCAATGGGGCAATATCATAGGAATCGTTAGTAGTGTAAATTTGGTAAATTGGATTACTTAAGGGGAACGGTTCATCAAGAACTTGTTTACATTGGACTTGAAGACGACCATATTGTAATCAGCTGGAAAGCAGGCAAACAAAAGGGAGTTCTACAGGTGTGCAGTTCTAAGAAATAAACTTTGTTCATGGAATCTACGTTTAGGTTTAGGCACAGATAAAGAGTCGGGGACGTATTGACTGATTACAGCTGGACAAGTGTTCCTCGTGAAAGTTTGACGAGGGGAAACCATAGATTGGAGCTCAGACGAGCACTTGCCATGAAAATAACAATACAGGCTCGCAACATCTCTTCTGTGAGAAAAAGGTTGCAGGGAAGAGAAAAGGGCATCCCCTACTAGGCTACGAAGTCTATTTTGAACTCTGTTAAGGCAGGATAAGTCCTTTCTATCAGTTCCTGCTCAGATGTGGCAACAATACTCCATCCTTAGATGTATCTGGCTCTTATATAAGTAGAGAATTGTATCAGCAGTGCGATATCTACTGGATTAATAGAAGGACCCCAGCATTTTTGCAGCAACCTTGGCAACGGATTTGATGTGGGTGTTCCATTTCAGATCAGGAGTAAAGGTCAAGCCCAGAAGCTTGTCAAAACATGGAGCCTCCCCAAGACAAGAGAAATTCATTTCAAAATGTTCACAATGTAGAATGGTCAGCCTTCTCACTTCCAGTTCCCTACTGCTGGCTAGACTTTTGATGAAAAGGAAGGAGAATGCATAAGTCAGTACAATATTGTTCTTACTTTGAGTATTATTTGCATAATGTTTCAGTCGATTTAACCTCCGACCTTCAGGTGTATCTTGTTGAACTCCGGGAATCTGCACAGAATTTTGAATAGAACCCATTATTTAATCGACACCAATAACATGCTCTCATTCCATCAGCCATTACAGAATAAAAATCTTATATATAAAAGGCTATATGTCTCTTTGTTTGTCTGTCTCCCTGTTTTCAAACTTTAGCTCTTCCGAAACTAAAAGGCGCAGAGCGGTGCTAGGAACCTCAAATGGTTGGATTTTTCATGGGTCATTCTTTTATGGGTCTTTAGCTGGTTAAAATTGTTTTTAAAGGGTCAAAATTGAAAAAATCGTTTTGTACGTTCATCTTAGTTTATTTTCAATTTTTAATCGATTTACATCCGTGTTACGTTGGTACAGTGGTAACATCAGCAGCTTTGAATGCTTCAGTTTCGATTCTAACTGATGACACCTAAATGCTTTTATTTTACTTTTGAAATCACAACTCTGTGATAATATCTACAAAATCTGGACAAATTAATATGGTTTGTGTAGATAACGAGTAATATCAATGGCTAGTCGCCTCCAATTTTCTACCACATTTAATTCCCCTTTTTCATGTTTAGCTGGCACAGGGTCAATAGATTGACATTCGCTACATTGCTCCACCACCTCCCGGACATCTTCCATCATGATGTGCAGATTCGCCTTTTTCGCTAAGTATAAAGTTTGTTCTTTTCCAAAGTGATGCATCTTATGCAGTTCATTTAGCTGTTCTACCATACAGCATACTGGAGCCACTGCCTTCTTTTCCCTTCACTGGTTAATCCATCTGCTTTATTCTTCTGTGTTGGAACCAAGGTAACAGTTATCTTCAGTCCAAATTCTTGGATTAGGTCTCCAAGTGTTCCAAGTTGAGGCTTTATAAACATCTCTGCTGCCCCTTTTGTCTTGATCTGCTTATCCCCAGACATCTCCAATCTAATCCATGATGCTACTGTTGCCGAGTCTATTCTAACATCCACCACCTGTAACTCGCATTCTAAAACCAGATTGATGCCCTTCATCAAGCTCTGCAACATTGATATGGGCACTATCATCTTTTTTGTATACCAAACAGCATCTTCAGCAGTTGTACCTTCTATCTCTAATAATACCCCTAATGCCAGGTTACTAGCGTCGCTCCATATCACCCCTTCACAGCTCCTGTTTGCATGCCATTCTCCCTTCACTGGGTCTACATTTTTCACTTTTGCAATGACTTCTTGTATCATGAGCAGCACTCCTCGGTCAATCATATCCTCGCATTGGTCCGTACCCATCTGCCTCTTAATAAAGCTGCATGCTGTCCGCAACCATCTGGCTATGGAATAATGGTCAACCAACTTTCCGCATATCGAGAAAAGCTCTCTCTTGGTCAGGCGCTCCCTAGCTTCAGGGATCTCGTTTCCTCATGCAAACATTATTATTCTGTTGTAATCTCAATCCCAAAGCCATTCCATTTTCCAATGATTCAAACGGTTTAGCCGTCATTTCGTATATTTACATGATTCCTCACCCTTTTCGCAGACATCACGGTCTTGTCTACCAGCACATCATCAATGTAGAGGTAGGTAGCTCTCTTAACAGCATCATCTTTGGCCAGCATAGTCTTAAGAATTGTCGTCATGATCTTTGGTGCAGAATTCAGTCCAAATCCTAGTCTGGTGAAACAATAAATTCGACCTTTATGCTCGACCAATTGATACCACCATAGTTTTTTGTCCACATGGATTTATAGGTCTTAGTTGATTGTCCCATTCTCCTCCACTTTCTCATAACTTCTTCACACACGTCAATTCCATCTTTTGTATGAGTAGCCACACATTTGTTTAATTCTTGGAAATCCAACACTGACCTGACTTTTTTCTTGGTAGGGTGAACCACAGCCATGAGTGGTAGAATTCCTTCAACCTTCCCCGACCATGGTATCAGAATTTCTTTGTCGATCCACCTCTTCACTTCCTTTTCAAACTGTGATTCTATCTTTCCTTTCAATGTGCTTTAGTAGCAATTAACCCGGTTTGTTAACACAGGTGGGTCTGTGGACCATTGCCACTCTACAGTCCACTTGTCACCATCAAAATGGAAATCCTCATCTTCAATCTGACATAGGCTGAGTTTTGTCAATTGGACACTATTGCTATTGGTTGAACTTCTTAGCATTCTTGGTACACACTGATTGCCATCGTCGCTCTACCTTCGCTCTACCTTTAGCTATCATAACTCCTCCCAGTCGGTCTATCACATCTAGACTTAGTACTACGTCGATTCCTGCAATAAGCCTGTTCAGCATTATCACAAGCTCGGTATCTACCTCTCCACAACACTTCACCTCCCTGCCATCTACTGCTCGAATATTGCTTGCTCCATTCCATAAGTTGGCAATACGTAGCGACAAGTGTAATTATGCAGCCGGTATTGACAAGGACTTCTAGCCCTCTTTCCATTGATAGCAATCACTATCTGGGGAAACAAGTCCTCACACACTATCGCAGAGGTGACTACTGGTGTAATAGTACCTCTTTAATCGTTTCCCTGAAGCACAGAACACTCCTTGCTAATGTGCCCAACCTGGCCACACCGAAAACAGATAATGCCTGGTTGCAACTCTTTAGTCTCTTAGCAGACCTGAAACATTTACCGATAAATTTACGCCTTTGTCCTCTCACCAACTGTTCCTTTCGGCTGGGATTGTTTGCCATAGAGGCTGCAACTGTTCCCAGTTTACCAGGATGTTTTGCCAGCACCCTGGCATGCCTCAAAATCTCCTCCACCTCCATGGTTTCAATCTCAATCATTCACTGCAGCTCCATACAGATGCAGTCAGTAAAACCGCTCACGACAGCCAGTACCCCACATATCCAGCCAATCCTGCTAAATGCCTTATTTCCACCGCATATACATTCACTGATTCCCCAATCCAGGCAACATTTTGAGCTTTAATTCACTCTCAATATTCTCACCGATGGTCTAGTCTGTTTCCCCCATTTCAAGGTAGACCGTGAGCGCATTCACTTCCAAATACATTGGAATCAATGTTACTATGTCTTCGATCTTTTGAAGCTTCGCAACTAGCTTCAACTTGTTAAGCCAGGCAGCCGCATCTCCTTTTTCAGTAAATGGCCTGATGATGTTGTTGCTTAAACTTATCCGGTCGCCCATTTTTGCGAAAATAGCTTGTAAATTTCTCCTGGTTTTGATGTCTAAAATAAAAGTTTTAAAAAAAAAAGTTCCCACCACTCTGCTGTCTAATTTCTTCCAACTGCAAAAACACAAATCACTGCTCACAAGACTTGCTCCTTCCATCCCCAAATCCTAAAAAGTCAGGATTTTATACTAAAATCAGCAGCATCTCATTTGCATAAAGCGATCAGTTGGATTAGCATAAAACCAGAAAGACAGCCATTTTTTTCTTTTCTTTTCTTTTTGTCTGCATGGGTCAGCACAAGAAACAGGTGTGTACTGATTTTTTAATGCCTTTCAATTACAAGAAGAATTAGCATGTTTGACATGTTCGAGTTGCCAGTCTCACAAATAATTTCTCAAAGGTGAACGGCTGAAAGAAAAAAATAAAACACTTCATGGAAATCAATCCCAAGAGAAATAGATATTGACTCCTTATGAAGTATCAGCTTAAAAATATGGATGGGGAGTATGGTGTAAGCTGACTTCCCCATTTCAGGAATAATGGACTTACCCAGAGATTATAAATATAGTTACAAGGTGTCTTAAATAAGTTTCCAGACTGTTTCTGTACAAGCTTTTAACTTTGTCGTAGACTCTTGAAAATTCAGTATGTTATTGCTATACATCAGTTGTTTTTTTTTTTAATTTTTTTATACTTTCAGATTCAAACGAACAGCTAAAACAGGAACTGAAATACACGCTACTAAAGCCCACAGTAAATGAATTTCAAAAATGCAATCTGGACGTGAGTACAATTTAAAAGAACAATATGCAATAAAATTCTGTTTTAAACTTGGAAAAATGCAACAGAAACGTATGGAATGCTTCAAACTGCTTTTAGACCATCTTGCATGAATCAGGCATCAGTTTTTGAGTGGTATAAGAGATTCAAGGAAGGGATGATGAGAGGTGTAATGAGGGATGATGAGAGGTGTGAAAGGAGTAAGGAAGTAAGAACATCAGATTTGATTGGCCAAATAAAGAATTTCAAGGCTAAGGACCGTCATGTGTCTATAGAGACAATAAGTGCACAGTTTGATGTCAGTGTGGGAACTGTACACATTAATATATATGAGGAACTGAAGATGCAAAAAGATTTGTATGAATGCACCAATCCACAACTCCATCCTTGTCACAGACTATTTGACCAAGATGGACATCAAGACAGTTCCTCACCCTCCCTATAGTCCAGACCTTGCTCCCTGTGACTTTTGGTTATTGCTTAAGCTCAAGGAAAACCTTAGAGGCTGTCGTTATGAGACAATTGAGGAGATGAAAGAGGCTGTGACGAGGGTCATTGACATGCTCACACAACAGGACTTCCATGGGACCTTCCAGACGCTGTTGGAACGGTACAAACAATGCATTGCAGTCAGAAGAGATTACGTCAAAGGGTACTAGGGTTTCATGTGTGTACTATCAAAAAAACTGCCCATACGAAAAAAGGAAATTTATAGAAAGCACCTCATACATCTAAACATCGAGGTAGTTATTTGCGCCATTCACTTGGCTACTCACTTTAATTACTGATGCATGCCTGTTGAGATTCCGTCTGGCAAAAACTGGGTCATTTCAGCGGCCCTTTGCCTGTTGGGTTGAGACATTGATTCTGAGTAATCTTAGGATGTCCACTCACCCAGGCCTTGCCTCTCATCTTTTGGGTTGAGTAAATTTGTTTACTGCCTGAGGCGCCCCAACCTGGAAATGCTGATGGACTACCCAAGCAATTTTTAAAAGACCAGACAGCGCTTCCTTTAGGGATGCTTGCTTGACTCTCTCTCACCTTCCGATCTGGTGTCACAGTTTCCTGTGGTGCAAAGAAAGTAAATACCAGAGATTTGTGGCAGTTATGGCTCCAGAATCATGATGTGCACTTTTGTTACATATTTTTGCTAATACACTTTTTGTTAATAATTGATCATATGTAATTTCTAACACAATGAATGTTTATTTTAATTTTTATTATAAAGCTAATAACTTCACCAATGGAAAATAATAAATACAAGAGTTAAAATGTTGGGAAAAAAGATAATTTATAATTCTGACAGTGTTCTTAGATATGTTTTGTACAGAAATTCATCCGATAAGTATCGAAAATCGAAAAAAATACAATCGTAAAAATAGTCTTTCTTCTCTTGTAGATAAAAAGAATTTTTACAGGGGAATATTTTACGTTACACCGGTGTAACGTAAAATATTTCCCTGTAAAAATTCTTCTTTTTCATCTATAAGAGAAGAAAGACTATTTTTAAGATCATCAAGCCCAAATATCAGCTGACATGATATTATAAACAAACACAGACAGAATTTCATGCACGGCATTATCATTATTATTTTTAAAAAATTTTGTTGCAAATTAATCCATCGGGAAAATTATTCCTTGTAATATATAATAATCAATAGAGGATTGATTCTATAATAATACATAGACAATCTGCATGAATTAAAATATCACATTTAAGCGTATTGTACGACTGGGCAACGTCTGGCGTCCATCATATATTAGAATAAGTAAACCATCATAACAAGAAATATTTAATTTATTGAGATTGTCGGACTGACTTCCTCATCTTGGTTGTTATAGTCACAACGTTTCGGCCGTTTTGCCCTCCGGCCTTCATCAGGTGTTTTGTATCGAACTGGGGAACCGTTTGTTAGGAGTTTCGAACCCAACCCTTTATTATTATTACAATTTGGACACCTCTAACAGAGAGAGAAAACCTTAAATAACAACATAGGTTTAGCATTAACAAAAACCAACTAAGAATTGTCCTAGTGACATATGGCCGAGTGGTCCTAGACGTTGTATCAAAGTTTACAGTTACCCAAAGATGCTGAGTTCAATCCTGAACGAAGGTAGTGAAAAGTAACATTCAAAACAGAGAATCAGCAACTATGTCCCAGAGCCGAACACGGTATCCTCGTAGTAATAATAATAAAGGGTTGGGTTCGAGACTCCTAACAAATGATACAGAACACCTGATGAAGGCCGGAGAGCAAAACGGCCGAAACGTTGTGACTATAACAACCAAGATGAGGAAGTCAGACTGACAATCTCAATAAATGAAAACACCTCATCTCCAAAATACGAAGAAATATTTAAGTCAGTGCCCCACCCTCTAAAAAAAAAATATAGTATCAAACATGCACACATTTAGTAAAATACTGCTCCCACTCCACTACAAAGAAACTTTTTCTTATAAGTCCACTGACTTGCTACTAAAGGCCACAGTGACACAAAACAGCAGGCAATAATTAAAGTCTACCCTTTCTTTCCTCAGCTGACAATTGACATCTTTTGTGCTTTCTTCTCCATCATGAGTAGATTTGGAAAGTAGCAAAGTGTTTTCAAACAATGTAACTACTAACTACTTCCGGACATTCATC
The DNA here is from genome assembly GCF_053919585.1 of Euprymna scolopes. Lineage (NCBI taxonomy): Eukaryota > Metazoa > Mollusca > Cephalopoda > Sepiida > Sepiolidae > Euprymna > Euprymna scolopes. Next base: position 27,148,422 of record NC_136491.1, on the reverse strand, counting down.
TTGTGTGAAAACACCAACAGAGAAAGTAGTACAGAGATCCAATTAGCTTTTTTTTTGTTTTTGTTTTTCTTTTTCTTTTTTTAAACAAAAACAAACAAACAAACAAACAAAAAACAGACAATAATCTTGCAGGCATTCGGGCTGTTATCCTCATCTCTATAGTGATTGTTTCACCACGTTTCAGCCAACAATTCCTCTGGCCTTCTTCAGGTGGTTAACCACGACAGGATTGGAATGCTGAGTCTTTTAACTGTATCCCCAATAATTAATGCCTTCCATAGTTGTTGTTGTCTCATTGCGTTTTTGGCCAACAAATCCTCTGGCCTGCTTTTGGGTAGGATTGAAACCACTATCTTCAGAAAATGCTCACCTGGAACCGTAGACACTCAACGCCTCTATCCACTGCGCCATTTCTATTCTGTCATGGTTAACCATCTGCCGAAGATCAGAGGAATCGTTGGCCGAAACATCGTGAAACGACAACTATATAGATGAGGATAACAGTCTGCAAAAAAATAAATAAATAAATATACAAATTTCTCATCTCAAAGGATTCTAAATATATAATGTCCTGTTCAGTATCAAGAAGTCACCCTTCTAAGCATTACCTCCTCCTTTAGGAGGATAGACTGTTTTATTGCTGCTTGCCCAAGGCATGTCTATGCAGGTCGGACCTAGGTTACTTTTATAACCTTCCATAGTGTTGTCTCAGTGGAGACAGATTACACTAAAGAACTGATCTTGTGTTAAAGAAATGAGATGGGATACATTTCTAATATTTGAAACAACTTTGAATCATTTTTGTTCACAAGTAAATAAAGGTCGAAACGAAAGGAGAGGAATACCTCAAGGAGTATGGACGAATACAAAAGGTTGGAAATGTTGTGTTAAATGAATGTCCTTTTTAATAGAGAAGAGTAAAATGTTCATGTATAAAGGCAGCGTAAGATGAATATATTGTCTGTAATTAAAAAGGGTTCGCACATGAAGAATTGTTGTAGCATACCAGTTTGGCCGTGTGCAAATAGATATGTAGACAGAAGTATGTGAATGTGTATGAGCATTTGTGTGTGTGTGTGTGTGTGTGTGTGTGTGTGTGTGTGTGTATTTGTATGTATGTGTATGTGTGTGTGTATTTGTGTGTGTGTATTTTTGTGTATGTGTATGAGTATTTATGTGTGTGTGCGTATTTGTGTGTGTATGTGTCTGTATTGTGTGTGTGTGTGTGTGTGTGTGTGTGCGTGTGTGCGTGTGCGTGTGTTCTTCCTTTGAAGATTGTAACGCTGGGTATGGAGCAGTCAAACCAGCTGCCAACATTGCCCTACTTTTTATTGAAACCAACCGATTGTGTGTGCACGTATTTGCATGAGTATGTGTATTTGTGTGTGTATATGTGTGTGTTTGTGTATGTGTATGTGTGTGTATATGTGTGTGTATGTGTACAGCATAATCACATTGACACACTGGTTCTTGTCAGATCACCAAAGTTAAGTAATGTCGAGCCTGGCTAGTACTAGATAGGTGACCATTTGGGAATTTTAGGTGCTGCATGTGCTCTCCGCTTATCTTGGCATTGTTTCCAATCGTCCTGCGCCTTCACTTGCTACTGGTATTCAACAATGTTGACTCAGGAGAGGTGTGGTTGGAGATTGCGCAACTCTTGCTGCAAAAATTCCATGCACAGGCATCCTTACAGTAGGTATCCATAGTCTATAAAGACTGAATGAAAGCTACCATGTGTGTATGTGTGAGTGTGTGTGTGTGTGATACTAAGTTCACATGTGTGCGTGTGGCAGCTGCCCTATTGCATTCTTAGGTGTTCTTATCAAAGTCAAGCCTATGGCCAGATGGACTGGGAAGGGGTGGGTGGGAGTTGTTTGCGTCCAAAGAAAGAAGTCTTGGGGGTTGAAAGAAGTGCTGTGAAATAAGCTAGCTTGCTGGTAATCTCATGCCCGGAGGGGGGGGGGAAAAATTGGCATGCCCTTATATCAACTTTAGTTGTGTACTCAGCTCAGCTGAGAAATAATCTCTGATTAGGCAAGTCAGAAAGTTAAATGCTTGCACTAATCAGTGCTGAGCTTAGAAATTAAGCATAGATTCAAAATAGTGGTGGTCGCTTTTAGCACAGCTGCTACAACCTTATGGTGAAGTATTTATAGCCTTTCTACTCACTGAAAAAGACATCCTTGGCAACTCTACATTGCAGTGATGACGACCTTTTTTTTTTTTTTTTTACACAGTGGTCACCACTTATCAAGGCCCGGAAGCCACTCAGGGATAAGGGTTATTTCAAGTACAGTACGTTAGTGTGGAGATTTGATGAAATGTTTACTTAAGGAGGCGGTTCATTAAGAATTTGTTAACGTTGGACTTGAACACATCCAAGTTGTAGTCAGGTGGGAAGCAGGCAGACGGAACAGAGTTCCACAGGCGTGCAGTTCTAAGAAAGAAGCTTTGTTCATGGAATCCACGATTTGATTTAGGCACAGATAAAGAGTGGGGGAAATTTTTCACAGTGGATTCAGCTAGACGGGTGTTTTTCATGAAAGATTGGTGAGGGGGGACCAGAGATTGGAGTTCAGACGAGCACCTGCCATGGAAATAACGATAAAACAAGGATAGGCTCGCAACGTCTCTTCTGTGGGAGAGAGGTTGCAGGGTAGAGAAAAGGGTATCCCCCACTAAGCCACGAAGTCTATTTTGTACTCTGTCAAGGCAGGATAGGCTGTTTTTAGCAGCTCCTGCCCAGATATGGCAGCAGTATTCCATCCGTGGATGTACTTGGCTTTTATATAGATAGAGAATTGCATCATTAGTGAGATATCTTCTGGAGCGGTAAAAGGATCCCACCATCTTTCCAGCGACCTTGGCAACAGACTTGATGTACGTGTTCCATTTCAGATCAAGAGTAAAGGTCAAACCCAGAAGCTTGTCAAAATACGGGGCCTCACCCAGACGAGAGCCATCCATCACAATTGATGCCAGCTGGGGATCAGAGCATTGATGATGTAAGGATAGGAGTTTGGTTTTAGATGCATTAAAGGTAACCAGCCACGTCTCTCCCCCCACTGAACCACGTGCTCGAGATCAGAGGAGAGAGAATCAGAGAGAACTTTGTCATTTACAGCCTTTGATGTGTTGCCGTAGATGGTCGTGTCATCAGCATAGATGTCAACGAATGATTTAAGTATGTGTTTAGGGAGGTCATTGATGTAGATCAGGAAGAGAGTTGGGCCCAGGATTGACCCCTGAGGGACACCAGAATTAATACTGCAGGCCTCTGATTTTTGTCCATCGACCACTACTCTTATGAGTCTATCGGAGAGAAATGATTTAATGATTGAGAAAACATTTCCCGTTATACTGTAGCTGGAAATCTTGTGAAGTAGACCCTTATGTCATACCTTGTCGAAGGCCTTTGATATGTCAAGAGCAATTGCCCTAGAAAGGAAGCCTTTGTCAGGAGATTCACTAATCCTATGAGATATAACCACTGCAGAGCGGAAACCATATTGTGTGTCACTAAGAAGGTTGTTTCTGCTGAGGTGGTTGACTATTTCTCTATTTAATATGGATTCCAGCAACTTACTCATAACGCACAAGAGACTTACTGGTCTGTACTGAGAGGGAGATGACTTATCACCTGAATTCTTAAATACAGGGCAAACTGATGAGGTCTTCCAGGGAGTCAGAAAGCACTTCTCCTTAAGGCAGCGCTTAAACAGTTTCGTAAGTATGGGAGCAAGTTCTGGTTGAAGCTTTTTTAACACTATAATTGAGATGCCATCAGGGCCAGTTGCTTTACTGGAATCAAGGTTCTTGATTAGCTTGGCGACCTCATGCACGGATATTTGTATGTTACCTAGCATGTTCTGTGTTATAGGAGGAAATATGGGGAGTTGATGGCCTTTGTCGCATAGGGTAGAATTAGCTGCAAAGTTCTTTGCAAATAGTTTGGCCTTGTCTGACGCTGACGAGATGACCTCTGGTCCATTGATAATGGTTGGGATAGAACGCACACTTCTGTTCAGGATCCTATTTGTTATTTGCCAAAACTGGTGGGAACCAAGCCGCTGATCAGCTACCTTGTATTTAACAGACTGGGCATATAGCTCTCTTGCATTTTTTATTACTCTTTTACAGTGGTTGCTGGCGGTCCTGAAAGCAGCTTTAGTCTCAGTGCCTCTATTACGTTGGTAGCTATGGAAAAAGTGATTTCTGTGCGCGATAGCAGCAGAACATTCTGGGGAGAACCATGCCTGGCTGTTAAGTTTTTGTTGGAATTTTTTAGATGGTATGAATTGGTCTATACCTACAATTAACTATTCGGTCAGATCTGATACTATAGAGGACATTTCCTTTTTACACATGGAGTGCAGAGGTAAATCAGATATGAATGTACAGAAGCTATCCCAGTCAGCCATAGAGTATCGGTATACAGTACGGTGGAGGGGTACATCTGGGGACTTATTACATTTCGTTTTTATCTTAACTGATACGATGGAGTGGTGGGAGTATCGTAGAGGAGAATGAACGGAACATAACCATAGCTCAGGGGAAGTTGAGAGAAAAAGGTCTAGGTGTATCGGGCACATGGGTGGGTTCGCGAACAATCTGAGTGAGGTCATAAGCAATGGCAAAATCATGACAGAACCTCCCCTCATCGTCTGTCTTATTTGAATGGGTCAGCCATTCCACGTTATGGACGTTGAAGTCACCACAGATGCGGATGTTAGCCGAGGGATGTGCAGACAGGATGTGGTCTATTTTCTCAGATATGCTCTTAAAGATAGTAACTCCGCTGTTGTGGGGGTGATAGAGAGTAAATATAAATGCAGTGGTGTTAGCAAGTGCAACCCTGAAGCACATATAGGGTAAATTAGGATCTTCTCTAGAGATATCACTGCCACACGGGAAGCCATCTTTAATGTAGGCACATATTCCATGCCCATGGCGATCTTGGGGGTCAGATTTAGCTGTTAAGTTAGAATATCCGTTAATTATGAACTCATCTAGGGGGGTGGTCGGCCCTATTCCAATTTCGCTTAAAAATAATATGTCCGGTTTCGTCTTCTGTAATTGGGTTTCAACCTCTGGAAGGTTGGAATGTAGACCCCTGATGTTGGAGAAGGAAACCTGGTAGTAGAGGTCTACGTTGGAAGATGGGGTTCTAGGTTTAATCGAGTTTTTATTCTGGAGATATTTCATGTTGAGGTTTTGGGATTTGTGGAATAGGTCGGCATACTTGGTTAGAGCAGTACAGAGAGGGAAAGTAAAAGAGAAAAAGACAGGAAATTTTTTTTTTGTAGCACACGAAAAGGTAAAGCCGTAACAATTACCCACTAGTATGGCATCGAGAGACCCCACCAGAGACTTGCATGGTCCAGATCCACTCACCAAATGGCAATACAACAGTCCCAGTACTTTGCGCCTGCTGATAGGACAGCCTCCTTAGTGGTTAATCCAAGGTTCGGGTCCCTGACTATCAGGCAGATAACGTCAGCCCAGACAAAACGTTTACCTCCAGCACCCTTACTAGTGACATGGCCACAAGGACAGACATAGAGACAGAAAAATTTCCGACATCTCAGACTACTGTTCACCAAGTACTACCGACCTCCTTCTTTCACTGCCTATTTTCAGGCTATGCACAAACATTAGAAGATTATCTGTTCAGTATGGTGGAAAATATGATGAATCTCAAGAGGAAACGGGACACACCTACAATTGAGATACGAATTGATGAAACAACCAAAAATAAAGAGTTAAGGAATCTTCAAAGGGTCTAGAGGTCGGTAACCCTCTTTATCTCATGGGCTGGATTGTGTTGTGACAGGTCACAAGCCGGATCGTCATTGTGTTGTGACAGGTCACAGATCAGACGAAGGGCATTAATGAAAAATCAAAAAAAAAAAAGGAAAATTACACATGCAGACCACTATCAGCCTAAATATTTAAAACCACAATGAAAATAAACATTGAGAAATCAGAAAAACCAAAGGAAATCTAAAATTAAAGGAACACCTAACAAAAGTTAGTGTTACTCAAGAACATGAAAATATTTCAAAGTGAGGCAACATTGTCCTTTTGAAGCTGCCCCACCCTAATGTCTGTCACTGATCAGTCCATTAAATCATTTATGTCTCTTTTTTAATTTTTGTTGATGCAGAAATAGTGTTGATTGAGTTTTGATTGTGGTTTTGTGATCATAGTATTCAAATTCGGTTAGGTGGATCAAAAGGAGGCCCTTTGTTGAAATTCGAAATCCTCGTCTTTCATGTTAAAAATAGTCATTGGTAATTAGGCTTGCGAGCCAGTCAAAATGCTTTCATGGGTTGGAACTGGCTAACAGGCTGTAGGTTGCCGACACTTGGTCTAGATGAAAAAAGCATTATTTTTGTTTGTGTGTGTGAACCTGTAAGTGAATGAGTTTGATAGTTTGTCACTATATTCAGTTGTTTATGACAGTGACTTGTGTGGTTTGCTGAGATGCCAGCAGCCAAGTGAGCACAGCAGCATTTAGTTGCCTGCAAAGAGCAATATTATGATTGACAAGGATTAGTTTGACAAGTTCACTTTCTCATTGGAGGCTTTGTTTGGGTTCTCACTTATTTCCACCCCAACAAGACACTTTGATATAAGGGACTACTATCTGGGACATAATTTGCAGAGATACTATGTAGGGAGTTGAGCAGCAAGATGTCTCTTTACTTGAACTTCTGCATGTCAGTCAGGGAAGCAGGAACCTGGAAGGGAATTCCAAAGTCTAGCAACCCTAGGGTAGAACTATTAGCGTAGAAGGGTTTCTGGCATCTGGGGATCTCTACTTTGTAGGGATGGGATTTTGCTGGTTGTTGGGTTTGTCGGAGGTATTTACATCGAGGGGGTACAAAGGCTTGCAGTTCGTCAGAACACCTACCATTAAAATACTTATAAAACAGGCAGAGGGATGCAACATTTCATTGATGGGACAGGGGTTGAAGAGTATGACACAATCACATTGACACACCGGTTCTCGCCAGATCACTGAAGTTAAGCAACGTTGAGCCTGGCTAGTACCAGATGGGTGACCATTTGGGAAGGTTAGGCGCTGTATGTACCTTCTGGGAAAGTTGGGCATGGGGCGAGCACCCTCACCCTGCAAAAAGAACTCCTCATTACAAAAACATCTACAAAAAGTTGCAGATGGCTTATGCCCCTCCAGGGGCTCAAGGGCTATGGATGGACAGGGGTTGAATCCTAGCTGACAGTGCAAGATCTATTAGGTTGGTGACTCTTTTGAACCGTTTATCAGAGTGAGTGACTATTGTCAATGTTGACAGGTGCTCGCTTCGCGGAGCGACTATTTCTGATTGGTTGAGATTTGGTATCGGTAACTAATCGAGATTGAGTATTTTGATAGAATTGATCAATCAGTATTAAATATTTCAACCAATCATTTTACGGAGATCATTTCTCTGGTGGTGTGTTTTTTTTTTTTCTTTTTTTTTTTTTTACTACTGTTGGAACAGAAGTTCTACAAACTCTCTCTCTCTCTCTCTCTCTCTCTCTCTCTCTCTCTCTCTCTCTCTCTCTCTCTAAAATAAGTAATTTATTAAAATAAGAAATAATTTCACGCTCGGTTTGTAAGTTCAAATAATTAAGAAAAAAAATGTTATTACTTTTGATTATTCTTGACCTATTATTCTTAAGGGAGGTAATTCTATTTTACTAAGAATTGTGAGAAAAAAAATACTTTTTTTTTTCTCAAGTATTTCATTTAATGCAGCAACAAAGTTTTATGAAAAAGTAAAATGCGACAATATTATTTTTCTTAATCAAAAACGAGTAATTGTGAGGGGAAAAAATGAATTTCAAGTACTTTAGTAAAATAGAGTTACCTCCCTTAGAACAATCCCTGTTAAAGATATGTAGAACCTTAATTTTTTCCGTAAAATATTCTCTTAAACCGAAAAGTATTTGAAATTTTGAGAAAAATAATTGTTTTGTTTTTACCATCTGCTTTTATTTTGTTTTCTATCATATCAGCTGAAAAAGTTAACAATATAGACTCGTATTATTTACTTGAATGCGAGTAACATTTTTCACCACCTCTCAAGCAGCAGCAGCACACTCCTCTATTTAAATGTGTGTGTGGCAGTGGCATACGATGTCTACATGTGCATGTGCACGTTGTTCATCATCATCATCATCATCATCATCATCATCATGATGCCACTTCATAATATTTTTATTCTTTAGAAAAATTAACTATCTTTTATAAATCCTAAAATCTAAAAAAGTATTCTACATTTCTGATTTTAGATTTTAGCAATCTCTCTCTCTCTCTCTCTCTCTCTCTCTCTCTCTCTCTCTCCCTCTCTCTCTCTCTCTCTCTCTCTCTCTTTTACACACACACATATTTATACTTTGAGGCTAATTTCACAAAATTAAGGGCGCATTAAGCAAAAATGCTAGTCGTATATATATATATATATATATATATATATATATATATATATATATGTGTGTGTGTGTGTGTGTGTGTGTGTGTGTGTGTGTGTGGTCAGTGTCAGTCCAGTCACACACAGATAGAGAGCATTTGACGTGTGCGTGTGGCGTGTGTGTGTGTGTGTAGAGAATGTATACGAGACATACACGCAAATAACAAGTGCTGTCTCTGTCATTCTCAGCTAAGTAAAGTACTTATGAAATCATTACGATGAATAATAATGGTAAGGTGAACGGTGATGGAACCGGAAAAACTATCGTTACTTCTTTTACTGTCCCTTAAGTCAAAGGTGCACGTGCACAATACTACTACAAGTATTACAACAACTACTATTACTACTACTACTACTACTACTGTCGCTCCTAAAAAAACGAGTAGCAGTATATAACTCGTTACTATTACTGCTTCTACTACTGCAGCTTTTTTTTCCTTGGCATTCTCTCTGTTTTTCTCTCGTTGCTGTTTACAGCAATCTTACTTTCTATTAAGTGTAATAACTAAACTGACCACCACCACCATCATCGAAAGGATATTACATTATTCATGTTTACGTTTTCTCTTGCATTAAATTTTTTTTTAATACCAAAGACACGAAGTAGGATCGTGACAGCAGATCCGTTGGTTTATATTGACAATATATTTACCAACTGATAATAATCATAATAATATGTTGTTTGTTGTAATACGTTTCTAGTGTACGTTTCTTCCTCTCTCTCTCTCGTCTTCATAAACACTTGTCCAGGGTCACCAGAGTCGACCACCAACTCGGGACACACCGACCGATAAAGAGTTAGTGGTAAGGAACTTTAAGTTTATTTTTTTAAATGATGAGAATTTGTTTGTTTTTCCTGAATATGTAAAAAAATATTTTTAAATTATTTATTTTTTGTACGTATTTATTGTGGGTAATTTTATGGAACCCCTCCCCCTCCCCTGTCTTGAATCGCACGTTTTTTTTTTTTGTTTTTTTTATTTATTTATTTCAAAATTTTTTTTAATGATCCGTTTCTAGGTTTAGAAGTAATTCTCAATGCATTCGAAAAGAAACACACCCTAAAACGAAACCGTACTTATGTAAAATACGGACCCTGCTATTTTTTTGTTGTTGTTTTGTTTTATTTTGTTTATGCACTTAGGTTACCGCGCATTTTTTTTTTAAATAGTATTTTTAATTTAAATTCAGGTTTCACGATATCTTATGTAGGTGCTAATGCACTTACTGATCCGCGCTATTTTTTTAAAAGCGTATTTCCAAGTTTAATTAAAGTTTTTTTTTTTTTTTATGATTCAATTGTAAGGTTAAAGCACAGAATAAGTACAAAACACCCTCCCCTCCCCATGTTAAGAATGGCTTTTTAAATGATAACGTTATTATTTCCGCGCGGATCAATAAGTGCATGGGGTACCCTTACATATATAAATTGTTAGGTAAAAGTACAGAATAGTTACAAAACAGCCTCCCTTCGTCATGTTAAGAATGGCTTTCAACGTAATAACATTATTTCAGCACGGTAATATAAGTGCGAAGGTCCTTTTTTTTTTTTTTAAATTAAGGTATTCAAGTTAAATTCATATAATATATATATATATGTATATATATATTCGGTGTCGTTTGTTTATTAAACTGTTAGGTGAAAGTACAAGATAGTTACAAAAAACGTCTTCCCCAGCCATGTTAAGAATAACGTCATTATTTCAGCACGGTCTATACTAATACCAACAAAACAAAAACACCCGATTGGAGAGACGGGAGTGATTCTATAAACTCACCATTATTTGTCTATAGTATGAATCCTATAGAATATTTAAAGAATAAACGCTGTCTGTCTGCATTCATTTGTTATTTTACTTTTTCCCCCGTGAAAATAAATAAGTTTCTGTTTAAGTATTTGATCTGACTCTATTGTGATCGATATATTTTTGTCTGTGTAATCAAAATGGAATGAATAAATAAAGAGACTCGAATATCAGAATAAAGTATTTCGTGCAAAAGAGTAAACACAATAGAAAATCCCAAATTGAGTTACAACTTATCTGTCTATGCTTTTCCCGCATCTACATTACTCGCATATTTCTTTTTTTTTTTTTACTAAAGAAATCCAATAGCATAAAGTACTAAAATGAATTTTAAATCCTATTTGAAAAAAAAAAAATATGAAATTAAATCCATCATAATGCATTTCGATTTATTCGTAAACAAATCAGCCATTTTATTAAAATGGCTGACTTGTAAATAACAAATAAAGAATTAAAATTACGTTTTAAACCTAAATTTGAAAGGAATTTTGAATCGAATTGAATTGTCGAATCGAAAGTAATTTTTGGCTTTAAAATTGTTAGTTTTAAATCTTCATGTAGTTAAGATTGAAGGATTCGAATGTCTTTTTTGCCATTGACTCCAAACCCCTTTACCTGAACTCTGTTTAGAGACGGGAGGGGGGGGTCTACAAAATTACTAATTTTAATCTAACAAAATTATAGTTTTATCACAATTGGTAAGTTAATCACAAAACGATATCGTAATAATTAAATTCAACTTTAAAAAATCGTATTAAAAAATGTGAACCAAAAATGAAAGTAAAAAAAAAAAAAAAGTGTCTGGTCATCAACGCCGGGTTGCCACACAGCTCTTGAAATAGATACAATGACGTTCAAATTAATACAAGTAAAAAGAATTTTTTTTTTCTCTCTCTCTTTCTTTATTTTACTCTCCTTGTCAATATTAATAATTATTAATTACTTTAACGCAATCCACCTAATTCTCGTATTTACATAAAACCTTCTCTATTTCCCAATACATGCGTGTGCGTGTTTAGTACGCGAACAACGTAACTACGAATAATTCAATTATGCGCACGTGTAAATTAAGATTACTTCCTAGTTGCGCTTTTCCCTGGAGCCTATTTTTGCGCCAACCAAAAATTTATGACGTATTTTTGGCGGTGTTTATATATGTGTGTGTGTGTGTGTGTGTTTCGTGGTTCAATTTTAAATTCTGAAAAACAACATATAGAGACATATATTCGATTTAAGAATTTATTGTTTGACAAAGGAATATGTAGAAGGGGTTATTTTAATTTCCTTAATCCATGGATTTTCAACAATGGCTCACATCATCAGAGGAAATGAAATGCAGTTAGCAAAATTTAAAATTGAACCACGAAACTTATATATTGCTCTATTCTTAAATATTGAGCTTTTCGTTTTTGGCTAGGATCGCCTTGAAAATATTACTTTAATTAATATCTATCAGGATTTTTCATCTGATTTCTGTCAGTGTCTTATCTCGCTTACACACACACACACACACACACACACGCACACACATATATATATATATATTACAGGTGTCTTTAATTACGTTTTTAATCCCCCCCCTTCATTTTTATTTAAGAAAACGTTTTTTTATTTTATTATTTTTATGCATTCGTATTTTCATATCAAGTGTACTTATATTGAGATGCATGGAAAATATTGCAATTCAAAGCGGGGAAACTTAGATATATATTTACTTTTTCAGTGAAAAATACGAGGGTCATTCCAAAAGCAAAACCTTTTTTTTTCTTTAACTCAAAATACTGGTACCATTTAAAACAAGTGACCCCCTTTTGTGCTCCAGAATTTATTTTTCTACATAGCCACCACCACCACTATTCTCCATGCACTTTTGCCATAAATGCGATGACTCCTCTGCTTCTGACGCACGTCTATGACAGGGATTGCTTGCTTTCTTATAGTGTCACAGTGTCACACTGTCAATATCTGCAACAGAGATGAAACGCTCAGGTCAAGCATGCATGAGTTCGATCATCATAACAATGCAATTTGCAATCCCCTCTGATCCATTCGAAAAAAAAAATAGGAGTCATTACTTTTGGAGCGCAACTCGTAGAAAACCATTCTTAATATGGGGACAGGAGGGTGTTGTTGCTGTTGTGTACCTATTCTGTACTTTCACCTAACAATTTGATAAAAACAGATATCGTAAAACTTTAATTAAACTTGAAAATACGATTTAAAAATAGCGCGGATCAATAAGTGCACTTAGCACCAAATCTGTTAGTGTATATTTCGGATAGCGAATAGAATTATAATAACAAATCAAATTAATTTACTAGTCAATGAACTTTGAACAAGATCGCATGGCACTTGGGCGAGATTTCGGAAATCGTAATACTGAATTTCACATGAAAACAATGGTATCTTACGTATTCCTCGTATTTTTAAGATGAATATATCCAAAAATTATGAAAATCGATAAGGTAGACAATTATTTATTAAATGAAATAGAATTTGATGAAAACGATAGCAAGACGCAGCGCAGGAGATTTCAAAAGGGAGGTAATTTTCCGTTTTGATTTAAACAAGATGACCGCAATTTTTCACCTGTTAACACGATTAAAGTTTTGTTTAATATTTCAGTGGTAAAACTTGCGGAGTATGCGCTGTTTATGGTTGTTGTAAAAATGGAATCAGAATTTAAATTTCGTTCGTTTTAATCTTTTTTTTTTTTTTTTTTTTTTTTAATTGTACCCCCCAAAAAACGAAAGTAATCGAAAGAATAACATTCAACAATCGTACTCCTATATATATATATATATATAAAAATAAGATTTTATTAACAAAACCGAAATAATTTAATTTTTAAATGAAAAAAGTCAATTTGGTTTACCTTTTTGGTATTTTGTTTTACATAAGTCCAACGCACCTTTCACATTCGAAATGTCGACTTTTATAGGTTTCCGGGTATGCTTACAACGAATAAACACCCTGCTGACCTCCCCATGTTAAGAACGGCTTTCGGAATAGACACCCCTAACCTTGTCAGCATACCCGAAAACCTATAAAATTTGAAATGTGAACAATGAATTGGACGGAATGTAAAAGTATACTGAATTTAAAACGAAATGAAATTTAAATTTCCGTTCCATTTTTACAACAACCGTAAAACAGTGAATACTCCGCAAGATTTACCAAAAAAAAAAAAAAAGTTGAAACTATTTTTATCTGAAAACTCCGTTTATTGACCGTGGTTAAATTAGTCGTCTCAATTGTTAGATTTGACACACTGCTGCCAAAATTCCTTAGTCCAAAAACTCAACTCTCTGCTATTACTCTTTCAACTTCAAAAGCACTTTTGCTGATCGAACTTACTTCTTCAAAATCCAATTCCAAAATGAACAACCTCTTTGCAAAATCAGGCCTCTTTTATCTCCAACCAGGAGCATCTCATTTGCATATCAGGTGGTAACATTGCAGGCATGTAAAGAGATAAGGCGGCCATTTTTTTTTTTTTTTTTTTTTCATCAGTCATTTTTTGTCCACCCAGATTTGTACAAGTTGCACAAGGCAGGTTTGTAACCACTTTTAAAACATTTCGGAGCCCCCTTGTCCTGATTTTTAAGGATAATTTTACATTACATAATCCTGTGCCCATGCTTCGTACGGGCTCTCTGTGGTCTGTGCATTTCCACCGGTTCATCTCCACTGCCCCCTGGCCCATCATTTACATCATCGTCTTCATGGACTACACGCCTTAAATCCAAAACGTGCCGCAGCATTCCATCTACGCTTAAGTTTTTAGGAGATTGCACCTCAGTAATCACTCCTCTTCTCCATTGTTTCGTACATCACGCATTCGGGGCTTTCACCCAAATCTCTTCCCCTATTTGGATTCTGGAGGGTCCTTGCTCATCATTTTATGGAGACGTATCCCTTAGATGCCTCCATTCATCGGCCCTGTCGGTGGGGCATTAGAATACACCGACTGCCCCCCTGCAGAGGGTAAAAGTCCCTCAATGGGGGTCCTGGAAACTATATCCTTAAACTATATCCAGTGGTGAGGCCCCAGCTTGTGGGCTTTGGGGAGTGTGGAGCCACCCTTTAATTACCATTGCTCCCAGGTCCACTCTGACCCAGAGTGGTAGTACCTGTTAGGGTTCCAACTATGGGTTAAATAGAAACCGACTTGAAAACAACAAATATATTCTATTAAAAGTTTTTCTTCAAAATCTTTGGATTCAGCATTAAATAACCCGAAAAGGGTTGATATGCTGTAAAACAACCAACCAACAACCAACCAGCCTCCATTCATAACTAAAAATTGATCTATGTGGCATGACGTCCTCTTTCTGTCCGACCTTGGGAGCCATGTTGTACCAGAATATGGCCTCTTCAAGTGATATCCTTCCTCTCTCAGCTATTGCTTTCACCGTTCGATGATGTCCCTCTACTATTCCATTTCCTCCGGCTTATCTTCTATTGGTGCTAATGCAGAGAGTGATCCGCGCTATTTTTTTTAAATCACATTTCCAAGTTTAATTAAAGTTTCATGATATGTTTTCTTTTATTCAATTGTAAGGTTAAAGTATAGAATAGGTACAAAACACCCTCCCTTCCCCATGTTAAGAATGGCTTTTTAAATAACATTATTTCACCACGGATCACTCTCTGCATGAGTACCCTTCTATTTTTAGTATCGTCTGGAGAACTTCTGAGTGGAAAATAGTGCCATTGTACATTATCACTTCAACTAGTCCTCGTTCAAGCATCACCTTTTCCAATTACTCTGCAACCGAATATGCCGATTCCATACGTAACTCCCTCCATATTGGCAGTCTTCCAGGATCACAATCAATCATTGACAAGTATGCTCCTCCACGATAGTGCGTGATGTCTATCGCTAATCTTGTCCAATTCTTCATAGTCCCAATCTTCCCAGGATCACGTACATTCGGGGCAGAATCAATCAATTGACATCGAAGGTAATTCCTAACCGCTTTTTGAACTTCTTCCTGTTTTATGTGGATCAACTTTCTGCACCAGATATAACGTTCTCTCCACTCCCATGTGGTGCATGCCATGCAACTGTTCTAGTTCATAAATTTCTAAACAGCATATCGGCATCTCTTTTTTCTCAACTAACCACTGTTTTTTTTATCCGTGTTAATGCATCTGCTTTGTTTCTTTCTGAAGGCACAAACACTGCCTTTATCCACAGTTCAAATTCAGATACTAACTCTCCAAGCATCCCTAATCTCCATTTCACAATCATTTCTTAAGCACCCTTTGTTCGTATTTTCCACTGTCGCGTTTACCCAACTTAGTAACGTGGCTGAATCAGTTCTTATTTCGATTTCTCTCGGGCCCCATTTTATAGCTAAATTGATTCCTTTCAAAACACCATCTAATTCAGCCATGTTAATATGATTGTAATCGTTAGCTTTCCTCAACCATGCTGCATCTTCTGCCACCAAGTGGTCAATCTCTATAATCACACCGATTGCAATATTGCTTGCATCATACCCCTCCTATTTTTGTTTCGGGTATGTGCCAAGATCCAGTAACAGGGTCATTTTTTCCTACATCAGCTAAAATGTCCTGCATTATTTTGACAGTTTTGCGAGCAACTCTGCTCTCCCAGTCTATTCCACTTGCTCTTCTTTTAACATAACATGCTGGTCGAAGCCATCCAGCAACTGGATAGTGTCCCAACAATTTGCCACAGATAGAAAATAACTCCTGTCTACTAATTTCTCCTATCTCATTGCCTCATCTGAATATTTGTTCTCCTATTCCTCTTTTCATTAGCTTAAGGTCCAACGTTGCTCCTCCATCCAGAGATTCTGGTGCTTTTACCATCAGCCCAAATTCTTTTAACTGTTCCGCAACCTCTTTTGTTGATATTTTCGTTACATCCACCATTATGTCATCGATGTACGAATTAGTGGTTTCATTTGTTTTGCTTCCTTTCTTCAATACCATTTTTAAGACAGCTACTATAATCCAGTACAACATTCAGTCTGAATCCGAGCCGTGTTAGGCAGTAAGTTTGTCCCTTATAGTAGACCAACTGATACTGCCACAGTTCCTTCACCACATGTAGCTGTAAGTAGGCAGACTTAAGATCCACAATTGCAGTTTCTCCCACCAATCTTATCCACTTTCTCATCTTTTCATCACACACATCTATTATATCGCTCCCTGTATGACATGCCACAAAACGGTTCGATTCACGGAAGTCTAACATTGGCCTAACCTTCCCTTTTGTGGCCTGGAACACTGCCATTAATGGTAACACACCTTTTCTGGCTCCTTTCCATGGTAAGAGAATACCTTCTGCTATCCACCTTTCAACCTCCTTTTAAAACTCTGAGGTCTTCTCACTTTCCAGGGAGTTTTTATATGTCACTTTATTCCGTAACACTGGGGGCTCTCCCTCCATTTCACTGTCCATCTTTCACTATCAAAATAGTCCTCAGGCTTTATCCTCAATTTTACATACATCCGGCCGATTGGCAGCTACAGCAAAATGTATGTATCCAAACTATATTCAGCTTTCTTTATAGTCTCATTGATAACATCAATCCCATCAATGTGACTCGTTACTACCGCCTCCACTTTTACATGTACTCCATGGACCTTGATCTCCACTTTCCAAGCTCCTCTGCATGTTATGACCCTGCCATCAACTGCTTTCAAAGTGCCATTCCTACCGCATCCACTGATGAATTCAGAATTAATTAATGTTGTGGCGCATCAAGAATCAACAAGTGCCGTCATTATCTTATGGTTCACCTCCACTTCTATTACTGGAAGAGGTCAGTACTGCACCTTTATTCTGTTGCCGGAGTAGCTACTGGCGCAGAAGCTCCCCTTTGCCCGTTTCTGAAGGCAATATCTTGCTATGTGGTCGATCTTTCCACAACTGTAGTACCTCACTCTAGGTTCCTCATTACAATCTCTCATAAAATGTGGTCCTCAACATCTGTAACACTGAATGCTTTTTTGCGTATTGCTTTGTGCACCTGCATTTGCTGCCACTGTTCTAGTCTCAATTTGTTTTTTGCTAACTAAAAGCCGAGCAGTTGATATCAGTTTGCTGGCGTCCATTTTCTCTACATGGGATAACTGTTGCAGAGATACAGATGCATCATCTGAAAATCCTGTGATAAAAGCAAGTTTGGCTGTATGATCCACCCCCATCCCTAGGTATCCTGCTAGTCCAGCCAATATTTTGATTGTCTTGTCAACCAACTCCTGTCCACTTGAACCATTTTAGCCTTTTGTATGCTTCAAATGGTCCTTCAGTAAATGTTGTCACTAATCGCATTTCTATTTGATTTGCATCTAGTTGATCTTCTGCGCTCATCTCAAGTATGAGAGCCAGCACATCTCCATATAGAAAGAGGGGATTAAAACTTGCCAGATCTTGCACTTTTTGTAGCTTAGCCACCAATTGCACTTTTTTGATTTGTGCGATGATATCACCTTCTCCACTAAAAGGTGGTATCTCATCCTTTCCCAATCAGTCCTGATTCCATTGTGCTGAAATAGCTTGTGGTTAAATTAGTCAAGTCTTAATTCTTAGACTTGACACACTGTTGCCAAAATTCCTTAGTCCAAAAACTCTCTGTTATTACTCTTTCAACTTCAAAAGCATTTTGCTTACCAAACTTACTTCTTCAAAATCCAACTCCAAAATGAACACCCTCTCTGAAAAATCAGGCCTCTTTTTTATCTCCAACCAGGAGCATCTCATTTGCATATCAGGTGATAACATTGCAGGCATATACAGGGTGACCCCCCCCCCAAAAAAAAAGAAGCTATATGGAGGCCATCTAGAGGATATGCTGTAGAATGGAGAAAAAAAGGCCACAGACCCTAGTGTTTTGATGTGATGTTTTGAATATAATAAACTAGTTATGACCAAAGTTTTATTTCATTCGGACAAAACACTAAGAAACGGGGCCTAATTAGAGTTGGGACCCTTTTTTTTGGTGGGGTCAACCTGCATAAAGAGATAAAGTAACCATTTTTATTTCTTTTTTCTTCATTTTTGGTCCACCCGGATTTGTACAAGTTGCACAAGGCAGGTTTGTAACAACTTTTTAAACATTTCGGACCACATCGACTATAAAATCTCATCCCAATTCTGTAGAAACACCAAAGAATCTTACAACACGCTGACTTGACACAAATGTTGTTCGAAGTTTGTTCTTTGCAAATAGTAAATTTTAATTTTTATTAAAATTTTACTGGATAATTTTCTGTAAATTTTGGTGTGCAGTAATATACTTCACTGACAAATAAGTTTTCTCATTATTTTATTTTGAAATGTCATATTTGGTGCTTATTCATATTGGCACTTAAGTAAAGAAAATACTGTATGATGTACGTACCGGTCACGGAATGAAGATGGAATATTCCAAAAATCACATCATTCGATCAAGTAGTTTTTTTTTTTTTTTTTTTTTATTCAAGCAAATCATATTTTACGGATAAGCAAGTAGTGTTTTCATCAGCCATGATTAAATTTGATGAAATAAAAAGGGGGGGGCTCAAATTCAAGTTGAGAGGTCAAAATGCAAAATGTTCAATGCAGTTCAATAGTAAAATCGCTAAAATCGTACATTTTGATTTTCCTAGTTTTAAATAAAACTACTTGATCGATTTACATGATTTTTTTTTGTGGGGGGGGGGGATATTTCATCTTCCTCCTGTGACCGGTACATATGACCAGAACAAATCTCCGGCAGGAATGTTTTCATAGCAATCACTGTTTTCAACGCCCACACGTATGAAGAACGTGCATCACCACACCCCCCTTCATAAAAAAGAGACCAAATAGTCAAGTAGGGTCAAGAAGGATGGAAAGACAGAGGCGAGAATACTGACCAGACCCCCCCCCCCGCTAGACAAGTTTGAAGAGAACTGGGACCTTGGGGAGGCTTATTGCCACTCAAATTCCTATGAAGACCAATGGCCGCTGCCAGCAAGAAATTAATGGCAAGCGGCTGTTGCAATAACGCAAAGTCATTTGTAAATGTTATCGAAAGAGGTGAAGAGTACTGGAAACTTGGAGACTTGTCACTCAGCTTCCAGGGAACACCACAGGTTGTTTTGAAGGAGAGATCTTTGATGACCTGTGTGACAGCTCTGTGTGAGCCAATAATAATGTATATATTAATACGATAGCGTGTGTTCTTTTGTGTCACGCTTACATCCAGGTCCTTTAATTGTTATGCACTCCATTTCTTGTCATAAATAATTTTATCAAGAATTTTTCATAAGTTTTGTTTTCGGTTTCTATTATGGCTGATGGCACTTAAGTCATCTATATTTTTTATAAATAATTTTATCAAGAATTCTTCCTAAGTCTTGGTTTTAATTTCAATTATGGCTGGAGGTACTCAAGTTATATATATTCATAAGTTTTTATTTTGGTTTCGATTCAAGCTAATGCACTCAAGTCATATGAATATATATATATATTTTTTTTTTAAAATTGCAACTTTATGATATATAAAGATTGATATATACAAAATCTGCAAGAATTAAAATATCATATTTAAGCGTACTTTACGACTTTGCTGGGCGTTCATACTAGCTTAGATAAATACTTTTGCAGTTTTAACAAAAAAGCTACAATAATATCAGAGCGTCTCCACTTACACTGAATATTTACAGAATGTCAACATCAATATATTACATGAGTACCTTGTGGAATTTCCACGGGTCCCACTAGTAGTAATAATAAACGCTTTAAAACGCTTATCTAGGTAGGTAGAAGAGTAACTTATTTTGCATTTGGTAACAGTTGTTAGTTTGTTTTTTGGGGTTTTTTTTTTTTTTTTTTACCCCATTCTTTAATTCTGTTAACTACAGTTAAAATACCCAAAAAGTTCGGTTCAAAGTTTTGCACAGGTTCCCACGTTCGATTCGATCAGGTTCCCAAATCCCCAAAAATGCATTTTGTATTTTCAAGATGATCCAAATTTGCACTGGCCCAAAACGTTGCGAAAGAATATAACGTCTAAAACGATAATTAATTTTTTTTTTCTTTCTAAAAAAGAAAGAAAAGAAAAAAGAAAAGAAAAGGAAACCAGCTATGCTTTTTGCTGCTATTTTATATTTTTATATTGACCCGGACCTAAAAATCCATCATTTGTATCGATTAGGAAGAGATCGAGTGTTCTGATTATTCTGCTAGAGAGAATCGGAAAATTGATGGAAACGGTGCTAACCTGTAATGAAACTACTCACCTTCTCTTTGCAGGTGTGCATTTATTTCACGTATTTTACTTCGATGCGACTGTGTATACATATTTATGTGTGTGTGGGAACATGCCAACCGGATGCTAACGTCTCCAGCATAAGAGACAAAATAAAAAATCGTCGTTTGCACATGGCTCCACGCATCGCTTCCGTTTGGAAAAAGAAAAATAAGAAACCATAAAAAGAATTATGAACCAATGGCAGAGCTCCCCGCCGAAAATAAAGGCCTAAATTATCACAGCCGCTGGGAGCCGGTTTACGACTATAAAAGGAGGGGACCAGAAAGAAAAGAGAGGAGAGATTCGCCTAGCTGCGTCAGTGAACGCACGGACAGTCTTCCACCCGACCTAAAGAAATGAGGAGGAAAAAGAAAAGAAAAGGAGATTCGCCCAGCTGCGTCAGTGAACGCACAGACATTCTTCCACCCGACCTTAAGAGATGAAGAAGAAGAAGAAGTTCCGCTCTCACGTTATGAGCCGAGACGCCTTCAATTCTAACAATGCCTATCTTACACAAACCAAAGAAGAAAAAGAAGAAAAACACAGGAGGCAAAAACGCCGCGCTGCTAGCTTGATAAATGTAGTCGTCGCTCTCCAGTTAAAAGCCTGACACATATCACCGAAGTAGCACGGCTGGCCGCCACTTACCACCCCCGTCGTCTGAAAAGATAAGTACGCTTTGTTTAATTATACTACCCCCACAGAAGTTAATTCCTTATCAATGCATACACCCGCTGGACTACTATTCTCAATTTTCCTACAACAATTATTTCTCTTCCCACGCGCGAACAAACAATAGTGACCCGAACTTCAGATGAAAACACATTTCCCTTCTTGCAACAACACCAGTCCTGTAACGAACATTGGCCACATACGCGCGGACATATTGTAACTAAAACGTTCATTTCTTTCAATAGCAAATAAACCACGTTTATCTTATCCATTAACTGAGCCTTTGTTTCCTTCAATTCCTCATTCGTTTCATTACTCTCTTGTAACGGGATTGGGGTATTTATATATCCTAGTCCCCTACAAATATGGTGACCCCGCCCCTTTATTTAAATGAGATGGATGAGGTTGAACGAAGCATGCATACACACCTACAAACATTCTAGGAACACTTTACCTCTTCTAAATGAAACTATCCAAAAAAAAACAAAAAAAAAAACTCCTCAACCTCCAAAAAAAAAAAAACAAAAAAAAACCTCTGAGCCATAAATGGCGAACCAACCAACGAACCAACCAACAAACCAACGAACCAACCAACAAACCAACCCAACCCACCAACGAACCAACCAACGAACCAACCCACCAACGAACCAACCCACCAACGAACCAACCAACAAACCAACCCAACCAACCAACCAACCAACGAACCAACCCACCAACGAACCAACCCACCAACGAACCAACCCACCAACGAACGAACCAACCAACCAACCAACCAATCCACTAAAATCCTCACGGGCACTCTCGGAATAGCTCCGCTATTTCGGGTGGCGATGTGTGTGGGAACATGCCAACCGGATGCTAACGTCTCCAGCATAAGAGACAAAATAAAAAATCGTCGTTTGCACATGGCTCCACGCATCGCTTCCGTTTGGAAAAAGAAAAATAAGAAACCATAAAAAGAATTATGAACCAATGGCAGAGCTCCCCGCCGAAAATAAAGGCCTAAATTATCACAGCCGCTGGGAGCCGGTTTACGACTATAAAAGGAGGGGACCAGAAAGAAAAGAGAGGAGAGATTCGCCTAGCTGCGTCAGTGAACGCACGGACAGTCTTCCACCCGACCTAAAGAAATGAGGAGGAAAAAGAAAAGAAAAGGAGATTCGCCCAGCTGCGTCAGTGAACGCACAGACATTCTTCCACCCGACCTTAAGAGATGAAGAAGAAGAAGAAGTTCCGCTCTCACGTTATGAGCCGAGACGCCTTCAATTCTAACAATGCCTATCTTACACAAACCAAAGAAGAAAAAGAAGAAAAACACAGGAGGCAAAAACGCCGCGCTGCTAGCTTGATAAATGTAGTCGTCGCTCTCCAGTTAAAAGCCTGACACATATCACCGAAGTAGCACGGCTGGCCGCCACTTACCACCCCCGTCGTCTGAAAAGATAAGTACGCTTTGTTTAATTATACTACCCCCACAGAAGTTAATTCCTTATCAATGCATACACCCGCTGGACTACTATTCTCAATTTTCCTACAACAATTATTTCTCTTCCCACGCGCGAACAAACAATAGTGACCCGAACTTCAGATGAAAACACATTTCCCTTCTTGCAACAACACCAGTCCTGTAACGAACATTGGCCACATACGCGCGGACATATTGTAACTAAAACGTTCATTTCTTTCAATAGCAAATAAACCACGTTTATCTTATCCATTAACTGAGCCTTTGTTTCCTTCAATTCCTCATTCGTTTCATTATTCTCTTGTAACGGGATTGGGGTATATATATATATCATAGTCTCCTACATGTGTCATAATTTAAAGTTTTATTTTTCCTACCTATTTGATGTAATCTGGTATACATTTATAAATACAAACATTAAAAAATATATTTTATAGACATGTATGCCTTTTTAGGGTTTTTTTTTTATTACCTCATTAATCAAATTGACTCAATTTTTAAAAATGGGTGTGTTGCCAATTTGCGTGGGGATTCTTCCTCCTTGTCGTCATTAAATTTGAACGACGCGTCATTAACATCTCTATATTTAAAAAAAAAAAAAAAAAAAAGAAAGAAAAGAAAGCATCCTATATTGGTACTTCTACAGTTTATCGCCGAAAATAGAGACGCCATTTTTTTCCGGGTACCTGTCGTTTAAATATTTTAAACTATAGCCGAAATAGGAAATAAATAACAAAAAAAAAAAAAAATTACAAAATTGTTTTAAAATTATATTTTCTTACGCGGACTTTTCAATGTTTTTACAATTATATTTTGATACATTTTTTTTTATACAATAAATGTTTTGGTTTTCAAATGGCGCTCGCTCTGTTGAAACAATTATGAATATGTCATTTTCATTTTCTGTTTTTAATAATAAAAAAATATATACGTTTCATGAAAAACTTTCCCGTTTTCATTAATTAAATCGAAACATTTCCAATTAAACAATTCTGGATATATGCTCTCTTTCACTTTATTTACTTCTTTTTTTTTCTTTTTCTTTTTTTTTTCATACTTCTTTCCGGAAGTAATTAATATCTAGCTTAATTTTTTTTTTTTTTTTTGTTATTTATTTCCTACTTCGGCCATAGTTTAAAATACTGATTTCTCTCTCCGATTCTAATGGCAGGTGCCCGAAAAAAAAATGACGTCTTCATTTTCGGCGATAAACTGCAGAAGTACCTATTCATCTACTATTTATCCCCTCTTCGTGAATATATTATTGTTTTATTTATTTATTGAAACAAAATGTAAGAGTAAAGTAAAAATCAGTGCACTCGCTTAAAAACAAAAAAGATTTCTTAGTAAACGACTCGGTCGTTATAATCTTTAAAAAAGGTGACTTTTGCACTTTTGCCATCGTGCTGAAATAATAACGTTATTTTGAAAGCCATTCTTAACATGAGAGGAGGGGGATGGTGTTTTGTAATTATTCTGTGCTTCCACCTAACAATTCAATAATAAAAACGATATCGTAAAGCTTGAATTTAACCTGGGGAAAAAAAAAAAAAAAAAAAAAACTAATAGCGCGGTGGCAAAAGTGCACGAGCACCCTCCCCCCCCCCAAAAAAAAAACGGTTATCTTTACGATCACTGTTTCCACTTCACTTCCGGTTGTTCCTCCACATAGTAAAAATGTTTTTGTTTTTCTTTCTAAATAGTGTTAGTTATAAAGGTCTTTAACATCGGGAGGAGAGACTTCCTTTTTACTTATATAGTTTAATCAAGACCTTAAAAATGAAAATATTGGAGAAAAAAAATTGTACGTACTCGTTATAAAGTTTTCATAAAAATCACTTAATTTGATCAAGTAGTGTTTTTTTTTGTTTTTTTTTTTATAGAAGAAAATCAAATTTTAATGATATCGATCGTATCGCAGTCATCTTGCCTATTTCGCGGACAAGGAGGGGTCTCCAGAGGAAATAACTCCAATCACTACTTAAAGTTTGTCAAGATTTGACGAGATCATTTTGAAACATGGGCAGAAAAAATACCTATATAAATTTTTTTTATTTATTTATTTTTTTCACTTATTTTACAGTTTTTCTGTCCTTTTGTTAATCCTTTTTTCATTTTGTCCTCTATTAATCACTTTTTCATTTAAAGGCACCCTTCACCTCGTCTGCGAAATAGGCAAGATAGCCGCGATACGATCGATCTCATTAAAATTTGATTTCCCTCGGTAAAAAAAAACCTACTTGATCAAATGAAGTGATTTTTTTTTAACTTAATTCTTAACGGTTTACCGACATTTCATCACTTGACATTTAATCACCCTACTATTAATCACGGACATATAATCACTAGACATGAGTTTTTTTCATCACGTGGATACTTAATGATTTGACACCGAGACAATTAATCGCCTTCCAAAGAAAAAATAAAATTGATTTATGTAATGTTATTTATGTGATTATGTTTTTATTACGTTAAATTTTTAGCCCCTTTGACAACTTGGGGGTTATTTTGATGAGAGATTATATAGAGTAAAAATCCCTCCTCCTCCCCCCCCTCCCCCGCCCTGCCAATCATGCAAGGGTTAGAGGAGTTAGACACCAGGGTCGTTTTTTAATGTAGAGAAAGGAACAAAAATATTTTAAATTGTCTCAGTCGTGAAGGATTTCTCTTCTACTGAGAGAAAGAGAGAGAGAGAGAGCAAGAAATTGAAGTGTGGCATCTGGAGAACAAATACTGCACCTTGATCTTGGCCTGAAGGCCAAGAATCTTTTTGTTGTAAATTGACAATTTTAAAGAGTGGAATTCTTTCTCCTTTTCAACAAAAGCAACAAAATACAAAAACCGTTCTCCTTTGTAGAATAATGCAGTGCTTCTACATAATTTAAACTGAATCAAACCCATTTGTTCTGAATGAAACTTAAAACTTCAGTTTTTTTAACCTAAACTCTTAAGTTAGTGTTAGGCTAAAAGGGGAAGTTCCAATTCGGTAGATAACACAGAAACTAATCTTATATTTTACTAAGATTCGTGTGAGACTAAATATTTTTCAGTATTGCAACACTAATTTGAATCGGCAACTGAATATAATTTTCAAAACAAATAAGGTTTCTATTGTAGACTAAGCTGCAACCGCTGAAGGAAACAAAACACTGTACATTCGGGACGCTTTTATCAATGACATCTCTTCCTCAATTTGACAACGCTTGCTCAAGAAACCCTTTCTCACACTCCAAGAAACCTACGCAATGGTCAGATCACTGGAACAGGCTGGAAAACCTCCAGAAAGCTATAAAAACAACCTTAACTTAGCCGCTGTTGTAATTCCTTCGGAAGACACTTATTTAGCACTTATAAAGGAAAAGGCCCAACCTAAAAGAGTTTGCTTCTTCTGTGGAAATGCATGGCATCCGCCCCGGCTCATGATGCTGAGTGTAGGCAATGTAAAAAAAAAAAAAAAAAATGGGTTAAAGTATATTATTCTTCCTCCTCTAATGCTGTTTATTATTCGACCCTGGTTCTTCGTCACCTTGTCTCGCCTGACTAGGAATAGAAGCTAGACATCACATTCACTAAATACCAATAAGTCGTACATCCAAGGATGGAGTACTGTTGCTACATCTGGGCAGGAGCTGCTAGAAAGGACTTGTCCTGCCTTGATAGAGTTCAAAATAGACTTTGTAGCCTCATAGGAGATGTCCTTTTCTCTTCCCTACAACCTCTATCTCACAGAAGAGATGTTGTGAGTTTGTCTTTGCTTTATCGTTATTTTCATGGCAAGTGCTCAACTGAGCTTCAATCTATAGTCCCCCCTCCTCGCCAAACTTTCACAAGAAACACTCGTCTAGCTGAAAACACTATCAATAATTTCCCCCACTCTTTATCTGTGCCTAAACCTAAATGAGGATTCCATGAACAAAGTTTCTTTCTTAGAACTGCACGCCTGTGGAATTGTCTTCTGTTTTCCTGCTTTCCAGCTGACTACAATATGGTTGTCTTCAAGTCTAACATAAAGTTTTTGATAAGCCATTCCATATAAGTTAACAAATTTACCGAATTTCTATTACTAACGCTTACTATATTGTTCAATTGACTACCTTACACTCTTTAACCCTTATCCTCGAGTGGTCTCTGGGCCTTGATAAGTGGTTATGCCTATGTAAAAAAAAAAATAAAAAAATCACATTGATCGGAAGTACATAGCATTTGAAGTAATTGGTGAACTCTACCAATTCACTCGCCTCCCTTTTTGCATTATTAATGGAGTAAGTGAATCCAAAGATGTATCGATGACATCATAGATAAGGGAAAATTAATGAATACTTTCACGTACGTAGACGTCACAATATGTGGAAGAAATCAAAAAGAGGATGACCACAACCTTCAAAGATTCTATGATGTAGCGAGAAGATATCCCATTACTCTGAATGAAAGCGAGAGCGTCATTATGGCTACCTCTATCACTCTACTTGGACACACTATACAAAACAACCAAATTTCTCCTGACTACCAAGGACTGAGATCTCTTTTCTTAAAATGCCACCCCCTCTAAATCTCACATTTCCAAAACGAGTCCATCCATCCATCCATAGCCCCTTTGTAGATGCTTTTGTAGCGAGAAGCTCTTTTTTCAGGGTGGGAGTACTGGCCCCACAGCCAACCTTCCCTGAAGGTACATATAGCTCCCAAATAGTCACCCATCTGGTACTGGCCAGGTTCAATGTTGCTTAACTTCGGTAATCTGGCAAGAACCGGTGCGTCAACGTGATTGTGGCGTACATTAAAAAACGAGTAGTCAGAATGTTTTCGTACTATAGCAAATTTATTCAAAACTTTTTCAACAAAATACTATTGCTCAACCACAACACTGAATTTCCATTTCCTCCATCTTTTTTGTAGAATGACTTTAAAAATGCTACCATGTGTTGGGTGACTTTTAGAAATTGCCTAACCTATTTCTGGCCAGGTCTTTATTTATACCTCTGTCTTTCCACTCTATTCTTATCATTTTCTCACATATTTTCTTTAGCCTTCTCCCGCTAACTGATCTTGCTGCCTCAACTGTTCTACAACAGGGCTCTACAAATTTATCTTTAGTTGACCTTTGACAATTATTTTCGTTTACTAACCAAACCTACGTGATTTTGGGGTATGACATCTTCGTTCCATGACGAGTACGTAAATACATCAAATTTTTCTGTATTTTTTATTTTATTTTTATTTTTTTATTTTTTTAATTTTAGAACAAAATGATGGATCCTGGACCACATCTCACTTTTTCATAAAGAAGTGTAATTGTAAATACCAAATTTTATGTTGAGACTTGAAAGTGTAAACATTCGAATTTCTTCAGATGTTTTTTGTTTAGAAAGCCTTTGTTCTATTAACCTTTTATTGTTTAAATAATTGGACTTAGCTCGTTTTATTTAAAAAAAAAAATAAATAAAATGAAGGTCGAAAAGACATTTTTCACCTGGCAATGAGCTTTGGAAGATTATCAGTGAAAAAAAAATCACCAAAAAGTTGAGCGTTTTATTATTTCTAGTCGGCACTTGAAAAAAATCACTTGCAAATGCAACTGTTTCACTTGCAACATAAAGGACTGTACATCTGTACGCTGGTAAAATGGTGTGATCCTTCTATCGATCCACTAGATATCTATCTGCTGATGCAATTCTCTATCTTATATAAGAGCCAGGTACGTCCAAAGATGGAGTATTGTTGCCACATCTGGGTAGGAGCTGCTAGAAGAGTTCAAAATACACATCGTAGCTTAGCCCTTTTCTCTTCCCTGCAACCTCTTTCTCACAGAAGAGACGTTGTGAGCCTGTCTCTGCTTTATCGTTATTTTCATAGCAAGTGCTCATCTGAGCTCCAGTCTATGGTTCACCCACCATCACCAAACATTCACGAGAAACACTAGTCTAGCTGAAAACACTATCAATAATTTCCTCCATTCTTTATTTGTGCCTAAACTTAAATTTAGATTCCATGAACAAAGTTTCTTTCTTAGAACTCTCTTCTGTTTTCCTGCTTTCCAGCTGACTACAATATGGTTGTCTTCAAGTCCAATGTAAACGAGTTCTTGATGAGCTGTACACCTTAAGTAATCCAATTTACCAAATTTACACTTCTAATGATTACTATATTGTCCCATTGACTACTGTACAGTCTCTAACCCTTATCCTCGAGTGGCCTAAATCTACTGATGCAACCATTTTCGTCGATTCTTTCAATATGACCAAAGTTTCCTGCTCCGCATGCAACTCCATACACTATCCAGATTTAATCTTCGTCTAAAATCATTTGATCTAAGTATGTCTTTAAGAATCGCATTACATATTCATCATATTCTCATGTCGTTTCTCTTCATGCAACGCATATTCTCAATCCTTGACTAGCCAGGTTTTATTTCCGTACATCGTCACATTTTGTACACATTCCTGATAGACTCTTATGGTCGACAGTGATGTAATGCTCTGTTGGTTAGAAAGAGGTGATTTTTAAATCGCTGCAAATTTGTTTCAGTAAGCAGGTTTTTCAGGTCTGTTTTGCAAGACAAGTTTTAAAATGATTATTATATAAAGAACTCTCGAACTATTAAATCCTGCTGTTGGCAATTTACAATTGTCACTTCCTTAGAAAACAACGTAACACTGTCGGTTTGTGTTGCTTTCACCTTTACTTTCTGGTTCATCGAATACTATCAGCTTGCTCAGTACAAATTCAGCAACAATCGAACAAAAAATTGCCTCAGGCCAACTGCATGAACATGATTGTGAATATCTTCAGCAATTGGTAACTGGTGGATATTATACACGTGATAGGCAATGTTGATCTGCTGTAGATTAGGAGGAAATGAATAAGGTTTCTCATGATTTTTTTTTTTTTTGTTTTTGTTTTTTACAAAGGAGTTAAAAGCACAGAGCCACTTAATCAAAACTACTTACGCCTGACAGTATCCTGTACCTCTATAAGGCCACCATTCGCCCATGTATGGAGTATTGTTGTCACATCTGGGCTGGTGCATCTGCTGATTGTCTCTCGCTCCTGGACAGGGTTCAAAAGAGAGTCGCCAACCTAATAGGTCCTGAACTGTCATCTAGGTTTCAGCCTCTGTCCCATCGACGAGATGTTGCATCCCTCTGCCTGTTCTACAAATACTTTAATGGTGAATGCTCTGACGAACTGCAAGCACTTGTACCTCCCCGACGTAACTACCCCCGACAAACCCGACAAGCTACTAAGTCTCATCCCTTTACAGTAGAGATCCCTAGGTGCAAAAAAGCCTTTTACTCCAATAGTTTCTTCCCAGAACTGCGGGTCTTTGGAACTCCCTTCCAGGATTCTGCTTTCCCAACTGTACTGACATGCAGAAGTTCAAGTGTAATGTGAACAAACATCTTTCTACTCATCTCCCTTCATAATGACCCTGCTAATTAAGTCCCTGATAGTAGCCCCCTGCTTCAAAGTGGCACTGTGCCTTGTTTGAGGTGAAAATTGAATAAAAAAAATAAATAAATAAAAAAAAAGTCTTGAGGGACTACTATTTGGGGCCAGATTTGCAGGGATACTATTTATGGAGTTGGGCAGCAAGATGTTTGTTCGCATTACACTTGAATTTCTGCATGTCAGTACAGTCAGGGAAGCAGGTGCCCGGCAGAGAATTCTAAAGTGCAGCAGTCCGAGAGGAAAAACCTATTAGAGTAGAAAGCTTTGTGGCATCTACGGATCTCTACAATATGGAGGGGGGGATTTGCTGCGTCAGGTTTACCAAGAGTATTCTCGTCCAGGGGGTACTAGTGCTCAGTTTGTCAGAGCACTTGTCATTGAAATACTGGTAAAATAGGCACAAAGATGTCACATTTTGGCGATGGAACAGAGGTTGGAGTTCAGGATCTATTAGGTTGGTGACTTTTTTTTTTTTTTAACTCTGTCTAGGAGCAAGAGATAAGTGGCAGATGCACCAGCCTAGATGTGGCAACAATACTCTGTGCTTATTAACAATGATCCAACTGTGGCTCTTAGTCATATTGTGACTAAGCATACTGTATGTGTCCGCTAATTTGACATAATATAGACTTTAAATTCTCTCCTTTCCCATGTTTCATGTTAATTGATGGTTGCCTAGGTGTTGAATTCCAGACTGCAAAGTTAAAGGTAACTTTTCAACTGGGTTCAAATCCTTCAGCCAGCAGCATTTCTCATTATAATTAAAGTTGTCTGTAATTAAAGGTTCCACTGACTCCAAAGATGAATTTATAAACGACTAGCAGGGGTACCCGGCGTTGCTCGGGTGTTTGGAGGTGTGTATGTAGGAGAGGGTGACCCTGTTTAAATATTATGAAAAAAAAAAAACACGATGTTAAAAAAAATTGGAAAAACCAAAACAAAGCAAAAAGAAAAAAAAAAGGTGTAAAAGAGGAAAAAAGTTTAGGTAAGAAGACGGCTTAAACCCGAAGCATCGAGGCTAAGGTGGGAAAAAAGCCTGACACGTTACCCCTACACCAAAGAGACATACAATTGAGAACGGATAAAATTAAACCTTTAAAAACACTTGCAGGTGGTTTCAACTAACATGAACGTTTTCTAGGTCAAACATGACGTCATTGTCGTAGTAGCAGGAGTAGAGAAAATGAAGGAATGATTTTTTTCGGTACCCTCCTTGTAGAAAAGGGTCCAGTTTAGGGTGAAGGAATTAATGTTTTTGGCCAATTTTTCGATATTTGTCGTCCAAGATGTCGGGCTTCAAAATGATACCAATCTCGTGAAAATCCGTCACCTCTGTCGAAAGTATTTGCGAGACATACAAACACACATACATACACACATTTTCGCTTTTATATATATAGATAGAAGTTGACATGGAATTTTTGGTGTAGGAATAAAGACAGCAAGTCTTTATAAAGTGCACCATGCAATCACACAGGATAGTGTACGCACTCTGACTGAAGTAGTTTCATGATTTGTTGTATTGTCGGGTTCGGTATAACATGAAGGGGCGTATATTACGTACGTTTGTCTAAACTCGTATATCGTCTAGTGGTATGACACTTACAACAACAGATACACTTTATTTTACCATACAGTGTTGAACATCAGCCGGCATTTCCATTAACAGAACTCCTCTTGTATTGAGGGATGTATAACGGCGACGGAAGGAATATGATCCTTAAATTTTGCAAACATGAAAGCTCCCACAAATCATGCCGAAACCAATAATAACGATAATAAAATAAAACAAATGTTCATATGAAAAAAATGTTAGTAAGTTTTTTTTTTTAGGTTATTCCCTCCCTTACAAAATAAAAACATTCTATTTTTTAAGGCGATTACATGTGAATGCCCTAAAAAAAATTGGAAACAAAATTATTAAAACAATTAATTTCGAGTGAATAATCAATTAAAAAAAATTAACATTACATAACCCCCTTTTCCAGTGTTATGTTAGGGGGGGGGCGGATATATATATTACGCCAGAACAAATGTGATATTCGTTCTGTATAACATGAAGGGATATATACTATGTACGCATGTATAAACTCCTGCATTGTCTAGTGATATAAAACTTACGACAACAGATACATTTTAACAACAAATACCAGTTCTCTAGGGTTTGTAACATTCCAATGAATCAACAAATCTCTGGTTGTCTTTTCAGCAACTTTTATTACTGATGTTTCCGCATTGGAAAGCTGCTGCTGGTCCTAGACTAATGCATTCTGATCTTCTCTACTGGGAGTCTTCACTGTCCAACTCTATCTGTTCTCTCTCACTCCTTTCTCTTTTCTCTACCCTGCAACCTCTCTCCCACAGAAGAGACGTTGCAAGCCTATCCTAATTTTATCGTTATTTCCATGGCAGGTGCTCGTCTGAACTCCAATCTCTGGTCCCCCCTCGCCAATCTTTCACGAAAAACACCCATCTAGCTGAATCCACTGTGAAAAATTTCCCCCACTCTTTATCTGTGCCTAAATCAAAACGTGGATTCCATGAACAAAGCTTCTTTCTTAGAACTGCATGCCTGTGGAACTCTGTTCCGTCTGCCTGCTTCCCACCTGACTACAACTTGGATGTCTTCAAGTCCAATGTAAACAAGTTCCTAATGAACCACCCCCTTAAGTAAACACTTCATCAAATCTCCACATTAACGTACTGTACTTGCAATAACCCTTATCCCTGAGTGGCTTCCGGGCCTTGATAAGTGGTGACCACCGTGTAAAAAAAACAAAAAAACAAAAAAACTCCTGATTTTTAACTGCCAAATCATACATGTCTTTTCCAAAACTTTACCTAAAATCCACGTCACTTTAAAATGACCTCTATGCAAGACTACATCAGACTCTAGAGGTCAACCTACTTTTAAATTATTGTTTATGTCCTACATTCTTTTTCTATTAAAACATCTTAACCATTTATGACTTGGTTGAACTAATTCATTCATTGAAAATAAATGAATATAGCGGCATAAATAAAGGGGGATTATTTATACACGCCTTGTACATATTAGTTCAGTATCCGGATAAATGCCAGATACCTCCAGATTGCAACTGTCCATTGCTTACATTCAGTATGCTGCCATCTAAAATTTACAATAAATATTTTTTTTAATCATCTACATCATAATTTATTTATTGCAGACTATTATCCTCATCTTCTAGTCGTTTCACAGCATTCTGGCCTTCGTCGGGTGGTTTACCGTAACGGGATAGGAACGCTGACTACAGTATGGTTGTCTTCAAGTCCAATGTAAACAAGTTCTTGACAAGCCGTTCCCCTTAAGTTAACAAATTTACTGAATTTCCATTACTGGTAATTGCTATATTGCCCAAATGACTACTGCATACTCTTTAACTCTTATCCTCGAGTGGCCCCTGGGCCTTCATAAGTGGTGATGCCTATGTAAAAAAAAAAAAAAAAAAAAAAAAAAAAAAAATGATTAGAATATGTGACTGCTACTGGACGGTGTACTCACTCTAACTGTGAAGTAGTTTAATGATTTGTATTCCTACGCCAAAGCTTTTTATTGGCTGAGGGCCCAATCACTCTAGCAATACATCAAAGAAAGTAGTATATAAAATGATTAGAATATGTGAGTGCTACTGAACTATATGCAGGTTTGACGTGCTGCATGTATAATCAACCATTAGATAAATCATGCTGTTCAATATCATGGTGTATAGAATTTATGAATGTTTCATCACTTGATGGCCGACTCACCACATTAGTGATTCTAACTCTTACGTTTGTTTTTTTTTTTGTTTTTTTGCAGGGGGGGGGGGGAGGTCACTCTTACATTAATCTGTATCTCCCAAGTATAATTGACTAGCTGGACGCCTGGTGTTATCTGATCATACAATACGCTTAAACATGATATTTTCATTTATGCAGATTGCGTACGTATTATTATAGAATCAATCCTCTATCGATTTGTTCAAGTCTAACGTAAATAAGTTCCTGATGAGCCGTTCCATATAAGTTATCAAATTTACCAAATTTTCATTACTAATGATTACTATATTGTCCAATTTCTACTGTACACTCTTTAACCCTTATCCTTGAGTGGCCTCTTGGCCTTGATAATGTGGTGATGCCTATGTAAAAAAAAAAAAAAAAAAAAAAAAAAAAAAAAATTATTATATATAAATGGGAATACTTTGCCTGGTGGATTAATTCGCAAAAAAAAAAAAAAAAAAGAAATTTGAAAAGTAATGATAATGTCGTTCATCAAATTCCATCTGTGTTTGTTTACAATATTATGTCAGCAGACACTTGGGCTTGACGATGAATGCCCTGGAAAAGTTACTTCTGATTAATGTTTAATTTTGAAACATGCAAACAAAGAAATGATTTGCGGCGATTTGAAATCGTACCTCTTCTTTTTATCGTAAATTGAACTCCTAAGAAAAAAATTAAAATAAAATGGTGAGGTATACCTGGGATTGAACAAGGGGATCATTTGATTTGTAGTCGAATGCTCTACCACTGAGCTATATCTCCAAAAATCTTTTTTTTTTTTTTTTTTTTTTTTTTATTCCCCTTAGAAAAATAAGAGAGACTATTTTTAAGATCAGATTTTTTTCGATTTTCAATACTTATCAGATGAGTTTCTGCACAAAAAATATCTAAGAACACTTGTGTGAAATTTGCAAAAGATAGGCTCAGCTGTTTTGAAACCTATGAGGGAGGAACTCTCTCTCTCTCTCTCTCTTTCTCTCTCTCTCTCACACACGCACATACACACAGTGACTTTTATATATAGAGATAGAGATTTTTTTTTTTTTTTCATTTTATTCAGTTCAGTCGATATTCAATAGATTATTTTTCCCTCTTGTTGCTTTCCAGCATCCTTTCTTTTTCTTCGTTTTTATTCTTCCTGGGGGGGGGGGGAATCTGCGGCTATCTGATTTATGTATTTATTTCCTCGGTTCTGGTTAAATGGTGACTGCAAAATATTGTCAGCACATCGACAAGATACAACAGAAATTGCAGCTGATGTGTCCAGTATTGGTGAGCAGAAAAGGCACAATCCTGCTGAATGACGATGCTCCATAAATTGATTCTTATATCAATTTACGGAAGCTTGATTAAATTGGGATGTGAAATTCAGCTGAAAATTGCTTTAGAGTTCGTCAAGTTCTGCACATAGCAATTTTATGCAATCGAAGCCTATAACCTTGGTTGTGTGTGTTTACCCCAAACAAGACACAATGCCACTGAAACGTAAGGCGCTACTGTGAATTAGAGGCATCCTAAGTGGGGAGTTGAGGACAAGGTGTTTGTTCACATTGTTTAAACTTTTGTATGATAGGAAACGGGAAGCAGGAAAGGAATTCCAAGGCTTAGCAGTTCAAGGAAAGAAGTTATCTCTGAATACAACGGCATAAATAAAGTGGGAATTGATTTGATCACACCTTGTATGTATTAGTTCAGTCTCCGGATAGATGCCAGATACCTCCAGATTGCAACTGTCCATTGCTTACCTTCAGTATGCTGCCATCTAAAATTAACAATATTTTTTTTAATTATCTATATCATAATTCAGGTCATAAAAGGCGCTTCTACACTGTTGGGACGAAATTTTGGATATCATAATTCTGAATTTCACATGAAAACAATGGTATCTACGTATTCTTAGTATTTTTAAGATGATTATATTAAAAAATTACAGAAATTGGTAAGGTAGAATATTATTTATTGAAGTAAATCCAAAACAGAATTTGATGAAAATGATCATAAGACATAGTTCAAAAGGGAAGTAATTTTCAGTTTCGATTTAAACAAGATGGCGGCAGTTTTTCACATGTTAACACAATTAAAGTTGTTTTCTTTTATAATTCAGTAATATTCAGGTTTTTCGGCTGCATAATTTGGAAGCTACCATTGTAACTTATTAGAATTGACAAAGAAAGTCAGTTGAAACCATTGCTTTTTATCTGGAAAAAAACCCCTCCATTTATCAACTACAAAATCTCGTCCCAATTCTGTAGAAGTCAAATCTTTTTTTATTTATTGATTTATTTTTTTAACCATGTTCGGAATCCCATTGAAATGGTGACTGCAAAATATCGTCATAGAAGATGATTCTTATATCAATTTTGTGGAAGCTTAACAAATTGAGCTGTGAAATTCTGTTCGTTCACGGATATCATTATTATTTATTTTTATTTATTTATTTTTTTTTTTTTTAAGAATCTTGACCGCTTCAAGTAGGAAGAAAATCTTCAGAAAGAAATATGCAAATGAAAATCACTTTTTCTAAACAATTGGAGTATGTAATTGCAAGTTTGACATGCCACATCTATAATTGGACAATAAATAAAGCATGCTGAAGTTTGTTGAGGACCAGGATATAATAATACCCAATCCCGTTACAAAAGAATAATGAAACGAATGGAATTGAAGGAAACAAAAACTCAATTAATGGATAAGATAAACGTGTCGTTTATTTACTGTTGAAAGAATGAATGTTTCAGATACAACATGTGTTCATGTCCGCGCGGGTGTAACCATCGTTCGTTGCGGGACTGGTGTTGTAGAAAGAAAAAGGAAATGTGTATTCATCTCAAGTTCAGGTCATCATCGTTTGTTCGCGCGTGGGAAAAGGAGTAACAT
This sequence comes from Euprymna scolopes, assembly GCF_053919585.1. Taxonomy (NCBI): domain Eukaryota; kingdom Metazoa; phylum Mollusca; class Cephalopoda; order Sepiida; family Sepiolidae; genus Euprymna; species Euprymna scolopes. The sequence goes on along the minus strand of NC_136491.1, from coordinate 27,111,626 downwards.
AGTGAAAATGAGAATGATAGTCCAGCGTGTAGACAAAGAATAGAGGGTTGACGTCAGTTAGCAGTCAGCTATGCGAAGGTGTTCTCAGGGACCAGTAGTAGATAGAGAGAGAAAAAGTGAGAATGTGTACATACGGTCTGTTAGCTTTTTATTCCACATAGCAGCAAGTGGTGTGAGGTACGCGTGCGCGCGCATGCCAAAAAGGCACGCGGTCGGTAGACCGACCAACCAGCTCGAAAGCTGGGCCTAAAAGAAGGAGCCGCTTATTGCTCTTTCTTTTATACTCGTTTCCGGAGTGTCTTTTGCGCATGTGTGGATTTCCTTTGAAAGAGGAAGTGACGTCCATGTGTGTGAGTACATGCGTGTACGTTAGCGTGTGTGTGTATATACATGTGAATGTGAGTGTATGTACGCGAACGTGAATATATGTACGTGTGTGGACGTGGGCACATATGTTTGTATGCGTATGTATATGACAAGTAATATAGCTTGAAATGTGAATGCGTGTTTTTGTGTGAGACTTGAAAAGGCTCGCGCAAGTTCAATAATAGCCCTTAGCATCTTAGTGCACAAACTTTGTGAATGTTTCATCGTCAATTGATGGATGATTCAAGTCAAGGTGAAGTGTTAAATTTATTCATGCGAAGATTTGGTTGATTTGTTTTACAGCATATCAATCATTTTCAGGTTATTTGATGCAGAATCCAGTCATTTGAGAAAAAAGTTTTCTGCTACAACTTATTTATCACTTCAAATATTTATAGTGTTTGGTTTTCTTGTTTTGTTTTACGCCATTTTTACCCTTTTGGGGTTATTTAATGCCGAATCCAGTCATTTTTGTAAAAGCTTTTAGGCTTTCAGTTCTATCTTCAAATATTTATCCCTTGAGTTTGGTTTGGCTATTTCATAGAGATAAATCGTTTTTGTTTTTTTGAGCAAAGGAAAAAGAAAAGAAAGCAATAAAATTAATGTTTGAATTTTAGGTCAGGAAGCCGGTATCTTCAGACGGCTTGATCTGGTGTCACAAGGTTATCCTCGTGAAAAAGTAAAAGAAAAGCGCTAGGATCATAAAATGTAGACGTACTCATATTGTCTACTGAAGCAACAATAAGAGTACAGAGGATAAAGGCAATTATTATGAACAAAACATGGCAGATATTTTTTAAAAATTGTCAGTAAACTTCAATAGGATTGTGTTTTTAAAAGAAAAAAAAAAAGTGGGTTCATAAATGTTAGAATGTTTATTCATATTATTGTGCAACACAATTAAGCATTGTTATCAAATAGTGGCTATAATTATCAATCCATTAAAAAAATTTTTTCTCTTTTTCTTTTTTTGTCCCAAACTTAGATCTTAAGCCCCTTAGGGATTGACTTGCTTGTTTTCGGCCTTCATCAAGCTGGAAAACAGCGGGTGGTCTGCTATCTACAAAGGGTTGGGAGGGTTCGACTAACTTTTTTTTTGGGGGGGGGGGTGGGGGGTCCTCCACCCAACGTTAATGAAATAACATTCCAATAACTTTATTATAAAATTTCATTTCTGCCCAGAATATTATATATATATATATGTAAAAATGGACTCATCCACCTCACCCCCATCGATTTCGACGTGTGAAGTTCTGTCACAACAACTAAGTTGCTTGGAAATCCACATAGATGATTTGTTTATAGTGGTGAAGACTGTGTAGAACCATCCACACATTTTTGGTATTACTGCTAACCTCTGTCGGTGCAGATAACTGCCACAAGACAGAGTATACAGTAGCAGGTTTTTACATCAGTTTCCTTCTAGATACATGTCTTAACGAAGACTGGGGGTGCATCTCTCCCAGTGAATTAAACGTGTCTCCAGATACCAACCTGGAAATTTGTATGACTGTGCGGTACATCAAGCGCCTAACTTTCCCAAATGGTCACCCATCTTCTGCCCAGTGTATATATAATATATATATATATATATATATGTGTGTGTGTGTAGAGACGATTAATCGGAATCGGAAAAATTTGTGCCTATTTTCTGATGTCAAAACCGATTCCTTTAATTATCTTATTTTTTGATTTTGTTTAAAAATCTTAAACTGCTGGGAGTAATAATAAAATAATCAATATTTATTGATCTAAACATTTAGTAAAACTAAAAATTATACTACCCCCCCCACACACACGTGTTTTTACGTTTGAGAAAATATATGCAAATTTAAGATGTGCTTTTATGGTGATCAAAATAAAAAATAACTATTTTATAGTTATATAGAGATTTGTAAAGAATCGGAATTGGGAATTAAGTACGGAATCGGTAATTGTATCAGAATCGAAAAAAATATTAGAATTATTCCATCACTAATATATATATATATATATATATATATATGTCATCCACATACAGTACTGTTTCGCTGTTTCACAGCTCATCAGTGCGGCTAGACAGGCAACTGCCTCAAGCCAGGATCAAAACCCGACCGCTCAAATGACAGTCGAGGCTTCTTACCATTACGCTATACAGCTGATGCTGAGTGGGTAATGAATTAACGATGTTTTGACATCATCCAAATGCCTCTGCTCGATTTGTTTACACAAAGAGCATCGCTTTGTATGCTATTGGCAGTTTGTATATCACTTAGCAATATGCTCAACCCAAGGTAGGGAGCATTATAGTCATCCACATACAGTACACTGTGTGTGTGTGTGTGTGTGTGTGTGTGTGTGTGTGTGTATTACATAGATGTTATTATTTATTCATTTAATTAATAAAAAAATTAATTTGATTTGGCAACAATACTTAGCCCCTGGCATGATTGCTGTGAGTGAGGATTTTAACTAGGAATAACCCTTAGACAAGTAAAAAGGTGAACCACAGACTCTCCTCCTCATTCTTTGAATTGGCCTTGTGCCTAATTGTTTATTTTTTATTTTTCGGAAATAAATTATAAAAACCTCAGTGTAGTATCTGTTCTGATGCTACACTTGACTTTTTCTGTCCTCTATCAGTGGAGGAGAACTCCTTCATGACTGAGAGAATTTTTATTTTCGTTCCTGTCCAGAGTACCCCTTTTTGGGGAGCTGTATTTTTCCCCACACTAAAAACTGATATTGTGTCTAACTCTGCCCTCGTGGGGGAGGCAAGTAAAGAGGAGCATCTTATGTTTTTCTTTGTAAGAGAAAATTACCGTACAAATAAAACTTTTGTTTTAACAATGGACATGCTTACATAGTACTAATAAGGATATACAGGGAATCCATAAAGTTATTATCATCATCATCATCAACATCAGCATGGAGGTGATGGTGGCTAAGTGGTTAATAACACTGACTGACAACCTGTGTGTGCCGAGTTCAAATCCAGTTTGTTCCACAGAAACACTTTTACTAAGGGACTTTGGCAATCTTTATATAATCCCTCTCATAAGTACCTGATCTCTTTATAGAAAGAATTCAAACTGGAAAGATATCAGGAAAACGAATGCCAACAGTAACCATCGGATTCATTTGAAATGAATGATACTCAATAGCAAAGAAGGTGGGTTCCCTCTATCATGCGAGAAGACACCTGAGACTATCCTGTACCTCTACAAGGCCACCATTCGCCCATGCATGGAGTGTTGTTGCCACGTCTAGCCTGGTGCATCTACCACTAGTTTCTCCCTCTTAGATAGGGTCCAAAAAAAAATTCTTCAATCTAATATGTCCCACTTTGTCAACTAAGCTCCAACCCCTGTCCCATCGCCGCAATGTTGCATCTCTGTGCCTGTTTTACAAGTATTTCAATGGAATGTGCTCTGATGAACTTGTTGCACTTGTGCCCCAGCGACATACATATCCCTAACAAACCTACTCAGCAACAAAATCACACCCCTTCACTGTTGAGGTCCCTAAATGTCAGAATGCTTTCTACTCTAATAGTTTCTTTCCCCAAACAACTAGACTTTGGAATTCCCTTCCTTCTACCTGCTTCCCTGACTGTACTAATATTTCACTTCTATACATCATCACATGCATGATAGATGTTGTGTTGTGTGTTACTAACACGGTTAAGCAGTATTAGCTTGTGTTCAAGTTAAGTGCATGCAGAGAGATCAAAAGGTTAACATTGACAGGCTTCAAACTCATTGACTTCTATTGACGACGTGTTGCGCCGCATGCTAGCAGGGGTAATGAAGCGGGTCAGTGCATGTTGAGTGCAAGTTGTGTTAACGGGGATGCTCCCACCCCACACATACACTTCAGTATATAAGGATGACACACATCAGTTTTTTGGGGAATCGGTGTCAGCCAGTCAGAGTTCTTAAGTCAGACTAGAATCAGTTAGTCATACGAGAGAATTTGGATTCAAGATGAGAAAACAGAAAAAGAAGAAAGAGATCTGAATCGATTCAGGGATGAAGAGACTTTCCAGGGAACGAGGGAAATCTGGAATAAAGACTTTCTCCCAACAATAATATTAGGTCATGGCTTTTGGGAGCATGTATGAATTGTGAGAATAGGTACGTGTCGTAAGATCTCCTTTATGTCTGTATATATGCAACACACACACACACCCATGACTGTATACACACATGTGCACACACAAAGACAGCCTTCGGATGCCCCTATAAATCTGGCCCCTAACATTCTACTGGCAACGTTGTTTGATATGTATGTGGGTAACATTCTATGTGGGTACTCCTTCTACTGTTTATTTTAGTAGTAGAAGCACATTCTTAGTGTGAAATGTGAATTTTATTCTCTTTCTATCAGTTTTCAATAATAAAATGTATGGTCTGCACATGTTTTCACCTTTGTCTCTTTACTTGATTTAAAAATCATATTTGCTTAAGCCTAAAAAAAACGTTATTAATATCATCTTCCAAAATGACTATAGCCTTAATAAAGCTGAATGGGGGGGGGGGGGATAACCAAGTATCAGGATCTCAAGAATGATTTAAAAACGACATGGTCTCTGAAAGAGATAGACATTATGCTGGTTGTGATAGGAGCAACTGGCATAGTGAAAAAGAAACTTAAAGGATGCCTGCTGATTTTAGTCTCGAAAATTTGGTCAGCCTCCTGGGGAAAATCGAAAATGGATGGATCCAACAATAATCTGCCGACTTGCTTAATTTTATTTCTTAAAATATTGTAAAAAATTATATATATACATAGGCAGTTACAGCATATTTATTTAAAAAAAAAAAAATAGCTTACTACATATGTGTATTCATTTGGCTCAAACTTATATTAAATGAATCAAGTCAAAAAGGGAATTACACACACACACACACACACACACACACACACACACACACACACACACGCTGTCTCAAATGACTATGGATGACTAAAGCCTTAACAGAGCTGAACAGGAAAAGATAACCAAGTATCCGGACCTCAAGAATGATTTAAAGAAGTCATGGTTTCTGAAAGAGATGGGCATTATACCGGTTGTGATTGGAGCAACTGGCCTAGTGAAAAAGAATCTTAAGTACCTGGAAACAATCTCTGAAAGACTAAGCTGTGATGAAATACAGATTGCAGCGATAAAGGAAACAACATCCATTCTAAAAAGGGCCCTCGGATATAAATCCAAATCATAGTGAAATCTAGTGTTAGTTCCGAGAGAGAGAGCCTCTTGATCTCTTAAAAAATTACACAAGTAAAAAAAAAAAAAAAAAATTTACAAGGCCATGTCTTAATTATATAGACATCACACGAGAATACATATACACCTCTCCTCACCCAGATATATGACCTCTTCCCTTGGCTGATAGTAGTAAGACTTTGCTCATTAGTAATTCTCCCAACCCTCTTTCTACAAACTGAAGAACTTTCCTCTTTCTAATGGATTTCCAACACTACAACCATTGATCATCGTGTAGATCTCGGTAACATTCTCCTTCAGATCTTTATTTTTCGTGGCATTCCTCAGAGTCTTTGGTTTAACATGTAGATTGTCTATTGTCATCACTTATTGCACTAAGTCATCAGCATACAGCATCTTTACCAAATCATCCGTATGAAACTGCCCAAATTATGTTTCTAAGGACCATATGAAAAACAAGTCTGGTTACAGAACCCTGATGTATACCCTCTTGAACAGTAAAGTTGTCACTAAATGCTGTGTTAGTTCTGGCATCACTTTGGGTGTTACCTAATTTTACCATTAAACTGTGACATGGTGCATTGTCTTGGTGAAAGAGTATTTTTTTTTTTTGTATTTATTTAGAATTACACTTAGTTAAAAAGACAAAAATACAGAAATCTTTATGATGTATGTACGCATCATGGAATGAAGATGTTGTAATCCAAAAATTATGTATATTGATCAAGTATTTTTTTTTTATTATTATTATTATTTAAGAAAATCAAATTTTCTGATTAAGCAAGGAAGAGGCCGGGAGCAGCCATATTGTTTTAAATTTTGCCAAAATTCAAGAGCACGCAATTCCATTCGACTACAGAGACTTTGCTTGTCTTTAAAATAATTGCTAAAAAATTGTAAAATTTGATTTTCTTAATTAAAAAAAACAAAACAAAAAAAACTACATGGTTACTTTACGTGATTCTTGAAATATGACATCTTCGTTCCATACATACATCATAAAGAGTTTTCTGTATTTTTGTTTTGTTAACTAAGTGTAATTCTAAACAAGCACCCTTTCTTTGATTCATTTATAACCGTTCCTTGGTGATTTCTTCCTTCAAACGTGCCAATAATGTTAAATAATATTAGCTATTGATTCTTTTTTTTTTTTTTATGAGAATAGCTCCAGACAAGGTATGAAGCCACTTGATATAAGCTAAAAAAAAAAAAAAATACTGTTTCAAGGTCAAAATCTTGCCACCTATAAGTGTTAGATGGAATAGATTCTGACCTAGAAAACAGCAACTCTTCCCTCTTTGTTAGAAACATGATTCACAGAATGTGAGGACTAAAGGACAAGATACAGGAAGCAAGAGATTACTGAAAGTAAACTGAAGATCCACTTTCTAATCTCCTTGGCAATCGAGGGACAAAATACCTTGCGCATAACAAAATGCAGGACAATAAAACCTTACCTGCTAACGTTTGTGCCTTTCGTCATTTTGGACGGCTTTCAACTGCTGCTCTCCACTCAGCTGACAGGTAATTTGGTTTCGAAATGAAGTAGCGGATCCATGTTTCATCCTTTGTCATATATTGTTTTCGTTGTGGTGGAATGGTTGCAAATGTTTTGCCTCATCAGAATGTAATGTATAATCAGCGAAATTTAGATTTAAAAAAAATTAAAATGTAAATCTTTTGAAAGATTTTATTTTAAAACTTAATGTAAAATCTTAAAGAGCATATAAGTTCTTCACTCAAGTTTAAGCAAAGCTTTTTTTTTTTTTTTTTTTTTTTTTTTTTTACAAAGGCATCACCACATTATCAAGGCCAAGAGGCCACTCGAGGATAAGGGTTAAAGAGTGTACAGTAGAAATTGGTCAATATAGTAATCATTAGTTATGAAAATTTGGTAAATTTAATAACTTATATGGAACGGCTCATCAAGAACTTATTTACTTTAGACTTGAACACAACCATATTGTAGTCAGCCGGAAAGCAGGAAAACGGAAGACAATTCCACAGGCGTGCAGTTCTAAGAAAGAAGCTTTGTTCATGGAATCTACGTTTAGGTTTAGGCACAGATAAAGAGTGGGGGAAATTATTGATAGTGTTTACAGCTAGACAAGTGTTTCTTGTGAAAGTTTGGCGAGGGGGGACCATAGATTGAAGCTCAGTTGAACACTTTCCATGAAAATAACGATACATCAGAGACAAACTCGCAACATCTCTTCTGTGAGATAGAGGTTGCAAGGAGGAGAAAAGGACATCTCCTACGAGGCTACGAAGTCTATTTTGAACTCTATCAAGGCAGGACAAGTCCTTTCTAGCAGCTCCTGCCCAGATGTGGCAACAGTATTCCATCCTTGGACGTACCTGGCTCTTATATAGGTAGAGAATAGCATCAGCAGTGAGATATCTACTGGATCGATAGAAAGATCCCACCATTTTTCCAGCGGCCTTGGCAACAGATTTGATATACGTGTTCCATTTAAGATCAGGAGTAATGGTCAAGCCCAGAAGCTTGTCAAAACTTGAGGCCTCCTGAAGACGAGAGCCATTCATTTCAATTGAAGACAAATGTGAATTAGAATGTTGATGATGTAAAGAGAGAAGCTTGGTTTTAGATGCATTAAAAGTAACCAGCCACTCCTTTCCCCATTGTACTACGTGCTCAAGATCAGAGGAGAGAGAATTGGAGAGAACTTGGTCGTTTACTGTCTTAGATGTGATACCATAAATGGTAGTGTCGTCAGCATAAATGTCTACAAATGATGTAAGGATATGATTTGGAAGATCATTAATGTAGATCAGGAAAAGAGTTGGGCCCAGGATGGATCCCTGAGGGACACCGGCATTAATACTGTGAGCTTCTGATTTTTGCCCCTCAACTACTACTCTTATGAACCTATCAGAAAGAAATGATTTAATAATTGAGAAGACTTTTCCAGCTATACCATAGCTAGCGATCTTATGAAGTAAACCTTTATGCCATACCCTATCAAAGGCTTTAGATATGTCAAGAGCAATTGCCCTAGAAAGATTGCCACCGTCGAGAGATTTGCTAATCCTATGCGATATAACTGTAAGGACATCTGCTGTAGATCTAGCAGAACGGAAACCATATTGAGTGTCACTAAGAAGGTTATTTTTGTTGAGATGTTTGATTACTTCTGTATTTAACACAGATTCTAGTAACTTACTCATGACGCACAGGAGACTTATTGGCCTGTACTGAGAGGGGGATGAGCGATCACCTGAATTCTTAAATACAGGGCATACTGATGAGATTTTCCAGGGTTTGTTTTATTATACATATTGATTCGAAAAAGGGTCAAAAATCAAATATATAACAAATAAATGTTATCAAAGGCAAGATAAGTTACTCGTGTAATTGGTTAAAAAATCATGCAGTATTTATCGATACATTTGAAAAAAAAAAAATGGTGGCATGCTCTCCTGTTAAACATAGTAAGTTTGAGAAAATGAGTTTAAACAAAAAAAATTATACAAAATACTGTTAGAAACTCACTCAATATGTTACCGTGACAGGCGGACATATATTCGGTGGGTTTCTAACAGTATTTTGTATAATTTGTTTGTTTGAACTCATTTTCACAAACTTACCGTGTTCAACAGCGAGAATGCCGCCATTTTTCTTTTTCAAATATATCGATAAACACTGCATGATTTTCGAACTGATTAAACGTTTTAAAGTGAGTAAAACCACTAAAAACTATTCCAGTTAGGTAGAAGAGTAACTTATTTTGTGTTTGATAACATTTATTTGTTATATATTTGTTTTTTTACAACTTTTTCGAATCTGTGCATAGCAATACAAACCCCAATTTTTTTCTACACAACAACCAAATGTGACCTTCTCATGTAGCAGGACCCAGTTTGATCGCTCCCCTGGTCATACCCGGTCAGTCTTCAATTGTAGTCGGGAGTTTCTCAGTCCTCCTTGTCTCAAGGGTTGATATGCTGTTCGTTCTGCCGATCGGTTGTATGCTGAAAAAAACAGTAATTCAACAGATTGCCAGCCGGCAGCAAAAGACACAAAAAGTTTTTTAAAAGAACCAAAAAAACTTTTTTTTTATTAACTTTTTCTGTATTGGTATAAACTAATTATTCAGTCCAAAGGAAAAAAAAAAAAATATATATATATACAATTTCTTTTTACAAGATTTGAAAATTCATTTCAAATGTCTCTTGAATTCTAACTTCTCTCAGTTAACGGGTGACGACAGGTGGGAAGGAAAAAGGGGAGGAGTGGATTTCAGAAAACTTTGCTCCAAACGTAAAAAAACTTACGGGTGCAACTGCTTTAATAGTCATGGATGGCGTGGGTTTGGGGTTTATTTGATCCCCCTCTCGGCCAATCGTCTGACTTCATCTCAACGGAGATATAAATATTTGAATATGTCAAGAAATTTTTTTCCCAAAATTATTGAATTTGATATTAAATTATCAAATTCAATAATTTTGGTAAAAAAATTTCTAAAAAGACTGATATGCTATAAAACAACAGAACCAAACCATGCACTTTTAATATAAAGTAATCATCTTGGTTTAATTTTTGAAATTCTGATGGGAAGTTTGTAAAATAGGATTTCTTTTTTGTTTAATGGCCATCTAAAGATAAAGATCATCGATTATTTTATGTAAAATTTATATAGCAAAATAAATGTATGGTTAAAATTTGAAAAAGTAATTCAGTCAAATTTGTGTTTATTATCTGAAATGTAGTAAATTAATAATACATGAAAGAATGAATTAAAAATTCAATAAAATTGTAGAGTGGGGAAGAGACAGTCCATCATACACAATTGATTTTCCTTCTTTTTTTTTTTTTTTTTCAAAAAGGGACATATGTTGAACTTAGATTGCAAAAAAATTGAACAGCATGTTTTACAAAAAAAAAAAATTTTTTTTTTCTTGTATTTTACCAGGATCAATGGGAATTAGCCAATGCTTGGTACACCTCTCTGGCTTGTCAGCTGGGATGGCAACGTGTTCACGTTATTCACCAAGGCCAAATTTGTTCAACAGGTCAATAAATCTTGTTCGGAATATACATCACACTTCAAAAGAATCTCCGCCACTCCTGATTGTGCATGGGGCCTAAGTTGCTATCACCAGATATACGTCTATGTTTACCCCTTGGACATTCCTATACGGATTCAAGATAAAACCTACGAGAATGAGGTAAACATTTTATTTATCTTTTTGTTTGTTTTTTCTTTTTTTATCAGTAATTTTCTAATATTAATTTCATATCACCTATCTTATTTTTTTTTTCTTTTTTGGAAAATAGGTTTGATATTTGAGTGATTTTTTTTTTTTTTTTTTTTTTTTTTTTTTTACATTAAAAGTTTCATTAGTTTGTGAGAGATTGTTGCACCTAAGAATAAACACTACTTTCCTCAGTCCATCTGCACCTTAAAAATTGAACACATTTCTAACATTATTTTCAAGGGAAACCCTATTTACTTACTTCCTTTTCACTGTGGCTAGATAAAAAAAAAAACTGCCACTCCCTAACTGCATCAAAAGTGCGCACCATATTGTAGAAAGACACACACATATCATATATTTCGGCATATAAGGTGACCGTCAGATAAGACGAGATATAAAATTGAAGCAAATTTTAATAAATATAAGTATAAGACGACTACTAAATCACAAAACCATGTTTGTTTAGCCTAGGCTAGATATTGCAACACTCGGTATTTTATGAAATATTCTTTTTTAAAGATGATTTTTTAACTATAAGGGTCGTCTTATACGCCGAAATATACATTATATACATTGATTTTGTTGGGTGGAAAGAAATCCAATAAATTGCTAAATTATTCTATAAGAATATCATGTTGAGCAAATTTGTTTTTCATGGGAAATATAAAATTATAAAAAAATTGAAATCCTAAAAATATATCTACTTTATTATAATTACTAGACGTTTATCTTATTAAAAATGGACAAAAGTTATAGGCTGCTGGCTTAGAATGGGTGCTCTATCCCAAATTGATGGTGGTTGAATATGGGTAAATTTGTACTCATTTTTGCATTAACTACTAATCGATATTAATCCTTAGCTATGCATCAAAACAGATACCCTAATACTTGGTTTGCTGCACCTTATAGCAAAGGTTGGTATAAAATGTCAGCTAGATCTGCCCAGTAGTTTCTGAGAAAAGGTGGCATGGACGGACAGACAACCTAAGAGAAATATACTAATATATATATATATATATATATATATATATATATATATATATATATATATATATATAAAATGAAAATTACAATTACCAAAATGATCCAAGATGGTAAAATTAAAGTAAATTATAAATATTAAAGAATTAATATTTATAAAATTATCTCAGCCAGATATAAAAGCTCGATAATACCAAATAGGAAATAGAGCTTATAATATGAGCAAACAGTTAATGAAATATGTTAAAAAACACTTTGAAATGAGTTAAAAACATATTTAATCTGAAAATGAAACACTAGATAAATGGATAGTCCTTAATCCACGGAGTTTCGAAAAAATACTCTCCCTCATCAGAGAGTAGGAATTAGCAAAATGTGGGATCAGATTGTACATGCAGAAGTATTTGATGAAACAACAAATAAGTCAAAGATCTTACTTGAAAACAAAATAAGTTAAGCAGAGGGAATATGGTAAAGAAAAAGGTGATTACACATTAATGGATAGTCTGGTGGAAGATAAAAAATCCAGTGACGGTAAAATCCAAATGTAAAACTTCAAGAAAGTTAAAAGAATTTCCATTTGTACAAGTAAAATCCAAGGAAATCCCCTAATTGGAAGAAGATGGTCCATAATAATCCAAAGGCAGAAATCCATGGAATAATTCACAAAAATGTGTACAAGGAAAAAATAATATTAATAAAAGAAAAATAAGATGTGCTTTTCACTCTACTTTCGAGACATAACTATAAATAAAAAAAATCTGGGAAGATAAAGGAGAGAAAAAGGAGAGTATTTCTTCGAAACTCCACGGATTAAGGACTATCCATTTATCTAGTGTTTCCTTTTCAGATTAAATATGTTTTTAACTCATTTCAAAGTGTTTTTTAACATATTTCATTAACTGTTTGCTCATATATATATATATATAGTAATTTATAAAATATATATGGCGATTAAGCTACACTGAATATTCTGCGTTTCATCCACTATAGGATTCGTCAGGCTTATGCGCGAATTCTGTGGTTGTTTCTTGTTTTTATATATGTTGAGGATTTTTAGTTAGCCAATCAGCTTTCTAGTATCCACCGCGCCCCTTCCTATCAGCCAATGGGCATGCATTTTATCGAACAAAGGATCTGTTTTAGAACTAAACTAGCACCGCAAATTTACAAATCGATTTTTGGAGCTGAAGATAAAAAATCCCTAGCATAATTTAGGTACAAAGAGAAATGGAAATTATATACAGTGGTTTTATCCAGACGAGTTTTTGCTGTAAATGTTTTTATGGTGAGTGCTATGTTGAGCTCCAATCTTTGGTAGTATCAGAGTCGAGCACCTATTTTGAAAATGTAAAGAAAGATTAGTAGCACCTCTTTTGTGAGAAAGATGCTGTGGGAAAGAAATCATACCCAACTAGATTTTAAAGTCTACTTTGTATGCTGTCAACGCAGGAAAGAGTGCTAAAGGCAACCTCTCTAGTAGTAGGAAAGCCCTGATATAAAACCTGCGGCAACTGCTGCTTCCAATGACGTTGACTTGCTCTTTTTGGTTCAATGTGGCAGTTGTTTAGAGAGTGGGATTGTATCAGTGCAAAGTCTTTCCTCACTATAAAAAGCTTCCAGCACAGGCATTACTTAATATGCAATGGAATAGTAAAATGTTTTTGACTCCTAATGGGGTTATGTGACGAATGGATTCGCCAATCATTTTTATAACCACCAGCTGTGCTAAACAACCAATGAAAACCTTTCAAAATTATTATAAAAATTGTCGAATTTTGGATTCAATCAGTTCGCCGTTAACTACACCACGGATTGCATTTGATTCTTGACCGCCATTTTGGTTACTGATCTGAACTACGCCGCCACCTTTGTTCAACATAATGTCTCAAAACTTAACAGGTTATGGGCCCAGCCATCGTCTTTTCTTTTTCAGATCGGAATCTAAATTCGAATTGTGCCAGGTAAAACTTTTGGAATATCTAATGATTCGAAAACTACACAAAGTGATACAATCTCCAACAGAGAATCCTAATGACCCCGAATTTCTCTAAAAGAACGCGACTGTTTTGCAGAACTGATTCAATATGCTTAGACGATAGAAGTCTGTCTCTGATTATAAGAGACGCATTGGATGATGGACGGAAAGCATTGAACGTATTAACTACGCCACGGACCGCATTTGATTCTTGGCCGCCATTTTCATTACTGCCAATTACTGATGTGAACTACGCCACCATCTTTGTCTCAAAACTTAACAGGTTATGCGCCCAGCCATCGTCTTTTCTTTAACGGATCGGAATCTAAATTCGAATTGTTGCAGGTAAAATTTCTGGGATATCTCAGGATTCGAAAACTACACAAAGTGATACAATCTCCAACAGAGAATCCTAACGACTCCAAATTTCTCGAAAAGAACGCAACTGTTTTTGTAGAACTGATTCAATGCTTAGATGATAGAAGTTTGTCTCTGATTATAAGAGACGCATTGGATGACGGACAGAAAGCATTGAACATATTAAGAGAACATTATTTATCAAAAGGGAAACCGAAAATTATATCACTATATACAGAACTAACGTCTCTGAAATGTAGTGAGGATAAAACTATTACAGACTACGTTATAAGGGCAGAAACAACCGCCAATGTCTTAAAACTCTCAGGTGAAATAATAAGCGATAGCTTGTTGATATCAGTGACTCTCAAGGGACTTCCAACCGATTTTAAACCATTTACAACTGTTATAACTCAGAAAGACAAACCCATAAATTTCAGCAAATTTAAAGTGGCATTGCGCAGTTACGAAGAGACTAAGCGTATGCTCGTGGACAATAATAACTCCAGCAATATTATGAAGTTCAAAAATGCTTCTCGAAAGCAGACACCACCAAATTACGCACCTCACCGCAACGTGTTCCCCAAAAGTAATTTTCCCAAGAAAAAGAATAAAATTATCTGCTATAATTGTGAACGACCCAACCACAAAAGTTTCCAATGTCGATATAAACACTCTAAAATGGACTCCGTAAAAAACGTTGAGAACTTTGAGGAAGAACATACATTTCTATTCACATGTAACTTTGACAATACCACAAACGGTAAAAATCTCCTTGTATACTGTGGTGCAACAGCACACGTTATAACGAAGGAATCTGATTTTATTAATTTTGATTCAAATTTTAATCCACAAAATCATTTTGTCGAACTTGCCGACGGTAGTCAAATAAATGATATAGTCTTGAAAAGAGGCGATGCTAAAATATCCCTAAAAAATAATAAAGGTGAAATCTGTAACTATTCTAAAAAATGCTCCGTTTATACCTACATTTAAACAAGATATATTTTCCGTGCAGGCTGCAATTAAACAAGGCGCGAATATAAAAATTGGCCAAAACAAGTCAAAATTGATATACCCCAATGGAACTGTATTTGACATTAAAGAAAATGGCCAACTATATTATTTAAAAAGTATGGTTCCCTCAAAAACTACCTGTCACGACTTGGAAACCTGGCATAAAATTCTAGGACACTGCAATATAGCTGATATTAAAAAATTACCAAATGTAGTCGAAGGCATGAAAATAATACCTTCAGACTATCTTCCAAATTGTGATGTGTGCGCACAGGGGTAAATGACAAAATATATAAGCCGAACGCCAGACAAAAAAAGCTACGAAAATTCTCTCACTTGTGCATTGTAACTTAGCAGGTCCGATCAGCCCGATGGGGAGAAATAATCTAAGATACATTTTGAATTTTATTGATGATTTTTCCGGTTTAATAGTTTATTTTCTAAAAAACAAATCCGACACTATCCTCGCCACTAAGAAATATTTAGCTGATATTGCCCCGTACGGTTCAGTAAAATGTATTCGCTCAGACAATGGGACTGAATTTACTAGTAAAGACTTTGAACTTCTATTAATTAACTACCGTATTAAACACAAGAAATCTGTGCTGTATTCCCCCTTCCAAAATGGCACCGCTGAAAGGGCATGGCGAACCCTTTTTGAGATGACAAGATGCCTACTTATCGAATCGAAATTAGCGCATAGTTTATGGGTGTACGCTTTAATGGCAGCAGCATATATCAGAAATAGATCATTCAATAAGAGACTAGGAAAAATGCTGTATGAAGCGTTTTGCGGTGTAAAACCTAAAATGAACAGAATGCATCTATTTGGTTCTGATTGTTTTGCATTTATAGAAAACACCAGTAAACTAAATACTAAAAGCGAAAAAGGTATTTTCTTAGGTTACGATAAAAACCTACTAATCTACTTTCCAATCCAAAATGCCATAAAAAAGGTTAGATGTGTAAAATTCAATGATACATTAAATTTAAAAAATGGCTTCTTTTTGCACGCATTATACCAATATATTAATAATTCTTTTTGACCAATGAGAATAAAGACAAATTCCCCCCCCTAAAAAAAAAGAAAAAAAAAACAATTATCTTATTGGTTTAATTTATTTGTTTATTTTTATTTATTTATTTTTCTTTCCTTTTCTCAAGTCAAACCAAAATTGAATCCAAAAGGATTTTTCCATTATATCAAAAAAAAGGGGGGGGAGGTTGTAAAATGTTTTTGACTCCTAATGGGGGTATGTGACGAATGAATTCGCCAATCATTTTTATAACCACTGGCTATGCTAAACAACCAATGAAAACCTTTCAAAATTCAATCAGTTCGCCGTTAACTATGCCACGGACCGCATTTGATTCTTGGCCGCCATCTTGGTTACTGCCAATTACTGATGTGAACTACGCCGCCATCTTTGTTCAACATAATATTTCAAAACTTAACACACATTTTGCAATGAGTGTGTATCTCGATAACAAAAAGGTTGGCTTTAGCCTAAAATGGCAAACGGACATTGAAAGAGGACTGATGCAAATACAGGCGTCAATGACAATAAGGGCTCTGGAACTTCCAGGGTCTGGCTTGGTAGGTGTTCGGGGCACCACAGCTTGGACCCGGTCATCAGTGAATGTGCAGGACTATAGAAAGTTCATAGAAGTGACCGTCTGGCACGTGCTGCTAGTTGCGCTCATGTTTGCGTCATTTGAGCCAGAGATATATTAAGTAATGGCAATACTCGAGAACGAGCTGCTGCCATCATAAATAGCGTATATGTAGCATAATTGGGTGTGTATAAAATGTATAGTGTATCTTTAAATATATGCATAAGTGTACGGATCGTATTGTCTCTTAGTGTTCATGTAAATGTATGTTTGTTAGTGAAAGGGTTCCCAAACTATGGCCCACAAGCTATATCCAAAGTCTTTAATCCAGTCCATGGAGCTCTTATGGAAAACGTAAAAATATTCAGGAAAAAAATTTATTATTTTTTATTTTTTTTTTTTTTATGAAAATCTGTAAAAAAAAAAATAGTGTAGTGTTTTTTTTTTTTTTGTGTTTTTTTATTATTTTTTTTTGTTCATTTTTTGTTCAGAAAATGATTAAAAGGTTTTGAGGAACCAGTTTCAATAAAAATCAAAACAGTATAAAAAACGTCATTTTTTTCATTTTATTTTAATTTTATTTTGACCTATATAGTTCTAATAAGTCAGCAATATTCAGGGCAAGTTGTGAGAAAAAGGTCTAGTAGACTCGCATACTGGCCGACATTGTCAGGCACACGGGTGGGTTCGTGAACAATCTGAGTGAGGTCATAAGCAATGGAGAAATCATGACAGAACCTCCCATCATCAGTCTTGTTTGAGTGGGCCAACCATTCCACATTGTGAACATTGAAGTCTCCACATATGTGAATGTTAGCTGAAGGATAAGCAGATAGGACTTTGTCAATTTTCTCACATATGCTTTTAAAGATAGTAAATCCGCTGTTGTGGGGGCGATAGAGAGTAAATATAAATGCAGTAGTGTGAGCTAGTGCAACCCGGAAGCACATATAGGAAAAGTTAGGATCTTCTCTGGAGATGTCCCTACCACATGGAAAGCCATCTTTAATATAGACACATATTCCATGCCCATGGGGATCTTGGGGGTCAGATTTAGAAGTTAAGTTAGAGTATCCTTTAATTACGAACTCATCTAGGGAAATAGCTGCCCAATGCCAGTTTCACTTAAAAATAAAAGGTCCGGTTTAGTCTCCTGTAATTGGGTTTCAAGCTCTGGAAGGTTAGAACGTGGACCCCTGATGTTCGAGGAGACATGGTAGTAGGGGTCTGCGTTGGAAGTTGGAGATCCGGGATAATCGTGTATTTTTTTCTTGAAACTTGTCATGATGGAATTTTGGAATTTGTCGACCAGGTCGTCAGACTTGCTTAGAGCAGGACAGAGAAAACTAAGAGAAAAAGAAACGAAGAAATTTTTTTTTTTTTTTTTTTTTTTGTAGGACATAAGATAAAGCCATAACAATTACCCACTAATATGGCATCGAGAGGCCCCACCAGAAGCTACTGCATGGTCCAGAATCCATTCACCAAATGGCAATACAACAGCCCCAGTACTTTGCGCCTGCTTATAGGACAGCCTCCTTGGTGGTTAATCCAAGGTTCGGGTCCCTGTCTATCAGGTGGATAACGTCGGCCCAGATAAAATGTTTACCTCCAGCACCCTTACTAGTGACATGGCTACAAGGATAGACATAGAAACAGAAAATTTCCGCCGTCTCTGCCAACTGTTCGCGCGAAATACTGCCAACCTAGAATACAGCTTTTTCTTCTCCCTTTGTCAGAAAAATCACTCATTAAAAAAATGAGGACTGAGGGACAAATAAAGAGAAGCGAGAGTAACAGGAGCTACCGATAACGTATCCACAATACGTTTTCTACTCTCCATTTAAAAAAAAAAAAAAAAAAAAAATTAAGTATTGTATTTAATAAAATTCCAACTGGCGTGCTTAAGGGAAAGTATGGTGATAGATGCCCCTCTTACGAACTAAAAATGAATACAATTTCCTAATCTATTTTTGCAATCAGCTTAGGAAATGTAATAAACAACATTTATGGACGAGAAAACGCTAGGATTAAATAAAACAATCAGAAAATAAATATATACATTTAATACTGAAATAAAATGTAGTTAATATTTGAATCTAAATATAAAAAGATTAATATAGAAGTCACTTATCTCGACAAAAGAGATCCGTCTCCAGAATGCAAACTGTTGAAAAAAGTTTTAGTATTAAAAACATCAGCGTTCCAAAGATTTTTTTTTTCCTTTTAAATTAACCGTTAAAAGAGAAGCAAGATAATATTCTGGACTAATTGCGTTTTAGGAAACTTGCGATATAAAAGAAAAGCGGGAGGGGGGGGGGTGTCTTCCGAAAGTCATCTGGTGACGTTATAAGTAATTGCGAGATAAAATGAAAGCAGGATTGAGGGATGGGGTCTGAAAAAAAATATAATGGTTAAGCCTATGCTATCTTTAAGATCGACTTGGTAGATAAATAAAAACTATTTACTAACAAATGTACTTTGTTTCAACCCTATGCTCTAACTACGGAGCTAATCGCATGTGGTGCATAGCGGTTCATTTTTATTCTAATGGATGCAATTATTGTTCTGTATTTAAAAAAGAATTTCTTTATATTTTACATCAAAAGTGATTTTAAGTGTGGAAGATTTTCTAATTCTTTACTCGATTTTGCTCCATAACCCAAAAAAAAAAAACAGAAAATTAAAAGAAAGTTTAGAGGAAGAAAATTAAGCTGAAAGAAATCTATTATTTTATCCAAAAGAAAATTGTCTTCAAATTCAATGTTAAAAAAAAGTACTTGTTTTTATTGGAATCCTTTGAGATGAGTAATTTTGTGTTTATTTATTTATTTTGTTATCCTCATCTTCATAATTGTTGTTTCGACCAACTCATCCTCTGGCTTTCTTCAGGTAATTAACCAGGACAGGATAGGAATGTTGAGCTTGTAAATGTATCCCTAGTAACTACTGCCTTTCAGAGTTGTTGTTGTTTCACCACGTTTTTGCCAATTAATTCTCTGGCCTGCATTGGTGAGAGTTCCAGGTGAGCATTGTCTGCGGTTTAAATTTTATCCAACAAAAATGAAGAGTATAACAATCCACAAAAAAAAAAAAAAAGAAAAATAAACGATACTTGTCATAAACCAATCTCATTGGTATTCAAACTTACTCCATTTGGTTATAGTCAAGGTCGTCTGCTATTTTTTACTTCTGGTTTCTGCTGTCCATTTGGCTGGATAATTAAACATGGTCAACTGAACAAGAAAAATATTCCTAACATGGGGAAAAGGAGTAGAGTGGCTCTCACATTATCCTAGATAAAAATAATCTTTAATCAAAAAGTACTATATCTTGCTTATTATCATTGTTCCATCCATGAATCAGAAACTGGAATTGAAAAAGACAGTCTTGGTTTTAACCTTTCATTCCAATAATCATTTTCAGTTTTCTATATTATATTTCTCTTGGTTTGTCTGTCCGTTCCACTTTTTCTCAAAAACTATAGGACCAGTCTTGCTGAATTCTGTCATTGTGTGCTGTTGTTATTAACTTTTACAACCTCTATTAAAAATGCTTACTTTAAATGAATAAACTCTTTTTTTATCTATAAGAAAGATTATTTTTAGGATAGAATTTTTTCGATTTTCAATATTATCGGATGAATTTCTGCACAAAACATGTCTAAGAACTCTGCCAGATATATAAATTAGTTTTGTGTAAAATTTGAAAAAGATATGCTCAGCCGTTTTGGAACCTATAAGGAAGGAACTCTCTCTCTCTCACACACACACACAGTGACTTTTATATAATAGATTTTTCTTAGTTTGTCTGTCTGTTCCACTTTTTCTCTGAAAACTACTGGACCAATCTGGCTGCATTGTGTGAGTCTGTGCTGTTGTTACAGTCGCGTAGCAACTATTTTTGCCACCCCAGAGTGGTCGTAAGATTCCCCACCCTTTCCCTTCGCTCATTGGCTGCTGATAATCCATTAACTTTCAAAATTCCAGAAAGTCCTCAAAATATTTATTTTCTATGGAATTACAACCAAGGATCTAAAATCCGTTTAAAAACAGTTATTACACACATCAAACACAAAAACATATTTTGACCTTAAAATTTATTTTGGTATAAAATTTCAGATATTTTTTTTTTTTAATGTTTTCTATTTTTACCCCCTCAAAATGCCGCCTCCTGTTGCATACCACCTAGGACAGACCCCCCCCCTCCTCCCTTTGCAATACCACTGTGTTCTTACTAACTTTTACAATCGCTATCTAAAATACTGCTAGGTGTCCTTACTTTAAATGAATGAACTACTGCTATGTACTATCTGCACAGCAAGACTCCAGCTGTTTGCGTGATGAGCTGCTGTCCAGATGCTCTGTTGGAATTTTTATCTGGTATAGCTTTTGAACTAAAAAAAAAAAAAAAATCTGTTTGGCATTTTCTGGATGTTTATATAAACAGCCAGAACATGCTGAAGCGCTTAACCAATCAGAATGTTTAAAAAGCAGACAACAACATTGCTTTTTAGATTGACTAAACTTTGTAATTCCTAGTAGACAGCCAATAATTTAAGAAAAATGATTAACCCCAAAATAAATTTTATAGCTGCAGGACAGACAATTCAGTCTCCCAAAACATTGATTCAATTTTGCTAGGACAATAAATTCATTAAAAAAAATAAATAAATAAAATAAAACAAACAACAAAAACCGCAGAACATGTTTCTTTTTCTTCATCATATTCTAAGACTAAACTAAAAAAAAATTTGTCTGGTGAACATAAAAACAAACTATTTTTTTTTAACCCAACCCCAACGTAGTTTTCTTTTTTTTTTTTTTTTCATGGCAGTATTTGTACCATTAACAAAAAATACACAACAACAAAGAAATATTGTGAAAATTGTTACTATCTATAAAAATTGTTACATTCTTTTTATTGTAAAGAAAAACAATTTATTTAAAAAAAATGTTAACTTTCTTGTGATATTCATTGTCATGAACAAATAAAAATACTGTGAGTGATTTTTTTCTTGTTATTGTTTGTTATTTTTTATGTTTGTAATTTTTTGTTTATTTTTTTATTTTTTTGTTTGTTTTTGTTTGTTACTTTTTTGTTTGTTACTTTTTTTGGCTGTTACTTTTTTTGGTTGTTACTTTTTCATTTTACAAAGTTATCTAATTTTAATTTGGATATAGATTCATTTTGATTCAGTCTTTTCTGTCTGTTCGCGTAAACAGACAAAAGATGCCTAACAAAACATTGATTTAACTTTGTTCAAAATATGAACAGGCTTCTTCCATAGGAGGAAGTTTCATGGGAATATGAAAATCATAAGCCGTCCTCAGTCGCATGTATATCCCAGTAAAGGGAGATGACAACATTAGGTTTTGGCAGTTATTGCAGGGTGGTGTTGAAATCCTATATACAGCACCTGCTATTCTGAGACTGACCAAGCTCAACATTGCTAAACTTCGGTGATGTGTGTGTCAACGTGATTATACCATTCAAAATATATCATTACCTTAATTTTTTTTTTTTTTTTTTTTTTTTTTAAGTTCTTTATTATTAGATGTAATTATATTTTGGTTTAAATTAGGGACACTTGAATATTGCATTTTTATTAAGACCTTATTACATCTGTGTGTGGTTTAAAAGTTATTAAGGACTATTTTACATAATTCCTAGAGGATGCTTGTACAAACATTTACACAGTAGTAAATCAAATAGTATCTCCCCTTCCAATTGTTCCTATTTACTTGCCTCCCCATGAGGGCAGAGTTAGACACAAGGTCGGTTTTTAATATGGGGAATATCCAGCTCCCCAAAACGGGGCACTCTGGATAGGAACAAAAATAAAAATTGCCTCAGTCATGAAGGATTTCTCCTCCACTGACGGCGGACAGAAAAGGTGGAGTGTAGCATCAAAACAGATACTACACTTGATCTTGTCTCGACTGGAGGTAGACAGCAAGTAATTATGGTTATTACACACTCTAGATGCAGAAAATAAATAAACTTGCACTGAAGACAGACTTATTATTGCTTCTATGGTAGTAGGAACTTTCTCTCTTATCCATCTGCTAGAATCTGCATAGATATCACTGAAGGCACACCAGGAAGATCACTTGTGATAATCAGCTGCAAATCTATGGGCATAAAAAAAAATTACTGATCAGTGGTTCCTGTATGTGAACTGCAATTATTTTTGGAAAACTCAGTGTTATGGCCAAGTTATAAGACATTTGGCAGTCAGGAACCTGAATTTCGAACGGGGGGCCCATTATTTAATGTACAATCTAGCCTCATGGTTTCCAAGCTGTGTATAGGTTCCCTAAGCTTGATATAACGATTTCCAAGTTCAAAAAAGATACACCTGAAAAGGGTTTGAGGTTACATCAGCTGAAACATAGTAAATATATAAGTAAATTATCAGAGTATATATTTTATGAAATATTTCTATATATAAAATAAAATACCTCTTTAGTTTATATGTACAACAGATCAAGAATTAAGCAAATTTTATTACATTTCGTACATCATTAAAAATCCATTTCTTTTTCTTATTCATCTTTTCTTTTTCTTTTTCTCCCCCCCCCCCCCCCCGTCAATTATCTTTCCTTATTCAACATAATGCTCTCTGATGAGAAAAAAAATATATAGAATGAATAAAACCTTTAAAAGAAGTAATTGGGTGCTATCAAAGATAGTAATCTAATTTCAAATCACCTGGGGGGGGGGAAGAATTACTGACGCAAGAAAAAGAATTGTACAATAATTTCCCACACTCTTTATCTGTGCCTAAACCTAAATGTAGATTCCATGAACCAACATTCTTTCTTAGAACTGCATGCCTGTGGAACTCTCTTCCGATTGCCTGCTTTCCAGCTGACTACAATCTGATTGTCTTCAAGTCCAACATAAACAAGTTCTTGATGAACCGTCCCCCTAAGTAATCCAATTTACAAAATTCCCACTACTTATGTTTATTATGCTTAATCACATTGATTAATGTATACCGATTAACTCTTATTCTCGAGTGGCCTCCAGGGGTGATTCCTGTGTAAAAAAAAAAAAAAAAAAAAAAAAAAAAATTGAAAAATGTTGTTAAATGTTGTTTACATTGAAATTTTATCAAAATATCCCCAAATAAATGGGTGCTTATGCAGTATTGGACACAAGTGAAAAAATTACATAGGTGAAAATATCAGTGGCAAATAAATTAACAGGAAAACTCTTACGTATCAGGTAAAAATAGGTATCTACACCAAAAATTAACATTGTAGTTGATTTTTCTTAAAAATAAAAATCAGTTTTATTATATTTTGCTGACTTGCAATTGATAATCTTGTAAATTAGGGGGAGATAAGTCAATCTATCATGCAACTAAGTAACAATGAATGCTGGATCAGCAAAATACGAAAACTGATTTTTATTTATAACTAGCAGGGGTACCCGGCGTTGCCCGGGTGTTTGTAGGTGTAAAAGATAAAAAAAAAAAAGTGTGAGGCCCGAACCTGTGACGAACGCAAAGGTGGAAAAGAAAGTGAAATAAAACGTGACATTTTACCGCTATGGGAAGTGAAAAGCGTTGAAATTTAGCAATGTCAATCAAAAACTGGACTTGGCAGAAATGAACGTTGGCTGGAGGGAAAACCAACTCCCCACAAAAAGGGAGTGTCCAAATGAATAACAATTGTCTGATATGAGGGGGTTTCTCCCCCAGATTGATCAAAGCTGATTGCTTTCTGGACGTCCCGGTAGAAAAAGGTCGGGTAGCTGCTTTTGCTTTCGACTAGTTTTGCTTTTATATGAAAAAGCCGACCAAACATGCGAGAGGAAGGAATAGCGTAAATTCTATAAAAGTCAATGTAAATAAATGTAGAGACGACGTCCGTTTGCAAATCGTAGATATTATGATCTAGGGAGTATATAAAAAGTTGTAAAGAATAGTAACACCCCACCCCCTGGAAAAAGTCTTTATTGGACATACAAAAACGCGCATTTGCCTTTTATATATATATATATATATATATATATATATATATATATATATATATACTAGCGGGGTGGGGTACCTGGCATTGCCCGAGTGTTTGGAGGTGTGTGTGTGGTCGGGTGGGGGTGTTAATGAAAACCTAAGAATAATCAAAGTAAAAAAAGAAAACAGAAAAACGAACGTTAAAACTTACTAAAGAATAGTAACACCCCTACCCCCCACCCCCGAGATCCCTGGCAGAAAAAGCCTTTGCTGGACATACAAAAACGCCGCAGCCGTTTTGTCTTTTATATATATGGATTAAACTTCTACTTGATTAATGCAGTCCTGAATTTTTTAGATGAGTTATAAATGTTTGTATTGTTTTGATTGTTTGGACAATTATTCTCATTTCGGGTGTTGTTGGCACAGCATTTCAATTTTTTTTTTTTTTTTTTTTTTTTTTTTTTTTTTTTTTTCATGAACTTTGTGCATCGTATAACATGTTTTATAACACCCAAGATGAGAATAATTGTTTTTTTTTTTTTTTTTTTTTTTTTTACGTAGGCAACACCACATTATCAAGGCCAAGAGGCCACTCAAGGATAGGGGTTAAAGAGTGTTCAGTAGAAATTGGACAATATAGTAATCATTAGTAATGAAAATTTGGTAAATTTGATAACTTATATGGAACGGCTCATCAAGAACTTATTTACGTTCGACTTGAAGACAACCATATTGTAGTCAGCCGGAAAACGGAAGACAATTCCACAGGCATGCAGTTCTAAGAAAGAAGCTTTGTTCATGGAATCTACATTTAGGTTTAGGCACAGATAAAGAGTGTGGGGAATTATTGGTAGTGTTTTCAGCTAATCTAGTGTTTCTTGTGAAAGTTTGGCGAGGAGGGACCATAGATTGAAGCTCAGTCGAACACTTTCCATGAAAATAACGATAAAGCAGAGACAAACTCGCAACATCTCTTCTGTGAGATAGAGGTTGCAGCGAAGAGAAAAGGACATCTCCCACCAGGCCACGAAGTCTATTTTGAACTCTTATAAGGCAAGATAAGTCCTTTCTAGCAGCTCCTGCCCAGATGTGGTAACAGTACTCCATCCTTGGGCGTACCTGGCTCTTATATAGATAGAGAATTGCATTAGCAGTGAGATATCTACTCGAGCGATAGAAGGATCCCACCATTTTTCCAGCAGCCTTGGCAACGGATTTAGTGTATTTCAGATCAGGAGTAAAGGTCAGGCCCAGAAGCTTGTCAAAACATGAGACCTCCCTAAGACGAGAGCTATTCATTCAAAACAATACAAACATTCTACTTGATTAGTTTTCCTAAATTTTTGGTGTGGATACTTAATTTTGCATGATGCATAAGTTTATTGAAGGGTTTTTTTTTTTTTTGGTTTGTTTTTTTGTTACTTTGAATGCGATTTTCACTTGTGTCCAATATTATATAAGCACCAATAAATTAAGATATCACAAGTTGAAACTGAAGTGAATTTCACTATATTTATTCGTTTTTGCACTAGTATGAACCTTTTCGGTGATGATTATTCTATATCTAATATCATGTTCTATTTTAATTTTAAAATATCTGAGTTTCAAGGTTTTTTTTATGTTTTTTTTTTTTTCAAATCTAAATCTGCTTGGCTACTTAAGAGATGGACTCCTGTTAATGGCTTTTCTGGAAAAAACTTGCTTCCCACTGACCGCAAGAACTGGAGTGATGAAAATGGAGAAGGATACTACACGAAAGAAAGTTTTGAGTTGCCTTCCCAATACTGGGAATGGGAAGGTGATTGGATTGTGGATGAAAATTTCCGTGGACATTTGACCGACCGAGGGGTAAGTATATCACTATATGATTATATTTAGTGGTTTTCCTACGCAGAATAAATATTGAAAGTGACGTCATAGAAAGCTATCACAATACAAGAAGTAGAAATATGCTAGTGTAGAGACAGAATACAAAAGCGATTTTTTTTTCTTCATTTTTTTTTTCATTTTTTTCCCCCTTTTTCTTTCTTTTTTCTTTTTATACCTTTTTCTTTCTTTTTTCTTTTTATACCTTTTTCCTTTATTTTTCCTTATATTCCCTATTCCCTTTTTTCTATTTATTCCCTTCCAAATATTTCACACTCCTATATTTTTATTGTCATCGAAATCTGTGAAATTGCCCAGGAGGAAGCTTCACATGCCTCCATGCAGTAACTTAGTCCAAAATATATATATTACATTACATTCTAGAGAACCTACTGTTTTTTTGTTTTTTTTTATAAAATTATTTTATATAAACTTCTTTCCAGTTAACGAAACAAAAACATTAAGAAATTTACATGCAGGGTTTGAACTTGCATATCACATCATGAAAAAAAAAAACACGTAAATTTTCAAGTCTTATAAAATTCTGTGCAGTTAATGAAAAAAAAAAAATTAAGAAATTTACGTGCAGAGTTTGAACCTACAGACCACGTCATGCAAAAAAAAACTTGCTATCAACTTACCTACAGTTGAATTTTCACGGCCTGTTCTTTTATTATTGTTGCTCAACGACAACATGGAAAAAATGGCTTTACCAATGATAGATGAATTAAAATAACAGTTTTGATTATCGATTATCATCGGGGGGTATTCTGAGACAAAACTTAACTAAGATCACTCCCAGACTTATACATTAAAGTTTAGTAAATTTGAAAGAAAATCTGTTCAGCTGTTTCAGAGTCTATAAAGAATGAACTCGCACACACACACACACACACACACACACACACACACACACACACACAGTTGCATTTATATAACTGTAGATATATATATTCGCAAAATCAAAACAGCTAAATATAAAATGAGAACATCACATGGTGTATTTCCTTATGCGTTACTATTGTTTTGTAACTATTTGGACAAATTCAAACATATCATTTAAAAATATTCTACAATAGCTACTCTTCAGACAGCGATATACATTTGTCATACATATATGAATACATTCATAATCCCTATTTTAAGGAATTAAGCAGTTGGACTCGACTCTATACCATTTTTATAATCTTATTTTATTTTTAAATTCTTATTTCGCCATCTGAAGAGTGGCTATTGTGGAATATTTTTAAATGATATATCTGAGTTTTTCCAAATAATTATGAATGAGTTGTAACGCATGAGGAAATGAACCATATGATGTTCTCATTTTATATTTTGTTGTCTTTAAATCTTTATAAAGAAACCTTTTTTCAAGGATAGATTTTAAACTCTTCCGACTTAAGGTTACTAATACTGCAATCTAAAGGTACATTCCAAAAATTTTATTTAAGTTTCTTTTTAAAGATTTTTAAGCGGTCTTAAATTTTTGATCAGGAGTGTATTTTTGCAAAGATCAAGACAAAAAAAATATAAAATGAGAACATCATATGGTGTATTTCCTCATGTATTACAACTCATTCGTAACTATTTGGAAAAATTCAGATATATCATTTAAAAATATTCCACAATAGCTACTCTTCAGATGGCGAAATAAAAATATTATATGATTGCTCGATTGTGAAACCTGAAAATCATGAAGCTTAATTAATTGAATCAATTAATTTTGACTTTGATTTTATTGGTGTTTGAAAATCATCAGAATTTTAATATACTAAAAAATTTTGATTTAAAAAAAAAAAAAAAAAAATATATATATATTAATAAGGTGTGTGTATGTATGTATGTATGTATATATATAGTTATCCACATACAGTACGGTTTCGTATATCACAACTCATCAAGACATTGTTGTGTGCCGCATTGATGAGTTGTGATACAATGAAACAGTTCTATATGTGGATGACTATATATATATATATATATATATATATATATATATATATATATATATAGAATCTGTGGAATTATAACTACGGTCAAGGCTTCCTTCAGTCTTGACAGACTATGGATACCCACTGTAAGGGTGCCTGCGCATGAAATTTGTGTGGCAAGAGTTGCGCAATCTCCAACCATGCCTCTCCTGAGTCAACATTGTTGCATACCAGTGGCAAGTTGAGGTACAAGACGACTGGAAACAATGCCGAGATAAGCGGAGAGCACATACAGCGCCTAGAATTCCCAAATGGTCACCCATCTGGTATTAGCCAGGCTCAACATTGCTTAACTTCGGTGATCTGACGAGAACCGGTGTGTCAATGTGATTATGCCGTATAATTATGTAACTAAGGTAGTCAATTAGGATCTATAAAATGCTCACAATTTTAGACTACAGTCACAAAAATAAGTTGTCTATTTTAATGTTTGAGTATTCTTTCTTTTATTTTTTTAATCTATTTTTTTTTTCTGCAATTTTTGTTAAAGTACAACTATTCAATTTTATTTTCACAATTTGTTCAAATACAAATTTATTTTTATGACTATTTTTCTTGTGAGATGACCAAACATCAAAATAGTGATTGTTTTTTTATGCCACTGCAGACTAATTAACATGGCTGAAACCCATAATGATGTCAAGCATGAAGTTAAATTTTAAATTAAAAAATAAAAGAACTACTTATTTTTTTTTTTTTATCAAAATGTGCAAACATTTGAAAACTTTATGAATATTAATTTATCAAAAAATTTAAAAAAGGTGCTCGCTTAGAATTACACTTATTAAAAAAAAAAAATCTTTCTGTGTACTCATCACAGAACAAAGATATCATATTCCAAAAATCACATAACTTGACCAAGTAGGTATTTGTATTTTTTCTTTTTTTTTTTTTCCTAAGAAATCAAATTTTTTGACGAAGTTAGGAACAGGATTTTTGGTCAGCCACGTTTTTTGATCCAGCATAAGGTGGGTGGGTGGGGGGCTCAATTTGAAACATCAAGATCAAAATCAACCTTATGATGAATACATTTAATCTTAAAATCAGTAAAAAAAATCGTAAATTTTTATTTCCTTAGTTAAAAAAAACTACTTGATCACTCTACATGATTTTTGGAATATGACCCCTTCGTTCCATGACGAGTATGTACATCATAATGATTTTTCTGTATTTTTTTTTTTTTTTTAAATAAGTGTAATTCTAAATAAGCATATAAAATATTTTGTTCATAGTATTTGCTTTGAAATAAACTTTTTTTTCTTTTTTTTTCAATTTAAGTAATTGAAAAAAAAATTTTTTTTCATTAATAACTTCATAATTTTAAAAGTTTTACAAGCTAGGCCTTATAGAAAAATTTAGAACAATGGCCTATTCATAAGTGCAAAATGAAATTAAAAAGTCTACCATTTCTAAGAAAGATATTTTGATTCAGTTTGAGCTTTATATTCATTAAACAAAATAATCCATGAAAATATAACAAAATTGATTTTTAATTATTTTCACATGGAAATCTTTGAATTCTCATGCTTTGGAGAGCAAAATATCTTGAAACAAGATGGATGCCGTAAAATCTGTGACATGATGATTCATGCCCTGTTAAGAATCAATATGTCAGCATGAGTCAGACTTTTTGGAATGTTCTTAGTTCAAACCAGCAAAAACAAAAATAATGACATGGATATTTCAAGACTCTTGTCTGATTCTAAAAGGCTTGAACGTTTCTTGAACAGAGTGAGATTTTTCATTGTATTCATAAATTATCAAAAAGAAGTTTTCATATTCTCTTGTAAAAGTGCCATGTTTAAAATATCTGTTATATATATAAAAATTTTGATATTGAAAATTTATTCAAATTTAAAAAAAAAAACTTTCTAAAGCTATAAGGAAGGTATACAAAATTTTAATTATTCAACAAGGAATACAAATTAAACAAGAAAAAAAACCTTATTCCATGGAGTTTCAAAGAATGCAATCCTTCTCATCAGAGGGTTAAAGTTTGCAAAATATACATTAAATTTTGCAGGTTAATGCATTACAGGAAACAATATGAAGTTCATCATATTTGCATAAAAAAAAAGTCATTTAACAGTTTGAGTCAGTATGAAGGGATTCAAGGGGATTGAGGAAGCAAGAAACAGAAAAAAAGGGAGAAAAAGAATCTGTTAAAAATCCAATGGGAGAGATGGTAAAATCCAGAACAGGAAAAATCTGAAATGGGTTAAATTCTGTGGATCTTGCTTGCAGCTTGTTTTCATTGATCAGGTGATTCCATCTTTTAAAAAAGAGATGACAGGTGGATATATATATATATATATATATATATATATAGGCATTGCTCGGAGGTTTAGGAATCAGGGTGGAGAGTTGTATGTTTTGGTTTTGATTCTAGCTGATACCACCCAAATCATATATGTTTTTAGTTTTGATCTCCCGACTATATGTTAGGTTCAATATAATAATCAATAGAGAATTGTCGCTATAATAATGAATACATAATCTGCATGAATTAAAATATCATATTTAAGCATATCTTACAACCGGGCAATACCAGGCGGTCTGCTAGTTATAAATAAGTTTGATCAAAATCCATTACATGACCGATTATATTAATTTAGTTGCATGCAGAAAGTGGGTGGAAGCTTTTCATAAAAATTCCAATGCCTCAGATTTTTGTGATATTTTAACATGTATTCGTCCTCAATAAATATTCCTTAAATTTCGGTTTCTTGGGATTATTTTTAAGGATTTTTATAGGGGCATAAGATAGGCACAACTTTGTATTGGAAAATTCAAATATTTTTGATTTATGACAATTTTAACATAAGTCTTAAATTTTAGATATTTTCTATAATCGGTCATGTAATGGATTTTGATCAAACTTATATTAAATAAGAATTCTAAACAGAAGGTTTAGTTTTATATCTTGATTTTCATCTTCATAAGGGACATAAAAGTGGTGTGAAACTATTCTTTTCAGGGAATTAATTTTACTCATACTGAGTTTATTCTTCTAGTGTGTATGTGTGTGTGTATATATATATATATATATATATATATATATATATATATATATATATATATTCAAGCAAATATTATTAAATACAACGGAGACATTTTGTCTTATAATTCTTTTTTTTAATTTTTCAATTTTTCGTATTGTCTTTTTTGTTTCAAAATCAAAAATATTAATAAAGGATCCATACATGTTGCTGTTACGAGCG
This sequence comes from Euprymna scolopes, assembly GCF_053919585.1. Lineage (NCBI taxonomy): Eukaryota > Metazoa > Mollusca > Cephalopoda > Sepiida > Sepiolidae > Euprymna > Euprymna scolopes. Next base: position 27,079,837 of record NC_136491.1, on the reverse strand, counting down.
CTTTCGATTCGTCCACGAATCATCATCAGGTGTTAAAAATACAGGATTGCGAAAATGAGGATTAAAAATGAAAACTAAAATATATATAGTCAGTGATGAGTTAAAATAAAAGTTGATTAAGAATAAAAGTCGATTAAAAATTCGAGTGTTAAAACCAGCAAGTTCGTAGACACCATGTACAAAGTCCGTCCAGCACGGACTACGCAAGACATTTCAGAACGTTACTGCTTTTTTGAAATGCAATGTCATTTATATTAGGTTGAAAAGTTCTAATGTACAACGCTTCAAGAATCTTTAATTTTTTTACATCATTTTCCCGTTGTATAATTTTTGTGTTGTCAACGAGGACCTTTCTAACATTGGAGGGGGGACAGCTATGTTCTTTTTTTAAATGTTTGTAAATCGCGCTTGTGTCGTTAAGGTGCATAGTTATTCGCCGGGACAACGTTGTTGTTGTATGCCCAATGTATGTATTATTTTTGGAGTTACATTCTCCAATAGAGCATTTAAATTTATACACTACATTGGTTTGCTCCAACGTTTTTATCGCCGGTGAAGAGTTGTTTTTAACCACAAGGTTTTGTGTTCGAAATTTCCTATAATAGATAATAAATTTAATTTTAAAATTACTGTCAACAGGCGTCAAGTATCTTCGTATAATATTTTTTATTGCATTTTCTTCGATTCTGAAATTAGGCGTCATTTGATTTTGGTAAAATATATTAATGGGGTTTGCATTGCGGTGTTGGCTAACGTTATTATTCTGGTTATCGGAAGATTGTAGCATTTTTTTTATTTGTTCATCAACAATGTAATTGGGGAAATGATTATTGATGAGTACTTGTTTAATGTTTTTTATTTCAATTAGCAATGCTTTTTTTGTGGAGGATATCATTTTAGCGCAATTTAGTAAATTTTTTATTATGGCTATTTTGTACCTTTGTGGACACTCACTTTTAAAGTTTAGGAGGCTAGAGTTTATGCTAGTTGGTTTTTTATATACAGATGTATTACAAGTGTTATTAGACGTATCAATAAGGACATCAAGAAATGGAATTTTATTGTTATTATTTAACTCTACTGTGAATTTTAAAATTGAATTTTCTTGAAAGAGGTGCTGTAATTGGTGTATCTGTTCATTATTTTCAGCTAAAATGAGAATGTCATCCACGTAGCGTACATAAATTGGGGGTTTTATGTTGTTTTTAAATATTTTGTTCTCTAAGTCAGCCATGTAGAATTCACTTAGGGTTGGTCCGAGGACTGATCCCATTGCCACACCGTCTATTTGAGTATAAATGTTACCATTGTGGTCATAGAAGGGTACTTCTGTAGTGCAAATTAGTAACAATTTTTTAAAAACTCTTTTGTTAATTTTAAGTGGGGGGGAGTGATGGATTATTATAAATGTTCTTGATAATTATATCTATTGTTTCTACTACAGGTACATTTGTAAATAAACTTTCTACGTCAAGGGAAGAAATTATTTTGTTTTCTGGTTGCATTGATTTTAATATTTGTATTAGTTCATGTGTGGACTTAACGCTATATTTACTAGGAATATATGGGCTGATAAGTTCGTTTAGTGTTTTTGTTAGGCGATAGATGGGAGTCGGAATTTGGGATATAATAGGTCGGAGAGGGAAATCAGGTTTATGTGTCTTGACTGTGCCATATAAGTAACCAGGTTTATAGTCTCCAATTATTTTAGGGAGTTGATAATTACCAATTTGTGCATTATTAGCTGTAATTAGTTTATTGACTTGCGTTTTAAGTGTATTAGTAGGATTCTTACTAATTTTTTTAAATTTCGTATTATATATTATATTATTATATATATATATATATATATATATATAATGTACACACTAGTCTGGGTACCCGACATTGCCCAGGTGTTTGGAGGTGTGTATTGAGCAAAAAAAAAAAAAAAAAGTGGTAGTAAGCAGGCAAGCTCGAACCCGTGACGCGAACGCGGAAAAGAAAGTGAAAGAAAATCTGACATCTTACCGCTACTCCATAACGCGACCGGAAGTTCGGAACGTTAAAATTAGGCAAAGTCAATCCAAACAATATGATGACTTGCAAAAATGGCTTGCAAAAAATCGACTCCTCCCTGTAGAAAACTGCCCAGTTGAGAGTGGAGGAATTTTGGCCAATTCTTCAATATTCATCGTCCAAGATGTTGAGCTTCAAAATGATACTGATCTCGTGAAAATCCGTCTCCTCTGTCGAAAGTTTTAGGCAGACATACATATATACATACATACAGATGAGATTTATATTATACATTACTTGAACAATCAACACTCTTGCACAATTTGTGGACTTTATAAATCATTGGCTGGACTGAAATGTCACACAAGGTTAAACAGACAAAGTTGTAAGAACCTCATACATCGACAGGAGAGTCCATGATACACACACAATATTACAGAAATTTACTAATTGACTTTTCAATTAAATCTCAAGAAAAACCTAGAATTATTTTGCTTTCTTCCGCTTCTCCAGCTTGGTACTATGTTGATTTGAACTTCTGTAATGTTATAAATGAATATTACACTCTTATTAGCAAACAATTGAGTCTTATATTCAATTTATTTCTTATTCAATGGAAACAGGAATTATATATTATTATGTATATCATTTCTTTTTCTTCCCAACAGTCATCAGATATTTCCCCCTCTCTTTAACTTGGGTTTTACATGCATGAAAATGTCATTTGAATAATATAAGTGGTATTCTACTGATTATTTATCTCACACACACACACGTCTATCTATCTATCTATCTATCTATATATATATATATATATATATATATATATATAGATAGATATAGATATATATATATATATATTCTTGTGAATTTTTAAAAAATGATAATACGGTTATCTAGCGTCTTCACCTAGAAGATCTGTTTTCTTAGAAAATCGACCATATTTTATTTCGACGTTAACAAATATTTTTATTTATTATTTTTAGAAACACATATATAGATCGATTGATAGAAAGAGAGAGAGAGAGACAGATGTGTGTGTGTGTGCGATATAAATAATCATTAGAGTATCACTTATATCATTTAAGTCGTATGACTTTTAATGATCTCATGAAAATCTGTCGCCTCTGTCGAAAGTTTTAGGCAGACCTACATACATACATTTAAACAGACAGGTGAGATTTACATTATAGACTAGCGGGCGTGCCTGGCGTTACCCGGGTGTTTGTAGGTGTAAAAAAAAAACAAAAAAAGGTTTTGGTAAGGAGGTAGTCTAGAACCCAAAGCCTTGAGGCAAAGGTGGAAAAAAAAGTGTGGCACGTTACCGCGACGCTAAGCATGCAGAAAAGATAGAATGGTTGAAATTAAACACTTAAAAATTATACTAATTATTTACTATAAGAAATTTAAAGCCCAAAATCTTATCAAAAAAAAAAAAAAAAAACGAAAAAAACTCCTCCCCAACCTATAAAGCATTAGAAAGAACCAATGTTATTTATTCTTTTAAATTCCTCTTGGGAGAATGTAACTCACATAATAATAAAGTTAATAGCTACATTGATTTCACAATTACTACTCTAACCTGTCACCTCATCATGCATTTTTTAAATGTTTGCTAAATTTAATATTTGTAAAACGTTACTGTATCTCTCCTTTCATTTAAGACAATGTTTAGTTAGTAATAAAGATTAATATTTTTCTAAAACTAATCAAAAAACATTTTTTTAATACTCAAAGCCATCTTTATTGAAACTCAGCGACCCATAATTAATAACATTATGTATGAAACTAGTAACAACATTTAAAAATGCTTAACGTAATAAACAATTTTAACCTTTGGTGCTAATTCTGGTGTCCTGGAATTCAAATTGTTAACGTTTTTCCTTTCGCATCAAATAGATTTTATATGTGCGTTCTTGCTGCCTTTTGAAATTTCTTCAGCTTATTTTGTGCATCTTTTGTCAACTTAAGATGATTCAATGAAAAATCTAAAACGTTCATGACACATATGGAATCTATATTAATTTTTCATTTTAAAAGGCAAAATAAGTAAAAAAATTGAAAAGGCAAAATAAGTAAAGTATTTTGTTATTTTTATCAATGTTTGTTTAAATGAAAGAGTACTGCCTAAATACATGCACAAAAGTGTGCATGTATATTAGTTGTTTCTTACATTCTTAAAGTACTCCCTGTATTGCTTTTACATATAAAATTAAGTATATAAGAAAATAAAAAATTATGTAATTTTGTATTTTCTTTATGTAAATATAGTCATATCTTGCTATGATGTGCAAACCGTTTCGATCATTACTTACCTCATCAGGCAAGAAAATTAAAAAGGTCCTTAAGAACATTAACCATGCCTCAGGTCAGACATGGTAACATATATATTTTTCCCCTCTAAAATTAAAAATGCTCTTAAACCTTTTTAATTTTTAATTTTCTTGCCTGATGAGATCAATAATGATCGAAACTGTCTGCACATCGTAGCAAGATATGACTATATTTACATAAAGAAAATAAAAAATTATAATTTGCTCTCTTTAATTGAGCATTATCAACGACCCTTATTAGAATTCAATGATTGTAATCTTTTGAATGTTTTTCCACTTGGAATTTAAAAAAAAGAGAGAGAGGGAATGAGAGTGTGAGCTATCATTATGAATTTTGGAATAACCATGGGCACATTGTTTTTTGTAAACTTTATCATTTAGAGGATGTTCCTACCCAAACTCACACCTCTCCCCAAAATAATTAAAACAATCCATATCTGTTGAAAGAAAGAAAATGCATGAAAATTTAAAACTAATATTACATTTTTTCTTATCCTGAGATTAATATTCTACTAGTTAGACACAAGACCAAATTTTGACACAAGGTTAGTTTTTTTATGTGGGCTACATCCAGCTGCTTTGGAAATATTCTTAACAAGACTTTTTATGCAATTTGCATGAGTGACTTCATGCAAATAATCCACAATTACTTGAGAGGTTTTATATAACACTAAAAAAAAAAAAAGGTCCAGTTCAAAAAAGAATTTACTGAAGGGAATGAAAACGCTTCTCACCTAATTTTCTTCAAAAAAATCTCCAGAACAACCGTTTTGGAAACTATCAATCTTCAAACTGACATAAGTATTCCCCTTTATTGTATTTGTAATTATAATTGATTATAATTTGTTTTTGAATGCAATAACTTGTTGGTTTTTAATTGCCTTCGTCCAAAAAACGGAAGTTTGTTCTGCTACAAAAGATTGTCTGTTCTTTTCTATAAAAAAACAAAAAAAAAATGGTGTTAGAAATAACTCCAAAAAATTTCTAACAGCTTAAAAAGAGAAGACTTCTGGGTTAGAACAAAAAAAAACCCACTTTATTTAGTATAGAAGGATTTTTGCTTCATTGCCGAAGAACATAATAGACTAAGTGTAGCATCAGAACATATACTACCCTTTATTCCTAGAAAAAAAGAATGTTCCTGATGAATATCACATTTTTATTAGTACGATCTTCTTTATGGGCAAAAAAAAATACATTGATTTCAGCATTTTCTAATACTACTTCATTATTCTTTCATATTTCCAGATTAAAGAATTCAGGAAATTATTTTTGTATGTTTTTTTTTTTTTGTTTTTTTAATTTGAAGAAATCAGAACAAAATGTATTGCACTTCCTCGTAATTTTAACATTATCTATGCTGAAGTAATATTTATTTTATTCGTTAATAAAAAAGAAATGCCTATAAACAGCTTCATAAAATACACACAAAATGATGACATCACTAATTTTATGGCAAGCATTGGATGTTCCTACTGATCACTTAATACAAAAGAATGCAATTTCATTAATTTACAACTCAAATAAGAATTAACATGGAAGTAAGGCTTATAAATTATATTTTTGGGTGTTTACATATAAACACAAATTAATTTTAAGCATGTATTCATTGAAAAGAATCTATATATCTATAAAAGTCAAAGTGTCTGTCTACATTTCCCTATGCAATAACTCTGTCAATTTTCAGTCTACAGACTTGAAATTTGATATACAGGGTATTGAGATTTGGGAAAATCTTTGTAATCGGTTTTCGGCCAGAAATTTGGCTGTTCAGGGGTCAAAGTTAAATGGTTTGGCCTTTGAGAACTCTACCAAACTTCACCGTCAATTTTGGGTCTAGGCACTTGAAATTTTAGATATAGGTTCCTTGGACATGGATCTAACTTAATAACTTGATTTGACTCCAAAAAAAAAAGTTAAGGGGTCATAAATAGAGATCAAAGTTAAAAAAAAAATTTGACCGTTTTGGTCTCTACCAAATTACTCAGACAATTTTTTCTGGTCTAAACATTTGAAATTTGGCATAAAAGGTATTCAGAGATAGGGCAAGCTTTTTAATCAGTTCGGGTCGAAAATTTGAGTTACCAATATATAAATGTATGTATATACGTTTGCATGTCTGCCTAAAACTTTCAACAGAGGCAACGGATTTTTATAAGATCAGTATCGTTTTGAAGTTCGACCTTTCAGATGACAAATATCGAACAATTGGCTAAAAACATTAATATCTTCACCTTCAAGTGGGCACTTTTCTACAGAGGGGGGTGCTTTTTTTCGCCGATATTTTCGAAAGTCATCCTCTCCTTTCGATTGTCTAGCCTTAATTAAAACTTACATCACATCTGGTTTGGTCGTAACAGCAAAGACGTCATTTTTATTTTCCTGTTCTTTTCCTCCTTCGTGGTACAGGTTCGAGCCTGCTTTCCTACTAACACTTTTTTTTTTTTTTCTTAACGTACACCTCCGACCACTCTGGCAACGCCGGGCTGAAATGCTGGTACTTAATATTTTTAGTTTGCATTGTTTTAATTCCCCTGGGAAATGGGGTTTGCTAGTTAATAATCTATACACTAATATGATAGCGTGTGTGTTATTTTGTGTGTCACGTTTACATCTATGACTTTCCATTTCTTGTAATAAATAATTTTACCAAGAATTCTTCATACATTTTGGTTTCGGTTTTGATTATAGCTGATAGCACTCAAGTCATGTATTTTTTTTTTATAAATAATTTTGCCAAGAATTCTTCATAAGTTTTGGTTTTGATTCAAGCTGATCCACCCAAATCATATGAATATATTCCTTTTATTTTTGAAATCATAACTTTATTATATATGAGAACTGATAGAAAATTGACTCTATAATAATGTATACGAAATTCGCATCAATTAAAATATATTTAAACATATTTTATGACTGGGTTACACCGGGTGTTCCTGCTAGCTTAGATAAATACTTTAGCAGTTTTTGGCCTTCGGGACAAGATCAAAGTGTAGTATCTGTTCTTCAGATGCTGCACTTCTATTTCTTGTTCTCTTTCGGTGGAGGAGAAATCCTTCACGACTGAGACAATTTTTATTTTTGTACCTTTTCTCCACGTTAAAAAACGACCCTGGTGTCTAACTCTGTCCCGTGGGGAGGCATAGTAAATAGGTACAATAATATCAGGACGTCTCTATTTATGCTGAACATCCACAGAATGTCAACATCAATATATTACGTATGAAAGAGTCCGCTGTGAAATTTCCATAGGTCCCACTAGTATAAATAAATAATATTTAACAAAAACAACATAAAACCATTTTTGCTGACTATGCTGAATTTCTCTCGCATTCTTTTCTGACTGTGACCTTTAAACATCACCAAAATGTTGAGTAGTATGGGTTATTGATCCAAAGTTTCAGCATTAGTTGATAAGGCAAGAGGTAGTAAACAATTGTATTAAATTATTCAAATATTATATGGTATCCTTTGGCACTAGTCACAATGGCTTGAGGTGCTGTGGCATATAGTGAAAGCAAATGCCTTCTTTTTTAAAGAGGAAATTTAATTTGAACGTTTAATTGTTAATAAGATGATTAATACAGAATCCAATTATTGGACAACTTGTCGCAGGGGTAGGGTGGGGGTGGGGTCAATTTGTGGCTGATATCAGACACTACGGTTTTAGGTGAATAAATGTAGGTGCATTACTCTCCTAATAATTATTTAATTAATAATCACAAAAACAACAAAACACCTCCTGGAAACAAATAACAACAAAAGGGGTTTATTGCAGAAGAAAGACGAGATTGTTTCTCGAACTGAAAAGAAAGAAAGGGCAAAGGAATCTGCCTGGCTGGGTGTCGTCTGCTGATGGTCGGTTAGGTGAGTGACGGATGGCAGTAGCCAGTGAGTAGCGGTGTTAGGAGTGCTGTGAGAGAGATCTGTTTTGGTCGCTGGCTGATGTCTCTCTGCCCAAATCAGCTGAGTTTCCAAAGGGCTAAAAATAGTCCTTTAAGAGACAGCTAAAAATCAATGTGCTCTGCCAACCGATTGGTCAGTCTTGCCAAATCATGTTGGCAAAGATTATGGTCTTCTCTGGGGATATCCCTACCATATGGAAAGCCATCTTTGATGTAGGCACATATTCCATGCCCATGGCGGTCTTTAGGGGTCAGATTTAGATGTTAAGTTGGAGTATCCTTTAATTATGAATTCTTCTAGAGAAGTGGTCGGCCCTATGCCAGTTTCACTTAGAAAGATTATGTCCGGTTTCGTCTCCTGTAATTGTGTTTCAACCTCTGGAAGGTTGGAACGTAGACCCCTTATGTTGGAGAAGGAGACCTGGTAGTAGGGGTCTACGTTGGTGGATGGGGTTCTAGGTTTATTCGTGTTTCTTTTTTGGAGATTTGTCATGATTGAGGTTTTGGAGTTTGTGGAGCAGGTCGGTAGACTTGGTTGGAGCAGGACAGAGAAGGAAAATAAGAGAGAAAAAGACAAGAATTTTTTTTTTTTTTTGTGGCACATAAGGTAAAGCCGTAACAATTACCCGCTATTATGGCATTGAGAGGCCCTACCAGAAACTACTGTATATGGTCGCCCCCTGGCCTGAGTTTCACAAAAAAAAACAAAAAAAAAAACACTCGTTTTCTGAAACCGCTATCAATAATTTCTCCCACTCTTTATCTGTGCCTAAACCTAAACATAGATTCCATGAGCAAAGCTTTTTTCTTAAAACTACACACTTGTGGAACTCTTTTATTTCCTTGCTTTCCAGGTGACTACAACAATATGGTTGTCTTCAAGTTCAACATAAACAAATTCTTGATGACCCCCCCGTCCCCTTAAGTAATCTACTTTACCTAATTCCCACTACTAAGGATTGCTACGATATTATCCCATTGACTACTGTACACTCGTGAACCCTTATCCTCGAGTGGCCTCCAGGCCTTGATAAGTGGTGGCTCCTTTGGAAAAAAAAAAAAAAAGTAACCCTTATTTTCGGGTGGCGTTCGGGCCTTGATATGTGGGGACTCCCTTGAGAGAAAAAAAAAAAAAAATCTTGTATCAAATAGTCAACATGCTAATATCAATTCTGCTACCAAACTTAAGTCGGATGAGTCATCAGCATGTTATTGCTAATGGGCACTTGAGAAAACCACAGAAAATCTCATTCATCTCTTTCAAATGTCGTCTAACAACTGCATCATCATCACCACCACCACCACTACCACCACCACTAGTACCACTATCATTAATAGCGGTTAATAAAAAAATTAAAAAAGAATGACTATCAATATAAAGGACCGTTAAAAATAGTAATACCTTAATGAAAACAATTTTTTAAATAACTAAAAATCTAATTTATAAAACTCACTGTCTGTCTGTCTGTCTCCATATTTTCAAACTATTCTGAAACTAAAAGTCACAGAACGGCGCTAGGGGCCTTAAATGATTGAATTTTTCACAAGCCTTTCTTTTATAGGTCTTTAGTTGGTTAAAATAGTTTTTAAGGGGTCAAATTGAAAAATTTGTTATACATTTTTTTACATTCATCTTATTTATTTTTAATCAGTTCATATGTGTGTCACGTTGGTACAGTGGTAACGTCACCAGCTTTGAATGCTACAGTTTTATTTTCAGTTTCGATTCTAGCTGATGGTACCCAAATACTTTTTTTTTTTTTTTTTTTTTAACTTTTGAAATCATGACTGTATGATAATATATACGAAATCTGGACAAATTAAAATATAATATTTAAGTATATTTTACGACCGGGCAAAGCTGCCCCCCCCCCTTCCCCAGCTAGTAATTGATATAAGTAATAACAAAAATAACAATAGAAAATAATCTTAAAAATAATTACTAAAAAAATATAATTAAAAAAAATGACTAAAATAATTAATATATGAAACTAACAGGAAGGTTGATTGTTTTTTTTTGTTTGTTTTTTTTTGTTTTTATTTTACTGCATATCAACCCTTTTCAGGTTAATTAATTCCAAATCCAGTAATGTTGTACAATTTTAAAAAAATATTTTTTCAAATATTTATTCATAGTATTTTCTGTGGCTTATTTTGTAAAAAGAAAAAAAAAATGTATTTTTGACTTTGCAGAACATGTTTTGAAAAAAAAAAAAACATCAATGTTTGGTGCATTTAAGCTCAGGAAACTAGTATCTTCAGACAGCCTAATCTGGTAGGATGACCCAACCAACATTGCTCAGGATTTAATAGGAGCAAAGTGTAGTATCTGTTCTGATACTATACTTCACCTTTTCTGTCCTCGGTCAGTGGAGGAGAAATCGTTCATGACTGAGGCAACTTTTATTTTTGTTCCTATCCAGAGTGCCCCTTTTTGGGGAGCTGGATTTTTCCCACATTAAAAACCGACCTTGTGTTTAACTCTGCCCTCGTGTGGAGACAAGTAAGTGGGAACACTGTCCTTGTTCACTATACTGTGTCATATTACTTTTTGTTGTTTTATTTTTACTGCCCCCCCCCTCCGTTTTGCGCCCTAATATAGTCAGAAGAATTTGAAATATTGGAAAAATTTTTAGTGTTCTATACATATGTTTTAAATTTCATTAAAACTGGATATATGTAATTGAAGTTTTAAGAAGGTTCCCTTCCTCATAGGAGAGTGGGGTACTACTTGGTAAGTCAGCACATAGAAAGGCGATTTGTACGATTCGAATGCCATAAAAATATTATATACTAACAGATGTACCCAGTGTTGCCCGGTATTAAACATAATGTTAAATTCCTTTAAAAAAAAAATAAATAAACTGGAAAAAATTGAGTATGCGAGTATTATGTTTTGTTTTTTTTTCCAAACAGTTCACTTGTAAGTAAAAAAAAAAAAAAAAAATCTTCAAGCTGAGATCGAAACCAAAACATAAAGACAGTGAGTCAAGTACAATAACCATTAAACCAGTGTGACATAATCTTTAAAAAGTGTTTTCAAACCTACTTATTCTTAACATAAGGAAGCTGTTATGTGCAGGATTCGTGCATGCGCAGTCATGAAACAGTTAACAGATAAAAATCCGGTTACCCCCCCCCCCCCACCTCCCAAGTACCAATTTTTAGCAGCCATTTTTTCTGGGTGAAAATCAATTAAAAAGTTTTTGACATGTCTGAATACTCTATATACTAAATTTCAGGTCTGTGGATAAAAAATTTGAGTATATAGATCAAGAGTAATCTACACACACGCATACACATTCTCACTTTTCTATAAAGACTAATGGGGGATACCCGGCGATGCCCGGGTGTTTTGAGGTGTGTGGTTTTGGGTAAATCAAACTAAAATAAAAAAAGGTTTGGTAGGTGAGTATGAGGATCGAACCCGAACCCTTGAGGCAAAGTTGGAAATTAAAGTGTGAAAAAAAAAAAAAAGTGCGACGTTAACCATTGGGCCACCGCGACATACAATGGAGACACGTTTGAATTTATTTATTTAACTATTAAAAACACGTGTCCGCAATAAAAGTTAACTCTGCTGCTTTGATTTGACCTAGTTAAGAAGGTCAAATAGAAGTCACGCAGTTAGCAGCGTTTGGGTTTGTTTACCCAAATTTGAAATCAGGTAATGACGTCATCTGACGCATGTGTAGAACCGGTCGTCGTCACGAGGAGACGGTTTTTGTTGACCCTCCCCCTTGTCGAAAATTGTCGATTTTGGGGTGAAAAAATGAACGTTTTTGGCCAATTTTTCAATATTTTTCGTGCGAAGGATGGGGCTTCAATATGATACCGAGTTTGTGAATTTTCGTCGTGTCTGTCGAAAGTTTTTAGCGGACACACAAACACACATACAAACTACATACATACATACATACACACACTCATTTTCGCTTTTATATTTATAGAAGATTTGAAGTTTTAAAGGAGGTTAGAAAATTTTATAGATATAATTTCAATTTCATCAAAATAAAATATATTTAAAGTCTGTTTTTTGGGGGAGGAGGTATGCCTTCATAGCCAGCCATCCAACCCCCACCCCACCCCTTTAGGGGTGTACTTAGAGATTTGAGACAACTTTCATAGTCTTCCCCAGAAAGTTTTACATATGAATAGACTTTATTTTATGTAGGTTCTTTCACCTTGTTTTCTATAATCCGTCTATATGTCCATTAAGTCGGCATTACTTTATAAAAAATATGTCTGTGGATAATAAATATTTATTTGTAAAAAAACTAATTATTAAAGCTTCATTCTAGTCAAATACTATTAGGTTGGTGCAAAAATGTTATTTTTTTTTTGTTTTGTTTTTTTTACTTGAAGTTGAACGTCAAAAAACATTATTTTTGCACCAACCTAATATAAGAGAAATGTGAAAAGTTTTTAATCAAGCAGTATTGTAAAAATTTTCTCTCTTGATAGATTAAAACACTTTCTTTCTTTTTTTTTTTACAAAGAGATCACTATCAAGGCCCTGGAAGTCACTTAAGGATAAGTGTTAATGTGTGTATGATAGACATTGGGACAATAGCATAGTAATCGTTTGTGATGGAAATTTGGTATACAGTAGAATCCTGAGATACGGTGGCCCTAGGATACGTTTTTTTTTTTTTTTTTTCAGGTTACCATGTGAAATACAATGTTTTTCCGGACCCTGCTTATGGTATTTGCCCCACATTAGTGTTATTTATAATGTTTTTAGATTATATACATGTGTATTATACACTGTACTGTATTTTGTTACTAATTTTTAATATGTACTGTATAGAATTTTGCTTAGGCCACATTATACGGCGATTTAACCTTACGATCCCAACCCCGGAACAGATTAATGTTGTATCCCAGGGTTCTACTGTAATTAGATTTACGAGGATGGTTCAATAAGAATTTGTTTACGTTGGACTTGAAGATGACAATATTATAGTCGTCTGGAAAGCGGATCAGCTGATTGTTAAAACTGAATATATTTGTGAATTAAAAAGTATAGAGCTTATTTCTCTCAAATTTAATGGCTGTCTCCATAACTTTTATTGAAGTTATGTAGGTCCAGGGTTCAAATCATTAAACCGGCGGTACAGTTATATAATAATCCACATTGATAAACATGAAAAATATGAAATATCCATGTTTGTAGATAATATTTATTTATTTACTAGGAGGACCTGTGTACCGGCGTTGCCTGGTGGAAGTATGACAGAGAGCCAGAACAGAATCGGTAAAGGATTTCTCCCCGCACGAAAACAAATTAAACTACAGTTGTTGGGGGGGGGGGGCAGTATCGCCCCTGGAAAATAGTGGGTACTGGCGACCATGGCCCAAATGAAATCATCTGGCTTCCTCTTTCAGGCATTATCTGGTAGTGGCAACTGGAAGAAGCCGCTGACTGTGATTGTCATTGTGATTAGTGCTAGTTTAGGGACGATTACTGGCATTCTCTGGCCAGTGACTGCTTTTGCAACTGGAACTTACTAGTGACCATGGTCAATGTCAGCCTCCATTTGAATGCTCTAAACTGAAACCATCTGTCTTTAACTGTCGGCACTGGCATCCATTGGCTGTCATTGGCTACCTGCAGTGGGGAGTAATGATCACTGGTAGCTAGTACTGTATTTAAGTGTTTACTGGCATTTAGTGGTAGGCCATGACTACCTTTACAACTGTCACTGTCTGTTCCTGGCATACAGTGTTTGTAAAAAAAAAAAAAATAAATAAAAAAATGTAATTTAACACAATGTAAATATTAATATTAACCCCATCCCCCATTAGAATTGTGATTTAATTAACCTCCCCAACACCTGACGATGACAAAACATATAAATTTTAACATGTATAATACCAAACGTAATTTTTAAAAAACATAATTTTAAGAACGTAAATGGCATAATCTGCCTGAGAATGACAAATGTTCCAGTCGAAAGCGCTCGCTATGCAAAAGCAAACATATAGATCCAACTTATACAACTTTGAAAATATAAAAAGAAAAATTCGGAGATTGGAAAAGGTAAAAAAGAAAATAATCAAACAAATATTTCTGTGCTTTGAGGTCATTTGCCTCAACGAGAACATGCTGCCTAAATATGTCTGATGTATATATTAATGATGGGATGATTCATATAGTTTTCCTGATTTTGATGCAATTACTGATTCCGATTCTTACAAATATTTAACTATGGAGTTGCTATTTTTTCCTGATTACCATAAAAACGTGTTTAAAGTGCATATATTTTCTCAAACGTAAAAATGCACTTATGGGAGATGATCTATAAACCTTAGTTTTACTGTTAGTTTAGAATAAAAAAAATTTATTATTTTATCATTACTACCAGCAGTGGAAGATTTTGTTTTAAATAAAATCAAATAAAACATGACAACCAAAGGAATCGTTTTGGGCTTTGGAAAATAGGTGCAAGTTATTTGATTCCAATACTCTAAAATGTTCCAAATTTTTCTGATTCCAATTAATCGTTTCGACACAAATATATATATTTTATGTATTGACATAAAATTTTATAAGGATATATAACATTTTATGTATTGATTTTCGATATTTACTTCAACAATGCTAAATATTTTAGTAGAGTTAGGTAGTAAGTTATGAAAGTATATTTACACAGTAGCCTCTATGTAGCTGAATTGCTCATATATATATATATATATATATATATATATATGTGGGCAGTTAGGTTTCGATCCTGGCTTTAGGTCATTGCTTGTCTAACCGCACTGATGAGCTGTTAAACAACAAAACAGTACTGTATGTGGATGACTAATATATAGTGTGTGTGTAGTTTTATTATTTCAACTTCAGGGATTTTGCTTAAATCATTAAAAGTTGCTTCAATCGACAGGACAATAAAATTATCCTACCGATCTCATCAGACAATCCAAGCCAAAGGGTTTTTTTGTTTTTTTGGCTTGGATTGTCTGATGAGATCGATAGGATAATTTTATTTATATATATATATATATATATATATATTTGAAACAACTTGTAATGATTTAAGCAAAATCCCTGAGGTTGAAATAATAAAAACATATTTAGCTCTAGTAATGTATTGAGCACATTTTTCCCTGTTTTTTTTTTGTTTTTTTACCAAATATAGCTCCTAATATAAATATATATTATACAGTAATAGTATTTTTTTTATATAAAAAGGCAATGAGTGATAAATATATTCTTATTTTATTTAGCTAACAAAGAGGAAAAAATTTTGTTTACTATAAGTACCAATAAACTTAATTATGAATATCATTGGAGCATATGAATGGAATTTGTAGTATTCATTTTTATTCTTGTTTTATTTTTTATTCTTGTTTTATTTTTTATTCTTGTTTTATTTTTTATTTATTTTATTTTTTATTTATTTTTTTTTTTATTTATTTTTTTTTTTTTTATTAGCTTATTTTTAGTCCATTTCAAAGGAGGTTTCAGGTTAGTGATCTGCAGACCAATGAGTATCATATCTTTGATCATTTCGAATAATACTGGCGATGTGCGTCTTTTTAGTAGTGCTGTCTTTTGGGTATCTTTAAATGTGTGTAATGTATGTATATTTGTCTATTATATGATTAACAAAGGTAATGTCATATGATTGATCAAAATCTCTATTACTAAATCTGTCGTCCATAACGTATAGTTCAACAATGAACGATAACAAAAAATAAAAAATATTGGTCAACCAACAATATTTGTATGTACAGGATTCATTCTTATTTTTACATATACTAGCAGTTCAGTCCGGCTTTGCTCAGGCCCTATGTACTGTTCATAACTTTGTGCATATGTGTGTGTGTGTGTGTGTGTGTATATATATATATATATATATATATATATATTATACGAACAAAGAGTTAATAAAACATGTTAAAAAAACACTTTGGAAAAGAGTTAAAAACATATTTAATCTGAAAAGGAAACACTTGATAAGTGGATAGTCCTTAATCTGCGGAGTTTCGAAGAAATACTTTCCTTCTCATCAGAGGGTAGGAATTAGCAAAATGCGAGATCGGATTTTGCATACAAAAGTATTTGATGAAGCAACAAGTAAGTCAAAGATCTTACTTGATAACAAAAAAGTGAAGCAGGGGGAATATGGTGAAGAAAAAGGTGATTACACGTGAATGGATAGTCTGGTGAAAGATAAATAATCCAATGACGGTAAAATCCAAAAATATAACTTCAAGAAAGTTAATTGAATTTCCATTTGCACAAGTAAAATTCAAGGAAATCCCGTAATTAGAAGATGGTCCAAAATAATCCAAAGGCCGAAATCCATGGAATAATTCACAAATAGGGAAAAGGGGAAAAATTCCAATAATATTAAAAATAATAATGTATATATATATATATATATATATATATATATATTAAAAAGTTTGACTCATGTCCAGGTAACCTACATCTAAAATTTCAAATGTTTAGACCCAAAATTGGCAGAGGAGTTTAGTAGAGTCTGCAAAGTTAAACTCTTTCAACTTTGACCTCTTGGCAGCCAAATTTTCGCCCAAAAACTGATTAAAAAGCTTGCTGCATGTCTTAATACCCTTTATGTAAAACTTCAAATGTTTAGACCCATAATTGGCTGAATAGTTTGCTAGAGACTGCAAAAGTAAAATCTTTTGAACTTTGACCCCCTGGAAGACAAATTTTCTGCAAAAAAAAACGATTAAAAAGCTTGCCCTATGTCTGAATACACTTTATGTAAAATTTCAAATGTTTAGACCAAAAATTGGCTGAGTAATTTTTTTTTTTAACTTTGACCCCAATTATAATCCCTTACCATTTATTGTTTTGGGCTCAAATCAAATTATAAAGTTAGATCTGCACGCCTGTGGAACTCTGTTCCGTCTGCCTGCTTCCCACCGGACTACAACTTGGATGTCTTCAAGTCCACCGTTAACAAATTCCTAATGAACCACCCCCTTAAGTAAACACTTTGTCAAATCTCTACACTAACGTAATGTACTTTTTTTTTTTTTTTTTTTTATTACATTTTCACCCCAAACAAGGCAAATTGCCACTTTGGTGTAGGGGGCTACTATCAGGGGCAACAACTACTGGGGTACTATGTAGGGATTTGGGCAGCAAGGTGTCGGTTCACATTACTCTTGAACTTCTGCACGTCAGTACTGTTGGGGAAGCAGGGACCTGGAATGGAATTCCAAAGTCTTGCGGTTCTGGGGAAGAAACTATTGGAGTAAAAAGATCTTTTACATCTAGGGATCTCTACAGTGTGGGGGTGGGATCTAGTAGCCTGTCGGGTTTGTCGAGGGTGCTCGCGTCGTGGGGGCACAAGTGATTGCAGTTCGTCAGAGCATTCACCACTAAAATACTTGTAGAAAAGGCAGAGGGATGCAACATTTCGTCGATGGGACAGAGGCTGAAGCTTAGATGCCAGTTCAGGGCCTATCAGGTTTGCGACTCTCTTTTGAACCTTGTCAAGGAGCGAGAGACTAGTAGCAGATGCACCAGCCCAGATGTGGCAGCAATACTCCATACATGGGTGAATGGTGGCCTTATAGAGGTACAGGATACTTTCGGGTGTTAGTAGTTTTCTAGCACGGTAGAGAGAGAGCCTACCTTTCTTGCAGCAGCCCTGGCAATGCCTTCCATGTAATTGTTCCAACTCATGTTTCTTGTGAACGTTAGGCCAAGGAGTTTGAAAGATGGACTCTCAGATAAAGAGTCGTTGGCCATTGCTATGGGTGGTAGAGAGGGTTTCTTGTAATTATTGAATGAAACTAGTTTAGTCTTGGCAGCATTGAACGCGACCAACCACTTTTGTCCCCATTCCACTACAGATTGGAGGTCTTCCTCTAGTGTTTCTGCCATTTCTTTAGAAATGTGTTCATTCGTCTTCCTGTCGTGTCTGCCATAGAGTGTAGTGTCATCAGCATATATACCCATCTCAGAGGCAATGTTGTCGGGGAGGTCATTTATGAATATCAGGAACAATAGAGGTCCAAGGATAGAACCCTGGGGCACTCCCGCATTTATATCATATTGTTTAGATGTGCGACCGTCGAGGACTACCTCGATTTTTCTCTTATCTAAGAAGGATTTAATTATGTTAAGTATTCTACCAGTGATACCGTATGATCTGATTTTACTGAGGAGACCCTCATGCCATACCCTGTCAAAAGCCTTAGATATATCTAGAGCTACCGCTCTGCCTTCCCCCGCTTTGTCCAGTGAATGGTATATACGTTCAGAGATCACAGTGAGGATGTCTGCTGTGGAACGGGCTTGTCTAAATCCATATTGTTTGTCAGTCAGTAGTTTAGCATCTGTAAGATGATGGACTAGAGCATGGTTAATTATGGTCTCAAATATTTTGGCAAAAAGTGGGAGGAGGCTAATGGGGCGATAATTTGATGGGTCTGTCCTTTCGCCAGAATTCTTGAATACAATAACCCTTATCCCTGAGTGGCTTCCGGGCCTTGATAAGTGGTGATCACTGTGTACAAAAAAAAAAAAAGATCCATGTCCAAAGAACCTATATCTAAAATGTCAAGTGTTTAGACCCAAAATTGGCAGAGGAGTTTGGTAGAGTTCTTAAAGGTCAAATCGTTGGACTTTCACCCTCTTAACATCGAAATTTCTGGATGGAAACCGATTTTAAAAGATTTTGTCAAATCTCAAGTTTGTAGACCGGAAATTGACTGTTATTTGGTTGGGAAATGTACACACACACACACACAGACATTTTCACTTTTATAGATATATAGATAGATTACAATATATGGCATAATTCATGCTGATATACCGGCTCCCGTTAGATCACCGAAGTTAAGCAATGTTGAGCCTAGTCAGTACTAAAATGGGTGACCATTTGGGAATTCCAGGTGCTGTATGTGCTTTTCACTTATCTTGTGGTTGGAGGTTGCGCAACCCTTGCCTCACAATTTCACATGCAGCTGCCCTTACAGGGGTATCCATTGTCTTTCAAGACTTAACGGAAGCTTCCATTCTATTACAGTATATCAATATGTTGTATTACTAAAAATATAGTGGAGGCCTACTTCCCAACTGATTACAACAATGTCATTTTCAAGTCCAATGTGAACAAATTTTTGTTGAGCAGCCCTCTTAAATAATCAGTGTTTTGTAAATGTGTCTATAGCTGTGCCTAAATTAAAACGCGGATTCCATGAACAAAGCTTCTTTCTTAGAACTGCACGCCTGTGGAACTCTGTTCCGTCTGCCTGCTTCCCATCGGACTACAACTTGGATGTCTTCAAGTCCAATGTTAACAAATTCCTAATGAACCGCCCCCTTAAGTAAACACTTCATCAAATCTCCACACTAACGTAATGTACTTGCAATAACGCTTATCCCTGAGTGGCTTCCGGGCCTTGATAAGTGGTGATCACTGTGTAAAAAAAAAAAAAAAAAAAGTGTCCGCTATATGATAAACAACAGAAAAAAGGGTAATATGATACATTTTATAATTGATTGAAATCTCCATTGCTAAATGAGTTCTCCATGACGTTTAGTTCAACGATGAAAGATAAAGAAAAAAAAAATATTGATCAACCAATCCCAATAGAAAATTTCAATGGATGGTATCGTCCTTATCAGATCGTAGGTCAAACAGGCCTATAAGTAGTTTACAAATAAACAAGTATACTAATATGTAGATATCATGAGATATATTGCTGTATGTTGATAGTGGATATAGTGACTGTGAGCGTATATACCCAATGTCCAATGATGTTATTTTGACTAGCTGGCCATGTTACATTAAGGCATGTGAGTTTTGGCAATGAGATAAGCATCTAAATTAAATTTATTATCTTTCATATTACTCGTTTTGATCAGACTATTGTTCTCATCTTGAGTGTTATTTGTACAACGTTTCGTCAGGCATATTGGTTCTTGTTTTTTGGGAAGGGAGGAGAAAAGTTACTGACTCTGTAGATATTTTCGTATTCTTAGAGTTGTTCTGTTTATTGACTGGTTTCGTATGTGTGAAAAAAAAAAAAAATGCGAAAATATCTACTGAGCCAGTAACTTTTTCTCCTTTCTTTTTCAAGATAGCAACCAACAGGCCTGACGATGGCCAAATGTTATATTGATTAAAACGTTGCACAAATAACACTCAGATGAGAACAATAGTCCGATAAAACAAATAATATAAATAATCAGCCGTCATCTCAAAAAAATCAAGAACTGTGTTATCTTTTATTTAAAAACTTGATTTCATAATTAATATTTCCTTTGGTTTCTTTTATTTATCTACTAGGATTGGCTCATTGTCGATCCTGTTAATTTTTATCAGGTGAATCAGTTTGGTTGTGTAGAACAACAATGTGTAAAATTAATTTTCTAAACAGGACAGTTTTGCGCCACTTTTCTTTTCCCCTTATGAAGATTAAAATCGAGATATAATATTACTAAAACATATGTATTGAATCCTTATTCCAACTTTGATCGGTCCTGGATATGACCTAAAACTATATCCAATGGTGAGGCCCCATCTCGCAGGCCTTGGGGAGTGTGGACCAACCCTTTAATTGCCATTGCTCCCAGTTCCAATATGACCCGGAGTGGTAGTACCTGTTAGGGTCCCAACTATAGGTTAAATAGAATCTGACTTAAAAAACAAATATACTCCATTAAAAATCGTTCCTCAAAATAACTAGATTCGGCATTAAATAACCTGAAAAAGGTTGATATGCCGTAAAACAAAAACGACCAACCAACCAACTTTGATCGAGATCCATTAAAAGATTTTTTTCAATATTTGCTTAATTGAATCAAATTTAATGCAAATCTGAAATATTTGAATTTTTAAGTGGGAGTTTTGTGTCCATATTATGCCCGCTTAAAAACTGAAATTTGGTGAATATTTATTGATGTTTATACTTATTGTTAAACTTTTTTTGTGAAATTTTATCTGAATTATCATTGTCATAGCGGACAGATTGCTTGGACAAATTTGACTCTTTCCCTCTACAGGTCTCTATCTTCCATGGCCCTAGAAAGATTTTCAAGTTGTAAGCCAGTGTCTTCTGTCAATAATTTTGTATACATCTTCATAGGTCTTCCTACTTCAGCGGTTCCGTGTTTAGGGTCCCACAGTACCACATCACTGATGACCTCATTTTTTCTTCTGTGGCAATGTCCAGCATATTGTGTTCTTATCACTAGAGATACTGGGCAACCAACCATACAGATGGCCAATGGTTAGCTGTGTTTTCCAGTTTAAGTTTAACACTGCTCAGAACATTCTAGTGTAAATTCCATTTAAACTTACTCAAGTTTTTTTTTTTTACTGAGAGTCCATGCTAAAGCAGTACCATCTCCACTATGACTTTAAAAATATTTTTTCTTGATCTGTTCCGAGAGGGCAGATTTCCATATATAATTTTCAGATGAATTATAATAAGCATTCCAAGCCTTAGCTATTCTGACGTGGACATCTTTTTCAGTTGATGCAATGTGGCCTCTGAGATATTTCAAAGTCATCTACCTGTTTGAGTGGTGTTCTGTCTAGTGTTTCGATTCTGCTGGTTTGGTGGAAGGCCATCTATTGTTTTAGTTGTGTTTGTATGTAGTTTAAACATGACATCTGACTCGTCCAGCAACTTTTGTGCATTAGCATTGTCATCAGCTAGCAAAGCAAGATCATCAGCGTAATCGACATTGTTAATCTTCTTTGCTGGATACCGTTGCAGCTATTGGTGTAAATGAGATGCCTCTATAGTTATTTGTCTGACTGAGATCTTTCTTTGGGAAGGGCAGTATACAACTTTCAGTCTATGATTTAATCGTAATGCCCTTGTACACTTCTGATTATCTTGTGGTAAATAAAAAATAGTCATAATGGAAACCATAATTATTAGATCAGACCAATCTAAACATTGAGCAAAATCCTATTACATCTGTGTAATATATATATATATATATATATATATAAAACATCCCAAAATTTTAGTGCAAGTTTGATTCTTCGTATAATTCATTTCAACAGTTAACACATTGAATCTTTTTAATGTGATTCATAGTGCAATAGAAATCACACTAGATTTTTTTTATTAGTAAATCATTTAAAACGTTTTAATTTCACATTTAGATCATTTAAAAATTTAAAATACAATTTAATAATGGATAAAAAAAATTATTTCGGTAAAGTTTTCAATTTGAATTCTATTTTTGTGTGAGAGACAATTTAAAAGCTTATATTAAGCCTAGCATATTCATGATTAACTATTTTTCTTTGAGATGACATTGTTTTTATATGCATTAATGATGCAACATATTGTATGCATTAAGGTTGAAAAACGCTAACATTAAAAAAAAAAAAATTACTTGTCACTTAAAATTATAACCTAAATTGAATTAACCTTCCAAAAAAAATTGTGAATAATAACGTAAAAAAAGGTATTGTTAATTTAGAAAGAGAAAAAAATTTTTAATGTTTACCTCCAAATTTTATCAAAATAACCCGAAAAATGAATAATCAAAAGTTATGAAAAATTGAAGAAAATTTCATAATATTTACCGATTTGGTTCTTGTTCAGAATTTTCCCTATATTAAAAAAAAAAAAAAAAAAATTAAAAAATTTGTATCATGTACGTACTCATGACAAAACAAAAATATCATATTCCCAAAATCATGTAAGTTGATCAAGCTTTAAAAAGAAAATCACTTAAGCCATTAGTGGGAATCAGTAGGCATTACAGCATAAATCTTGCAAGTTTCGATTGACTTATCTCCCTTGTTTTTTGTTTTTTTTTGTTTTGTTTTTTATTTTAGATTGTTTTCAAAATGGCGGACAAGTACAGGCACTCTTTGGTCATTTATAAAATTTGATTTTCTTATTTAAAAATGAAACTGCTTGATTAAGTTATGTGATATTTGGAATATGATATTTTCGTTTTGTCACAGCTACATGTATCATAGACTTTTCTTTATTTTTGTTTTTTTAATATATTTGTACAAATCCTTCTCGTATCATTTCGATTCATATACAGGCTTCACTTCCACGTATCCTCACACTGCGTACACATGCCTGATGGACTCTTATCTTGATTCACGGTGGTAATGGTCTGCTGGTTAGTCATGACAGAAGTTTCCTAAACTTACTTCATCCATTTCTAACTCTTGCATTCATATTTTTCCCTGTACTACACTCGTAACACCAAGTTAACAAAACTGCTGAACAACCTCAATCGAAATATACTTTGTAGCAATCACCATAGCAAACTATTTTCTCTTGTGGATTAATGTCCCCCTTGCTGACTGATGCTGCCACACACTGGCCAGTCAGCTACTAGGGTGCATTAATCCTATATGTCCCTTACGGAACTAATTACTCCTGTCAGGAACTGGCCAGCAGAGGAATTCAGACCACCAAAGACAGATCTCTCTCTCCTCTTACTCTCTGTCCACTGAATCACCCCAGGCTGCAACTGCTTCACTGAAAACCTCCACTGGACAACCTGGGGACACTTCAAGTTTCTGTCTCTTGACATGATAAAATTCTAGAACTTTCTATTCCTTTTCTTTTTTTCACTTCAGGCACAGTTGTTCTTCTTTCGAAATAAACCCTTTTATTGTTTTGTTCTAAAAAAGGGTGTTGATTAATTAATCTGTGCTTTTGTGTTGCAAATTAATCTGTTATTAGGGGTTTTGTACACTCGCGCATAAACTTTACCTAAAACTTTCTCCACATAAGAGTTCTCATCTGTGTCTTACACTTTTTACACACAAACTGGTTATCATCTCCGACTGGCTTTACCTTATATATTAGACTATCAGAACTACCTGGCATTGCCTGACATCATATAAAACAAATAGAACAAATAAAAAATTGCGTTTGAACACACCTGCTATTTTTAGGATACTGAGCACCTTTTGATTGCTATAAACGGGCAACACTAAGATTTTCTTGTATAAAATAGTGTAACAAAACATGGATATTGTTTTTTCCCAGGCATCTCTATTAAGAATATTAAGCCCTTTTGGGTTTCTACCTGCTCTATCCAGGATATTGAGCTCTTTGAATTATGGTTTCCGTGCAGCAAAACTTTAAAGAAAGACAGAATAGTGTGTAAACACATCTGCTCTTTCTAGGATATTGAGCACTTTTGAGATTAAAGAGGCTTTCAAAGCACTACAAAATCTAAGGTCCTCCTCCTCTCATCCAGAATACTGAGCACTTTGGATTTTTATTCTAACACTGCATTATCAACAGCAGTGGTAATGCTCTGTATTGTTATATATTCATTTCTAAATTGTTTTCATATTAAATTGATTTTCCAAAAATATCTTTGGAATTCCAAATATGGATATACACATATGCACACACATACACATATTACTATTCATCTACACACTAACAGACATATGTGCACAGAGATTAGTAGGTACTAACAAGCATGAATATGTACTAATACACACACATAAATCTGGAGAATAAATAAAGAAATAATTATCTGGAGGATTAAAAATATTTTAGAGGATATTTAGAGAATTAAAAACAAAAATCAGACAAATAAAAATCTTAAGTATTCAAGTTATTAAGAAATACTGAAGTTGTAAAAATGGTTTTAAAAAATTTTTAGATGAGAAATAAAAAGTTACATAGAACTTTTATTTTATCATCAAATCAGTAAAAGCGAAAATGAGAAGAATAATGAAATCCTTTTGAATGAAAAGGACAAAATATTAGTCGATCAAAATGTTTTTGATTTTTTTTTTGTATTTATGTGGAACTAGTGGGGGTATCCGGCGTTGCCCGGGTGCTTAGGGGTGTGTATGTAGGATAGGGTGACCCTGTTTTAATATTATTTTTTAAAAAAACACGATGTTAAGAAAAATTGGAAAAACCAACACAAAGCAAAACAGCGAACAAAAAAAAAAAGGTGTAAAAGAGGAAAAAATGTTTAGGTAGAAAGACAGGCTCAAACCCGAAACATCGAGGCTAAGGCGGAAAAAAAAAATGCCCAACACGTTACCCCTATGCCAAAGAGACATACAACTGAGAACGGATAAAATTAAACCTTTAAAATCACTTGCAGATGGTTCTAAACTAACATCAATGTTTTCTAGGTCAAACATGACGTCATTGTTGTAGTAGCAGGAGCAGAGAAAATGAAGGAACGATTTTTTCGGCACCCCTCCCTGTACAAAATTGATGATTTTAGGGTGAAGGAATTAATGTTTTTGGCCAATTTTTTTATATTTGTTGGGCAAAGGTTGGAACTTTAAAATGATATCTATTTGGTGAAAATCCGTGACCCGTGTCAAAAGTTTTTGCGAGGCATACAAACACACACACACACATACATACAAACATACATTTTCCCTTTTACATATATAGAAGATAGAAGATAAGAACTGTTATTGAAATTTGCTGAGCAGTTTGTGTAAAACACAGGAAAGTGCCAAACGAAAGTTTTGTCATTTTTTTTTTCTTTTAATATTATTTTTGTTATTACAAAGATAATTCAATGGAAAATGAATTGAAAAATGAAAACAATATCGTTTTTGTTGTTACAAAAAAAAAATACAATGAATAATTATTGGACAATTTTTGCAAAAATTAAAATTCAAATCAAGACAAAAAAATACTTCTCATAAAGTAAGTTTCATGGATAAATATTATTGGACTAGCAAACAACTGATAGCAAATAAAAAATATATATATATTTATCCTTTATGATTCTTTCTTTTTATTATTTTTTGAATAAATAAATATTTAGATTTTTTTTTTAATAAACCAATCATAGCAAATAAATATATCTTTTAATGGCACTGGCTTCTGTGATTTCATTGGCTCAAGGTTTGATTTTTTTTTTTTTTTTTTTTTTTCTGTATTTGATGATTATCCACTTTTCCGATTATTTTTCATAATATATTGTCAAATTTAACCCATAATTGTTTTTGTGCAATAAATAAAATAAAGAAGGATTTCAAGTTTATAACTACTGGATTACCGTCTCTCCTCTCAAACATTTCTTTTTTTTTTTCTTTTTCTTTTTTCCTTTTTCTCTGTTTTCCTTTTTCTCTATTTTCCTTTTTTCATGATTTAAAATTTTTTATAATTTGTTTCTTTTTATTTTTTCTTTACGATTTTTTTATTTTCTTTTTTTAAAATTTTTTTAATGATTGTCTCTTTTTTCTTTTCTTTTTCTTTTCTTTTCCTTTTTTTTTAAATGATTTTTTTCTTTTTAACCCCCAACCCCCAAATCAAGTTTATAACAATTGGATTACCCCTCCCCAAATGTCCCATTTAAACGATTTATGCTGTTGCCTCATATTATACAGATGGTTATTATTGATGTATTATTCAGTGAATAGAAATTAATAAAATATTTGTCATGCAAGCTGTTTAATAGGGTACGTGTGAACTTTTCACAAAACGTTATTTAAGTAGCTGGAACTTTTGAAATTTATTTCACTCAAATTTTCTTAAATAAAGGAGAAAGTATACACGTTGACCATATGTAAGGTTTATGCTTGCACAGAAAGTTGGCGACATTTTTTTTTCTTTGCACGCTTTTTTTTCAAGGACATTATGTCTCAGATGGTTGACTAGGGCAGAAATGTATTCTGACAAGTAGATTTAAAAAAAAAAAAAAAAAATTCTTTTGAAATTTAATGTGTTTCCTCCCTTTTAAGATTTTATTGAAAATTGGCATGCAAATTGTGTTTTTGTTTAAACCTCAAAAATGAAAATCAGGTTTACAAAGTTATGAATGGCAAACATGAACTTTTTAAGTTTGATATGTAAAACTTCACTATTGTTAAATATACATATTTTTTTTTTGTATTAGAAATTAATTTATTCATTTATTTACAAATTTTATGATATTGTTAATCGAGAGGACATTAGCCTTGAGACATAAATGTTGGGTGTTTTCTAGACACAAAATTGTGTAATTGATTTGGATCAAAATTGGAGTAAGGATTCTAGACATAAAGCTTAGAAGTATATCTTGATTTTAGTTTTAGTGAAGGAACATAAGTGGTGCTGAGTTGTTTGAGTATTCTTATGAGTTAAAATCGAAAAGTGGAAAGCCTAAAACTCATATATATATATATATATATATATATATATATATAGTCTGATTTATTTTATCTTTTTAATGATATATACAGTCCTGGTCAAAATCATAAGACCACTTAAGAAAGTAAGCGCTTATGCATATTATCGAATTTTTAATCAAACAAATGGTTGAAACCATTGCCAAAAGGGAAAATATGATTGCAAAAAAATGAAATCTGCTTCATTCGAAACCTTAACCCTGATCTAATAATTATTTTTTAAAAAACAAACATTTTCACCTGGTCAAAATGATAAAACCACTGATAATTTATCTAACAAAAGGCAATTATAAATTACTAAAAAGGGTCTCAGTATTTTGTATAGCCTCCATTATTACGAATTACTTCAAAAATTCTCTTCGACATGCTTGTGACTAAGTTTTTTATCAGTTGTGAAGGAATTTTATCCCATGTACTGAAAACTGAATCAGAAAGTTCCTTTATCGAATCATACTGGATTCCATCCATGAACACTTCTTTTGCCATCCATCCCCAAAGATTTTCAATGGGATTGAGGTCCTGAGGACATGCTGGATGATCTAACAATTCTATATTATTTGAAGAAAAGTATTCTCATGCTTGTCGAAGTGTGTATCGCAGCGTTGTCTTTCTGGAAAATCCAATTTCTTCCACACAGACGTGGACCTTCAGTCCTGATAGAAGCATTTTCAAGCATTGAAATGTACTTCA
Organism: Euprymna scolopes; assembly: GCF_053919585.1. Classification (NCBI taxonomy): domain Eukaryota; kingdom Metazoa; phylum Mollusca; class Cephalopoda; order Sepiida; family Sepiolidae; genus Euprymna; species Euprymna scolopes. Next base: position 27,051,811 of record NC_136491.1, on the reverse strand, counting down.
ATGATGTTTGCCGGCCTTTCACTACTTGCAACTTTAGGGTCCCAGCTGACAAGAAAGCACCCCAGATCATTAAAGACCCTCCTCCACTATGCAGAGTTGAAAAAGTCTCTTTGGGCAAATTTTTATCATGCCAATAGTGTTGAAATTCATCTGGACCATCTAGATTAAACTTTTTCTCATCGGAGAAAATTACATTTCCCACTTCTCTTCATCCCAAGTCTGGTATTTGGTGGCATATTTAAGTCGGTTAGTTTTGTGCTGTTCAAGAAGACGTGGTTTCTGCAGTGACTTTAAATGATTGAAACCCTTCATTTTCAGATGCCTTCTGATGGTTTTAGGACTACATTCTGCTGCTGTTTGGCTTTTCAGTCGACTTGAGCTCATACTGGAGTTTTTATTTTTAAACTTCTGATACGGCGATCCAGTGATTGGGTTATTTTTTTTGGTCAACCTGGACTCTTTTTGTGCCCATATTGATCTGGATTTCTTAAAAAATTTGTGATGACCGTTTTGCTACGATTCACTTCGTTTGCAATGGATCTATGGGAGAGTCCACCCCTATTAAGCTCAAAGATCCTTCCTCTCTCAAACTCTGATAATGGTTTCCCTTTTGCCATTTATAATTTAGTAAGATGTTTTTTATCCACTAACAAGTTGCTTTTAGTAACATAGAAAGCTTTTCGTATTCATTTTTTCAAAACTAGCCGATTTTATTAAAGTGGTCTTATCATTTTGACCAGGTGAAAATGTTGTTTTTTTTGGGGTTTTTTAAATAATTATTAGATCAGGATTAAGGTTTCGAATGAAGCAGATTTCATTTTTTTTTCCATCATATTTTCCCTTTTGGCAATGGTTTCAACCATTTGTTTGATTAAAAATTCGATATTATGCGTAAACGCTTACTTTCTTAAGTGGTCTTATGATTTTGATCAGGACTGTATATGAATGGCAGCGACTGACTGATTTCACATGCATGGGTTGAATTCAATGAACTTTCTGCGAAGTAAATACCTATAAACACTGCAGTAATTGTTTTAACTCTTACGTTTCTGCAAGCTTTAAATATCTCCATTTCCTTTTATCAACATTTTTTTCTTGTTTTCTTACATATTTTTCCATTCCAAGAAAAAATCTTTCCAACCATTTTCTTAGGAATTTATTTTTGTCAATGATGAATTGTTTAGCATTCTTATGCAATTCAACGAAATATGTGTATATCATAAAAAATATAAAATATTATGAGTGATAATTTAATATATGTCCTGGTTTTGGAATGTTGACTAACTATATATATCTAATATATAAACGGCTATATGTTTGTCTCCGTTTTTTTCAAACTCTATCTCCTCTGAAACTAAGTCGCAGAGCAGCGCTAGGAGCCTCAAATGATTGGGTTTTTAATGGGCTGTTTTTTTATGGGTTTTGAATCGGTTAAAATTGTTTTTAAGGGGTTAAAATTGTAAAAATCGTTACACATTTTGTACATTCATCTTAGTTTATTTTTAATTTTTAAGTTTTAATCGGTTTATATGCATGTCATGTTGGTACAGTAGTAACGTCACCAGCTTTGAATGCTAACGTGCGGGTTTCGATTCTAGCTGATGGCACCTAAATACTTTTTTCTTTTTTTTTTTTTTTTTTTTTTTTTTTTTACTTTTGAAATCATGATGATAATAATATATACAAAATCTGGACAAATTAAGATATATTTAAACGTATTTTATGTTTGAACAAAGCTGGTCACCCAGTCCTCCCCGCTAGTATGTATAATAAATATATATATATATATATATATATATATATATATATGAAAGATAGAAATTATTATGAGTGACTGTCTTAATTGTGGCTTACAAAAAGCTGGTTTTTGCATGTAATGTTTTATTTTTTTATATGTAATAAATCTTTTTTTATCTTCATCTTATAGGGTTGGCAGTATGCAGCCAACTTTCCCTCGTACTGGACGCAAGATATCAAATGGAATTCCTGTGTACGTAAACGCAAGTGGATCAGATTCCGGCGCTATACTGCTGTTGACAGCTGGGCCAAGGTCAGTTCAGTAATTTTCATTTGCTCTTTTTTATTTTCATCTTGCTTTCACATTGTGTGTGTGTGTGCAGATGGTACAACAAACCGCTAATTTAAGATTTGATCAGACAAAGTAACATTAGAAATAATGCAACAGATTATTTGTGTGTGTGTATGCACACACACACACACACACACACACGCATAAAGAACAATTAATAAAACATGTTAAAACACTTTAAGAAAATATAAAAACATTTAATTTTCAAAAAGGAGACACAAATTAAGTGGATTGTCCTTAATCCACAGTTTCGAAAAAAATACTTTCCTTCTCATTAGAGGGTAGGAATTAGCAAGATGCAGAATCGGATTTTGCTTGCAAAGTATTTAATGAAACTACAAATAAATCATAGAACTTGGTAAAAGTTAAAAAATAGTGAAGCACGCACGCACACACACACACACAAATATATATATATATATATATATATATATATATATATATATATATATATATATATATATATAGCCAGTAGAGTTTAGTTTCCTAGAAGTACATCCAATGAAATAACATGTGTCTGCTAAAAAGTGCTCAATGAGTAAACAGAGCATATATATATATATATAGAGAGAGAGAGAGATAAAACAGGAACAAACCAAGTTATGTGTTCATCAACGTTTTGTCTTTATTGTGAGACTTCCTCTGGATGAATGAAATTAAAACAAAACCCCAGTAGAAATATTTGAAAATATATATATTTTTTTTAATGAAATGTATGACCGTGTTCCATTTCAAAAATGAAAGACATTGTTGGAAATTCAAATGTATATGTATATATGGAAAGATGTAGTGACGCCCCCCCCACATCACAAGTGAGATAAGTGCAGCGTGATATACCCTATATATATTAAAGACGCATCCGTGTCACTAGACATATCAAGCACATCAACTGTGAAAGTAAAACGTCTTAGCCATTTGCTTGCTGACTGAATGCAGGAGAAATATATTGCATTACCCGGGGAGGAGAGGGAGCTTCCCCCACCCCGGCGTAAAATACGCTTAAATATGATATTTTAATTTGTCCACATTTCGTATATATTATTAGAGCCATGATTTCAAAAGTAAAAAAAAAAATGTATTTGGGTGTCTTCAGCTAGGATCGAAACTGAAAGCAAAACTGTTGCATTCAAAGCACATGACGTTACCACTGTACCAATGCATATGAACTAATTAAAAATAAACTAAGATGAAATGTATGATTCTTTTTCAATTTTTACCTCTTAAAAACTATTTTAACTGGATAAAGACTAATAAAAGAACAGTCTGTAAAAAATCTAATCATTTGAGACCCCTAGCACTGCTCTGGGACTTCTAGTTTCAGAGGAGATACTTTGAAAATATGGAGACACAGACAGACAGACAAACAGACAGACTTTTATATATTAGATTTATTATTTTCCCCAATTTATCAAAAAGAATATTCAGGTTATCAAAAAATGAGAATATATTCAATAAGAATAAGGATTATTATAATAAAACTTTGATTAGATTGGGATATCAAGTTAAAATCAAATACATAATGGAGTTGGATAATAAAAAGGGCAGAACAAATTACACAATATCATATAACATGCCAATGAAAGGAAGAAAAAATGTAAAGAATAAAAATAGGTATAAAATAATTAGAAAAAAAAAGTTTAATTAAAATGATGACGAAGCATATGATAATAATGATGCTAGTAAGAATAAAAGAAATAGATACAAAAAAACAAGGATGGTTTAACCCTCCTTTTAGTGAACATATACAAAATAATATCCCTAAAGAGTTTTACAAAATAATTGATAAGAACTTCCCCCCCCCATCCCCAGAAAATAGATTAATTAAAATAATTAACAAGAACACTCTGGTCTGTCTTTTCATTCTTAAAAAGTAATTTTACTTTCTTTACTTTTTGTAACAAGCAAAATTTTGTGAGCAGAGGGGATATATTGTTGCAAGTATGTATGATAGATAAAAAAAAAATACTACACTGATCTCCCCCCCCCCCAAAGGAGGAGGTAATGCCTGGGGGATGGTATCATAATGAACAAACATATATTACACTGCACCTGCTTTCTACTCTAATAGTTTCTTCCCTCAAACAACTAGACTTTGGAATTCCCTTCTTGCTACCTGCTTCCCTGACTGTACTGATATGCAGAAGTTTACAGGTAACATAAACCAACATCATGGCATTGTAATGAACAAACATATACTACACTGTACCTTGTAAGAATGGTATCAGATATTTCAATTTGATCCTAGTCGTTAAGACCCAGAAAGTGTATCTTAGTTTTAATTTTAGACCAAACGTTTATTGAGGGAGGCGGGGCCTTTCCAAATGTCAGCCTCCCAACTCCTTTTGTTCCTGTTGACCCCCAAAAAGAACAAATATTGTTTTAAAAAATGTGCCCATATTTTGTCTGAGAGAATAAGAATAAAGTTGTAGAAGTTATTTCCATTGCATGAAAGCATTGAAATTTGAAAAAAATATATATAATGCTTCACTTTGATTCGTCAACATCAATACTTCACTTTGATTGGTCGATTTCAATGCTTCAAAACAGTGGAAATACTTCTACAGTTTACTCACACATGGGCAATAAAGCACAAAGCTACTAGACTCTGACATAAAAAATTGCGATCTTCAATTAAGAACAGGAGTCTATGTATGGTTTAATAACAATATGCCACATAAAAATAAAATAAAAAAATATTGTCTGTATTTTCCTGGTGAAGACTCCTCTGGGTCAAAAATTATAATTTAAATAAATAAAAATGTTTATTTAAAAAAAAAAAAAAAAAAAAAAAATCTGCATTTTGATTGATCTCTGAACCGTTATATTTTTCTAAAGAAAATATTAGCTTTGTGGTTGTGTCTTGTGTAGTTTGACTTTGAGCTGGACACACACACACACACACACACACACACACAAATCGACAACTGTTCTTTATGGAAGACTACATTGTTATACTTTTCACACATGACAATGAGATTCAAATAATTTCAGCAGAGTTCTCTCGTTTTCTGTATTAGAAGTTTTCATACGTTTTTGCTTTTAAATTTTTCCAGGTTCCTGATCTAAATATTCAGAGCCACAAAGAAGCGTTCATCGATATTTCAGTTGGTGGATTTGAGTTGCCTAATCAGCCTCTTGGACACCTGTGTGTTTGGGCTGTTACTGTGGATGGACAGGTGAGAGTGTGCTACTTTCTTTTAATCAATTTATTTTGCTAAATGGTCTGATTTTTGGTCTGAGTAGTTCAGCAGTGATAAACTCTTAGAACCTTTGCTGTTCATGAACAAACGAGTAGATTTTATTTTAAATTTTACTTTATTACATGACTAGCAGGGTTACCCAGCATTACCAGGGACAAAAGTTTCTATTAAAACTTGTATCTCTCTACCTCTCTCTTTTTATCTGTATATCTATCCTTCTCTCTTTCCCTGTTTTCCCTCTCGCTCTTCTCCATCCCCTCTTTTATCCTTCATCCAGTCCATTCCTATCAAGCTGAATATGCACACAGGCACATTCGAGGAATGAGTCTGCATTTTCTTTTGAAATGGCTGAAAAAACAATCTCCCCAGATGTAACTTGGTTCAGCTAACAAAGAACAAATTTTTTTTTTTTTTTTTAATTTTAAATATTGTTTTTAAATATTGATTGACGCATCAATGCCAATCAAGAAAACACCAACTTTGTGGGTCTTTGTTTTGTAGTTTTTACTTTTAGCTAAACACACACACAGCTTCTTTTTATATAATAGGAGATGACATGGGTTTCCAGTTATCTTGTGCATGCCTACAATGGCAATATTTTGACGTTTTGCTGTTCTCTGAACTTATCTTCCACAAATTTAATCAAAACTCAATTATTCAGTTTTATTTCTAAAATCTAATAATCAATTTATTATAGTTTTTGTGTCTTTTAATGAGTTTAGACCTTTTGTGAAAGCCTTCCAACTTCTCTAGTCTGTTATTTTGCTTGTTCTGTTTGCTAGGAGCATTTAATTATCGCCTGATCCTCTCCGTGTCTTAGGTCTGGTGCTACCAGATCAGGTTGTCTGAAGATATTGACTTCCTGAAATGAAATGCACTTAACATTGATGCTTTTTATTTTTCTACTTCCTTTTGCAAAACTTAATTATGTTCTGCAAAAACAAAACCAACGACCCACCTTTTCCTTTCTTCCCATTTATCCTTTCTCTTTCTATCTCCCCCACTTCCTTTATAATAGCAGCAACTAGACTCATAAAAAATGAATTTCAAAAACTACCTCGCAAATATACCTGGTGAACCAAGTGCAAGAGAGATTCAAACAATTGCACTTAAAGGGATGGTCAGAATCTTAAAAAGATATCTCTGTTGCAATATATGAGTTAGTGAGTGAATGTTTGGCATCCTGTAGGATGCTCCATCCCCAGCTTGAACAAACAAACTGATAAGAAAATTAGAAAAAAAAAAGAAGTTTTTACTTAAAATACATTAATTTGAAGCATTATTATACTGCACAAGCACCTTATATTATAAGCTATAAAAATAATGTTTTTGTTGTTTAGGGAAAGTGGGGGAGGGTATTATGTATCTGTTGGTTAATCATTTAACTCTTCATCAATATGTTTTATTAAAAGAATTTTAAATTTTAACCAACATTGAAGAATTCCCTTTGTCGAAAAATTGGTTTCATATAAAAGATAACATGAAACTTATTTTTTTTTAAACATTTTTTTGAAAAAAACTATATACAAGATGATTTTCTTTAATGTTATAATTGATTTTTGTTTATTAATAAAATTTGAGTTTCCATCTTAAAAAGAAAATTCTCAAACAAGTGTAAATGCAAACTCTTTTGACCATTTACAAAAATTCGGTCCTGGGTATGACATTGGTGAGACCCCATTTGGGGGTTGTGGGGAATGTGGAGTTGCCTCTTATTCACCATTGATCCACTTCAGCCTGAAGTGGTAATACCTGTTTGGTTACCTGATGGTATCAAATCAAAAAAACACTGGCTACCTGACCAAAAATTCACCAAATATTGATACTACTTTCTTTTTTTTTTTTGTTTTGTTTCCTTTCCCTTTGCAAGACTTAAACATGTTCTGTAAACTCAAAAACAAGCAATTTTCTTTCTACAAAACAACCAAACCAAACTGCATGAATAAATATTTGAAAACATAAATAACTTGAAGCCTAAAAAATTTCTCGAAAATTACTGGATTTGGCATTAAATAACCTGAAAAGGTTGATATACCATAAAACAAAACAACCAAACCAAACTCCATGTATAAATATTTAGAGATATAAAAAATTTGAAGGATAAATAATAACCTATTTTTTTATGGTGTTGTGACTGTAAAGAAATACTAAGAATTTTGCTGCCAGACTTTAATAACCTAAGAAAACCATGTTGTCTGTTGTGTTTTGCAGGTGTTTGTGAGGAGTGGTGTGAGTCGAGATTGTCCAGAGGGTAAGGAATGGTGCCATATAAATACAAATGGTCAAAGCATTATCAATATCTCTGTAGGCCCAACTTCACGCGTCTGGGCAGTGACCTGGGATGGAACGGCCTACGTACGACTTGGCCTGTCACGTGACTGCATCTATGGTAATTACTCTTTTCATTCATTTTATTCTGCTTTTTTTTCTTTGAAATATTTTATTAGTTATTATATTAGTAATACCATATGATATTAGTTATTATTATTATATTAGTTACGAGCGGGACCAGTGGAAATTCTGCAGCAGACTCTTTCACATGTAATATATTGATGTTGGCATTCTGTGAATGTTCAGTGTAAATAGAGACGCCCTGATATTATTGTAGCTCTTTTGTTAAAAGTGCAAAAGTATTTATCTAAGCTAACAGGGACGCTCGGGGGGGGGGGGGGTACTATCAGTTAGAACTTCTAATATACCGTGCAGATCATAACATGTACGAATTGCAAACGCGTGTCACGACTAGATTTATTTACATCAAGTTTTACACAATTCTTGCTATTTCGGCCACTCTTGTGTTGATTCGGCTTTTTCATATAAAAGTGAAACTGGTGAAACTAAGGCACGGTTCTCGGCCTATGGGCCGGTAGCGTCCAAGCAATAGACGTTTGGTCAATGTCGGTTTTCACCGTCATATCAGACAATTGCTTTCATTTGGACACTCCCCTAATAAACGGGGAAGCTGGTTGGGGGTGTTGGGGAAACAAAACCAGACAAAGTTGAGTAAAAAAAAAAAAAAAAAAAAAACTCAAAACAACTATCCCGCAGTAAAATGCGTATTTGACCTCATTAAATACACGCTTAAAAACTGTCTCGCAGAAATTGCTAACTGCGGAATAATGTGATGTTTGACCTCAATTTGAACTCGTTCACTTTTTTAATTGCTAAATTTAACGTCTTACATTGCTTCCTTTGCCGTAGCGCAGGTGTATGCCGTCAGCCTATTGGACTCAAGGTTTCAGGTTCGAGCCTACCTACCACTGACCCCCCCCCACTTTTTTTTTTATTTTACACCTACAAAGGATTTTTTTCCCCCATTTTTAAAAATCGCTGTTTTTTTTGTTTTATTTTTTTAATAACAAGTTTAACATCGTTTTTTTTTTTTTATTTAAACAGGGTAAAGTTTCCTTTTTGTTCTGCTTTACCCCCCCCCCCCTCCCCAACATGTACACCTACAAACACCAGGCAACGCCGGGTACTTCCGCTAGTATATTATAAAGTTGTAATTTTCAAAAGTAAATAAAAATATATCCATATAATTTGGATGCATCAGCTTGAATCGAAATCCAAAACTTATGAAGAATAAACTTGAGCTCCTTCAGTTAAAACCTAAACCAAAACTTATGAAAAATTCTTGATAAAATTATCTATAAAAAAAATAGATAACTTGAGTGTCATCAACTATAATCGAAACCAAAACTTATGAAGAATTCTTGGTAAAATCATTTATTACAAGAAATGGAAGTACATAACAATTAAACAACCTGGATGTAAGCACAGAAAATAACACGCTATCATATTAATATAAAGATTATATTATTATGTATACAGCATAATCACATTTGACATACCGGTTCCCGTCGGATCACCTAAGTTACTAAACAATGAGTTTGGCCAGTACCAGATGGGTGACCATTTGGGACTGCCAGTTGTTGTATGTGCTCTCTGCTTATCTCTGCATTGTTTCCAGTCGTCCTAGACTTCTCTTTGCCACTGGACTCAAGCAGTGCCGATTCAGGAGAGGTGTGGTTGGAGATTGCGCAACCCTTGCCTCACAAATACATGCAATGTAAATTTAAAAAGGAGAGTAGAAAGTAGACTTTAGGACTACTTTCGGCAGCTTCGTAATTTTTACTTCCCTTATTTTCATCTTTAGTCGTCACATCGTCACATTTTTTTTTTTTTTTAACAAAAGGGGAAAAACTGCTACTTTTTAGGTTGGAATCCATCCATCTAACACTTATCATTGGCTAGTTTTTGATCTCAAAGTAATATTTTTTCTTACTTTGTTGCATCAAATGGTTTTATGCATTGTCTGGAGTTATCTCCATAAAAGATTTTTTAAATAAAACAAAACGCGGAGTGGTCAGAATAAATTCGACATTTTTTAGAGAGGAAAGAAAAAAATGTATCTTGACCAATAATTAGTGTCATCGTCCGTATCATATTCGGTTTAACGTCGCTTTCACATGGCATCTGTTGGACAGCTTTAAGAAATTGAAATGGAACTGGAATCTGCAGCTTTCATGGTGTCCTCTGGGAGATGCATGAACCCCAGTTTGATCCTGGAAATCAGCTTGTTTTTCATGTTGCAGGCAGTATTATCGATGTCTTAACTTTTTTTTTTTTTTTTTTTTACATAGGCATCACCACATTATCAAGGCCCAGAGGCCACTCAAGGATAAGGGTTAAAGAGTGTACAGTAGAAATTGGACAATATAGTAATCATTAGTAATGAAAATTCGGTAAATTTGATAACTTATATGGAACGACTCATCAAGAACTTGTTTACTTTAGACTTGAACACAACCATATTGTAGTCAGCCGGAAAGCAGGAAAACGGAAGACAATTCCACAGGCGTGCAGTTCTAAGAAAGAAGCTTTGTTCATGGAATCTACGTTTAGGTTTAGGCACAGATAAAGAGTGGGGGGAATTATTGATAGTGTTTACAGCTAGACGAGTGTTGGTCATAATAATCCATGCAGTTGCAATCAGGCAAGTTGGGACTTCAAAGTGCATTTCTAAGAGGATATTTTTCCAAATAAATCTCACTCATGGAAGCTGCCCTAAGCTACCACTAGGGCCTCCAAGTCAGACCTGAACCTGCAGCATGCAGCCTTCAGTGTTTGTTTTTGTGTTTTTTTTTTTTGGGGGGGGGGTTAAAAGAATACCAGTTTGATGCTAGCAATCCATTTATCCTTGGTCTTGCAATCAAGCAAGATAGGGTGGGGGACGGACATTAAAACTGAAGTTTTGGAAGTTTTCAAACAACCACTACTATGTTTTCTCGAAAGTGACACGGAACCGAGACCTCATGCCTCAACTAAGGTTTCTGGATTTTAAATGTAGCATGAATCATTCTCTTTCAATATATAGCCTAATCATGTTGACACACTGGTTTTCATTAAGCCACCAGTTGAGCAACATGTCTGTTCAGTGCCATATGGTTGACCATTTAGGAATACCATGCAGTTTATGTAGGAGTTCGTCAATACCTCCCTGCAAGAATTGCACAAAACTAATGTTGTTATCTCCTCTGACAGACATACAAATGACTAGGCACCACATGTGAACTTGATATGGAGGAAGCTGGTTCAAACCGCCTAGGGGGAGTGCTGATTGGGTATTGATAATATTCCGGTGTGTTCCAATCTAAAAAAAAAAAATCTAGCTCTTAAAACCCACAATTTAGTATTAGTAATTTTCCAGTGTGTTCCAGTTTAGCTCTAAAAAATAATAATAGTATAGAGAAACAACTATCTGGTGTCCTTTATTGCTATTAAATACTTCCAAAGTTTATGAAATGAAAAAATATTTTAAAAATTACCAAATTTATCCTGAACGCCTTGTACGGTTTATTTATTATACAATACTTAAATAATGGTGAAAATAAGAGGATCATACCTCTGCTGTTTGGTGCAAGTAATAAGGTTTTCTTTATTTTTACTAAAGAATATTAAGATTTAAATATTTAGTACAAAAGAATCCATCTTATTTTTTTAATGTACTATTCAAATAGTTCAAATTTGCATAGAATAAATTTGGTGCTTCGCCATGGTTTCATCTAAAAAAAAAAAAATGGCAACAAACCCAAATGATGTACTTGGTTCTGGGGAAATAAATACTATTCACAACAAATGTGAAAGTTCATACAATAGTTTTGTTTTTAGAAAATAAATATTGATGCTGAATATCCCACCATTTATTATGAAAATGAAGAGTGATGAGATCACACATGAAAAGAATTATCTCCCTTGAATATCATGGGTATGGATGCATTCTGTAATTGACTTCCTCATGCAGTTAACCAATAATACAACCATACCTGTCCATCTCTGCTGAGTCCCCATAATACAGCATTCTAAAAACAAAACTACTGGATGAATTTTCGTAAATTTTTGTGACCAGTATTTATTTTCTCTCAAAGGTACATTTTACAGCTATTTTTATTTTTTAATGCCTATATTTCGATCTAGGTGGAACCATGGAGAGACATCATAAATTCAAAGAAAAGTTAAATTAACTGATACTTTTATGAGGTTAAATTTTGAACTATTTGCAAATAAGAAAAGGCTAGTCAAGGCAGACAGTGATCTGTGAATAGATTCAAAATACAAACCAAATGGGGGGGGGGGTCTTTTATTTATTTTTATCTTTTTTGATTAAAAAGTTTTTAATTTTAACTTTTTAACATGTTTCATAATCCTCATTATGGCTCTCATATTTAACTTTTTTGCTGCAATCTAGTCTATTCCATGTTTTTTTGTTTTGTTTTTTATTTAGAAGTACAGGCATTTTTTTTTAATTAATCCCTCTTATTGAAATGACAAGGATAAACTGTATTCATTTTGTGTTTCATATTGTATCAGTTGATTTTTATTTATTTTTCTTTTACTTGTATAAATCACTTTTGCAGAAATTGTTTAGCAAATGCAAATGGTTACTTAGGTTGGATTCACATATCACATGATACGAAGGTTGATTGCAGATTGGTTAATTTAATCATGTGACATAGAAAGAGTTGAAGTTCATAGCAAAGGATCATCTTGTAAAGCCCAGATGATAAGGGGATTTTCGGCTGTATCTTTTTTCTTTTTCTTTTTAATGCATCTATGAACAATCCAAACAAAAATCATTACAAGTTTATATGTATTCTACATTGACTGATTCAATTTATTTTTATCTATTGCATTTAAAATGTTTTTCATAATTTGCTTACAGGAAGCCATTGGATTGAAGTGGAGCCTCCCTCAGCCACTTCTAAATTAATGCAAGTTGCAGTAGGAAAGAATGCCGTATGGGCACTCAGCAGAGATGGACAGGTATGGCATATTACTCGTTAATTGCATGAAGTGGATACAAGAATGCATGGACACACAAATGTTGTGGGTCTACTTTTTTTCATTTTAATTCATTGTGTTTAATAATTTGTTTTTATGCCTCATTATTGATCCCAAAATGTGAAGTCTGTTGCAGCAAGAATACGAAGTGAAAAAGAAATTATTATTTAATAGCTTACAATTTATTTTAATAGAATGCTGCGATAGAGATGTTTGAATGAATGTGATAAAGTACTTAACAATTTGCACTTTCAGCTTCTCCTCATTGGTTTCATTCAATCTTGGATGAATATTTCAAACTTAAGCATGGCAGATCAATGAAAATGTGAATAAAGCTGTGAATTGGCTGTATGCATTATTCACAAACTTCCTGTTTGTTCGAATCCTCTTATTGCTGGTCGATTACATGGCTTCATAAGTATCTTGATTCACTTTCATTTAAGGGTTAATTCCTGGATTTCTGAAGGGAAGAGCGCTAGACTGCAAAGCCAGGATTGACTTTGTTCAAGTCCCACAATCAGAGTAATCATCACTTCCTGCACTGATGATTGTATAAGCATGAAACAATAATGTCTGTTTGTATTAAAAAAAATTATTAATATTGATTTTAAAAAAATATAGAGAGAACAGAAAGCTTTGAGAAAGTTCACTTATCAAGGCAAAAATCTAACTCGAAAGACAAATATAAATATTGCTATTTATATAATAGTCCCAACCAAATGAAAAAAGCTCAATACATTCACTGACGATAGTAGAGCTTATGATGAATACTAGTAAGAACGATGCTGTAAAATAGAAGTTTACAATTAGATTTTATTATTCGGCAGAATACTCCAAAATTGGTGTGTTAGATAATCCTTAATCTGCGGGGTTTCAAAGAATGCTAATTCTTCTCATCAGGGGGAAACTGTTAGCAAAATAATCAGATATGAATGCTAGATATTAGCATTTCTATGCATAAGATGAGACTAAAAGTTTTATGAGTTTTAGTCATAAAGTATAAAAAATATAAGAATATAAATAGAGAAACAATTCATGCAAAGAATTCTTTCAGAAATATTTTAAGGAAAAAGTCAATTAGATATATATATATATATATATATATATATAGGTATACAGCCAATTGGTACACATATACAGTGATGATCATATTTATTGGCACGGTAAAATAAAAGTTAAATTTTGTCTAATAAATTCTAAAAAAGGGATTAAATTAAAGAAAATAACAAAGTATATTATGTATTTTTAACTGGCCTTTCCGATGCAGCAATCGGATTTTAGAAAAAATAAATAACAAAGGAACAACAGACATAATTGCAAAAAAACCCTTGTTCAAAATTATTGGCACGGCTTTGTTTTTCTTTTAGTATCAGTATAATATCAATCAATTTCCGGTTTACGTGCTTTCTGAACTTTTTTATAGCCATATTATGCTTGTTTAACGCTAATTCAGTGAATAATTTTTTTCAGATAATTTTTAGATAGCGATTTATTTAAACTATTATAAGTGACTAAATTATAATTTTCAATCGCCATGGTTAAAACTAAGGAACACAGCGAAGACGTCAGGAAGCTTGTTGTAGCATGCCATACCAATGGGGAGGGCTATGATAAGATTTCAAAGAAGCTAAACCTTCCCAAATCCACTGTTAGAGCCATAATAAACAAGTTCAAATCGCAAGGCCACGTTATGAGTTTAGAGGGTAGAGGGAGAAAAAGGATTCTTTCCCCAAGAGATGAACAGAAAATTGTTCGACAAGTAAAACAAAACCCAAGGATCTCTGTTGGGGAGATTGTTGATGAACAGAGCACCTCTGGAGTGAATGTATCTCGACATACAGTTGGTAGAGTTTTGAAGAGAGCTGGTTTAAAAGCATGTCATCCGAGAAAGACTCCCTTATTGAAGCCTATGCACCTGAAAGCAAGGCTAGCCTTTGCAAAACGTCATATTGATAAAGATGTTGCATTCTGGAAACGTGTTCTATGGACTGACGAAAGGAAAATAGAGTTATTTGGCCATAATAAAGTGTCTTATATTTACAGAAAATCTGGCGAAGCTTTCCTGCCTAAGAACACCATACCCACAGTGAAGCACGGTGGAGGCAGTTTGATGTTTTGGGGATCCTTTGCTGCCTCTGGACCAGGGCGACTTGTTAAGGTCACAGGTAGCATAAAAAAGGAAGATTATGTTAAAATATTGGATGAAAACCTGAAAGACTCTGCTAAAGAGCTCTCACTTGGTCGTCGTTGGTGGTTCATGCAAGATAATGACCCAAAGCATTCGGCTAAACTGACTAAGAAATGGCTTGAGGACAATCATATTAATGTTTTGGAGTGGCCATCACAAAGCCCAGACCTTAATCCAATTGAAAATTTATGGAGAACATTAAAATTGAGGGTAATGCAAAGGAAGCCTAAGAATCTTATTCAATTGGAGGATTATTGTCAGGAAGAGTGGGCTAAAATTACTACTGAAGAGTGCAACAACTTGGTTGTAAACTATGAAAAGCGACTGAGGAAGGTAATCAAGGCCAAAGGCTATACAATTGATTATTAAATAAATCGTGCCAATAATTTTGAACAAGGGTTTTTTGCAATTATGTTTGTTGTTCCTTTGTTATTTATTTTTTCTAAAATCCGATTGCTGCATCGGAAAGGCCAGTTAAAAATACATAATATACTTTGTTATTTTCTTTAATTTAATCCCTTTTTTAGAATTTATTAGACAAAATTTAACTTTTATTTTACCGTGCCAATAAATATGATCATCACTGTATATATATTTGATTCAGAGTTCAACATTAAGACAAAAAACAACCAACCACCACTAACTATTTTGCCAGTATCATTGTAGGATTTAACAACCCTGCCTACAACACTCTTGGAATGTTTCACTTTCTCTGAAATCTCTCTAATGGTGTGCTTTTCCTTGTGTAGCTTCACAATAGCTTGTCCCGCAGAGGAATCAAGTTTTTGGCGTTTTGCCATGGTGCCAGCTGATGCAACGTTTACAAATGACTAAGCAAGACTTATTCTTTAGAAGAAATCCAAAAATTTTTATACAGCATACTGTTTACATTGTTTTTCTCAATTTTGTCCCTTACTTTTGGACGTTCCTATTTTGAAAATAAATAAATAATTATGATTCTTTTTCTATCCTTTGCAAATGATTCAAATTTTAGTATGTTATTATGGATGGTAATGACTACCAGTTGTCAAAATTTCAGCTTTCACAGTTGTTATTTCTAACAAATATTAGATTTAAAAATGTTGTCCTTTAGTTTTGGACGCTACTATATATATATATATCTATTATATATATAAAAGTGAACGTCTGTGTGTCTGTGTATATTTTCCTACGCAATATATAGTCTGAGATGTCGGAAATTTTTCTGTCTCTGTCTGTCCTTGTGGCCATGTCACTAGTAAGGGTGCTGGAGGTAAACGTTTTGTCTGGGCTGACGTTATCCGCCTGATAGTCAGGGACCCGAACCTTGGATTAACCACTAAGGAGGCTGTCCTATCAGCAGGCGCAAAGTACTGGGACTGCTGTATTGCCATTTGGTGAGTGGATCTGGACCGTGCAGTAGTCGCTGGTGGGGCTTCTCGATGCCATACTAGTGGGTAATTGTTACGGTTTTACCTTTTCGTGTGCTACAAAAAAAAATTTTTCCTGTCTTTTTCTCTCTTACTTTCCCTCTCTGTACTGCTCTAACCAAGTATGCCGACCTATTCCACAAATCCCAAAACCTCAACATGAAATATCTCCAGAATAAAAACTCGATTACACCTAGAACCCCATCTTCCAATGTAGACCCCTACTACCAGGTCTCCTTCTCCAACATCAGGGGTCTACGTTCCAACCTTCCAGAGGTTGAAACCCAATTACAGGAGACGAAACCGGACATATTATTTCTAAGTGAAACTGGAATAGGGCCGACAACTTCCCTAGATGAGTTCATAATTAACAGATACTCTAATTTAACAGCTAAATCTGACACCCAAGATCGCCATGGCCATGGAATATGTGCCTACATTAAGGATGGCTTCCCGTGTGGCAGGGATATCTCTAGAGAAGATCCTAATTTACCCTATTGTGCTTCAGGGTTGCACTTGCTAACACCACTGCATTTATATTTGCCCTCTATAGGCCCCACAACAGCGGAGTTACTATCTTTAAGAGCATATCTGAGAAAATAGACCACATATTGTCTTCACATCCCTCGGCTAACATCCACATCTGTGGTGACTTCAACGTCCATAACGTGGAATGGCTGACCCATTCAAATAAGACAGATGATGAGGGGAGGTTTTGTCATGATTTTGCCATTGCTTATGACCTCACTCAGATTGTTCGTGAACCCACCCGTGTGCCCGATACACCCGGTCAATATGCAAGCCTCCTAGACCTTTTTCTCTCAACTTCCCCTGAGCTATGTTCATGTTCCGTTCATTCTTCTCTAGGATACTCCGACCACTCCATCATATCAGTTAAGATAAAAACGAAATGTAAGAAGCCCCCAGACGTACCCCTCCATCGTACTGTATACCGATACTCTATGGCTGACTGGGATAGCTTCCGTACATTCATATCTGATTTACCTCTGCACTCCATGTTTAAAAAGGAAGTGTCCTCTATAGTATCAGATCTGACCGAATAGTTAATTGTAGGCACAGACCAATTCATACCATCTAAAAAATTCCAACAAAAACCTAACAGCCAACCATGGTTCTCACCAGAATGTGCTGCTGCTATCGCGCACAGAAATCACTTTTTCCATAGCTACCAACATAATAGATGCACTGAGACTAAAGCTGCTTTCAGGACTGCCAGCAACCACTGTAAAAGAGTAATAAAAAATGCAAGAGAGCTATATGCCCAGTCTGTTAAATTCAAGGTAGCTGATCAGCGGCTTGGTTCCCACCAGTTTTGGCAAATAACAAATAGGATCCTGAACAGAAGTGTGCGTTCTATCCCAACCATTATCAATGGACCAGAGGTCATCTTGTCAGCATCAGACAAGGCCAAACTATTTGCAAAGAACTTTGCAGCTAATTCTACCCTATGCGACGAAGGCCATCAACTCCCTATATTTCCTCCTATAACACAGAACAAGCTAGGTAACATACAAATATCCATGCATGAGGTCGCCAAGCTAATCAAGAACCTAGATTCCAGTAAAGCAACTGGCCCTGATGGCATCCCAATTATAGTGTTAAAAAAGCTTCAACCAGAACTTGCTCCCATACTTACGAAACTGTTTAAGCGCTGCCTTAAGGAGAAGTGCTTTCCGACTCCCTGGAAGACCTCATCAGTTTGCCCTGTATTTAAGAATTCAGGTAATAAGTCATCTCCCTCTCAGTACAGACCAATAAGTCTCCTGTGTGTTATGAGTAAGTTGCTGGAATCCATATTAGAGAAATAGTCAACCACTTCAGCAGAAATAACCTTCTTAGTGACACACGATATGGTTTCCGCTCTGCAAGATCTACCGCAGATATGCTGACGGTTATATCCCACAGGATTAGTGAATCTCTTGACAAAGGCTTCCTTTCTAGGGCAATTGCTCTTGACATATCAAAGGCCTTCGACAAGGTATGGCATAAGGGTCTACTTCACAAGATTTCCAGCTACGGTATAACTGGAAATGTTTTCTCAATCATTAAATCATTTCTCTCAGATAGGCTCATAAGAGTAGTGGTAGATGGACAAAAATCGGAGCCCTGCAATATAAATGCTGGAGTCCCTCAGGGGTCAATCCTCGGCCCAACTCTCTTCCTGATCTACATGAATGACCTCCCTAAACACATACTTTAATCATTCGTTGACATCTATGCTGATGACACGACCATCTACGGCAACACATCAAAGGCTGTAAATGACAAAGTTCTCTCTGATTCTCTCTCCTCTGATCTCGAGCGCGTGGTTCAGTGGGGGAAGATGTGGCTGGTTACCTTTAATGCATCCAAAACCAAACTCCTATCCTGACATCATCAACGCTCTGATCCCCATCTGGCATCAATTGTGATGGATGGCTCTCGTCTGGGTGAGGCCCCGTGTTTTGACAAGCTTCTGGGTTTGACCTTTACTCCTGATCTGAAATGGAACACGTACATCAAGTCTGTTGCCAAGGTCGCTGGAAAGATGGTGGGATCCTTCTACCGCTCCAGAAGATATCTCAGTACTGATGCAATTCTCTATCTATATAAAAGCCAAGTATGTCCAAGGATGGAATACTGTTGCCATATCTGGGCAGGAGCTGCAAAAAACAGCCTATCTTGCCTTGACAGAGTACAAAATAGACTTCGTGGCTTAGTGGGGGATGCCCTTTTCTCTACCCTGCCACCTCTCTCCCACAGAAGAGACATTGTGAGCCTATCCTTGTTTTATCGTTATTTCCATGGCAGGTGCTCGTCTTAACTCCCAATCTCTGGTCCCCCCTCGCCAATCTTTCACGAAAAACACCCATCTAGCCGAATCCACTGTGAAAAATTTCCCCCACTCTTTATCTGTGCCTAAATCAAAACGTGGATTCCATGAACAAAGCTTCTTTCTTAGAAATGCACGCCTGTTGAACTCTGTTCCGTCTGCCTGCTTCCCACCGGACTACAACTTGGATGTCTTCAAGTCCAATGTTAACAAATTCCTAATGAACCGCCCCCTTAAGTAAACACTTCATCAAATCTCCAAACTAACGTAATGTACTTGCAATAACCCTTATCCCTGAGTGGCTTCCGGGCCTTGATAAGTGGTGATCACTGTGTAAAAAAAAAAAAAATAATAACTCTGTCAATTTTCAGTTTACAGACTCGAAATTTGATATACAGGGTACTTAGATTTGGACATGGATCTAACTTAATAACTTGATTTGAGCCCAAAACAATAAATGCTAAGGGGTCATAATAGGGGTCAAAGTTTAAAAAAATTGACCGCTTTTTTTTTTTTTTTTTGTTCAACATACACATCCAAACACCCGGGCAACGCCAGACTGAAATGCTAATATATATATATGTATATATATTAGCATGGAGGTGTATGTTAAGCAAAAAAAAAAAAAAGCGGTCAATTTTTTTAACTTTGACCCCTTAACATTTAGTGTGTTGAACTCTAATCAAGTAATTAAGTTAGATCCATGTCCAAGGAACCTATATCTAAAATTTCAAGTGTTTAGACCCAAAATTGTCAGGAGTTTGGTAGAGTTCTTAAAGGGCAAATCGTTGAACTTTGACCTCTTAACAGCCAAATTTCTGGCCGAAAATGGATTACAAAGATTTTCCCAAATCTCAGTACCCTGTATATCAAATTTCGAGTCTGTAGACTGAAAATTGACAGTTATTACATCGGAAAATGTACACAGACACGTTCACTTTTATATATATAATAGATATATATGTTACTTTCATTTCCTTTCAAATTCAGCTCCAACATTCTAGGAACTTGATATTTTTCATTCCACCCTTTTTCTCTCACGTGCACCCAATATTTTCATATCCACATGCTTTTTGTAATTATATTACAATTCATATTCATGTTGTGATTGTTTATCAAGGCCCAAAGGCTACTCAAGGATAAGGGTTCATTAGTAGTAGGTGGTCTATGAAACGCCTTGATTGTTAATGGTTGGAAATTGGGTAAATTTTAAAAGAATGGCTCAACAAGAATTTGTTTACATTGGACTAAAAAACGACCATGTTATAGTCAGCCAAAGACAAGCAATTCTAAACAAGAAACTTTGCTCATTATTTTAGGCACAGATAGAGAATAAGAGAAATTGACACTGGTTGTAGATGAACGAGTGTTTGTTGCAAATGTTTTACGGATTAAGCTGTTCGACACCTGCGATGAAAATGAACAGAGCAGGGAAAAATTTGCAATGTCTCTTCTGTGAAAAAGATGTAGTAGGGAGGAGAAAAGGACATCAGTCACTAGATTTCAAAGCCAGTTTTGTACTTTGTCAAAGTAAGAAAAAGTTGCTTGAAGCATCTTCCCCCCCCCCCACACCAGTTAAAGAGTTAAATTTGATTCATATTTGATGAGTTGAGCTGTTTACATAAATTTGAAGAGTTAAATTTTATTCATATTTCAAAATCTTCCATTTAAATCATTAGTTTACGATCACCCCATGATCCATAAAGGTCCATAATGATACTGAGAACCAAAAACAATATTCTTTATTTATTTCTATTTTATAGTTTACTAGCAGATGTACTTGGCGTTGCCTGGTATTAAACATTACATTCCTTTAAAAAAAAAAAAAAAAAAAAAGTAAAAACATTCCTTAAAAAAAAAAAGTAAAAACAACAAGCAGAAAGAAACTGAGGCATGTGTATACGATTACGGGGTTTTTTTTTTTTCTGATAAGTTTATTTATAAGTGAAAAAAAAAAAAAATACTCTAGCTGAGATCAAAACCTAAAAACAGTGAGTCAAGTATGATAACCATTAGGCTAGCTTGTCACAATCTTTAAAAAGTGTTTTCAAACCTACTTATTCTTAACATAAGGAAGCTGTCATATAAATGATTCGCGTATGCACAATGGTTAAACAGTTGACAAACAGATAAAAATCCAATGACCCCCGCCCCTCAAGTACCAATTTTTCAATTTTTACCCCTTAGCAGCCCTTTTCTTCGGATGAAAATTGATTTAAAAAGATTTCCACATGTCTAAATACCCTATCTACCAAATGTCAAGCCTGTAGATCAAAAATTTGTCTAGTATATAGGTTGAGCGTTGTCCTCACATCCCCTTTCCCACTTTTATAGATATATAGATAATGAATTTTATGTCTGTCTCGTTTTGGTAGGTATGGTTTCGAAAAGGAATCCAGGAAAATGATTTAGAAAATGATCTGACTGCTTTGACCGGATCAGTATGGGTTGAAATGGTTGGTTTGATGTCTGTGATATCTATCGGTCCAAATGACCAGGTAAGTGATGTCAGATGTTGATTCACTAAATTTCTTTTTTCTTTCTTTTTACTAAATTTTAAGTAACTTGATTATGTAGTAGAGCTGACAGCTATTCAATGTATCTGCCTTCACCCTCAATCAGCGCTTCGATACGGGTCCAGAACTGGAAGCACGCCTTTTCCACAGCTCAGTGAATACTCGGCAGATGGCAGTGATCAGGCTGGCTTTGGTGTTTTGGAGGTCATGTTGGTGATGTTCTCAACGTATGACCAAATGAAGTAGTCCAGCATGTTCAGGTCGAGGGAGGAAGGGGGCCAGTGAGAAAAGGGTACAAAGTCGTAGCACTCCTTCTGAAGCCAAGCCTGGGTCTCTTTGGACTTGTGATCTGGTGAAGAATCCTATTGCCACAGCCAGGGCCTGCCAGTGGCCACCTGATTGCACCAGCGATTACCACACTCTTCAGCACATCTAGGGACATTTTGGTATTGACTTTGAAGCCGACTTCAAAGATGTGAAGTGGCATGATGTGGCCCTCACTTGAAACAGCACCAAAGACCATAACTGTGGCCGGAAACTTTGTTTTCATCACCCTGGGCACGTCCCTGATATTCATGGCAATCCAGTGATGCATTTTGAGGGTGCTGGCAATGGTCCTGTTGTCATAACTTGAATCAGTAGAGAGCAAGAGTTGTACAGTGGCGCATATCTGATCTCACTTGTTGAACATTCACTTTCAGACATGTTAGAAGGCTCCTATCATTCTTGGGATTTGTACACAACTAATCAACTAGTAGATAGTCTGCAACAACAAAAAAAGAAAACTGGTTTTCAAGAAATGGAAATGGAATCATGTCATTGGCGGCAAATTTATCGTTCCACTCTGTACCATGCAAATCTACTATTTATTAATACAATATATATGTGTATTTATTTTTTATATACATTTAACATTTCATTGTTTTCTTGTGTCAGTATGATAAGATGGAAGTTGTATTTTATAATTTTTCGGGAAAGTTTCCCTTTTTTTTTACTTTAGGTCAAACCTGTATATGGGAGCTATAATAAACACGAGTAGTTTCACAGAAGTTAAATCTGACCTGAAATTAATTTTATTTTGTTTTAAAATCTATTATGATTCGTAAAACTTAATGTGGGGCCTGTGTTAATATTCAATATCATTCTATTTTATGTATTTTTTTTGTGTATTTATAACTCAATTCGTATTTTTTTTTAAATATGTTTTTTTTGTGTTCTTGTTAAAATGGTTGCTACATTTTTAAATTTAACTATTTAAATAATAATTTTAAAAAAAAAATATGAGAAATGGCAACAACTTTCTTCCATCTTAAAAATAAGTTTTTTTTTGTTTATTTTTTCAGGTCTTTGGAATTGGTTTAAACAGTGAAGCTGTCTACTACCGTTTTGGCATCAAACCAGATGAACTCAGTGGCAAGACCTGGCAACCATTACAGATAAATATGCCTCCAGAGCGTCAATCAATGTCGGACACTGATAGCATCAGTGCCGCTTTTCTTGGTCACAGCTCTTCGGCGGATAACAGTTTTGATATCACAGGTTCAACGCCGTGCGTTAATCTGGACGAAAATTCCGCTGAATGTGCAACATTTTATTCCCACCAGATGATCCGGGAACAGTTATTTGGGAAAGAGGTTGATTATAGTATGGAGGGTTACCAACCAATGATTGGTGGATCCTTGCCGGGCCGATTTCCAGATGAAGAACCTAACGCTAGTGAAGCTTTGATGTCGCGCAGCGAAGGCAGTATCTGGTATGAGGGTAACAGTTGTAAAACTAGTATTTATAACCCTGGAGACATCGATATTGTACATGTTGGCAGTCCGCAGGCTGCCTCAAACCACCTTACATCACCAAGTAAAAAACTTTTACAAAAAGAAATTGATGTTGAACGGACTAAAGAGAAAGAGATATGTATTTGTAAGAGTGCTGCTCAAGACGGCAACAATAGCTCTAGTTTTCAATCCAATGAGGACTTTGATGTCACGCTTAAAATTTGTCCTGCATGCCATAAAGTGGTTTATAAAAGATTCTTTCAGTCGGACCTAATCAAGCCCGCAGGTGAATTTTCTAAAAAATCGCTTGAAGGTGACGAACCAGATGTTGTCTTGGACTTTGTCACTGATCTAATAGACAAAGAAGACGGTATCGAGGAGGGTCTTGACGAAGAGATCAGCGAGAGCTGTTCAGATGTTCTTGCATCTTCTGTCTCTAGTAATATCTCATTACCGCCCGTTGACTATGTTACCTGTAACTCCATGGATCCAATCGTTATCGAAGAGTTGCCATTGTTTATGAGGCTAGCACGTGGAAAACAGCAAGAGATCCAGAAAAAAGTCGAGCTACCCCAGCAGAAGCAGGGGCAGTCAGAAGAGTTACAGCAACAAGAACAATCAAAACAAAAAGAGCAGCATCAGGAAACGGGGCAGGTCCCCGTATCCGCCATCATTCCGTACCGAAGAAGAGATGAGGAACAAGACATTTTCTCTGGTGATTCTGAAAAATTGACATGGCGCTGGATATCAGCCATGTCTTGCCTCATCGATAAGCCATCGTCTGTTTGCTGGTTTTCATCCAGAAGTAAGATTTTATTTCCATGTTTTGCATACCTTTTTTTTTTTTTTTCTTTTTATGCAGCTTACTACACCACCTACACACACCCACCCAGGCAACGCCAGGTACCCCCACTAGTCAAAAATAAAAAATCTGTATGACTTACATATCCATGACAAAACGAAAATATCATATTCCAAAAATCATGTAAATTGATCAAATAGTTTTATTTTCATAAAGTAATTTTTAAGTGATTAACAGGAACTTGTAGACATTACATCATAAATTTCACAAGTTTGAATTTTACTGAATTATCTCCCTTTATTTTGTTTCTTTTCGCTGTTTCTTTTTAGATTTTTTACAAAATGGCAGACAAGACAACCGTTCTTCGATTACTCATAAAATTTGATTTTTTTATCTAAAAATAAAACCTTGATCAAGTTACACGCTTTTTGAAATATGATATTTTTGTTTTTTTGTCTTGGGTATGTAAATCAGACAGATTTTTTTTTTTTTTTTTTTTTTTTTTTTTAATATAGGGAAATTCTTAACAAGAACCAGGAAAATTTTTTAAATTAAATGTTAATAATGATTATCAATATCAAACAATAATAATAGTAACCACATTATTAGTCATTGGAATGTTTTTGTGAAAATAGTTACCAAATATTTCATAATTGATGTTAAGGTTTGTTTTTTTTTTCTAAAGATAGTTCGTGAAATAGTCGAGAGCAGTAGAACAAAAGTAAACAAAACTACTGAAATATCAATTGAAAATAAAATATTTTGGTTTTTGTCTAGAATTTTCTTATATTAAAAAATACAAAGAAAAATTTGTATGATTTACGTATCCAGGACAAAACAAAAATATATGACTTTGCCTTTTTCACATCGTATCAATCCTTTTTAATACCAAACACATTAAATATTGTAAAGAATTCATTATACATGATTAATTACTATTTTACCCATCGTGGGAAGGGAAAGTTGTGGGTTCATACCACTTCTCCTAAAAGTCTCATTGCACAAATTATATGGCGCTTCGGCACTTGTACAGTTTAATCAAGACATTAAAAAATGAAAATTACGAAAAAAAAAAAAAGCCTATATTGTATGTATTTGTCTTGGACTGAAGATCTCAAAGAAAAAATTTCACTTAGTTTGATCGAGTATTTATTTATTTATTTTTATTTTTATTTTTTTTTTTACAGCGGAAAAGCACGTTTTTATGACAGTGCGTTGAAGGTAGACATCTTGGAATTTTTTGAACACGCCACCGAGAAAAAACCCAATTTAAAGTGCTGACACTCCCTCCCCATCTTTAATACTCGTTTTCTTCCTAAAAATCGAACCTTTTGCTCGGTATCATAACAAATTGTTTTTTCGCTGTAAAAAAAATTACTTGATGAAATTCAGTAATTTTTTTTTTTTTTTTTTATTAGAACCTCTTTCAATAATGGATACGTACAATTTAAACTTTTTTCTCTATTTTCATTTTTTTAATGTCTTGATTAAACTGTACAAGTATTAGCGCTTCTACACTATTGGGACGAGATTTCAGAAATCATAATGCTGAATTTCATATGAGAACAATGGTATCTACATATTCCTTATATATTTTGAGACGATTATATCCAAAAATTACAAAAATTAATAAGGTAAAAAATTATTTATTAAGGAAAATAAAAAATAGAATTTGATGCAAATGTTCGTAAGACTCAGGAGAGTTCAAAAGGGAGATAATTTTCCATTTTGATTTAAACAAGATGGCATCAATTTTTCACCTGCTACCATGATTAAAGTTGTTGCGTGTTTTTTTTTTTAATGATTCAGTAATATTCAGGTAATTCAGACTTCATAATTTGGAAGCTACCATTGTAATTTTTTTAGAATTGACAAAAAAAATTCAGTTGAAACCATTTTTTTTTTTTTTTTTTTTTTTTGAAAACTCCATTTATCGACTACAAAATCTCGTCCCAATAGTGTAGAAGCACCAATTATACTAATATGGAGAATAGATTTTTAGTTAGACTATAAAAAAAATATTTAGACTGTCTCATCTTGAACGTTATTCGCATAACATTCCAGCCAATGTAACCTCTCCGACCTTTTTCAGATGTACCTTGTCAAACTTGGGAATCTGCACGGAATTTCACAAGGATCCGTGGCATAGCGGATAACTAGTAAAATATGCTTAAATATGATATTTTAATTTGTCCATATATATTATTATAGAGTTGTGATTTCAAAAAGTAAAAAAAAAAAGTATTTAGGTGCCATCAGCTAGAATTGAAACTGAAACTGTAGCATTCAAAGCTGGTGACATCACCACTGTATTAACATGACATGCATATAAAGTGATTAAAAATAAACTAAGATCAATATACAAAATGTTTAACGATTTTTTTTTTTTTCAATTTTGACCCCTTAAAAACTATTTGAACCAGCTAAAGACCCATAAAAAAAGCGGCCCATAGAAAATCCAATCATTTGAGGCTCCTAGCGTTGCTCTGCGACTGTTAGTTTAGGAGGAGATAGTTTTAAACATGGAAACCGACAGACAGACATATAACCATTTGTACCTTAGATTTATATATAGTATGATTTCAAAAGCTTAAAAAAAAAAATGACCTTATTGCCATCAAAACCAAAACATTTAATACTCCAGCCACATTTGCTACTGTTTGAGCTAACCCAAAAAAATAGATAAGAAAGTCATAAAATGAAACCACTTTTAGCTATGATTAGTTTACACTTGCGCAAACTAATAGAAATATCGGCAAATTAAAATGAACATTTTTGCATTTCAATTTGCCGACTTCTGTATGTGTTATTCATCCATCCAAAGATTTTATTCATTAAAAACCATCCTTGGTTTTACTATGTCCTGTTAATTTCAGTGTTATGTGAACAGTCGTCTAAGAGTTTATTGGTTAAATATTTACAAACGGACAGACATGCATACATCTGTTTTATTTATATAGATAAGATGTTTTGGTATTATTCACAAATAACTTATTTTCTACTAAAATCTTGCTTTGCATCATTTTAGGTGGATAAAAATAAGATTGAAGGAATATTAGTTGATTGTAGAATTTCTGTTAGAAATTTTTTTGTCTCTTACTGGAGTTCCATTCTACATTGTTTAATTTTGTTTTTTTGTTCTTTTATTTGGTGAATCATAATTTTGTTTAGCTTTATATTTTACTGATGTTAAAAGTCATCATTTGAAGTACTTTATTATCTCCCTTGTGTTCCCATTGTTCCATATACCTTCAAATGGTAATTGAAAACAAATTTAGCATCAACATATGAAACCGAATTTGAAATTGAAGAGAAAAGATATTCCATTCAAGACATAAGCGCTTCTTGTCCAGAATTCCCCACATCCCCTTATATTAAAAAACAAAAGAGAAAAATTCATATGATGTATATACCCATGACAAAATGAAAATATATTCCAAAAAATCATTTAAATTGATCAAGTGGTTTTATTTTTAAACATAAAAATTAAATTTTATGAGTATTGCAGAAGTTTGTCTCCTCCGCCATTTTGAAAAAAATCTAAAAACAAAAAAAAAACAATGGAAATAAGTCAACAGTAATTCAAAGCTTGTGAGATTTATGAATTTCCATTAATCACTTAAAAATGATTTTTTTCTATGTGATCTTTTGAGTATATTTTCGTTTTATCATTAGTATGTAAAGTACAGATTTTTTTTTAATTTTGATTTTTCTTAATATGAGAAAATTCTGAACAGGAACCACATAAGCTTCTGCATCCATCAGTGTCTATAATTTACTAGTTTATAATTGTTTAATTATTTACAATGAAATGAGTTTGAATTTTACTCTCAAGCAACTAAGTTTATTATAAAATCAAGATTTCTGTCATTTTCATGAGTAAAGACAAGTTTCACCCTTCAGGCTGGAATCAAATTATCTTTTTTGTTAGTTAGTGAAGGAGAGGTCCTTCTAGATTAAGGCAATTTAATCCAAGTTGCCTCTTTCTTTTTTAATTTTTTTGGGGAGCTGAATTTTCCTCAAATTCCAAATAAAATAAATAAAATATATAAATAATAAATACCAATCTTGCATCTAACTTTGCTGTTGTGGTGAGGGAAGTAAGTGGGAATAAACATGTCGAGGCTAGTTAATAATAACTAGAGCTGTGACAACAGAATATTCTTTTCATTGTTTTGATTCTCAAGTATATATCTGACACAGACACAATCAATCAACCGAGAACCACATTACTCTATATAAAAGCATATAAGATATCAACCGATACACACTCGAGAGTCAAAACAATAAAAAGAATATGCTGTTGTCCTAGCCCTAATAATAACATTGAAATTAAACATGGCAGCCAGTCTTCTTAACCAAAATTACAAAGGGGCAGATAACTCCGGTTACTATTTTTTATTTATTTATTTTATTTTTTATTTTTTTACATGGGCGGGGTCACCACTTATCAAGGCCTGAAGGCCACTCAGAGATAAGGGTTATTGCGTGTACAGTAATCAATGAGATAGTATTGTAGTAATCATTAGTATTGGGGGTTTTGATAGTGTCTTACTTAAGGGGGCGGTTTGTCAGGAGTTTGTTTATGTTGGACTTGAAGATATCCAAGTTGTAGTCAGGTGGGAAACAGGCAAGCGGCAGAGTTCCACTGGCGTGCAGTTCTAAAAAAGGAGCTTTGGATTTAGGCACAGATAAAGAGTGGGGAAAATTATTGACAGTAGTTTCAGCCAGACAGGTGTTTCTCGTGAAAGATTGGCGAGGGGGGACGAGGGATTGGAATTGCCATGGAAATAACGATAAAATAAAGACAGGCTTGCAACGTCTCTTCTGTGGGAGAGAGGTTTCAGAGAAGAGAAAAGGGCATCCCCCACTAAACCACAAAGTCTATTTTGTACTCTGTCAAGGCAGGATAGGCTGTTTTTAGCAGCTCCTGCCCAGATGTGACAGCAGTACTCTATCCTTGGACGTACTTGGCTTTTATACAGATAGAGAATTGCATTAGTAGTGTGATATCTTCTGGAGCGGTAGAAGGATCCCACCATTTTCCCAGCGTCCCTGGCAACAGATTGGATGTATGTGTTCCATTTCAGATCAGGAGTAAAGGTCAAACCCAGAAGCTTGTCAAAACATGGAGCCTCCCCAAGACGAGAGCCATCCATTTCAATTGATGCCAGATGGGGATCAGAGCGTTGATGATGTAAAGATAAAGGCTTGGTTTTAGATGCATTAAAAGTGACCAGCCACCTCTTCCCCTATTGTACCACACGCTCAAGATCAGAGGAGAGAGAATTAGAGAGAACTTTCAAAAATATATTTATCTTTTGCTGAACATTGATGACAAATCCAACATTTATGCTAGTAAACTAGGAAATTATTTGAAAGATAGATTTCAAATTATTTGAAAGATAGATTTCAAAGGCAAAAGTAACTAGAGTTATCCACTCGACATAATTTGGTGAAGACATGGAGAACTATTCAGCTGATGTTGGCTATCTTGCATCCATTTGGCTCGTGTGTCATTTGCTTGCAATTTTTAGAAATAAAACTCTGGGTTAGCAAGTTGTTTTCTTACGTATACAGGATACTGCAGCAGAATAAGCAATAAAAACAAAAGTTGTATATGCAGAAACCCAACAATTAACAACAGTTATATTGAAAGATAATGTATGTAACTGTCGCCAGTGGAGACGACTATTTTAAGGCGAGCACAAAATGAGTAAGATACTTTGGAGACTATGTCTTTGCCAATGGAAGTGAGCAGGTCCACGATAGTGGCCTTTAGAGAATTAACAAGAGTTGTAGACGTGTTTGTTACTTTTGATCTTCATTATGCCCCAGAAGAAATAGTCAAAGGGATTGCGTTCTGGTGAGGAGGTGTGTTACAAGTTTACTATCCAATGTTTAGGAACGTTGTTGAGTAGCCGCATCTGGCTTGCGTTGACTTTGTTGGCAGAGGCTGAAAGATAGCATTCGGTGGCAATCTCGTCCATTTATGGCTTTACCACACCTCTCATTCCCACTTAGTAGCTCACAGCAGTAACTCTCAAGCCCTTTTGAAAGAAGAACAGTGGCATGACATCCATCTTGCTGGAGATGATGCCAACGATCATGATGAAGAAGGAGGGAAACTTTGTATGATAGGAACTTCGTAAATGTTTTTGCAGATCTACCTGGTCTACCTGTTTGAAATTCTTTTCATTGCAAAAGAACCTTGGCATCCTGGCAGACCCATGTTTGAGCTAATTCAGAAGAGCTTCCACCTTTTTTTTTTTTTTTTTTTGATAAAAATAAATTTAAAAAGAAAGAAATAATAATAATGACAGCATCTAAACAACACGTAGCCAATTTTTCATCCGTATGTTTGTCCTACCCCCACCAAAAAAAAAAAAAAACATTTGACTGTCCAATTTCTAACACACATATACCCTGCATTGGGAGGTGATCTCATTTCAAGTCCTTTCTTTTTTCTTCTATGATTATTCTTGAAGAAAAACACAAGGTGTTTGAAATAGTGAATAAAATAGACAAACTACTGAAGCAATAACATGGTTTTATGCTTCAAACACTACCAATCATTATCGAGATACATCTCTAGAAGCATAGTTGGAATCCTAACAAATCTCTCTTTCTCTCGCTCAAATATATATCTCTACTATTATATAAAAGGAACTTTGTTTGTCTGTCTGTAAGTTCGTTCCCTATGGACTTAAAAACAAGTCCATAGGGTTGATTTTTATGAAATTTCACACAAAGGTACTTTATGTGCCTGGCAGTGTTCTTAGATAGGTTTTGTATCAGAATGTCTTCGATAAATATTGATAAGTGAAATAATCTGATGAAAGAAGGAACAGGCGATTTTGACCAAAGTAAACACCTTACACAGTGTATTGGGAAGGTTTATTACTACACAAGCTGAAAGGCCCAACATATAAAATCAACAGTATGTTCTTTGATATGGCAGGAGCATGTTCAAAATGAATGTTTGCTTTAAAGCACAATTGAACCATGATACTTGACTTTTTCAATTTAAACTTAAATTCAAGCCATTATCACCACACAAGCAGTAAGGCTAGGCATATAAATTCAACAGCAGGTTCTTTAAGACAAGGGTGCATTTGAAATGAATATTGCTGTTTAGAGCACAATTGAACCATGATATTTGACTTTTACATTTTAAACTTTAAATACTAGTCATTACATATAAAAATAATTTTATAAAATCAACAGTGGATTCTCTACAGTGCAATGTAAGCTACAATATATTGTGAACTTAGTCACTACGAGAAGCATGTAAAGCTTTCACTGGATGCATCACGATGGGTCCCCAATTAAAGCAGACAATAAATCGATTTGATTGAAAAATGTGCTATTTCATCAGTTCTGATGACAATAAAAAATATGGGAGTGTGAAATATTCATTGATCATCATTAATTCCGGGCAACGTCGGAGTTACCCTGCTAGTGTGTGTGTGTGTATTACAATGAAAAAAAATGGGAGCATGAAAAGTAATATGGTTAAGCTTAAATATTGAAAAATAAAGGATTAGTTGTTAAAACTGGAAAAGAAAAGGACAAGATATTCTAGTAAAAAATATAATAAATTTATAACTTAAAATATTGCAGCATTAAGAATTGATTATATAATGTTATAATTTGAATTTTAAAAAAAATTCTTAATGCTGCAATATTTTAAGTTATATATTTATCATATTTTTTACTAGAATATCTTATCCTTTTCTTTCCCAGTTTTAACTAGTCCTTTACTTTTCAATGTTTAAGCTTAACCATATCACTTTTCATGCTCGCATTTTTCTATTGTAATCTATGATTTTTTCCAGACTTCCAGTAAATTCACTTGTTCTTTGTTTAATTTCAGTCTTATTTTTTTGCCCCCATAAACATAACATACACATATGTAATAACAATGTACGGCACTCGTCTGCTTTTAATAAATCCCCCCCCATTATCTCCCTTTCATTCTCTCTGTTTCACTTGTTACTTTTCTTTTCACAAGAGTGGTGAATTTATGGCAACACTAGTCGCTGAAGCAACGTGGTTGCTATGGAAACCAGTCATAAAAAACCGTCATTCACCTCCATATGATTTTGAACACCAGTAAATTCATCATAACTTTTATTTTACTGAACGAAAATAGAAAATTTTTTTTCACAATATAGCTGAGACACTGATCTATAAACTGTAATAATTGTTTGAAATTTGGTCAAAATGAGTGAGCGGTGAAGCTTTAAAGCAGTTCCAAATGACTAAAACTGCCACTTAACCATATATTCAAACACGGTAGTATTTAAAAGATATATATATATATATATATGCATTCATCTTCTCTGATATAAAGTAGATTAGAGTTATGTCCCTTTGATTTTTTTTTTTTTTTTTTTTTTTTTTACAGATAATAAACTGTTTAGGATTCTGTCTCTTATACCTCTTTCCTGAATTATGAAAAGATGCATTTTGATGTCATTTTTGGTTTTTGTTGAAATTTTAACTTTTGTGGACATTGTTGCGGTTTGTTTTCTGGCTACTTATGAATATTTTGTTCTGTACAAATACAAAGTTTGAAAAAGATTCATCTTTTATTATCATTTAAAATAAACATAGCCTTGAAACAGCTGTAAACAACTGTAATATCTTTCTATATATTCTTGATTTGGAATATGGTTTGAAAATAATTAAAATCATCAAATGTCTTAAACCTAATAAGTCTCGCATTATCAGCCAAGCTCCAACCTCTGTAACATCACTGCAGTGTTGCATCCCTATTCCTGTTTTACAAGTACTTTAATGGAATGTGCTCTGATGAATTCATAACACTTGTACCCCCATCCACATATATACTCCTGATTAAGTCGACAAGAAGCAAAATCCCACTCCTTCACCGTTGAAGTCCCTAAATATGTATAAGGATAAATATTTCCCTTCTGATTTCAGGACAAGGCACTGGTTCTACTAGTAGTATTATTGATGATACAACCATTCTTCTTCCGCCCTCTCTCCGAACCAATATTCTTCAGAAACTCCAAGCCCGGAATTACAAAGAAGTTGCACAGTTCACCCATTTGGAACATGCCGTAGAAAAGGTGAGGTATGATTACTCTAAATTCAAATCTCATAAGATGTTGAAATCTCAAAAACATTATGGTGATTTCAAAATAATCTTCGAGGTTTCTATCTTTTTTTTTATTTTTCTTATTTTCTTTAAGCCAGGATGGGGCATCCTACCAGATGCCAAACATTTATCCGCTATTTTATACATTCCAATCGAGAGATCTTTTTAAGATTCTAACTGTCCCTTTAAGTGCAATTGTTTGAATCTCCTTTGCACTTGGTGCACTGAGTATATCTGTCAGCTAGTTTTTAAGATTCTTTTTCATAAGTCCGGTTGCTCCTATAATTACTGGAATGATGGCGATCTTCCTAAGATTCCAATTTCTTTTCATATCGTACATAAGACCCTGGTATTTCGTTATCTTATCCTTCTCAGCTCGGTCCTGGATATGACCTTAAACTGTATCTGATGGTGAGGCCCCAGCTTGCAGGCTTTGGGGAGTGTGAAGCCACCCTTTAATTGCCATTGCTCCCAGGTCCACTCTGACCCGGAGTGGTAGTACCTGTTAGGGTCCCAACTATGGGTTAAATAGAAACCGACTTGAAAACAAATATATTCTATTAAAATATTTTTCTTCAAAATCACTGGATTTGGCATTAAATAACCTGAAAAGGGTTGATATGCCGTAAAACAAAAACAACCAACTAACCCTCTCATCTCTGTTTAACCCAGCATCATTGGGGGACACTAACTTCTACTAAGGTTGCTTCTTTCTCTTTCTTGTCCCGTATCACTGTCAGATTTTATAGCTCCGTTTTCAAGGTTATAAGAATTGCATAATCATAATGGAAGGTATATGACTTATTTTCAACTGTTGTTTCCGGTAAACATGTTCCAAGATTTGCTGCTGCATTCGACGTTTTACAGATCGTCCAGTGAAGATATTTACACGTTCCATTGTGTTGCATTGTATAGTAGCTGTCCCCCAGCAGAACCATACTACTTGTGTGTGGGGGCAGAATCTGCACTTGCTGTCATTGCTTAGACCACCCATCTTTTTAAAAGTATTGGTCATCAAGTCTTGGTCATGGGCAGATTACAATCGTCTGATCATAGTGAAGCGATCATTCTAATTTTTCTTTTTTTAATTTTCTTTCTTTAAAGATTGTAATGTTGGGTATGGGGCAGCCAAACCAGTTGCCAGTATTGCTCTGCTTTTTATTAAAACCAACCAAGAGCTCTTTTTAGTATCCTCGCTGTTCCCTTAAAAGTGCAATTGTCTAGATCTCTTTTGCACTTGGTCCACCAGGAATATTAATTAGGTAGGACTTCAGGTTCTTCTGCATAAGCTCTGTGGCACCCTAATAACTGGTATGATTGATATCTCCTTAAGATTCCAGTTTCTTTTCATATCATACATGAGACCTTGATATTTGGTCTGTTTCTTCCTTTCAGCTCTGTTAAGACCTCCATCATTAGGAACACTCACTTCAACCAAGCTTGCCACTCACTCTGACTTATTCTATATAGCTATATCAGGTTTGACAGTAGAATTTTCAAGGTAGCTGGCTGTAGGGATTACATGGTCGTAGTATATGGTATATAAGTCATATGTTGTCGTGTGTCTACGATTATACTAAATGTGAGTCAGTCACCATCTGTTTCCTTAAGATTTGTTTCTATATACTTCAATCACACAACATACATGCTAAAATATAACTTAGTTCATGCATTGAGTTATGTTTGAATAAAAAATATCAGTTGTAATTCTTATAATTTGTTATAATTTATAAATAACTAAACAAGTCAACTTTCTCTCTCTTCGCTATCCACATATATCTTTCATCCCTCTCACTACGTGTTGGTTCAACTATTATTTTATTAATGTTTCTGTGAACATTTCGAGAGAGTGGCTCTTTTATCAGTTTATCAATTTTCATAGTAAGTCAAACTAGAATCTCTACTTATATATAAAAAAAAACACTTTGTCCATGTATGAGTTTGTTTCCTATGGACTCCAGAACAGCTGGGGCAATTTTTTTTTTTTTTTTTTTTTTAATAAATTTCATGCAAATCTTATTTGTCTGGGGGTGTTCTTAGATAGGTCTTGTATCGGAATTCACCCGATAAGTATCAAAAAAACGATTATCGAAAAAAAAATCTGATTTAAGGAAGGAACAATCAGACTTTGACCAAAGTTAACACTCTTATACAGCTTAACCTCACAAGTGCATTTGAGAAGTTTTATTGCAGAAGCGGAAGGGCCGGGCATATAAAATCAACAGTAAGTTCTTTGATAAGACAGGGGCGCATTCAAAATTAATTTTTCTGTTTAGAACACAATTGAAACATATCACTTAACTTTGGCATTTTAAACTGTTTTTTTTTTACTTAAAAAAATAGTTTAAAATCCAAGAATTTTTTTTTTTTTTTTTTTTTTATTAACAATAAAAATAATTTTATAGAATCAAGCATAGGTTTACTACATTGCAATGTACACTACAATGTATTGTGAACTAAGTTACTGCAGGGAAGCTTCCTCCCGGTGCACCGTGATGAGTCCCCTACCATGATTTGATTGAAAAATGAGCAATTTCACCGATTCTAATGACAATAATAGTAATAAAAATTGTGGAGCATGCGTTGATCTTTATTCAATCCCAGGCAGCATCGGGTCTACCTGCTAGTAAATAATAGTAGTTAATTTTATTTATTGCGGACTATTATCATCATCTTTTTTTTTTTTATTATTATTAGTTGTTTCACGACGTTTCAGCCAACTATTCCTCTGGCTTTCGTCAGGTGGTAACCGCGACGGATAGGAACTCTGAATCTCCTGACTACATTCACTGCAATTACTGCCTTCCATAGTTGTTGTCGCCTCACCACGTTTTAGCCAAGTAAGCCTGTAGCTGGCTTTGGGTAGGATTAAAACCGCTACCTTCAGACAATTTTCACCTGGAACCGTAGAGATTCAGCGTCTCTATCAACTGCGCTATGGGCCCCGAATAATAATAGTAGTGTTTACTAGTAATTATTAATGAATATGTTCATATTTATATAGTTAACACCTAATTTATTAAAACAATTGAAACACTAAAAAGAAAAAAAATTATTTAAGCAGTGAATAAAACCCAGGCCTTTTTAACGAGAATCCAGAAATCTGATCAAATCACTTGAGCACGTGTTAAGAATTAGCATTAACTTTTGGAAGTCACTACATACTACATTAGTCATTTTCATTGCTAATTTTATACTACATTAGTCATTTTCATTGCTAATTTTGTACTTAATTCTTATAAGGACTTCAGAATGTTTACAACAGTTCTGATATACACAAATCTAAGACAACGGCAGAATCATTAGAAAATGACCTCCAAACAGTAGTGGAATGGGGCCGCAAATGGATGGTAACATTTAATGCTAGTAAAACTAAGCTGCTCTCTTTTAACAATTACAAGACTCCTCTCCAACCACCGATATTCATGACAACACCCGACCTGAGAATTCTTCTTTCACACTTCTTGGCTTAACATTCACAGGCAATATAAATACATTGAGGACATTGTGAAGGCTGCTGCAAGGAAGGTTGGTTCCCTCTATCATGCTAGAAGAATATTTACACCTGAGAGTGTCTTGTACCTCTACAAAGCCACCATTCGCCCACGCATGGAGTATTGTTGCAACATCTGGGCTGGTTCATCTACTACTAGTCTCTCCCTCTTAGATGGGGTTCAAAAAGAGTTTTCAATCTAATAGGTCTCACTGTCAACTAAGCTCCAACCCCTGCCCCATCGCTGCAGTGTTGCATCTCTGCCTTTTTTTACAAATATTTTAATGGCATGTGCTCTGATGTACTCATTGCACTTGTGTCCACTTGACGTGCATATCCCCGACAAACCCGCTTAGCAACAAAATCACACCCCTTCACTGTTGAGATGCCTAAATGCCATAAAGCTTTTTACTCTAATAGTTTCTTCCCTATGCAGAATTTTCAAATGTAACTGAAGTGTTCCTGGTTTAGGACAACAAAATTAAAGAAAAAAAAAAAGAAAAAAGAATTCATCTTTGCAAGCCAACAAGCCGGTTTAAGATCACCGCTGACACCAACTTTCATCTGTCTGCCTCTCCCCGACCTAACCTATCAACTCCTTTTATACATGTCTCTCATGTGATTTCGCGTGACTTCCACTAGAGCACACCTTTTAAAACTATGGGCGCCATCTTGATTTCTCTCTCTCTTTCACCCAACCTCGCCCGACACACATGCGGTAAGACCTCTGTTCATTTAATCTGTTTTTCCCTTTCTTTTTCTCCTTTCCTTCTGCTAACTTTAAACGGCAGTAACGTAAACCAACATCTTGTCAATATTTCCAAAGCATGGTCCCAATAGTAGCTCCTTACATCCAATTGACGATATACCTTATTAGGGGAAAATGTGAGTAAAAATAAAATAAAATGGGGGATCATATAATAAATATTACATGCTAAAATTGACTTCCCTATTTTATAATCTTGAGAAAATGTTATGCTTAATTGATAGTAATCCATTGTTTTTGTCGGTTTTGTTTAAAAAAAAAAAAACATAATCCACAAAAAATATTTTAGATACAAAGTTCAACAATCTAAAGTCTGCCATTATTACTAAACACCTTGATATTTTTTGAGGGGATCAAAATAATTAGATTGTGTTTTGGAGATCAATTTGTATGAGCTATCAAATTTGTGGCTTGCTCATATTATTCTTTTAATTTAAAACAATCTCTCAATTTTTTTTCTGTAGGTGTCATGGATAAAGAAAGGCAACCTCCACTGGTTGGAGAATGTCCAGAAATACAAATGGGTGGAATGCAGTGTCGAGTTTGAACAAGGCATGGACATTGTGTGCGATGCAAGTACATTCACCATTCATTATGTTGTCAAAACTAATCATATGGTAAGAGGGTTTTTTTTTTTTGTATATTTTTGAGATGAGGCTTGATAATTATTTTTTGGGTTATTTGGACTATTATTCTCATCTTGGTTGTTTTTTCCACAATGTTTTGGCTGATGTAACAATAATAGTCAAGTTACACAAAAAGTAAGTGGGTGACACATCTCACCTTTGTATAGTTTTTTACATTTACATGGGATTTCATATACACAGTTCTTAGTCATGATTGTTTTCTATAGGGGGCTTGAATCTCACAAGTTGTTTCCGGAGAGTTGAATCACTTCTGAATACTGTCTTGATGTCATATGGATTACGTATTCGTTGAAGTTTTTCAGACAAGCTCTTCATATATGGTACAAAAACTGTGGTGAGTTTCTGAGTCGTGTCCTTTTGTGTCTGGTCCAGATTTCTTAGAGCTGATGTCATGCTCACTGGATAGTTGTTTCGGTGGCGGGTTTCTTTTAAACTGTTCATCTCCTCTCGATATGCGCTACTGTCACTACGTATTGCTTTTGCTTCATGTAGGCAACGGCCGACTCCTTTCTTTACATTATGGTGGGAGTTGAAGGTTAGGTAATGTCCAGTGAAAGTTGGCTTTCGGTATACAGATGGCATAAACCTCTGATCCGTGCAAGTTATCAGCACATCTAGGAATGATAATTTATGTTCTTTTTCCATCGTGAACTGTATAGTTGGATGGACTGAGTTCACATGATCTAGTGATGTTCGAACATCTTCCTGGTGGGGCCAGAGTATGAATGCATCATCTACATATCGCAACCACATTGTTGGCTTTAGTGGTGTTGATCCTAATGCCATTTCCTCAAAGTATTCCATGTATGTATTGGCCAGTACCAGAGATAATGGTGATCTCATTGCCAGACCTTCTTCCTGCCAATACATATCAGATCTCATCACGAAGTATGTAGTTCTACACAGATGGTCAACATCTCCATTATATTGTCAATTGGGATGCAAGTGCATTCTTTCAGTGAGGCATCTAATGTCAGCTTGTCCTGTCAGTCTCATCTGTGAGTACTTTCATGAACAGACTCACTATATCTAGACTTACCATCTGGTTGGAACAAATGGGAGCATTGTTTATTATTTCCATGAAGTGAGATGAATTCTTGACGTATGATGGAGATTTGCCGATGATTAGGGTGATTATATCTACCAGGAAGCAGCTCAATGGATGGCATGCTGAACCTTCGGCACTGACAATGAGTCTTAATGGAATATCGTCCTTGTGGATCTTAGGGAGGTCGCATAGGTGTGGTATCTTGCTGTAATGCTGTACTAGCTGTCTGTATTTTGCGAAATTCCCAAAGTCCAACTTCCCGAATACGACAAGATACACCTTAAGAAGGTCAGGGGTTACATCGACCAAAACGTTGTGAAAATAGCACTTAAGATGAGAAAAATAGTCTGATGAATCCAAATAATATAAAAACCAATCTTCATCTCAAAAATTCAGAAACATCAATTTGTTTATATTGGACTTGAAGTTTGTATAATTTCAACAAAATAAAAATGTTTTTTTTTTGTATTTTTCTGTTATTTATTTTGCAGCACTTGCAAATACTCTTGAGTGAGGTTTTATGTACCTGTCGAGTTAGTGAACCACATCGACAAAATTTGATGGCTGTTCATGTCAGCCCTGAAGTCAACCACATTTCTCCAATCTTATTGTCTGCAACAAATGAAGCCGAAATAGATGATTGGGTAAATACGGTTAATATCTTTTAATTAGGGACGTCAGTTCTGTTTTTATTTTTGATCCAGAAAAAACACATTTCAGTTTTTTTGTTTTTTTTTTACATTAAAGAATTACTTCCTATTCCCCCGCTTCCACATATGCATTCAGTGGTTTTCTTTTTATATTGACTTTTAGTTTAGACTGATTGGAGTTGTCAATCTACACAAACATGATGCCGATAAAGTTGACTAAGAATGGAGGTAATTTCAACTAAAACTAGAGCTTAAAACCTAAATTTACAAAGTCAGTTAAAACTGGTTTTCAAATGGCTATCACCAGGGCTGCCAGGCTAGCCTTTTTAAAGCAAATTTCATGAATTTGGCTTTTTTTTTGTTTTTTTTTGTTTGAAGCAGTTTGGTCTTCAAAAATTGTATTTGGCTTTTACTTTATACTAGCATGGGTGCCTAGCATTGCCCGAGTGTTTGGAGGTGTGTGTTGAGCACAAAAAAAAAGTGACGTGAAGGAGGAAAAGAAAGTGAAAGAAAACCTGACATTTTACCGCTATGTTATGACGCGACAGGAAGTGAAAAGTGTTCAAATTTAGCAATGTCAATCAAAAAGTTGACTTGCACAAATGAGTTAAGAATCACACACGCGCAGAAATGAACGTTGCTTTTATAGCTGGCTGAAGGCCAGTCAAGCTTTCCACTTTCTGCTGTTTTATTTGTTTCCCAACGATATTGGGGAAAACCAGCTCATCCCCAAAAAGGGGGAACACTGGCAGCATCAAAATGAATAGCAATTGTTTCCCCCCACATTGATCTAAGCTAATTGCCTTTCTGGACGTCCTTGACAGGAAAACCAGGCAGCTGCCTTTGCTTTGATTAGTTTTGCTTTATTTATACAAAAAAGACCAACAAACATTCGAAAGGACAGAATAGATGGATTTTTTTAAAACTCGATCAAAATAAAGATAGAGACGATGTCCATTCGCAAATCGGGAGTATTACAATCTACAGAGTATAAGAAAACTTCTCCAAAATAGTAACCTCGTCGAGAACTCCCGTCAAAAAAGCCTTTCTCAGGCATACAAACACCCTCACGCCCATTTTGCCTTTTATATAGACTAATGGGCGTGCCCAGCGTTGCCTGGACCTGTGACATGAAGGCGGAAAAGAAAGTGAAAGAAAAGCTGACATCTTACCACTACTCTATGACGCGAGAGGAAGTGAAAAGTGTTCACATTTATCGATATTAATCAAAACGTTGACTTGCAGTTAAGTGAACGAGTTCATGCAAGTTTAGAAATGAACGTCTCTGTTTTCTGCCATTCCCGATGATGTTGGGGGAAAACCAGCTCCCCACAAAAAGGAAGAGTTCTGGCAGTGTCAAAATGAATAGCAATTGTCTGATATGAAGGGTTTTCACTACATTGATCAAAGCTAATTGCCTTTCTGGACATCCCAGCGGGAAGGCCGGCAAATCAACTTTGCTTCGATTAGTATTGCTTTATTTATACGAAAAAGACAAACACACAAAAGGATGGTATAGAAAGAAATTTTTAAAAATCGATCAAAATAAATGTAGAGATGATGTCCGTTTGCAAATCGTAGATATTATAATCTAGGGAGTATAAGGAAAGTTGTTATATATGTAGACTAGCGAGGGGTACCCAGCGTTGCCCGGGTGTTTGGAGGGGGGGGGTAAAAAAAAAACAAGTATGAGGATCGAAACCGAACCGTTGAGGCAAAGTTGTAAATTAAAGTGTGAAAAATAAAAAAACGTTCGACGTTAACCATTGCCCCACCGTGAGATGTAAACGGAAACACGTTTGAATTTATTTAATTACTTGGATTTAGCAGGTGCCCATTTAAATGAGTCAATAAGGTCAAGTTTGACTGCGGGATAGTATTCATTTACTGCTGAACGCTTTTTTTCCCCTCCCCCAAGATGTTATAGGAAAAAGACTGACCCACATGCGGCGAGCGACAAATATTGAATATTTATCTTCCCGAAATCAAGCAAATTAAATAGACAGGCGAGCTTCGTTGTTAACTGTGAGATATTACGATTTATATGTGACATAAAAAGATTTAAAAAGTTGCGAAGCGAGCGACCGCTTCTCTGAAAAAAGCCTTTTGTTGACATACAGAAAAAGGGAACACACATACATACATACATTTTGCCTTTTATATATATAGATAACACTAACATACAGAAATTCATACAGAAACTGAGGCATGTGCATGCAAGTATTATGTTTTTTATAAACAGTTCACTTGTAAGTAACAAAAAAAAATACTCGAGCTGACGTCAAAATCAAATCATGAAACGGTTGACAAACAGATAAAAATCCAATGACCCCTTGTATCAATTTTTCAGTTTTGATCCCTTAGCAACTCTTTTTTTCCAAATGAAAACTGATTAAAAAGTTTTCCACATATCCACCCTGTATACCAAGTTTTAAGTCTGTAGATCAAAAAATCGTTGAGTATATAGGTTGAGAAGTGTTCTCACACACACACACATTCTCACTTTTATTAATATATAAATTAATAAAGAACATTTTCTATTTGATCTTCTTTGACTCTTTTTCCTGAAAAATTTGGCTATCATTAATCTCTGTAACTGCAGTCAGGCAGCTTTTAGGTAGCTGAGTATTGTACGTTTCCTGTTATGGTGGTTAGTGTTTATATATATATATATATATATATATATATATATATATATATAGGACAACTGGAAACAAATGACAAGATAAGCGGAAAGTACATACAGCACCTAGAATTCCCAAATGGTCACTCATCTGGTACTAACCAGGCTCAACATTGCTTAACTTCGGTGATCTGACGAGAACTGGTGTGTCAACGCGATTATGCCGTATAATTTTTTCCAGTTGTCCTGTACATACACTTCACTTGCCACTGCTATTTAACAATGTCGACTCAGGAGAGGTGTGGTTGGAGATTTCGCACCTCCTGCCAATAAGACATTCACGCGCAGGAACCCCTTCGTGGGTATCCATAGTTTGTCAAAGACTGAAGGTGTGTGTGTGTGTGTATGTATATATATATATATATATATATATATATATATATATATATATACACATTTTTATGCGAATTCATTCCTCTACAATAAGTTAAATGTTGTAAAAAAAAAAATTACAATGGTAGACTTGATTATTCTTTAGTAATTGTCTGTATTTTTGAGATGAGGTGTGTTCATTGATTGAGATTGTCGGACTGACTTCCTCATCTTGGTTGTTTTAGTTACAACGTTTCGGCCGTTTTGCCCTCCGGCCTTCATCAGGTGTTTTGTATCGAACTGGGGAATCGATACCCCCGTAATAATAATAAAGGGTTGGGTTCGAGACTCCTAACAAACGATTCCCCAGTTCGATACAAAACACCTGATTAAGGCCGGAGGGCAAAACGGCCAAAACGTTGTAACTACAACAACCAAGATGAGGAAGTCGGTCCGACAATCTCACTTGATTATTCTTTGTTAAAAATAATTCATAAATTAAATAATTGTTTAAACTCCTAATTTCTAAATGTTAGGACCGGTTCAGTAGGTTTGCATGACACAATGGCTCCTCCTCCACTTACTAGAAACTTAGAAAAAGTACATTTGTTCAATTTTTTTTTTTTTTTTGTGATCTGAATATTTGGTGCATAATCCATATCAATTTATTTAAATACTAGCAGAGGTGCCCAGCTTTGCCTGGTCATAAATACACTTAAATATATTTTACTTCATGCAGATTTCATAATTATTATTACAGAGCCAATTCTCTATTTAATATTATATTGTACCTAATACATAGTATTGATTTCAAGCTTTTAAAAAGAAATGACTTGGGTGTCATCAACTAGATTCATAGCCAAAATATTTAGCATTCCAGCCATGTTCCCTGCTGTTTGAGCTATCGACAAATAGATAAGAAAGATTTTAAAAGTAAACCACTTCATG
The DNA here is from genome assembly GCF_053919585.1 of Euprymna scolopes. Classification (NCBI taxonomy): domain Eukaryota; kingdom Metazoa; phylum Mollusca; class Cephalopoda; order Sepiida; family Sepiolidae; genus Euprymna; species Euprymna scolopes. The sequence continues at coordinate 27,007,984 of NC_136491.1, read as the reverse complement.
CTAAGAATGAGTTTGCACATGCGCAAAAGTAACATGTTGGATTTTGCATTTCAACTTGCGGACATATCTCTGTACATGTTATTCATCCATCCAAACAAAGATTTTACTCGTTATAAACCATTCTTTGGTGTACGATTGCTATTTCCTGTTAATTTCATTGTTATGTGACTAGTAGTTTAAGAGTTTATCAGTTAAATATTTTCACACACACACACACACCTACTGCTTTATTGGTGCCCTGACAAAGGAGGGATTGGACCTAGTAATTCATTCCCGTTCATTTGTTCACATTTTTCTCAATAATCACACCTTGGATATTTTCGAAAAATTTTGCACAAGCATTAGTCATGGTGAAAGTAAATTTTTGCCAGAACGGATTTTCCGGGATGACTCCTGTTGCCCCCCCCCTATATTCCCACCGGGGAGGGGGTGCAGGCAGGGCAGTATAGAAGTAAAATTGTCCCAAAATCATTCATCTGTTCATTTGTTCGTACTTTTCTCAATAGCCATACCTTTTGATTTTTTTTTTTTTTTTTTTTTTTTTTTTTCTTGAAATTTTGCACAAACATTAGTAAATTTTTCACTTGTGGAGGGGGACCCCGCATGCACGGCTTGTTTATATGTATAAAAGCGAAAATGTGTGTGCATGTATGTATGTGTGTATGTTCGCTTTTTGTGTATGTCTGTAAAAGGCTTTTTTCTTAGGCCTTCTCTCTGGTCGCTCCTTAAAACTTTTTATATCATGTCTAAATGATAATATCTACGACTTAACAACGGGGGTCGCATGTGTATTTAATTTGCGCGACTTTTACCAGCTCACCACGTCTTCGAAAAGCAAATGGCTGCCTTGCAGCGCAAAACTAGGTCAAATATCACGTCACTTCCTCGCACCTGTATATTTCAGTTTATAAACCTGAACCGAACACACTTATCAATTCCTCTCCTTCGTGGCCGAGATGGTTAGGTGTTGAGCTTTTTTTCCCTTTTATTTCCACCTTTGCGTAAAGGCTTCGGGGTTCAATCCTACCTTCCGACAAAAACTTTTTTTTTTCTTTTACACCTCCAAAAACCCGGCCAATGTTTATTTTTTAACACACACACCTCCAAACACCCAGGCAACGCCGAGTACCCCCTCCCCGCTAGTTTATATATAAAATAAAGATATAAATAGGGGTGGAATTGAGCTTTAAATGGTTTTGAGAACAACTAGCACTTAAACACTGGTTTGATAATGACTCAAACATAATTCTAAAAACAACTTTTTTTTTTTTTTTGCTTTTTTTAAGTTTCTTGTTAGCTCTCGTTGAAATATAAATACAAACAACCAGGAGAGTACAAAAATAAATGATCTATAAAAACAAAAGTTTGTTACATTTTTGTTTTTCCTTGTCCAGGTATCCACTATTAACATTGCCTCTGTGTCCAAACACAGATACCTAAGTTTAGGCGTGCAACCAGGTGCAGTGTGGTCAACAATGGTACGCGGAGACATTTTTGTTTATGACCCGACAAACAGCATGTTAGACAGTGGGTCTTCAGGAACCCTTAAAAATTCATGTCCGTAAGTGTATTTTATTTATGTCATATTAATTTGTTTTTCTTTTTATACCAAAAAAAAAGCATTTAAAAAAATAAAACATTTTCTACAACTCTTCAAAAGTGTATGCAATATAATGAATTTTTTTCTATTTTTACATAGGAGTCACCACTAATCAAGGCCCGGAGGCCACTCGAGGATAAGAGTTAATGAATGTACAGTAGTCAATACGATAATATCGTAATAATCGTTAGTAGTGGAAATTTGGTAAATTGGATTACGTAAGGGGACGGCTCATCAAGAACTTGCTTTTGTTGGATTTGAAGACTACCAAATTGTAGTCAACTGGAAAGCAAGAAAACAGAAGAGTTCCGCAGGCGTGCAGTTTTAAGAAAAGAAGCTCTGTTCATGGAATCTTATGTTTAGGTTTAGATACAGATAAAGAGTGGGGGAAATTATTGATAGTGGTTTCAACTAGACAAGTATTTTCATGAAAGTCAGGCCATGGGCGACCATAGATTGGAACTCAGACGAGCACTTGCCAGGAAAAGGATAAAGCAGAGAGGCGCGCCACATCTCTTCTGTGGGAAAAAGGTTGCAGGGAAGAGAAAAAGGCATACTAGGCTACGAAATCGATTTTGAACTCTGTCAAGGCAGGATAAGATTTTTCTAGTAGCTTCTGCCCAGATGTGGTAACTGTAATCCATCCTTGGACATACCTAGCTCTTATATAGGTAGAGAATTGCGTCAGCAGTGAGATATTTACTGGAGTGGTAGAAGGATTCCACCATTTTTCCAGCAGCCTTGACAATCGATTTGATGTATGTGTCCCATTTCAGATCAGGAGTAAAGGTCAAGCCCAGAAGCTTATCAAAACATGGAGCCTCCCTAAGATGAGAGCCATTCATTTCAATTGATGCCAGATGGGGATCAGAACGTTGATGATGTAAAGATAGAAGCTTGGTTTTAGATGCATTAAAAGTAACCAGACACTTTTTTCCCATTGTACCACATGTTTAAGATTAGAGGAGAGAGAATCAAAGAGAACTTGGTTGTTTACGGTCTTTGATGTGCTACCATAGATAGTAGTGTCATCAGTATGAATGTCTACGAATGATCTTAGGATGTAATTTGGAAGATCATTGATGTAGATCAGGAAGAGAGTTGGGCCTAGGATGAACCCCTGAGGAACTCCAGCATTAATGCTGAAAGCTCCTGATTTCTGCCCATCAACCACTATTCTGAATTTATTTCTTTTACTTTTACTACTAGTAGGTCACTACTTATCAAGGCCCAGAGGCCACTTGAGGATAAAAGTTAATGTGATGATCAGTTATAGTGGAACTTGGGTAGGGTTTGATTATTTAAGAGGGAGGTTAACAAGAACTTATTAACATTAAATTTGAAAACAACTGTTATAATCAGCTGGGAAGCAGCCCTGTAGCATTGTTCCATAGACGTTGTACAATTGTTAGTGTATGAGTTAGGATATACATGTGTAGTGAGGGGGGAGGGATGACTTCAGTTGTAATTTTAGTCAATTTGGGGAAGTATGGTGATTTTTAAAGGATGTGGTATCTCTGCAGTCTACAAAATTTCCGAAAGTCATGGAAGCTGTGCTGTGTTCTGACTTTGTAAGCATATTCACATTTGTCGAAAAGATTCTTATGGTTATTGTTGACAGGATTGTTAATGATTTTATCGGTGCTTTTCAAGAAAAGGAAACATTCAGAATATGGCAGGAGTCGGATAGAGAATATTCACTAATAGAATGTAAGTAGATCTCCTGCAGGTGTGATGAGTAAGGCTATGACAACAGAATATTATCATTGTTTTGACTCGCGAGTATATATCCGACACAGAAACAGTTAATTAATCGAGAACCACATCACTCTATCTAAAAAAATTAAAATATTAACTGATATGTACTCGAGAGTCAAAATAATGAAAAGAATATTCTCTTGTCATAGCCCTAGTGATGAGATTACAATGACAGTCTAAATTTCAGAAAGATTTCTTTTCCAACAATACTGTAATAAACATCGATAAAGTTACAACACCAGCGCTTCATCTCAGGTATCCAAAATCCTAATTTTCAACGGACTTTTATGGGCAGTTGGTCTTTATGTATGCAAATTAGTTGTTCACGCATGCAAACTAGTTTCACCTATAAAAATTCAATTAAGTCTATTTAATAAAAAATAAAACATGGTAGAAGAAATTTGCACAGAAGAGGATGTAGACGTCTGTCAAAGTTCATCTTCAATTGTTGTATTGCTGGCTCATTCGTTACCTCACTTGGAAATCTATTTTGATGTCTACAGATTCTGATTGAGAAAGTGGCCCTTCTTTTGGTTTTCATTTTGCTGCTAAGCAGGTTTGTCGGGGAATATTTATGTTGAGGGGCACAAGTTCAACAAGTTCATCAAAGCACATTCTATCAACAAACTTGCAGCAATAGGGTTGGAGTTTAGTTTTTTTTTGGACTCTATTCAAGAGTGTGAGACTAATATAGATGCACCAGCCCAGATGTGGCAATAAGACTCCATGCATTAGTCCCCAAGGTATATCACAATGATCATTGAGGAGATTGTATGTCAAAATGAGGTCACCGCATGTTCATCAGCACTCAAAGGAGAAAAGGTTAATCTTGAGTCGGCTTTCAATAGAGCAGATCTGATAGACCCTGCACCATTGTGAGTAGCCAACATCTGAAACCTCTGCAGAAGCAGCAATTGCGAATGCAAGTTCTTTTCTCACTGGAAAGCAAATGTCCGATATGCAAAGAAGTTCTCATCTTTATTAGTACGACTTAGTTACACATCTCTAAATTGTTGCAAGGCAGTCAATGTTTTCTGAAGAAGATGGTGGTTCCAGACTGATGATGCAAATTCTAATTGTGGACGCACTGTAGTTATATGCAGTTTTAAATAAATGGCTGGAGAACGGCTAATAAAAGCCTTATATGACCGGTTACACCCGTACAGTCATACCTTCACTGGCAATGGTGAGGATGAGTCTCCTTGCTGCTTAGGCAAGGATTCGTTCTTGACACTCAGCCCGACAGGTGTGGGGCCGGAAACCAGCCCAGTACCTGTCGGACTGAGATACACTGTCTGAGTATCACTTGGTAGGTCCCTCTTCTTAGGCGTTGCCACCCAGCTTTCGTTTATTGCTTGTTGCCTGAAGCGCCCCAACTGGGGAATGCCGACGGGGATCCTCTCTCTCCCCCCAGGCAATTTTTGTAATAGCAAGAGTGCCCCTCCTTTAGGGGAGCTTGCCTCATTTCTACCTTCCGACCTTGTGTCACACTTTGCTGCGGTGGATAGCTAACAAATATCTACACGTGTACATTATGTTGTTGTAGGTATTTGTATGAAATTAAATTTAAAATATAATTAAAAAAATAATCTGCGACTAATTTGGAGTTCATCAGGATAAATTCTGAAAATGTCTTGCACAAATCTTTTTTTTCTGTAAATCATTTTAGAAAACACTTGAAGACAAAAAAAACTTTGCTATTGTAGATTTTTCTAGAAATACAAATGTAATTTAATTTACAATAATTTTGACTTTATTCTATTTAAAAAAAAAAAAAAAACAGGAAATGGATTCCAGTTGGTGGTCACTTGCATCTGGTTGAGACTAATCCATTAAATGTCAGCTGGGGAATTGGTTACGACAGCACGGCTTGGGTTTACACTGGAGGATTTGGTGGAGATATTTTAAAAAGTAAGTATGGCATTTTTCAAATTATATTTTAAGATAAGTTCAACCAGAACCAGTGGTAACTACCTCCAAATCACTTTGGGGTTACAAAAAGTTGAGATAAAACGTTATAAATGATCTCCCAGTTTGATGGATGATTTCACCATTTTGTATTGTCATCCGCTACCGTTCTGTTTTAGTAGATGTAACAAAATGATGTCATTCAGTCTATACTGGTGTTACAGAACCAAGGTTGTAAGCTTGAATAAGTTGGAGTGAGGTCAGAGGTGACCCCAAAAACAGAAGTTGACAAAATCATGTGATTTCTGAAGAGAGAGAATTCCATCTCGGTATTTGTACAGTTTAATCAAGACATTAAAAAATGAAAATATCGGAAAAAATGTTTAAATTGTACGTATCCGTTATGGAATGAAGTTCTCCGAAAAAAAAATTTCACTAATTTTTTTTTTTTTTTTTTTTTTTTTTACAGCGAAAAAACAATTTATGATATTGAGAAAAAGATTTGATTTTTAGGAAGAAAAGCTTGTATTAAAGAAGGGGAGGGAGTGTCGGCGCTTTAAACTGAGCTATCTCTCCTTGGTGTGTTCAAAAGATTCCAAGATGCCTACCTTAAACGTGTTACCATAAAAGCATGTTTTTCTGCTGTAAAAAAAACAAAAAAAACTACTCGATCAAATTAAGTGAAATTTTTTATTTTTTTCCAGAGATCTTCAGTCCAAAACGGCTAAATACAATATAACCTTTTTTCAATATTTTCATTTTTTAATGTCTTGATTAAACTGTACAAGTGCCTCCATCTCTTCCTGGTGATGCTATAAGCAAAGATGTGAAAGATAGGTTTTGTATCAGAATGTCTTCAATAATTATTGATAATCAAAAAAATCCAGTGAAAAAAAAAACAGGCGATTTTTACCAAAGTTAACACCTTATACAGCTTAACAGCACAAGTGTATTTGAAAAGCTTTATTACCACACAGACAAAAAGACCTGGCATTTAAAATCAACAGTAGGTTCTTTGATATGACAGGTGCGTTCAAAGTGAATGTTTCTGTTTAAAACACAATTAAAGCATGATACTTGATGTTTACATTTTAAACTTTAATTACAAGTCATTATAGATGAAAATAATTTTATAAAATCTGCAATAGATTCTCTACAGTGCAATGTGGACTACAATGTATTGTGAACTAAGTTTCTGTGGGAAGGCATCTGAAGCTGACTCCCGGTACACTGTGATGGGTTCGCAACGAGAACGAGCAATCAATTTATTTGGTTGTAAAAAGGGCGATTTCACTGATTTCAAAGACAAAAATATAAAAGTATGAAACATTCATTGATCATCATCCAATCCCAGGCAACATTGGGTTTTCCTGCTAATATATATATGTAGTAAGTTATGAAAATATATACGGCAATTAAGCTACACAGAATATTCTGTGTTTCATCTTTGTGAGAATTCGTCAGCCTGACGAATTCTCACGAGAATGAAATGTGGAATATTCTGTATAGCTTAATTGCCATATATATTTTCATAACTTACTACCTAGCTCTACCTATGTATTGAGCACTGTTGAAGTAAATACTGAAAATTCATGCATAAAATTATATCTTCCTATATTTATGTGATTAATTGAAGTAGTCATATATATGTATTGAAAGCAAAAATACCTACACCACCTCAGTTTCCCACTCAATCACCCTAAACTGGTCCCAGCGAAATCAGGGTAGGGGTGAAATACACTCAAGTTTGAAAATGTTTAGGGACACTAAACATTTTTTGACTCTTTGGAAAAAGTAATTATCCTCAAAATGGCTTTGCCAAAACATCTTTTTTTTTTACAAAATTTCTGAAGAGGAAGTTTTAAGACACAAGATTGAAAATAAACTTCGTGGTTTAGTGGGGGATGCCCTTTTCTCTTCCCTGCAACCTCTCTCCCACAGAAGAGACGTTGCAAGCCTGTCTTTGTTTTATCGCTATTTCCATGGCAGGTGCTCGTCTGAGCTCCAATCCCTCATCCCCCCTTGCCAATCTTTCACGAGAAACCCCCCTCTGGCTGAAACTACTATCAATAATTTTCCCCACTCTTTATCTGTGCCTAAATCCAAACGTAGATTCCATGAGCAAAGCTTCTTTCTTAGAACTGCATGCCAGTGGAACTCTCTGTCGCTTGCCTGTTTCCCACCTGACTACAACTTGGACGTCTTCAAATCCAACATAAACAAACTCCTGACAAACCGCCCCTTAAGTAAGACACTATCAAAACCCCAATACTAATGATTACTACAATGCTATCTGATTGATTACTGTACACGCAATAACCCTTATCCCTGAGTGGCCTTCGGGCCTTGATAAGTGGTGACCCCCATGTAAAAAAAAAAAAAAGTTTTAAAAAGTTAAAAAATAAGTATAAAAAAACATAACTTTTATTCACAATTTATTTTTATATAAGATTTTATTCAAAATAGAATTCAGATTTTTTTTTTATGTTTTATTTAACTTTTTCTATTTTGCTGCATTTTTCATTTTTGCTTGCCAGGAAGCAATTATTTTTGATGACAAAGAATTTATTGATTCTCTACTGTCTTGGATATTTTCATGATGTTTTTTGGATTAATCAATTACTGACTTTATGGACTTCACTCTAATCCATTCACACCTTGGATTACAGATTCTTCCTTATGAAATATAATTTCGTTGTTTGATTTTTTTACTCTGTTGAAGGTGCCTTTAAATTCACAAACAAAAATTTTATATTTTTTTTTCAAGTTTATGCTAATTGGTACGACTTTTTTTAAACTCACGAAATGGCCTGTTACAGCAGCAACTGAGGCCAAAAAATCAAAGGGCAGGAGTCAGACTGATGAAGAAATATAATTTTATTTAGTGCATGTGTTCAGCATAAACCCTTGTATATTCCTCAACGTGAAACAAAACAAATGCACTTATAATATTCCATAAATGAGATGCATTATAAAAATGAAATATCAGATTATCGGCTGAATTAAAGGTGCTTACCTCTTCTGCCTTGTTAAGGAGACAACGTGTACCCTGCAAGCTGATCAGATTGTAAAAAGGCCCCCTTCCAGCCAAACAGTGTTCAGGCCAATAGTTCCTTCCGGAAGAGAGCGGGTGTTCAATAGGAATGTTCCCTCTGTAAATTTAGCCACAGCTCACATTCTTACATTTACAGAAATTCCTAACTTTGAAAACCCATAGGTTAAGAATTATTCTTTATTTGGATTCCAGGTTTGAATATTTGTTGGATTAATCAATACAATTTATTCGATTTTTATTTTCATCAATTTTTTTATATATTACAGCAGTAACTAGTCAAAAATCAAAGAACACGAGTATAACTGGTGCTGAAATAGAATTTTATTTCAGCGCACATGTTCCGCATAAAATAATCCTACATTCTTCAGTGTGGAAACTGAAACACAAATGCACTCATAAATATTTTGAAAGGGGAAACGCACCATAAAGTGAAATATCAGTGATTATTTGAATTGGATGAATTTAGAGAGCTCATGTGCTAACCTCTTTTTGCTTTGCTAGTGACCCATGCAGACAATGACAGTCTCACATGCCGGCCAATTTGAAAAAGGCCAAATCTGCGCCAAACAGTGTTCAAGACAGACGTTCCTCCCTCTGGACGCTGGCGGTGCAGGAGGCAAAAGTTCAGTCTAAAAACTATACCGGCTAAAACGCAAACACCTACATTCACACACACACACACACACACATATATATATGTATATATATATATATATTCGATGCCTTCATTCAGTTTCAAGAGATAATGGATACCCCCTGCAAGGGTAGCTGTGTATGTAATTGTGAGGCAAGGGTTGCACAATTACCAACCACACTTCTGTTGAATTAGTACTGCTTGAGTCCAATGGCAAGGAAAAATGCTAGACAACTAAAAACAATACCATGCTAAGCAGAAAGCACATAAAACACCTGGAATTACCAAATTTTTATCTATTTTAGTACTGACCAGCCTCAATGTATATATAAATTTTTCATTAACTATAAAAATGGGATTATTGATTAAAAATAAGATATGCTCAACAAGATTGGTAAATTATTTTTTATTTATTAATTATATTTTTTTTCAGGTGTTTCTGATGCTAGCTGGCGAGTACACCCGCAATCAGATGTTCGCAGTGTTTTTATTTATGAAAATCAAAAATGGACACCACCATATGGTTATTCTAGCAGGTATGATACATTTTCTTGTAATTTATAGTTTTGGTACTTATTTAGCATTATACTTATTTAAAAAAAAAAAATCTTTATGATGTACGTACTTGTCACAGAACAAAGATGTTACATTAAAAAAATAATGTAAATTGATGAAGTAGTTCTCTTTTCTTTCTTTCTTTTTTTTTATCAAATAAAATCAAAATTTTAAAAAGTTTTAATTATTTTGAATACAAACAAAATCTTAGTCAAATTGAATTGTCGCCCTTGAATTAAAAAAAAAAAAAAAAAATGGAGGCTCCCAGACTCCATCTTTCTTCTTCTTCATAAAATTTTATTTTCTTAGTTAAAAATAAAATATACTTGATCAATTTATGTAATTTTTGGAATATAATATCTTCGTTCCATGACGAGTATATAGATCATAAAAAAATATTCTGTATTTTTTACTAAACTACCACCTTACATTCATTAACCTTTATCCTTGAGTGACCTTCAGCCCTCGATAAGTGATGACTCCCTTGTAAAAAAAAAAAAAAAAAAAAATTTCAATAAAAAAAGTAATTATAAATAAGGTCCATAGTTTTATCACTGTGAATAAATGTATTTGTCTTCAGGTTTCGATTAATCTCCATTTTACATGGTGACATGTGTTGGATGATTTTTTAGAAATTTACTTCCAGAGTAACCCATTTCTTAATAGTCTTTATAAAACATAAAATGATGTTACATAGAATAAACGCACAACAATATTTATGATACCTAAACTACTTCACATTAAGATTTTCGACACTTGTACAATTTAGGAAGTTACTTACGCCTGACAGTATCCTGTACCTCTATAAGGCCACCATTCGCCCATGTATGGAGTATTGATGCCACATTTGGGCCAGCATATCTGCTACTAATCTCTCCCTCTTAGACAGGGCTCAAAAGGGTCGCCAATCTAATAGGTCCCACACTATCAGCTAGGTTTCAACCGCTGTCCCATCAATAAAATATTGCATCCCTCTGCCTGTTTTACAAATATTTTAATGATGGATGCTCCGACAAACTACAATCCCTTGTACCCTCTCGACGTGAATACATCCAACAAACAGCAAAATCTGACTCTTACACAATAGAAATCCCTAGATGTAAGAAAACCTTTTACTATAGTTTTTTCCCTAGGACTGCTAGACTTTGGAATTCTCTCCAGTGTTTCTGCTTCTGACATGCAGAAGTTAAAGTGTAAAGTAAACAGACATCTTGCTGCTCAACTACCTATATAGTACCCCTAAAAATTATGTTCCAGATAGTAGCCCCCCTACATCCAAGTAACACTGTGCCTTGTTTGGGGTGAAAATGCAATAAAATTTATATATATATATATATTTGTTTATTGTTATATAAACATGCTCACATCCCGCTGCTACAAATAGCCACTTGTTTCAATCAACTTGACTTGACTATTCAAAAGTTCAATGAACTTTTGAATAGTCAAGTCGCTGCCTGATGATATCTGTTGTTTGATTGAAACAAGTGGCTATTTGTAGCAGCGGGATGTGAGCATGTTTATATAACAATAAACAAGTATTATCAGCTCTTTTTATTGAGCACTATCTAACAACCTCGTTGAATTCATTAGTCCATTACTTTTGAATATAAAAAAACCCGAGTATATATATATATATATATATATATATATATATATATATATATATGGTAATTTATAAAATATATATGGCGATTAAGCTACACTGAATATTATGCATTTCATCCTCTCTAGGATCCTTCAGGCTTATGCGAAGAGTCCTAGAGTGGATAAAACGCGGAATATTCAGTGTAGCTTAATCGCCATATATATTTTATAAATTACTAACTAGCTCTACCTACCTATTGAGCACTTTTGAAGTAAATACTTAAAGTTTACGCATAAATCTATACTTTCGTATATTAATTTTATGTGAGTAAATTAAGTGGTTATATATATATTGCATTAATTCATGTTTTCTCATTTCATTTCTAAAATCCCGTTGTTGAGTTAGCACTTACTAACTGGTGACGACATTCATGTTTTTATCTATATTTTCATGTATATTAGTTGTTAACACTGTTCTTGGCATTTTTTTTTTTTTTAAAGATGTTAATATCACTAAAATACACTACCTGTAGCCAGAAACAAAGAAACGACACTACATAGTATCTATTATGATGCTACATTTCTGCCATCAGTGAATCTTTCTAGACTGAGGCATTTTTATGCTTGTCTCAATCCAGACTGCTTCTTTTTGGGAATCTGGATCATTCCTCACATTAAAAACCGATGTTGTTTTTATGTCCTCATGGGGAGGCAAAAAAATTTGGATATCAAATCTCCATAATAATAAAAATAATTATTCAAAGCTTATATAGCCATTAAAATATGCCATCAAGCAATCCATAAACTCCTATTTAATTATTCAATTAAAAATGTATTAGTCCCCTTGTTGATTTTATTTCCAGGTTATAAGTCAAATTGGTGCTCGTCCAGAATTTCCCCTATATTAAAAAACAAAAAAAAAAGTTTTTAATCTATATGATGTACATACCCATGACGGAAAAAATATTGTACTTCAAAAATCACATAAATTGATGAAGTAGTTTTATTTTTAAATAAGATTTTGTGGTTAAACAAACAGCGATAATATGGTGATACCATCTTTAAAACAAGGGAAATAACTTAAAATAAAAACTTGCAAGATTTTAGAAAGCTGTTAACATAGGGGCATTGGAAAAACTCAAATTTGTTTTAAAAAAAAAAAAAAAAGTAATAATAATTTTCTTTATAAAAATAAAACTACTTGATCATTTTATGTGATTGTTTATTTTTTTGTTGTTTGTTTTTGTTTTTTTTTTTCTTTCTATCACAGGTACATACATCATACAGATTTTTATTTTTTTAATATGAAATTTTTGAACATTTAATATAATGGAATTTTAATAAATAAAAAAAATCAAAATTGAGACAAAACTTTTCATTATTAATTATTACATCGATTTTTTTTTTTTTTTTTTTTTTTCCATACTGAGATTAATAAAGTTTTGAGAATAAATTCTCATTTGTTATGTAATTTTGATCAGAGATGGACACCAAATCTCCATTATAATAATAATTATTATTCAAAGTGAGTGGTAACTTTTAGTTCAATTATCCCCAATAGTCCAGGAATATCCTCAATATTCTAGCAGATTTCTGTAGTACTCTTATCTGGACAAGCCCACTCCTCCTTCAAATCTCCCATATTTTTAGTGGGTGTGTAATTAGCCTAATAGATACTGTCATGAGTTATAGAATTGATCTTTTTTTTTTTATTACATTTTCACCCCGAACAAGGCACATTGCCACTTTGGTGTAGGGGGCTACTATCAGGGGAAACAACTACTGGGGTACTATGTAGGGATTTGGGCAGCAAGATGTTGGTTCATGTTACACTTGAACTTCTGCATGTCAGTACAGTTGGGGGAGCAGTGGCCTGGAATGGAATTCCAAAGTCTAGCAGTTCTGGGGAAGAAACTACCGGAGTAGAAAGATCTTTTACATCTAGGGATCTCTACAGTGTGGGGGTGAGATTTTGCAGCTTGTCGGGTCTGCCGAGGGTGTTCACGTCGTGGGGGGCACAAGTGCTTGCATTTCATCAGAGCATTCACCATTAAAATATTTGTAGAACAGGCAGAGGGATGCAACGTTTCGTTGATGGGACAGAGGCTGAAGCTTAGATGCCAGTTTAGGGCCTATCAGATTTGCGACTCTCTTTTGAACCTGATCATGCTGAATTCAAATCCTTTCAAATCTGTAGTGCAGTGATATTGTGATAAATAATTCCAGTAATAAAAAAATATATTGAAATCTCTAAATATTCAACTATAAAAGTGTTATTTTGTCCCAATCACTGTAAAAACACACTTTAAATGTGCCTATATTTTCTCAAACATAAAAACATACTTGTGAGGGGGTAATCTAGAGATTTTAGTTTTACAAGTTTAAATCGGTAAATATTTACTATTTTATTATTACTACAAGCAGTGTAAGATGTTACTTAAACCAAAATCAAATAAAAAAAAAAGATAATTTAAGGAATCGTTTTAGCATCGGAAAATAGGTTCAAATTTTTCCGATACCCCAAAAAGTTCTGATTTCTGATTCCAATTAATCATCCCACCACTAATAAGAAGTAAAGTTAATTTTTTCTCCCTGAACCAAAAGCTGTACATGATATCATCATGATAACAGAACTTCTGAACAATCTAAATATCCTTGCCATCCAAATACACTTTCTCCACATCTGAATTCTCATCTGTCTCCATTAAGTCCTTGTTCAGATTTCTTTGCCTTCCTCTAGTGCTAGGGACAATGTACATATCCTAATCGTAGCGTTTTTTTATTGGGGGGGGGGCATACTTTGTTTCGTTATTTGTAATTTTCTTTTTACACTTTGTTGTTATTCAGGGGCTTCATGGCAGATGGTCATGACTGGAGTGACCGGTCAGGACGATACAAACGAACAAAAGAGAACACCCTCCTTCCATCTGGACAATGGGTCTGGGTAAGTAGAAAAAGTTGTTTCAGGATTTTTATTATACTAGTGGTGGTGCCCGGGTGTTTGTAGGTATAAAAGAAAAAAAAAAGTTTTGGTAGGGATGTAGACTTAAACCCAAAAAGCCTTGAGGCAAATAGCCTGATAACTTACCATGACGCTATGAGGAGAGGGAAGTGTGAATGGTTGGAATTAAAAAAGCAGGTGGTTATACGAACGTCAACATGTGGTTTTCTAGGTCAAATATCACGCCATAGAGAAATTAAATCACAGCACGAATTTTGTAACAGAAAAGTCGCTGAAATAAAAGATAAAGACTACTTTATTTCATAAATCGGAGATATTACAATCTAGAAAGTATGTAAAAAGTTGTAAGAATTAGTGACCTCCCAGCGCACCCCACTTTTGAAAAAGTCTTTTTTTTGCCAGACATACAAAAAAAAATGCACACACAAACACACATTTTTGCTTTTATATATATAGAAGTCTTATCTGACAAATTTATGTAAAGATAGAAAAATGAACAAAAATAAGGGGGGGGTTCTGGACAAGAACCCACATTCTCTCTGCATACTGAAAGGATACATCTTGTGTTTATCTCTGCTTTTTTAACATTAAGAATTATTCAAATAACCTGAACAATTCTTATGACCAAATGCTAAAGATAGCATCTAACTCTAAACCCATGAAAATTTCATTTTATTATTTTGTGATGTAACTAGGTTGAGCAAATAGCAGTTTTTCTTCAGCCAAGGAAAAAGAATTCACAACAAAATCATTTGTTAGAAAAATATAAAATACTCTTTTATTTCTTGCTCTGTGTTGCGCGCTTCCAGCAGTGGACGGATTTCAGCGACGCAGCACAGTGACAACGACTTTTGGCTACCGTCGCTTTTTGATTCCTTTCTCTTTTGTCTCACTTGTTTATATTGACCTGTTCTCTTGCAGATGTTTAACCCTGGCAGCTGTAAGGTCAACTACTTGACCTATTCACCTTCAGTGATATCAATTTTGACAGGTTTGCACCCATCAGCCGGTTACTTAGCCTGCCGACCATGTGTGTGTGTGTGTGTTTGCACTCACGTGCAACAATTTTACACCATCAACAAAACTACTTGATGGTACAATGTGTGTGTGTGTGGGTGCATCATTAAGCGTTTTGATTCTTCTTAACCAGAATTTCTATAATATTAAAAAACAAAAATAAAGAAAAATCTTGTTGATGTACGAAAATATCATTACCCATGATGAAACTAAAATGTCGTATTCCAAAAATCATATGAATTAATCAAGTAGTTTTATTTTTAATTTAAATTAAATTTTGAGCATCCAAGAAGTGACTCTTAGTTGCTATTTACAAAAAAAATACAATAAAAATCTTAACAATTCAAAGCTTAAGCGATTTATGTTGTAATGCCTAATTAATTAATTAATCACTTAAAAATGATTTTCTTTATAAAACTAAAACTGCGTCATCAATTGACATGATTTTTTTAGAATATATTTTATTTTGTCATAGTTACGTATATCATACAGATTTTTTTATTTTTGTTTTTGAATATAGAGGGTATTCTGGAAAAGAAACATTTTCTCTGCATACTGAGAGTACACATCTTGTGCTTATCTCTGATTTTCTAACATTGATAGATAACCTGAACAATTCTTATGACCAAATGCTAAAATTCCACTTGACAACAGACTGTATGTTGGATATACGAGGGATGTGCAATAAGTAATGCCCCTGACCCACTTCCAGTTGTCTGATCTAGCTGAAATTTTGCATGCGCAATGATTTCTATCTCTACAGGTCATGTGGTAAATTACAGCTCTGAACTAATTGTGGTTTCTGTTTTACAGGTGTTCGAACTGAGTCAGGTGTGACATGGAGCCTGTTGAATGTCGAGCAGTGATCCGGTTTTTGTATTTGAAAGGACACACACTACAGGAGATTTTTGATGAAATGAAAGAAACTTATGGTGATAATGTCCCATCATATGACCTTGTAAAATGCTGGCATTGTGAATTCAAACATGGCCAGAAGTCTGTGGAAACAGCTCCCAGACCTGGTTGCCCCCCTCCCTTCTGCCATTGATGAGGCATCTGTCCATCAAGTTAAGGCTGCCATTTTAGAAGATCGGCGCATTACTATTCGCCAGATAGCCCAAGATGTCAAGATTAGTACAGGGTCTGTGAAAACTATCATTCATGACCATTTGTATATGCATAAGGTGTCTGCCAGATGGATTCCCAGGTTGCTCACACCATTCCAGAAGCGAGAATGTGTTGAGTGCTTGAGGATGAATTTGGAGATGTGCCAAGAAGATGAGTCAAAGTTTTTCAAAAGACTGATTACACAGGATGAAACCTGGGTCCATCACTATAATCCAGAGACCAAAGGCCCAGTCAATGCAGTGGAAGCACTTGGACTCACCACTTCCAAAGAAGGCAAGGGTGCAGCCTTCCGCTGGCAAGGTCATGCTCACAGTCTTCTGGGACCAGGACGAAGTAGTGATGACAGATTTCCTGGCAAAGCATACCACAATTACAGGAGCCTATTATGCTTCACTTTTTAGGAAATTAAGAGAAGCTATCAAAATCAAGAGGCGAGGCAAGATCAGCAAAGGTACCCTCCCCCTGCAGGACAAAGCTCCGGTCCACAACTCGCATGTCGCCAGATCAGAAGCACGGGCGTGTGGTTATGAAATCCTTCCCCATCCTCCCTACTCTCGTGACCTTGCACCCTCTGATTTTCACCTCTTCCCAGATGATGCAACCTTGATTTCTGAAGTCACATTGTGGTTTGAGGACCAACCTGGGGTGTTCTACAAAAACGGTCTCCAGAGCTGCATCAAACGATGGGAGAAATGCATAACTCTGGGTGGTTCCTATGTAGAGAAAGACTAATAACTGTGGCAAGTTTCGTTGCTCTACTGCTATGGGAAGTGGGTCAGGAGCATTACTTATTGCACACCCCTCATAGAAGCATATGCATGTGCTCTCCGTTTATCTCGGCCTTTTTCCAGTCGTCCTGGACTTGTTCTTGCCACTGGACTCAAGCAGTGCCGATTCAGGTTGGTGATTGTGCAACTCTTGCTTTACAATTTTACGTGCAGTTACTCTTACAGGAGGTATCCATTGTCTTTTTCAGACTGAACAAAGATGTCCACTTCCACTAGACATTTTGAATTGAACAACTATTGTTTGTTGAAAAAAAAAAAACAATTCTTTACAGCATTAACCAATATATATATCAATGTCAAGATATAGTGGGAGAAGGTCGGAGGTTATGTTGGCTGAAAGTGAGAATAACAACCAATGTGACACCACGTGGCCCCATCGACAAATCAACAACCCCAAACGTATGTGCCGTGGATTTTTTTTGTTTATCTTATGACCGTATTGGCATTTTATCACTGACAACCATCGACAGGGATGCACAGTTTCACAAGTAGAAAAATAAAACAAAACGCATGAAAAACAGAATGCCTTACATATGTCGGTTGAACACGTACGTTATGTCGAGCCCATGTCAGTCACTTACCATCAGTTCATCTCCCCATCTTCTTCAGGAACCTCTAAGCAACCAACTGCCCACAACCATATCCAAAATCTAACTGTCCACCTCCGGCTTCAATTGATTAAGCCTCCTACTGATCCCCCTTCCCCAATCAAGTGTGGTTCCTGTTGTTTGATCCTTAGTCCATTGTTCAGTCCTTGTGCTATCACCATTCACCACACCCTAATTTAAACCAACCCTAATCTTATTTCTCTTTGTCTGCGTTAAGAATAAATTCTTATTCATTGTCTATTGATAAGTTCTTTTATTACTCACTATGTTATGCCGAGCTGCCTGATTGGTCCACCCTTGACCAAACAATCTAAATAATACATATGATCAATCCTCTTTTCCAAAATTCAGAAACATTATAGACTAGCCTGGTTGCCCGACGTCGCCCGGGTGTTTGGAGGTGTGTGTTGAGCAAAAAAAAAAAATTGCTAGTAGGCAGGCAGGCAGGCTTGAACCCGTACTGCGAAGGAGGAAAAGAACGTGAAAAAAAAAACATGATGTCTTTCCTATTGCACTCATCGGCAAGACAGAAGTGACGTAGCTTTAAATTAAGGCCAGTCAATGTAAAAAAGGGGATGACTTTCAAAAATATCGTCGAAAAAAGCGACCCCCTCCCTGTAGAAAAGTGCCCAGTTGAGGGTGAAGGAATTAATGTTTTTGGCCAATTTTTCGATATTTGTTGTCCGAAGGGTCGAGCTTCAAAACGATACCAATCTCGTGGGAATCCGACGCCTCTGTCGAAAGTTTTAGGTGGATGTACATACATACACACATTTAAACAGATAGGTGAAATTTATATTACAGATTATCATTATCAAAATGTCGTCGTAGATTATCAATTATTTAGTGATGTCATGTACGAGGCTATAATTATATCCATTCCTTATCTCTACTATCACATAAAACTCATTTCTGTGTTCCTTCTTGATAGTTTCCGAAATGGCTTGGCCTATCTTTTTCAAATTTCACACATAGCTAATTTATGTCTGGCAGTGTTCTTAGATATGTTTTGTACAGAAATTCATCTGATAAGTATCAAAAATTGAAAAAAATCCAATCTTAAAAATAACTTTCTCTTTTATGGATAAAAAAGAAGAATTTTACAGGGGAATTTTTTACGTCACACCGGCAAGGGAGATAATAAAATTTCAGCAAATCATTTGTTTTATTTAAAAAAAAAAAAAATAGATTTATTGTCATCTGGAAATATAGCTTAGTGGTAGAGCATTTGACTACAAATCAAATGATCCCCTGTTTAAGCCCAGATGTACCTTCCCATTTTATTTTAACTTTTTCTTATGAGTTCAATTTACGATAAAAGAAGAGGTACCATTTAAAATCACTGCAAATCATTTCTTCATTTGCATGTTTTAAAACTAAACATTAATCAGAAGTAAATTTTCCAGAGCACTTCATCGTCAAGCCCAAATAGCAGTTGATGTGATATTGTAAACAAACACGGATAGAATTTGATGAACGACATTATCATTATTATTTTAAAAAAATTTTTTGCGAATTAGTTCACCGAGCAAATTATTCCTCTTCATATATGATATTCAATAGAGGATTAATTCTATAGTAATACCTAGGCAATCTGCGTAAATTTAAATATCATGGGTAAGCATATTGTACGACCGGGCAATGCCGGGTTGCCAGCTAGTAACTATATATATATAACTAGTAAGTATTAGTTTTATTTCTTTTTCAACAGATGGCTGACTGGGCAATAGATTATTCTGTCCCTGGAGGAGTAGATCCTGAAGGTTGGCAGTACTCCACAGATTTTCACAGGTTTGTATGATGAATTCGCTCAAGTTTGACACTTTGGTTTTTGTCCAGAATTCCCTCTATATTAAAACACAAAAATTAAAAAAAACAAAAAAACTGTATGATGTATGTAGTCATGATGAAATAAAAATATCATATTCCAAGAATCATATAAATTGATCAAGTACTTTCATTTTTAAATAAGAAACTCAAATTGTATGAGCATCCAAAGAGTGACTGTCTCGACTGCCATTTTGAAAAATATCTTTAAAAAAATAAACAAGGGAGTTAACTTAACAATAATTCAACCTTTCAAGATTTATGCTGTAATGCCTATGAATTCACATTAATTATTTTATTTATCTATTTATTTCCGGGCTGTTACCCTCATCTTATAGTAGTTGCTTCTCAATCTCCTGTGGCGCAGTGGATAGAGGTATTGAATCTTTACGTTTCCAGGTGAGCATTGTCTGAAGATAGCAGTTTTAATGCTACCCAAAGCAGGCCAGACTCAACATTCCTCTCCTGTCATGGTTAATCACCTGAAGAAGGCCAGAGGATGAGTTGGCCGAAATGTGGTGAAACAATGACAACTATAAGATGAGGATAACCGTCTGCTAATAAATAAATAGATAGATAGATAGATAGATAAATAGATAAATAAATATGTACAAGGTACTCATCTTGAACGATTCCAATAAAAAAAAAAATTTAAGATTTTTCTTTATTTTTGTTTTTTTAATATAAGAGGAATTCTGGGCCAGAATCAACACTTTTTTTTTTTGTTTTCATTCGGCAGTTGAGAAGATACTGCTACAATTATATAATTTTTATCGGCAGTCACAATGTTTTCTTAGTTAATTTTTACTTTTGTTTTCTCAACTTAAAGTCTTAATTTTATTTTCGTACACATTGGTTTGAAAAAAATAAAAACAAACTAATTTGCTCTGAAATGCTGAGTGCTTTATCTCTCTAATTATATAACATTAGGTTGGCATATATTTTTAGATATTTCTATGTTATATATAATTCATTCCTAAACTAATTTACCGATCATTATGAATTTTGAAACGCAACTGCTCAGGGTACGGGATCATAATGTGGGCTATATTTAGTTGAATTTAGTTTTATGCTAGGGGTGAAATGGGGGTGGGAGCCCTTCCTGATAATTCCAATTTTTTGTGAAATTTTAAAAATAAGTATTAGACATCAATTAATAAATATTTCTCAAATCTTTTTTGTTGTAGAATTTTTAAAGTGTTTAAAAAGCTCATGTTATGAACATAACTTCCCATTCAAATATTTCAGATTTGCATTGAATTTCATCCCTAGTCATTAGACATATAGCTGTATCTTGTCAAACTCTGGAATGTTTCTATCAAATTCAGGAATTTGGACGGAATTTCGAGCGAAACCCTTTATTTACTTCACGGCGATAACATGCTCTTGTTCCGTCAGCCATGACTGGATAGAGGTCCTAAATAATTTGAAATTGTATTTTTTGGTCACCCACACTGAGGATTGAACCTCAGCCTTCAGGAGAATATCACTTTAACAATTGAATTGTAACAACCGAAAAATACAATTGCAAATTACTTAGGACCTCTATTCAGTCATGACTGACAGAACAAGAGCATGCTACCCCTATGAAGTAAATAAAGGGTTCTGATCAAAATTCCATCCAAATTCACAAGTTCAACAGAAATGTTCTGGATGTTGACAAGATACACCTGGAGAAGGTTAGAGGTTACATTGACTGAAACTTTGTGAAAATCACACTTAAGATGAGAACAGTAGTCCGATGAATCCAATCCTCATCTCCAAAATTCAGAAACGAAAATATCATATTTCAAAAATCATGTAAATTGCTTAAGTACAGTAGAACCCCGGGATACGGTAGCCCTAGGATACGGTTTTTCAGATTACGATGTGGCGTACAATGTTTTTCCAGCCCCTGGTTATGGTATTTGCCCCACCTTATAGTGTTATTTATAATGTTATTTGATTATATACATGTGTATTATATACTGTACTGTATTTTGTTACCAAATTTTAATGTCGTATCCTGGGTTTCTACTTTAGTTTTATTTTTATAAAGAAAATCATTGTAAAGTAATAAATTGGAATTCATAGACATTACAATATAAATTTTGCAAGTTTGAATTAATGGCAAGTTATCCCCCTTTCTTGATTTTTTTTTTTAATTTTTATTCTTATTGTGTTTTCAAAATGGCGGGTAAGGCAGTTGCTCCTCAGTTATTGACAAAATTTGATTTTCTTTAAAATAAAACTGTGATTTTTGAAATGTGATTTGTTTTTTTTTCATCCCTGATACATACAGCTTTTTTTTTTTTTTTGCTTTTTTTTTTTTTTTGCTTTTTTTTTTATAAGATGAATCATATGAAAATGGAACTGCTTAACTCTTTTGGTGCCAATGTTAACAAAAGCAGACAAAATATTGTAGGTTAAATTGATCTAAGATTGTTCCATTCACTAAGAATAGTAAAGGAGGAGAAGGTTAATGTAGTTGGTGTTCATTTTGTAAATGTTTATTTAAATTGAATCAAAGGGCACATTTATAATTATGCATCTGCTTAGGTTATGATTAGGGCTGGGACAACAGCATATTCTTTTCATTGTTTAGACTCTCGAATGTGTATCTGTTAATATCTTATATGCTTTTATATAGAATGATGTGGTTCTCGATCGATTAACTGTGTCTGTGTCGGATATATACTCGAGTTAAAACAATGAAAACAATATTCTATTGTCATAGCCCTAGTTATGATCATCCGCTCTTGGGTTGGTTCAAAGTTATTGCTCAATCCTGACACCAGCAGCAGCAGTGTCAATTGTGTTGTCTTGTGGCAATTTAATCGCAAAATGATTCCGATGAAAGCTAAAAAGTAAATGGCTTTAATTGTTAACCTCTTTCTGTTTCCATTTTGTTGAGATTCACTTTCCTCTTCACTCTGAAAGGCAAGGAAGTTTACACGGGGAAAGTGTTAATTCAAAATGTTTTCAACCAATGGAAATCATTTCAAATTCCCAAAAGTAACACATACATGTGAAAATAGTAAGCCGACGCGAAGTTAGAACCTTTTATAAATAAAACGGTTAAAAGCTAGGCTGACTTCATCAGCCGGTTGGGTTGCGTGAAGAAGGACCCCAAAATGTCTACCCCCCTCCCTCTTGGGTCGAGGGAAGCAAGTCGCAAGTCTCTTTATTTTATTTTATTTTTTTTTCCCCCTCATTCACACATCATTGCTCAGGTGAATATCTTTCTTTTCATTTCTTTACGGTCTTATTTAAATGATAAATAATTTGTGGGGAAATTATCAAAATGTTTATTTATATTATTTATCTTTATTTTATTTAAAGTTTTTGTTTCATGTTCATGAAAAATTTATGAATTAATAAGGATGTTGTAGTTTGCTTGAAGCATTGTGCATAGTGTGAAAATTGTTTGAAGGCTATATCAGTGCAGTTCGTGGGAAACACCATGGACACGAGTTAGTGTATAAAAGAATAATGGCAATATTGGAAGGAATCTTCAATATATTGTCATTATTCTTGTATATACTAACTCATGTCATGGTGTTTCCTATGAACCACGTTAATATAGCCTTCAAAGTTATGAATTAATTTTTATGATCACATCCATGTTTTTAATGATTTTTTTTTTTTTTTTAAAGAAAAACAATTGTGTGATTTCTGTTCTTAAAGAAAGCTCATTTTTTATTGTTTTTATAGAATCTCTAATTTTCAAATAAGGCTCCAAACCGGTTAGGATAAGAACCACTCAATCATAGATGGAGTGATTTGATAATTATATAATTTTCTTTTCTATAATTTGTCCAGATTTAAAAGTTTTATTTACATTTATTTAAATTTTTATGTTGATATCAGACCATTCCATCGTCGGAAAGGTTGGACAGATACTGTTCGACGCAGGCGCTGGTACAGGTAAGTTTGACTTTTACTAAAATATTTCCGCATTAAAAAGATTCTGTATTAAATTCCCAATTTCGATACAATTACCGATTTCGATTCTTTAGAAATCTCCTAATTTTTAACTATAAAAAAGTGTTATTTTGTCCTGTTTACTGCAAAAAAACACATCTTAAATGTGCTTATATTTTCTCAAATGTAAAAACATTTGTGAGGGGTTGATCTAGAGATTTTAGTCTTACTAGAAGTTTAAATGAATAAATATTTATTATTTTATTATTACTGTTGAAAGTCCGATAACTCTTGTATCTCTATTACTTCCCTTTCCCTGTACATATCCCATAATTCCTTTTTTGTTCTTTCCCTTTATAAAGAGTTCTTCTCATCAGTCAACAAGTGTATCTATTTTCCTCCTTTGAATTCCTGTTCATTTTTATCTCTATTCCACTAAAATGCACCACTCAACAATTACTACAAGCAGTGGAAGATGTTTTTTTAAACCAAAATTGAATAAAAAAGATGATTATAAGGAATTGGTTTTAGCATCAGAAAATAGGCATAAATTTTTCCGATATTCCGAATTCCGATTAATCGTCTCCCAACACTAAATATTATGCAATGACATTATTGCAGATGTTCTGGTTATTGGATTTCTCATTAGATTTCAACCTCAATCAAGAGCACAGCGTCCATTAATCATGTTCTGTATCCATTAACATCTATTGTGTGTGTGTGTGTGTGTGTGTAGGTAGCCACTGTAAATTTTAGTAACAAGTAGGTTAAGGTTTCTGCCTGAAATGTGTAGGAATATTAACTTGATACCCTGCGAAATAGTACCTAGGTGATAAGGTGTGAACACTTGTTCAGAACTCCCCCACTGTAAAAAAAAAAAATAAATAAAAATTTGATATACATACCCGTGATGGAAAGAAAATATTGTACACCAAAAATCACTTAATTTAATCAAATAGTTTTTTTTTTATAAAGAAAATCATTTTTAAGCAAAGTCAAGTTTTTTTTCAACGTTTCCCCCTGTCCCTATGTTAAGAATGACTTTCTAAAATCTCACAAGTTTTACTTATTTGAAGTTATCTTCCTTGTTCCTGTAGATGGTTTTCAAAATGGCGTCAAGAGACGGTCATTCCTCCGATACTCATAAAATTTGATTTTATTTAAAAATAAAGCTACTTGATGAATTCTTCATGTAACTTTTGGAATATAATATTTTTTGTCATAAGGACGTATATCATACCAATTTTTATTTTATTTTTGTTTTTTCATGGGGGAGGAGCTCTGGAATAGCACTGAGGAGTATATTGTGAAGAAAACATTGTGCAATTTCCAAATGTAATGATCCATCATTGCTCAAGTCTGATTGCAAGGGGGTATCTACAATTTCCAGAAACAATGCTGGAATAAGCAGAGAATGACTTCTTTCTCCTAGACTAGCTTCCTTACCTTTGAGTATGTAATTCCATTTGCTTGCCTCCTCACAAGGGCAGAGTTTTTGACACAAGGTTGTTGTTTTTTTTTATATGGTTAAAATACAGCTCCCCTCCCCCCCAAAAAAGCCCTCTGGGTTAGGACAAAATTTTAAATGATTACACTTTGATTTGTAAAAATATAAATCTGCTTTATTGTGGATGTTTGTGTTGGTGGCAATGAGATGGGAGAAAATGGCTTGGATTTTAATTGTTGTCTGATGGTGCACCACTGGAATTCAGTCTCTCTTTGCCACAAAAAAAATAAAATAAAAAAGATGCTCTCAACTCATTTCCAGCCTATGTTATGTAATTTACTGTGACATTTTTGAAAATTGATTTGCCTCTCATTTGATGGTATCAGCTTACCACAAAACAAGTTCAATAATCAGAACAAATCATTCTCATTGTTCTCTTTTAATGATTCACTCTGGATTCTCAGTGTTTGGGTATACCCAGCCTTGATTATTTAGCAAATCTAGGATTTCTTTTTCAGTGATCCAGGATAAAAAAAAAAAAGATGAAGTATAGTATCGGAATAGATACTACACTTTGCTCCTAACCAAAAGGCCAATCTAATCTATCCTAACTGGTGGGAAGAGTCATAGTTTTGCCAGGAAGTATTAGAGAAAAGTTAATTTATAACCACTTTCATTTTTGGAACTGATGATACCTGGTATTTCTAAAAGATTGGTGATGTTTTAAACTAATGCATTTCAGATGAAAACATTATTACATATGTGTCCTGACGAAATTAATCTACATTCATAAAATTTACAAAAAATTATCCAGTAAAAAGTGTGCTGTGTATTTTAACAAAAAATCATATACAATTACATTCTGAAATGCATTGTTTTAAAAATGGCCGACCTTTAATTTGTCAATTTAAGTCAAAGGTTATCTTCCTTGTTTGTCATGCTGAATTGGTTGCACATTAAAACATAAGATAAAACTCGATAATCCAATAGATTTTATTTTACTTGTAATTATTTTTCTACTGGATTTTTGTAATAATTTTGGAAATTTATACTAATTTCGTCATAACACGTAAGTATGTAATGTTTTCACCTGAAATGCATTGGTTTAAAAGATCACTAATGTAAACAAACACCCAACATTTATATATATATATATATATATATATATTCTATTTCTGATAGTGTAAACTCATTCCAATAAATAAACTAATTTTTAGTGATGGGACGATAGACCGGAATCGAGACTCAGAAAAATCGGACCATTTGGGGGAATCCGTATCAGAATTTGAAAAATGTATGCATATTTTCTGATGCCAAAACAATTCTTTTAATTTGATTTTCTTTTAATTGTTCTTTTTATTTCAAGCAAAATCTTCCTTTACTGGTAATAATTATAAAATAATAAATATTTACTGATTTTTAACTACTAATAAAACTAAAATCGATAGATGATCACCCACAAGTGTATTTTTTTATTTTTTTTGTTTAGGAAAATATCTCCACATTTAACATCCATTTTTACAGTAATCGGGGATGGGGGGGGGATAACGACTCTATAGTTAAATATTTAGAGATTTATAAAGAATTGGAATCAGGAATTTAGTACAGAATTGGTAATTGTATCGGAATCTGTGAAAAATATTGGAATCGTCCCATCACTAGTAATTTTATTAGCTTAATCATATTATGTGCCTACATTTGTTTTTTTTTTTTTTTGTTTTTTTTTTTAAATTCTATGTCAGCATCTCTGAAATCAAGTGGGCCCTTTTCTGGAGCTAACACTTGATCTCTGTATAATTTTTTTTTTTTTTTTTTTTTTTTTTTTTTTTTTCCATTTCACTTTAAAGTTCTTAAAAATCAAGTGGCCCCTTCCATATGAGATAGATAGATATTTGAATATTCCATTGAAATTATCTTTAATCTCTCAAACATTGAATTAGTAAAGAAGTTATGAACATTATTTTTCCTCTCACTGATTGACCAGTTAAATCTAATATATAAACGGCTATATATCTGTCTGTCTGTCTCCATATTTCCAAACTCTATCTTCTCCGAAACTAAAAGTTGCAGAACAGCGTTAGGGGCCTCAAATGACCATATTTTTTACATACCATTCTTTTATGGGTCTTTAGTCAGTTAAAATTGCTTTTAAGGGAGTCAAAAATGGGTCACAATTGAAAAACGTTAAACATTTTGTACATTCATCTTAGTTTATTTTTAATCTTTAATCGATTTATATACGTTTTACATTGTTACAGTGTTAACGTCACCAGCTTTGAATGCTACAGTTTCAGTTTCGATTCTAGCTGATGGCACCTAAATACGCTTGTTTTTTTTTTTTTACTTTTGAAATCACGACTCTATAATACTATATACGAAATCTGGACAAATTAAAATATTAGATTCAAGCATATTTTACGCCCAGGGAAAGTCGCATCCCCCCCACACACACACAAACACACACTAGTACATTATAATATATATATATATATATATATATATATATATATATATATATATATATATTTTACACAGGAATCACCACCTATCAAGGCCCAAAGGCCACTCGAGGATGAGGGTTAATGAATAGCATTAGTCATTGTGATTACAGTGTAGTAAGCATAAGTAGTGGAATTTTTGTAACTTAGATTACTTAGGGGAACGGTTCATCAAGAACTTGTTTTCGTTGGACTTGAAGACAGATTGTAGTCAGCTGGAAAGCAGTCCAATGGAACAGAGTTCCACAGGTGTGTAGTTCTAAGAAAAACGCTTTGTTCATGGAATCTACATTTAGGTTTAGGCACAGATAAAGAGTGTGGGAAACTGTTGATAATGGTTCTGGCTAGACGAGTGTTTTTCATGAAAGTTTGGCCGGGGGTGGGGTGGGGAGACCATAGATTGAAGTTCTTACCAAATTCCAGGACAAGAATTCATTTGATGAAGTATTCCACTTAGTGCTGTGACTATAGGCAATATCACTATGAGAAGGTGCACCATTCTTCGTAAAAGCCAGGAGGGAGGGTAGCCATACTGAAATTTTATTTGGTCTGTGAATAGTATGTTATTTTGAATGTTTAGTCAGGGTTTATTTTCAGGGAAAATTTCCTCATGCCAGGTTTTTTTTGAGTATACAACAACATAGTTAATGTTTGTTATGACTCCCATGTCTGTAAAAAGAAAAAAAAAGTTTTTGAACTGACAACCATGGAGAGTTCACAACTGTTGGCTATGAGACAAAACTTGATAGTTCGACCAGACTTTTAAGTCAACATCAGAGGTTCTAGTATTATTTGACTAAAACATTATTTCAAATGGTTCTCGATTAACACATCTCCGTTCCTACCTCTTCGTAAATATAACAAAAGGTTTCCAAGTGTTCTGTATTGACGTAAAGATCCATTATCGTACATAACAAATTTTTGGTCCAATCAGAAGTTAAGCAGAAGGGAATATTCTAACTCCATCTGTTACCTGTTATTTCTTTTACTTTGCAATCATGTCCTTAGAAACGGCATAAATAAACATGTTTCTGTCCCTCTTTTTTTTTTTTTTTTTTTTTTTTTTTTTTTTCCATTTTACGTAAGTTCTCAAAATTCAAGGGGTCCTTTTCTGTATGAGACAAATAGATATCCGAGTGTTCAGTTAAGATTCTCCTCTACTTCTCAAACAGAGTTAGTGATAAAGTACAAAACATTAAATTTCTTTGGATTATTTGGACAATTATTCTCATCTCGAGTCTTATCTGCACAACGTTTTGGTTGATGTAACCTTCGATCTTCTTCAATGTGCAAGTCGTCATGTTTGGCAAAGGAGACAAGGGAGTTAACTCTACACTGAGATTTCGTATTTTCTCCTTTGCCAAGCTTGACTTAATAAAGCCATAGAGGATATTATTTCTTTTCTCCCTAATTAATCATACAACTGTTTATACTTCATTTTTCTTGTGGCCTTTTCTTTGTTTGGCCGAATTCTAAGATAAGAATTCATCTGATCTGGTGAAGTATGCAGCTAAGTGCTATTATTTAAGGCAACATCACTAGAAGGTGTACAATTCCTCATATAAGCCAGCGTATGGCCATGTTGAGGTGGTATTATTTTGACTTGGAATACTATGTAATTTTGAATATTTGCTCAAGGTATATTTCTATATATCAGTATGTCCTGACAAACTCTTATACAGATAGACTGAAAAGATTCGAAGATGGTGCCTAGCAGGTATTCAAACTCTGTTTCTTTAAATATTTGACAAATGATTTTTTATTTTTATTTTACAAAGTTACAGAAATAGCTATCAAAAGAATGCAATAATTGTAATACGATTTAAGATTGCTTTTCAAGAATATTAAACCATATTGTCAACCATTTTCAAGACGGGTGGGAATCATTCTTATAATTTAAACAAGATTAGAGTTTGTATTATTTGCATTCTTCAGACTACTGTTCTCCTCTTGAGTGCCATTTTTACAAAATTTCGGTCAATGTAACTTCCCACCTTCTTCAGGAATATCTTGTCGAACTCTGAAATCTGCACAAAGTTTCACAGAAGTTAGCGTGCTCTCATTCCATCAGCAAGGACCCATGGCTTAATGGTTAAAGTACTTGAAAAAATTCATGTAAAGTGATATTCTCCTGAAGGTTGAAGGTTCAATCCTCAGTGTGGGCAACTGAAAAATACAATCGTGAATTACTTAGACCCTCTATCCAGTTATGCCTGACAGAATAAGATGCTACCCCCATGAAGTAAATAAAGCATTCCCTTCAAAATTCCATGTAGATTCCCAAGTTTGATAACCTACACCTGAAGAAAGTTGGAGGTTACATCGACTGAAACGTGAAAATGACACAAGATGAGAACAATAAAGCGTTCCCTTCAAAATTCCAAGGTGTGAAAATTTAAAAAAAAAAAAAAAAAAAAAAGAAAGAAATTTGCCAGGTGAAGGTTGAACGACGGCATTACGAATATGCGTGCATTACATAGTAGCTATTGGTTCATGTTTAAATTTTTAGCCTTGCAGTAAATATGTCTTCATAGATCAGTCATTAATGGCAGAGGACAAAATAAATCATAAACTAAACGTTTCGGTTTTGATTCTCGGTGGTGGCCACAAGTCTTCTTTTTTTTTTTTTTTTTTTTTTTTTTTAACTTTTTAAATCATTACTATATATATAATAATAATAATAATAATAAGTACGAAATTTGCATTAATCACAATATCATATTTAAGTGTATTTTACGACCGGGCAATGCCGGGCAGCCTGCTAGTATTATAGTCGTGATTTCAAAAGTAAAAAAAAAAAAAAGTATTTGGGTGCCATCAGCTAGAATCGAAACCGGAAGCAAAACTGTAGCATTCAAAGCTGCTAATGTTACCACTGTACCAACATGAGATGCAGTGAACTGATTAAAAATTCAAAAACTAAGATGAATGTACAAGATGGATAATGATTTTTTTCAATTTTGACCTATTTTTGACCCCTTAAAAACTATTTTTAACAGACTAAAGACCCATAAAAGAATGGTCTGTACAAAATCCAATTATTTGAGATCCCTAGCGCTGCTCTGTGACTTTTAGTTTCAGAAGAGATATAGTTTGAAAATATGGAGACAGACATATAGTCGTTTATATATCAGATTGCTGTTTTTATTTATTTATTTTTTTTTAAGAAAAACTTATTTTGATCTTTAAAAATATTTCCAGAAAATGTAAAATTTCCACACGTGGTCCCTGGCTGGAAATTGGTCCCACCAAATTACTGGACATCTCGATCCAAGTGGCTGACCTGCATCTGACCGATAATCAGTCTCTCTACCTGCAGGCAATTGCTGTGTGGGCAGTGGGCTGGAATGGAGATGTGCTTTGCCGAAGGGGAGTAACCCCCAGTACACCTCAAGTAATACCTTTTTTCTTTTTGTTTTTAAATTTATCTTGTAATCATTTTTAAGCATCGTTTTTTCTTGATTTGATTTGGTAAGTTATTGTGTCATAACTGTCAGGAACATCATGTTACATAGCAGTGAATGCTTGGCCCTCATTTGGTCACCCTTTTTGTTAACCGTAATGCAATGACAAATCTATGATTACAGGGTGAAACGATAAAATTGTCGCCATAGACAAGACTACATGATTCCATTTCCGTTTAATGAAAGCCAGTTTTCTTTTTTGTTGCAGACCGTTTACTAGTTGGCCAGTTGTGTACAAATCCCAAGAGCGATAGGAGCCTTCTATCATGTCTGAAAGTGACACAATGTTCAACGAACGAGGTTGGAGATGCATCACTGTACAACTCATGCTCTCTACCGATCCAAGTGATAACAGGACCATTGCTAGCCCCACAAAATGCAAATCTAGACGGTTCAACGCTTGAGGTGACAGCGCAACAAAGTTTCTGGCCACAGTTATGGTCTTTGGTGTGGTTTCAAGTGAGGGCCACATCATGCCACCTCACATCTTCAAAGTCAGCTTGAAAGTCAACATCAAAGTGTACATGGATGTGCTGAAGTGTGGTGATGCTCTGGTACAATCTGGTGGCCGTTGGCAGACCCTAGGTGTAGCAGCAGGACTCAGCACAGACCCACAAGTCCAAACAGACCCAAGCTTGACTTCAGAAGCAGTACTACAACTTTATACCCTTCTCTCACTGCCCCTCCCCCCTCCTCCTCCGTCCTGAACCCCCTGGATTACTTCATTCGGTCATACATCAAGAACATCACAAACATGGCCACCCACAACACCAAAGTCAGCTTGATCGATGCAATCGGCAGAACATTCACTGAGATCCTGCCGCTGCTTGTAGAAAAGGCATGCTTCCAGTTTCAGACCTATGTCGAGATGGTGATTGAAGCTGAAGGCAGTTACATTGAATAGATGTCAGCTCTATACATAATCAAGTTACCGTAATTGATTTTTTTCAATAAAAATTTTAAAATAAAGCTGCAGTGTTGTTTTTTTTAGGGTGACAATTTTATTGTTCCACCCTGTCGATAGGAAAATGCAAAATTTGAGGTATTTGTGATTTGCTGAAGACCCTACAATTCCTTGGCATAGACGTTATCCTAAGGTGAATCGATTACACTGGTATGGTTATGTAGAGCATTCATTCTCCTGATTCAACCATCGCAAGAGTATGAATATCATGAATCGCAGGAACTTTGACTGGCCAAGGAAAACTTAGAAGCAAGTGATGACACAAGATTGTACAGAGCGGAATTTATCAACAGCTGACCTGCTGAACCATGCGGACTCAGAGTGAGTTTGCGAAATATAAAATAAAACATTTGAACTCTACACAAAGGCAAAAACAAAGTTAAATGAAGAGTTTTTTTTAGTTCTCTTCCACCTCTCGCTCTCTCTTTCCCTCCACCTCTCGCTCTCTCTTTCCCTCCACCTCTCGCTCTCTCTTTCCCTCCACCTCTCGCTCTCTTTCTCTCACATATATATATATATATATATCTCCCTCTGCCTCTCTCTCTCTCTCTATATATATATATATATATCACTTTGTCTCACTCTGTCTTTCTCTCTCTCTCTCTCTCTCTCTCTCTCTCTCTCTATCTATATATTGTTTTTAAATCCCCAAAACAGTGTTTCATGGTAAACAACTGATGATCCCTTGAAAAATAAATTATTGGTATTATAGTAAATGCGAGAGCGAGTTGATGCAGTGATTGCAGGTGATTAAATGACTTACTGACTAGATGGTTTTCTAACGAATGATAAAAAATATTTTTTTGTATAGTTTTAAAGGTTAAAAACTTCAAAGACTATATATATATATATATATATATATATCCCTCTGTCTGTCTGTCTCTCTCTCTTTCTCTCTCTCTCTCATATATATATATATATAATCTTTCTCACTCTATCCTTCCATCTCTTTCTCTCCAGCTCTCTCTGTCTTTCCCGCCCTCTCTTTTTTTTTCTTTCTATATATCTCTTTCTCTCTCCAAGTTTGTACCGTAGATAATAAACAGAAAATGTTGTTGCAGAAATGTCTTTCGGTAATTATTGTTGAGAACTTATGAATAATCATTACTAGAATCCAATCCCAAGCGAAGCCAATAATTTGGTCAGAAGAAATCTCTTCAAAAACTTTTCAAATCATCAGCATCACTTTCTCCTTAATTTGTTGTATGCATAACTCACTTTTATCAATTTGATCCTCTTTGATTGCTTTTTTTCATTTTTTTCATGCTGCCTTTTTTGTTCATTGATTATTGATATTCATGATTTTTTAAGCTGTTTCTTTCTTTGTTTTTTTGTTTTGCTAATAGGGGTCTTACTGGCAGCACATCGCCACGGCCACAGACCAGCCATTCCAAGCCATATCTGTGGGTGGAGAATTCCGGGTGTGGGCCATTGCAAAAGATGGTTCAGCATGGTTCCGTTGTGGAGTTTCCCTTTCAAATCCTGCAGGTATTTATTTCAGAGACTACTGATCACATTAAATATACATTGGAAGCAGACATGTCAGTTCTCCACTTTTTAGCAAAATTCTATGGTTTTTGTTTGGAATTCCTCCTATATTAAAAAATCTAGTAGGACCTGTGTACTGACGTTGTCTGGTGGAAGCATATCACAAATCCAGAACAGATTCAGTAAATGATCCCCCTCCCCACCCCCACCTCCAATAATTGAACTAATTTCTCAGATAGTATCTGACCTGATGTTTTAGATCTTTAGGTTTTAAGTTTCATATCAACCTAATCATTTGCTCTGTCATTTCTCTATTAATAAAAACCATGTGATTTTTTTTTTTACACAGTGATCACCACTTATCAAGGCCCGGAAGCCAATCAGGGATAAGGGTTATTGCAAGTACATTACGTTAGTGTGGAGATTTGATGAAGTGTTTAATTAAGGGGGCAGTTCATTAGGAATTTGTTAACATTGGACTTGACATCCAAGTTGTAGTCCGGAGGGAAGCAGGCAGACGGAACAGAGTTCCATAGGCGTGCAGTTCTAAGACAGAAGCTTTGTTCATGGAATCTGCGTTTTGATTTAGGCACAGATATAGAGTGGGGGAAATTTTTCACAGTGGATTCAGCTAGATGGGTGTTTTTCGTGAAAGATTGGCGAGAGGGGACCAGAGATTGGAGTTCAGATGAGCACCTGCCATGAAAATAACGATAAAACAATGATAGGCTCGCAACGTCTCTTCTGTGGGAGAGAGGTTGCAGGGTAGAGAAAAGATCATCTCCCACTAAGCCACGAAGTCTATTTTGTACTCTGTCAAAGCATGATAGGCTGTTTTTGGCCGCTTCTGCCCAGATATGGCAACAGTATTCCATCCTTGGACATACTTGGCTTTTATATAGATAGAGAATTGCATCAGTAGTGAGATATCTTCTGGAGCGGTAGAAGGATCCCAACTTTCCAGCGACCTTGGCAACAGACTTGATGTACATGTTCCATTTCAGATCAGGAGTAAAGGTCAAACCCAGAAGCTTGTCAAAACACGGGGCCTTAAGATAAAAACAGATAAACAAATAATTTTCTTATATGTGATAAAGAGAGAGACAGGCGAACAGATAAACAAATAATTTCTCTTGTCATGGTATGCTTAGCTACATTGGATGCCCCTATACACACTAGGAACGATGAGAGCTCCTGTTTTCCCTGTCCAGAAGTCCCATGGTTTCATCAACTTCTGCTTTTAGGTTATCCCCAACCTTTAGAGTACAACTCGAACCCTTCCACTCCCTTTGCTATCTAACACTTTATTGTTAATCAATCACAGTGAATTTATGTTAAAGATCATAGATATATAAGAATACATAGATATATAAGAAGACGTTTATCAGTGACAATCCTAATTTAGTTGCCCCTCTCACACACGCAAAAGTAAAGTTTGACAGAAGGTCATTTGTTTTGGAGAGATCCAATTTCCTCAAAAGGTAACATTCTGAGTAGGACAGAAATAAAAATCACCTCAGTCTAGAAGGACCTCCTCTTTTAAGTGAGGACGTTACACCTTGATCCCAACCAGAAGGTAGATGAACAAAGTCACTTTAGTCAGCATTCGTTTTTTTTATACCAGTCAAAGTTTGCCTTAGCAATCAATCTGACTGACCTATGAGCTACTATCACAGCAACAAGCCCCCTTTTCTTTTTTTTTTCCTTTTTTTTCTTTTTTTTTTTTTCTTTTTTTTGTTTTGTCAGCTGAGTGCTAGCAGGTGCACTCTCTCAGGCAAAATCTCCTATTTTGAGAAGAGATTTGGTTTATTAGTAATTGCCTATGGTGCTCCTACGAGAATAAGCTGTTTATGGTTATTTTTCTATCAAGCTAGAGATTGTCCTCTATTTGGACAGTATATAAAGATATGTACAGAACAGGAAACTTTGATGGTTATGGCTACATTGAAAGAATGGAAAAGAGTTCTTGGGTTAGTAGAATAAAGACCTGGCCAGAGATATGTTGGTTTGGAAGTTATTTCTAAAAGCCCTCCAACACATGCTAGATGTTAAACTGATGATGACAACAACAATATGTCATTTTAGAGTTCACACAATAAGCCCTCTTGAAAATTATCAGCTGTTTAATCTATGGACATAAAATTCAACTGATCAGGGAGTCTATCATATGGAATGGACATTAATTTCTGTAGAATTTCAAGTGGCTTGATTCCATAGCATGAACCACTTTTTTTAAGAAGATCATTATTTTTCAAAGAACCTCTAGAGTTGTAAGCCATGTTTAGTTTCAGAAGAGTTTCCGATGGGTAGTTATTCTATACGAGTCCTGGAGATGAAGAATTCTCAGTGGACAGCTGTTCTGTACAAGTTCCAGACTTTTTGCAGCCAAAGAGCAAAAGATCCTTCTCATGTTGACACAAAAAAATATGTACAAGGTTCAATTTTTATGGAGCAATTCTGGTTTCTGATTGGTTGATAACAGAAGGGGAATTAATTTGATTCATTAGTTCTTAGTAGCACCATTTATAAACAGAATCTCCCAACATACCCGGTCCTAGATATGACCTTAAACTATATCCGATGGTGAGGCCCCAGCTTGCGGGCTTTGGGGAGTGTGGAGCTACCCTTTAATTGCCATTGCTCTCAGGTCCACTCTGACCCAGAGTAGTAGTATCAGTTAGGGACCCAACTATGGGTTAAATAGAAACCGACTTGGAAAAAAACAAATATATTCTATTAAAAAAGATTTCCTTCAAAATCACTGAATTCGGCATTAAATAACCTGAAAAGGGTTGATATGTTATAAAATAACCAACCAACCAACCAACCCAGCATACCCCATTATGAGTTTAAAATATTGCAACAGAGCTTAACCAATATTTTGGGTGGCCTCTTTAATCTAAATATTTTTCCCATTGCAGGCCTGCCGTTTGTCGCATGCACCTATGCATCTCCACTAAACAATCAGCATTGTGCATGTTTACATATGCACAGTTTATATCAAACCACAAAATAAAAACAGTACAAAGTTTGTAAAAAAAATGATCAAATTACTGTATTGGAAGAGCATCCATCCACATATTTACCTTTTAAATAGTTTTTTTTTTATTATTATTATTATTATTATTAGATATTGGACAAATAAATCCAGGAGTATGAAATAGTTGAATATAATGGAAACTGCTGAGAGTTTGGCAGGGTTTAACTTGAACGTTGTGAAAATAACACTCAAGATAAGAAGAGTAGTCCATATAATCCAAATAATGAAAATAAATCTTGCTTTCTTTTCTCACCATTGCCAAATAATCCTAGAGAGGCTTTAGTCATTTTGAAAATCGCTAAAAATCTATTTTTCTAATATAAATCCTGCCCATACCAATTCTTCTAAGAAAGTATAAACCCAGTTTCGATAAAAATCAAATGTTATAAATTTCTTTTCACATTCTCAGAAAACTGGGTTAATCTGAGAAATTTCTATTGTTTGCAAACAAACGTTATGCTTCAATGGAAGGTTCGAATTGACAAAGCAAAGCAAAAAAATAATTTTTTTCATTTTTGTTTTGAAGTTTACGTTAAACAAAAACTAACGTTGGCATGTCACTGCAAGCTAGTATTATTTTCTTTTAAAACATCTATTATGACCTGCATTCATTTCTCTGGTAATTTGGAAAAAAACAAAAAACAAAAACATAGTATTGCCAAAGAGCAATAACTTGAAAGTTTCAGACAATTTTTTTTTTTTTACACATTTTCTTTTTTTTTTATGTGTCAGCCTTATGAAGTTATATTAAAATGTTCAATTTTAGCCATCTTTTCCTAATATATAAGAAAATAAAACTCAATTTTTTTGGGGGGGGGGCATTTTCTTTATCATGATCCATACAGCCATTACGCCTATAAATAAAGTAAAGTAATCAGTTATATTTCCATTCATTTCATTTGAAAAAAGAAAGAAATAATAAAACATACCAAATGAAAGTTTTGGCTACATTTTTAACAGATGATTCTTGTCTTATTTTAAATGTGACAGTTTTATTACAAAGTCATATTAAAATGTTCAATTTAAGGTTTCTTAATATACAAGAAAATAAAATCCAATTTAAAAAAAGTCAGATTTTTTTTTATTCGTTTGTCTACTGTTTCACGAATGTGCATGCGTAAATAGTTCACTTGACAGATTCCTTATATTAAGAATAAGTAGGTTTGAAAACACATTTTTAAGATCAAGTGTCAAGCTGGTCTGATGGTTATCGTACTTAACTCGCTGTCTTTAGGTTTTGGTTTTGATCTTAGCTCGAGTGTTTTCCTTTTTACTTACAAGAAGTAAACTGTTTAGAAAAAAACATAATACTCGCATGTACATGTCTCAGTTTCTTTCTAGTTTTTTAACTTAAGGAATTTAACGTTACATTTAATGCTGGGCAACGCCGGGGTACATCTGCTAGTGTGAATAAATATATATATATATATATATATATATATATAGTGGAAATGGTAATTAATAAAAACTGAAGAAAGTGCTCAATACCGTTGTAGAGCAAATATGCGTTTTATTTTTTATTACCATATCTTTCTGTTAAGTTACATTATTGTTTCAGCTACCCGGCCGTTTTTTGGCCGTCTGTAGCTTCCTCAGACTTTTACAGAAGTGTTTCTTATTATGGGGTGAAAGAGTGAATGAGGTCAGGCACCCCTTCCCTGACCTCATTCACTCTTGCACTCTTTCATCCCATAATAATGAACACTTCTGTAAAAGTCTGAGGAAGCTACAGACGGTCAAAAAAATGGCCGGGTAGCTGAAACAATAATGTAACTTAACAGAAAGATATGGTAATAAAAAATAAAACGTGTGTTTATATATATATATATATATATATATATATATATATATTTAACAATAGAAAAATGCAAGCATGAAAAGTAATTTGCAGCATTAAGAATTGATTATTTAGTGTTATAAATTGAATTTTTTTTTTCAATTCTTAATGCTGCAATATTTTCAGTTATAAATTTATATTTTTTACTAGAATATCTTGTCCTTTTCTTCTCCAGTTTTACCAACTACTCCTTTACTTTCCCATATTTAAACTTAACCATATTACTTTTCATGCTCGCATTTTTCTATTGTAATCCATGATTTTTCTAGGCTTCCAGTAAATTCACTTTTTCTTTGTTTAATTTCAGTCTTATTTTTTCTGCCCCCATAAACATAACATATGCATATGTAATAACAATGTACGAAACTCGTCTGCTTTCAATAAAATCCTCCCCAATTATCTCTCTTTCATTCTCTCTGTTTCACTTGTTACTTCTCTTTTCACGAGAGCGGTGAATTGGTAGCAACAGTAGTCACTGAAGTAACGTGGTTGCTATGGAAACCAGTCATAAAAAACGTTGTTCACCTCCTTACGTTTCTTTACGATTTTAAACACTAGTAAATTAATCATAACTTTTGTTTTACTGAACGAAAATTGAAAAGAATTTTTTTTATATATAGCTGAGAAGGTAATCTATAAACTGTAATAATTGTTTGAAATTTGGTCGAAAAATGAGTGAGCGGTGAAGCTTTAAAGCAGTTCTAAATGACTAAAACTGCCACTTAACCATATATTCAAACATGGTAGTGTTTGAATGATAGAAAAATGATATGTCTTTCAAACGTCATCTTTGCTGAATTATAATGTTCTTCACACGTGCACACATGGAATAGGCAGGATTTACAGGAAAGGCCTGCATCTTTGGTTTTTTTTTTTTTGTTTTTTTTTTAGGAAGTCTTTGCTTTTTCTTCATAAAAAAAAATATGAAAAAAATACTTTTGCTTACGTGGGATACAATTGATTAAAAAAATCTTAATTTGTTATCATTGAAAATAGAATATAGAAAAATGCTTTTTAAACGTCATTCCTGCTAAACATTGATGCCATGCCATGAATCCAAGATTGATACTAAAAACTTTGGGATTCTATTTTCACAGTTAACTAATTAATTTCATTCTTTTTTTTTTTTTTGCCCCCATAAGCATAACATACGCATATGTAATAACAATGTATGACACTCGTCTGCTTTCAATAAAATCCCACCCAATTATCTCCCTTTCATTCTCTCTATTTCACTTGTTACTTCTCTTTTCACGAGAGCGGTGAATTGGTAGCAACAGTAGTTGCTGAAGTGACGCGGCTGTTATGGAAACCAGTCATATATACTATAAAAGTGAGAATGTGTGCGTGTGAGGACAACTCTCAACCTATATACTCAACGAATTTTTGATCTACAGACTTGAAATTTGGTATATAGGGTATTCAGACATGTGGAAAACTTTTTAATCGGTTAAGATTAAGTAGGTTTGAAAACACTTTTTAAAGATTGTCAAGCTGGCCTAATGATTATCGTACTTGACTCGCTTTCTTTACGCTGGAGTATTTTTTTTTTTAATTTTTTTACTTACAAGAAGTGCAAGAATATAATACTCGCATGCACATGTCTCAATTTCTTTTGATTTTTTAATTTTTTTTTTAAAGGAATTTAATGTTACATTTAATACCGGGCAACACTGGATATGTCTGCTAGTATATATATGAAGATATAAAAATGATATGCCTTCAAACGTTGTCCTTACTGAATTATAATGTTCTTCACAAACATGGACGCCATGTCCTAAATTCAATACTAAAAACCTTGGGATTCCATTTTCACTGTCAACTAATTAATTGTTCAGTTCAACAGCAATGGAAAATGTTATCTTATCTCGGCCCATTAGAACTCTCTGATAGCAGTCTTCATTATTAATAATGCTTGTGTATTCTATATTTTTCCAACACACACAGAAAATCTCTATTTAATTTTTTTAAACAACAGGAAACTGCTGGTTCCACGTGATTCCTCCGCCACCATCAGACCACGTACTTCATCAGATCTCTGTCGGCGTTACCAGTGTTTGGGCTGTAGACATTCAAGGAAATCTCTGGTTCCGTAACGACATCACACCCATATTTCCTGAAGGCACATGTTGGACTAAAATTTCTAGTCTGGTGAGAAGAGTTTCTGTTGGACCGAAAGACCAGGTGTGATATTTATTTTTTCTTTGTTTATATCTTTTTACCTTTTTCTTTTCCTTTCCTTCCTCTTTCTTTTTCCTGTTCTCTTTTTACTTTTTTCTTTTTACTTCCTTTTTCCTTTTTTCTTTTTCCTTTTTTTTCTTTTTCTTTTGTTTACCTTTACTGATATCAATTACTTACGACTTGGAAATATTACATACTAGCAAAGATACCCGTATTTTGCACGGGACTTTGCTCTACACTCGGGTACCCACTTGGTTGAGAAAGAAGTTGACTGGCGCCACGATGGCGGCCCCTGAAATGGTGGCGGACGCCAACTTGGTGTCCACCATTCCTAGGTGGGGAGTTTATGAAGAGCCACAAATATGACCGTAACCTTGAAAAACGGAGGAGGGGGACTGCCATCATGGCAGGTTTGGTCATGATCGGTCTAGTGGTGTGAGCTGCAGGAGAGTTGTGTACACACACGCGCACACGCATGTATCCTGTTACCTTTCCCTATCCCTCCTTATTTTTCTCTTTCCTCCTCCCCGTTTTCCTCCCACCTCTCCCCACCTTCCTTATTCTCCTCCACCCAGCCCATTCCTCTCTCTGAACATACACACACACACATAAACACAGACAACTGTCAGCGTTTTCGAACTGTTATTTCTTAAACCTATTTTGTTAGAGTATTTTATCAGTCAATTCTCAAGGTCGCATTCCTACTCTTTTGTTCTATTGTTCTGTTGCTCCCCATTCCAAATTCAGAGATCTAATAGAGATATTTGTTCTTGTACACAACCAACAAACAATGTCCTTTTATCTAACATCCTAACTTCCAATAATAATAGTTGGTTTGCTTAAAAAAAAAATTGAACAAGGTAACCTGGTGTTTCTCCGGCATAATCTAACATAGATTCCTGGTTGCACAAAGAGCAGTTTGTATCCAATGAATTGTTTATG
Source organism: Euprymna scolopes (assembly GCF_053919585.1). Taxonomy (NCBI): domain Eukaryota; kingdom Metazoa; phylum Mollusca; class Cephalopoda; order Sepiida; family Sepiolidae; genus Euprymna; species Euprymna scolopes. The sequence goes on along the minus strand of NC_136491.1, from coordinate 26,966,796 downwards.
ATTGCTATTATGTTTTGGTATCAAATAAATCTCTCTGTGATGGGCATGAATGACAAGCGGAATGTGAAATAATAAAAGTATTTCACTTTAGAAAAAGATCAATTAAATGTTGTATGGCATAAAACCATGTGCTTCCTCACAACAACAATCGTCGACCCCAACACTGTTGTGTGTGCCATGGTTTCCTTCTGCTTCATTTTCTTTCTCTTCATTTTTCGTTCATGCCATATCAGTGTCCTTCACATTGGCCGCTGCCAGCGGAGTGTGCAGTGGCCCACAAGTATGAAAAATATGCAACACAATAGAAAAAACAGAAAACACAAACTCCAACACATTCTATAGATGTCCGTTGTAGTTTGGGTGTGTGTGTGATACTATCACCCCTCTAAATGCTAACGTCCAAAACATAGCTATCTGTCGAGGCTATGTTCATTACTTGGTTGATCAATTCGTCTCCCCATATGTTCCAAGCCACAACTACCTTCAACTGTGTCAAACTGAAAAATGTTGTCAATAATCACAAACTTAAGACTGTCCATAAACTATCGATGAACTCATTCTCATTCCTAAAACTGTCCTTAAATTAACTCTATATATATTGACCACTATGTCTGAGCCTTTGTCCTAGCCACTGCCACACCTTGATTAACAATCCTATTTCCAAACACCTTTGCGTACCTTGATGAACAACTTTCTGTTTATTAATCTTACTTTCTCTATTTTCGTTCTGATGATCAGCTATTGCTTCTTTTTGTCATATTTTGCCTTTTTTTTTTATTTATTTATTTATTAACTGTCTGCATCCCTACTCTTGGGGAGCCGAGACACAGACACTGCACCTGTCAGCTTTAAGGTTGTGCTACTCGACCTGCATAGCAGCATGGGTTTATTCTGCTCATGCTGAAAACTTAATAAGGCATACAGGATGAAATCGATCAACGTCTACAGGATGTCTGGAATCACTCCACTGCTGATCCATTGAGACAACAATAAATGCAGAGCATGACAAGCAGAACAATGACAATCACCATCCCTATTTGGATATCAAGAGGTGTTGCAGCAAATATACAATCCCGTAAGAGCTTTGCGAATGTCACAAGTCTCTGACAAAGAACACCAGCATCCTTCTGCCTGTGGTCAAAGACAACAACAAAAAGGCTCTTCTGGCTCCAAACTCTGAACTTCCCCGGAAAGTGTGATTAATACTCAACCGAGCTCAAGTGAAGGTTACTAACACAGGGAACAACCTGCAAAAGTGGAGCTATATACAGGATACTCTAACCCTAACTCAGTATCCCTGTGGTATCGACATGCAAACTATTGCACACATCGACACATGCTGTTCCCAAGCAAGGCATGCTTTAATGTGGACCTGAGGGATGCCTCGAACACCACCCGAAGATAGAGTGAAACACTATGATGATGATGATGACTTTGATGAAGAAGGGGGTTCCATAATATCATGTATATTTATAGCTGAAAAATTAAAGTGACTAGAGGTGCCTTACATAAGTTTCCAGACTTACACAGGAATTTAAAATTGTCATAGACTCTTGAAAATTCATTGTTATTGCTATATATCTAATGAGATGACTAACCAATTTTTATGATTTCAGGTTCAAATGAACAGCTACAACAGGAACTGGAATACACCCTACTAAAGCCTGAATGTCACAGCTAGCGAATTTCAAAAATGCAATCTGGACATGGGAACGGTTTAGAAGAATGATATGCAATAAAATTCTGTTTTAAACTTCGGAAAAAAAAATGCCAATGAAACGTATGGAATGCTTCAGATTGCTTTTGGACCATCGAGCATCAGTTTTTGAGTGGCATAAGAGATTCAAGGAGGGCAAAGAATCTGAGGGATAATGAGAGGTGTGGAGGCAGTAAGGAAGTCAGAACACCAGAATTGATTGGCCAAATAAAGAATTTCATGGATAAGGACTGTCGTGTGTCTATAGAGACAATAAATGCACAGTTTGATGTCAGTGTGGGAACTGTACACACAATTATTTATGTGGAACTGAAGATTCAAAAGATTTGCACAAAGTTTGCCCCAAGGGTGCTTTATTTGACCAAGATGGATATGAAGACAGTCTCTCACCCTCCCTATAGTCCAGACCTTGCTCCCTGTGACTTTTGGTTATTCCCTAAGTTCAAGTTGTCGTTATGAGATGATTGAGGAAATGAAGGAGACTGTGATGAGGGTCATTGACACACTCACACAAGCGGACTTTCATGGGGCCTTCTGGAAGTTGTTGGAACAGTACAAGTGGATTGCAGCTGGAGGAGATTACTTCAAAGGGGACTAGAGTTTCGTGTGTGTACTATCAAATAAAGTGCCCATATGAAAAGCAAGTCTGTAAACTTATTGAAGGCACCTCGTATTTGAGGATCTCGTGTATAACTCAAAAATCGAAAAACTTTTAAAATATATTTCAGGTTTGGGTGGTTGTAGATGCCAACTTCATGAAATCTGGCTGTGAGGGTGGAAGCGTCTACCAGAGAATGGGTATCACTGCTGAGTGTCAAACAGGAACAGGCTGGCAAAAGGTCATTGGAGTAAGTGTTTTATTTTTTATTTTTCCTTTATCTTTTTTTATGTACATTATAGATAAATTGGAGTGTTTTTCATTTATCTTCTCTTATGTACATTATAAATTGATCTGTGTATTTGAGAAAACGTGCAATGCGGTATTTTTTTTTTTTTTACAAGTGAATGAAAGGTGATGCGATGATACTTGCTAGAGAAAATGGGGGGGGGGGCTGAAAATATCTCTGACCAGCAAGACCACCCTAAAAGATATTCTCTCTGTTGAAAAATCAGTGAATGGTAGAAGTCCCGCTGGGATTGCCTTTCTGGGAAAAAACAATAACCAAACATATTTACAGTTAATCCCAACAAAATGGAGACAGTCTTAGTTGTTGGGGATTCTGTCATAGTAAGCCCCTCACCCAGAAGAGGGGAAGTTGAAGATTGGAAAGCAGGCAGTTGGTTTGGTGGAAGCTAACGAAGCATTTCAGCCACGAGGGCCCCCTCTGAGCAGGTTGGTTCTCCTTGGCTATCAGCCAAGAGACTTTGTTGATAGGATTTGTTTTGATCTGTTCAAGTAAAAATCCAATGCTGCAAGTCTGTCATTCACCTCAGTAGAATAAAGATTTGAAAGAAGTTATAAAGATCGATTTGAAAGAAAGAGATATAAATAAAGACCTGGGCAGAGATAGGTTTGTTTGGGAGTCAATTTCTGAAGATTGTTTTACATGTGTTGAACAGACGTTAAACCAAATATAATGTGTTACATAAAAAGGGTCGGGTTTGACTGGGAAAGTCTGAGTAATACCTTCAGGGTCAGAAATGACCCCAGACGGGCAAAATCAGATGATTTCTGTGCTGAGACTTTCTGTCTTATTTGCCGGCAAAATTTCAAGCAGAAAAAAGTGTGTTTGGGCGTGTACCCAATGAAAATATTACCATTTTCAACTGAATCGTGACAGACCACTAAAAATATTATTTTAAATTGAATTATGACAGACCAGCGAAAATAAGATTTAAAACAGACTGATGAAAATACTATGTGAAATTGAAGCATGACTAATCTGTTTTTTTTTGTGTTTTTTTTTTTTTTTTTAAATTTTATGGCATATCAACCATTAATTTCGGAAAAAAGGGTTTTAGACTTCCAGTTCTTTATATTTTCAAATGTTTATTCATGGTGTTTGGTTTGGTTTGGTTTGGTTTGGTTGTTTTGTAGAGGAAAACTTTTGTCTTTGGCTTTACAGAACATGATTGAGTTTTGGGAAAGGTGAAAAAAAAAATAACATCAATGTTTAGTACATTCAGGAAGCTAGTATCTTCAGCCAGCCTGATCTACTAGCATCAGAAAAGCATGACTGAACAATGAAAATCGAATATATAAAAGGCTATATGCCTGTCTCCATATTTTCAAACTCTATCTCTTCCGAAGCTAAAAGTCATAGAGCAGCGCTAGGAACCCCAATCGATTGGATTTTTTTACAGACCATTCATTTAATTTGGTTAAAATATTTTTTAAGGAGTCAAAAATGGGTTAAAATTGAAGAAATCATTAGACATTTTTGTACATTCATCTTGGTTTATTTTTCATTTTTAATCAGTTTATATGCGTGTCACATTGGTACAGTGGTAACGACACCAGCTTTGAATGCTACAGTCTTGCTTTCAGTTTCGATTCTAGCTGATGGCACCCAAATAGTTTTTTTTTTTTTTTAACTTTTAAAATCCTGATTCTATAATAATATATACTAAAATATATTTAAGCATATTTTATGACCGAGTAAAGCCAGGTGCCCTCCTTCCCTGCTAATATTATTTAAAGTTGAAGCATGGCAGACCAGCAAAAATACTATTCAAAATTTTAGCATGACCAACCAACAGGCAGACAGAGCCTCTTACAAAGATGCGTGGACAAATCTAAAAATTTAAATCAATGGACAGAGCTTCTTTTAAACTTCTTTAATAAAACCAATAAAACTTGTTCAGTGATAAAAATGCTATTTCAAAATTTAGCATGTGACAACGATCGTCAAACTGAACATTATTTCTGTTGTCTTCTTCTCTTTCCTCTTTTCGTGTTGTTCTGGTTGTGTTGTTGTCTCTCAGACACTGGTTACTGCCGAGAGAGTGCACTGGCTCATGGGTATAAAAATAAAACAAAAAAAAAACATAAACTCCGGCACTTTTTATAAATAAAAATCAAACTCTGGTTGCATGTGTGACACCATCGACCCTCTACACACTAATATCCACATCTTAGTTTTCTGTTGAAGTTGTGTTTATCAGTCAGTTGACCAATTCATTTCCCCGTTTCCCCTGAGCCACGATCTGCCTTCAACTGTCTCCAACTCTCAATTGTCTAACTGGCAACTGTCGTCAACGTCATATTCAAAACTGTCCCCCACCGTTCTTTCATGAACTGTCGCAAAACTCCTAGCCACTCCCCAAAGTATCCATAAGACAAATTCTAAATATATCTACATCTATTGTTCAGTACTTTTGTCACACTTTGACCAACAATCTCATCTCGGATTTTATTTTATGTGTATTTGTGAAAAACTTTCTATCAATTGTTCCACCAAGAAACTCATTTCCTCCTTTCTTTTGTCATGCTTCTATTTCTTTTTCTACCACATTTCCCAACACTGGAGGGGGGGGGGGTAGACAGCCAGTGTCTTGTATAGAAACATGTGCATTAAAAAAAAGGTACTTTTTGCATTTTCGAATGTCAGCTCTGCTGGTTTACAATTTATTTTGAAAATTTTTTTTTTTTTTTTTTGTACTATTTAATTAAAAAAGTTTTTACTATTTAATTTTTTGTTTACTTTTTTACTATTTCTTTTACTATTTTTTATTTATTTTTTACTATTTAATCTTGTTTTACTATTTAATTTTTTTTTTTTACTATATAATTTTTTTTTTTACTATTTAATTTTTTTTCTTTTTACTATTTAATTTTTTTTTTTTTTACTATTTAATTTTTTTTGTTTTTTTTACTATTTAATTTTTTTTGTTTTTTTACTATTTAATTTTTTTTTTTTTTTTTACTATTTAATTTATTTTTTTACTATTTAATTTTTTTTGTTTTTGTTTTTACTATTTAATTTTTTTTGTTTTTACTATTTAATTTTTTTTGTTTTTACTATTTATTGATTTATTTTTTTTTTTTTTCAGGGTGGATGGCAGCATGTTTCAATTCGTGGCTGCATGGATGACTTGATTGTTCCCACTCTTTGTATCTGAAGTTACAACGATTACTGCTGCTGCCATTGTTTGAAAACGAAATTTATCAAAGTCATTCAGAAACTGAAAAAACTTTAAAGCAGAACAAATATTCAAATGTCTGAAACTGCTTGGCCTGTTGACCTCTTCTACCAATTCATAATTATCGTCTCCGTCATTGGACATAAAAATAGCAACAACAAAAAAAAATTTTTTTTTAATGAGTTTTTTTTTATTTACAATTGCATATGAATTGACCATGACATTAACTGTGGTTTTTGGACCAATTTTATTTTTAAATTGTATAGAATTTTTTTTTTTATATTCGGTGTTTATAATTTGTTTCAATGTTTTATTTTTTTTTATATGCATATACTTAAAAAAAAAAAGACAGACAAATGAATTTCTTTTATGGTATTTAGATTTAAAATAATTTTAAAAATTTATCCTGAAACAGATCATAAAAGTTAAACAATCACAAAATGGTGACCATGAACGCAAGTTGTTTTTTCTAAGATTTTAATGTCAAAGCTGCAAACTAATTTTATACAATAGCAGATCATTTTTTTTTTTATTTTATTACAACTTTTATACGATATAATTTTAGATGTAAATACCTCACAAAAGCTTTAAAATCCCCCTTCTTCACAAAAGAAACAAGCAAAGTTAAGAGAGAATAAGTTAGATTAGTTATTAAAAATTACAAGAAATGAAATTTTGAACTTCGTGTGAAAGGGAAAGAATAAAAAAAGAATTCAGCATTTTTCTTTGTTTTGTTTTTGTTTTTTGTTTTCTCTTTTTTAACAATATAAAACATACAAAATAAGAAATGAAAGAAAAAAAAATAGGCAATGAATAAATGTTACCAAAAGCAATAAAAGCTACTTTTACTACGAGCAAAAATGGCCGAATAAAGATAGGGGGGGACATAGTTTTGAAAGCCGATTTAGCATAATCTTTTTTGTAGGTTTCCGACTACTTTTTGATTGTATTTGAAAAATTAAAGACTAAAGTTAATTTCTAAAAGAAAAAAAATATTTGTACTTGTGAAAAAAAAAGTTATGAAAAATGTTTTCAAGGCGAGCTAACCAATTCAGGTAAATTTTGAAGTTAATACAATTCATTGTAAAAATCCTTTGAAAAATAAATATTATTTTTCTGGGTCTATTTTAATGATGATTAGTAAAGTCCTAAGATATTGAATTAAATTAAAAAAACAAAAAAACACCTTATTTGTACAAAAAATACCTTAATTAGATTCTAAAAGCAAGAGATTCTCGCTTTGCAGAATATCAACAAAACCAAAGTCTCTAAAGATGGATTATACAGAAGCCCAAAATCTGAGACAGTGGAAAGGCTGTCTGAAAATGACGTCAGGTAGTTAAACGGTGGTAAGGGGTGCTGGTTTGTTGTTTTTTTTCCCAGCTGTGCATCTGTACATTCCTATCTTGAACGTTTGTATAATTTTTACCATTTTTTAATTTAATTTTTCTATGTTCCTGCTTTTAAATTAATTTTTATTTATTTTTCAAGATTATATAAAAATTATTTTATGCCGAAAGTTTCACATTCATGCAAGCAAGGAAAATCTTAGAATTTTACATATAAAAATTATGCGAAACCTGTAATTTAAAAAAGAAGTAGAAATATTTTTTGCAATTTTAATTTTTTTCTGTGAAAATATTAAATAAACAATGCTTAATTCAATGATAATAGTAGTTTGAGAAATTAATTTTTCTTCGAGTTACATCAAATTCATTAACACAGACCTTAGGAGCTTTTTTCATAATGTTTCTGTAAAAATTAATTTTTTTTTTTTAATTTATATAATTTTCATAAAAAAAGCAAAAATAAATTAATGCATTTTTTTTGTTTGTTTGTTTTTTTTACTACTGAAAACCATAACTTTAGTAAAGATATTTTTTTGTTTAAACAAAATAATACATTTCCACTAAGATTTAAATAAAAATTATGGATCCATTATATTCCGTGATCATTATTTGATAAATACTTAAAATTTCATTAAAATTGGTTAATTTCCTGATTTTTTAATTTTTAAGTAAAGGGAGGGGTCCAAATGCTAATACATTTTGAGCATTTGCTTTCATTTTGCACGCCATGGCTACTTTTCTTTATACTAAGATAATATTTTTTTGTGTTAAGTATTTTAAAACGTTTTTATTCCAATCAAAATTTTCAGTCAAATATGTAAGGTTAGAATGGCTGACAGATATATAATGACTCTGAATTTATATACAAAAAATTTTTTGTACTGCTCTCTTTCCAATTAAGTGGAAAAGTAAATTTTAAGACGTTTGGAGCAGGTATTGACTATTTCTTGAAAATTGAATTAACAGAAAAGAAAAAGGGGGTATTTGTCAAATTCCGGACAATATAATCAGCAATTTTCAAAACTAAGGTAAAATTCGTCATAGTTTTATCAGATTATTAAAATGCAGTAAAAATATGTTAAAATATTTTAAAATACAAAAAAAACAAACTTATCCAATCCAAGTAGGTAGAAAAATAATTTTTATTGCCTTTGGTAGCATTTATGTTTCCTTTACTCCTAATTTTTTTGTGTGCTAATTATTGTTAAAAATCATAATTTCTTCTGTTAACATTCAAAGAAGTTACCAAGTTGTCACTTTACAGCAAAATAATCTTTTCTTATGAAGGGAATGAGATTAGGTGAGAGAAAGATTGCTAATTCGAAACAGGAATATGTTTTTAAAATATAAGAAAATGTTGATTTCTCTTTATAATTTTATACTCTTAACGCTTTGCTTCAATTTACACGTACTCGGTCAAATAAGCTGAACTACAATAAATAGAATCAGTAAAGTGAAAACAGATTTTTTTTGTATTCACATTAATTGCCGAATAGGATTTACTTACATTTCCTCTTCACACCGAGTCCACATTCTAAGGCAAGTAGAAAATTTCGACAAAAAAATAATTGAAATAATTATTTCCCAAAAAGCTAATAAAAGCATGTTTCGTTTTCTTTTTTAGTAAATTGTCTCCCCTTAAAAGATCTTCAACTAAAATTCATTAGAAGAGTAATGTTTAAATTTAAGTGAAATTGAACATAACAGCAAATTATATATTCAACAAGCAAGGCTACTTGGCGTCGCCTGGGGTTCCAATTTATATAGAGAAGGTAGATTACAGGAAAAAATATAAATTAAAAAATAAATAAATAAAATAAAAAAACAATTATAATTTCAGGATAAAACCAGAGTAAAAATACTTATGCCTCAAATGAGGTTTGAACTCATAACCTCTGCATCTTACTATAGCATGTGAATGATTGAGCTCGAAAATCAGTTCTCTTCTTCTAATAGTCAAATGTTTATTGAAACCAGAATATGCTACATTATTTTTGCCCCCTCTTTTCTCTCAATTTTTCTTTCTCTACTTTGTCAGTTAAAGACAACAAAAGAAAAGATAGGAAAAAAATGAAAAGAACAAATAAAGACTTTCTTTCCTTCTATTTCACTAGTGAATCTTTAAAGATTTGTATTAATTTTTCCCCCAATGTTTAAGGATAGAGTAGGAGTACATCTGAATTAGGGAGTGAAAAACTCCCTCTTTCTTTATTTAAAATAATAAAATATTGATTAGAATTAAATATAAAAAAAACAATGAAATTAAAGATAAGTTTTGTTTTTAACAACCAAAAACAATATTAAAACTGACTGACTAAGCAGTTTTAAGTATGTAACTTTTGTTAACAAAATTATTTAATAAAAAAAATAGGGGAAAAATCGACCTATATGTATATACATTTTCTGTTGACTCCCTAGATATTTTTTTTGCAAACATTGCAATGGTTTTATTGCAATATCTAATTTTACAGTTATTTTCAATTCCACTTAAATTCTAATTTTTTTATGGAAATCACTCCAGACAAGGCATTAGGCCATTTGATTTAAGAAACCAAACAAAAAAATACTACTTCAAGATCAAAAACTAGCCAATGATGAGTGTTAGATGGATGGATTCCAACCCAGTAAACACCAATTCTTCTTCCTTTGTCAGAAACATTGCTCATGGAATGTGAGGACTAAAGGATAAAATAAGGGAAGTGGGAGTTACAAGGCTGCTGAAAGTAAATGCAATTTCTATTCTCTACATTACTCCTCTAAGAATTGTTGACGATTTACTAAAATGAAACCATCTTTATTAGGTATTTGCAAATGTTGTACCTTTCAATATTCATTTTTATTTCATACTTTTATTTTTGACTATTGTTCATCTTTACTTGTCTCCACATGAAGTCAGTTAGACACAGTTGGTTTTTAATATTGAGGAATTTCAGCACTCCCCCCCACCACCACCACCACCACCACCACCAAAAAAGGGGCTCTCTGGATCGGTAGAAAAATAAAAATTAGTGATGCTTTAGTTTCATCTCAATATTAAAAATCATAACTGCACAAAAATATGTACATAACTGTTAGGTTAAAGAAAAAAACAAAAAAAAAACACACAGATTGTACACTAAAATTCATACAAATTTACCTCATATTTTTGTTTTAAAAAATGAAATAAAATTTTATTGATAACTGTTTTCTAGCCTGTATTATTACAACGGTTATGTGAGATTGAAGTTTGAGTTATGGCCCTTGGCTATTTACCTTAATGAAGGTTGAAAATGGCTGCCAAGAGATTTCACTGATAAAATTTGATTTTTTTTTTAAACAAAAATACCTGATTAATTTGCATAATTTTTTATATACTGTCTTGTTTTGTTTGTTTTTTTAACCTAACACATGAGTATATAATGAAATTTTTGTGCTATTTTGTTTATCTTATTTTTACAAGTAGTTTTTAATATTGAAGTGAAACTGGAGAATCACTTAAAAATTCATTCTGTCTACAAGAATTTCTCCTTCATTGATCCATGACAGAAAATATAGTACACTTTGCTCCTGGACAAAAGGTCAATCTATCTTTTGTTTTTATCGCTTACTTCAACTGGAGAAAAATGCTTATGAGATTTGAATTAATGTCACCTTACTTAGAATGAAAGAAAAACAACAAAACAAAAACGTCCCTCTTCACTTTAATGTTTTTTGTAAAAAAACATTCTAGTGACTAACAGTGCTTTCTAATGATTATTATTTGCATAAGTATTTCTTCATTTTCCATATCAGTGGAGTCAGTTAGTTAGAATATGAGTTGTACGATTGTTTTTAACTCCTTTCTTATGACTCTATATGTCTAACTATATAAGAATTAATGTGTGTGTGTGTGTATAATGCCGGTGCTCAAATTCACCCCCTCCCTATCTATGAATATGTTTCCTAACTAGGAAACTACTTGATACAAGCACGTATTTATCTAGACAAACAACCTCCTGCTTTGAAAGTGGCACACATTAAATTGTGTAGCATGTACTGTGAATATATTATGATATATATTATGAAGTTTAATTAATTATTTTTCAGTAAATGCACATTTTCCTTTCTATTATGTTTATTTCTTATATATATTACTATTATTTCACCCCCAAACAAGGCACATAGCCACTTAGCCATGAGGTGTTATTATTTGGGACCAGATCTGCAGAGATACTATTTAGGGAGTTGGGCAGTGAGATGTCTGTTTACACTTGAATTTCTGCATGTCAGTACGGTCAGAGAAGTAGGGGACCTGGAAGGAATTCTGAAGTGCAGCAGTCTAAGGGGGGAAAGTAATTCGAGGAGAAGGCTTTACAGCATCTTGGAATGTAGGGGTGAGATTTTGCTGTTTGTCGAGGGTATTGTTGTCCAGGGGGTACTAGTGCTTTGAGTTCGTCAAAACACTTTCCATTGAAAGGCACAAGGATTCCACATTTTGGGACATATTGGAGTTCAGTTGATAGTACAGGACCTATTAGGTTTGTGACTCTTTTATGAACCCTGTCTAGGAGTGAGACACTAGTGGTAGATACACCAGCCCAAATGTTGCAACAATACTCCATGCATGGATGAAATATGGTCTTGTAGAGATACAGGATACTCTCAGGTGTGAGTTACCTTTTAGCACAGTAGAAAGAACCCACCACCCATCGCAACAACCTTGTATTTGTTCCAATTCATGTTGTCTATGAATGTTAACCCTGGGAGCTTGAGATAAATATTTTCAGGCAGTGTATCATTAGCCATGGCAATCAGTGGTTGAGAAAGTTTCTTGTAATTATTGAAGGAAATAAGCTTAGTTACAGCCTCGTTTTACTATAGACTAGAGCTCTTCCTCTAGAGTTTAAGCAATTTCCTTAGATATGTGTTCATTAGTTTTGCCCTTGTATTTGTTATGTGAAATCTATCTATATATAAAAGTCACTTTGTGTGTGTGTGTGTGCATGAGTTCCTTCCTCATAGGTTCCGAAACGGCTGAGCCTATCTTTTGCAAATTTTACACAAAGCTAATTCATATGTCTGGCAGTGTTCTTAGATATGTTTTATGCAGAAATTCATCTGATAAGTATCAAAAATTGAAAAAATTTACTCTTAAAAATAGTCTTTTTTTCTCTTGTAGATAGAAAAAGAAAATTTTTTACAGGGGAATATTTTGTTATACCGGCCAAGGGAGATAATAAAATCTTAGCAAATCATTTCTTTAAAAAAAAAAAAAAAAAAAAAAAAGAAAAACGGATTTATTGTTATCCGGAGATATAACTCAGTGATAGAGCATTTGACTATAGATCGAATGATCCCCTGTTCAAATCTGGGTGTACCTCACCATTTTATTTTAATTTTTTCTTAATAATGAATCTAATTTACAATAAAAGAAGAGGTACCATTTAAAATCGCCGCAAATCATTTCTTCATTTGCATATTTTAAAACTATACATTAATCTAAAGCGACTTTTCCAGAGCATTCATCATCAAGCTCAAATATTAGTTAGCATGATATTGTAAACAGACGGAATTTGATGAACTACATTATCATTATTATTTTTTTATGAATTAGTCTGTTGAACAAATTATTCCTCGTAATATATAATATTCAATATTGATTGATTCTATAATAATACATTCACAATCTGCATAAATTAAAATATCATGTTTAAGCGTATTGTACGACTGGGCAACGCAGGGCTGTCAGCTAGTATTATGTTAAAAAAAATTCATATTTTTTTAACAATGTTATGTAAAACTTCACTTATTTTCTTTTAGTGTAGGACACTTTCAAAGCAGAAAGTCGTGTTTGTTGGGATAAAGGTACCAACTAATTATAAACATTTTTATTTTATTTTTTTATCCATTTATTTTTTAATTCATCAAAAATCATAATTATCCAATTTTAATAAAATATTAGCATTTCTTCAATAAATTATATTTTATAAGGAATACAAATGTTAAAATTTACCATCATAGTGATTTTCAAGAGTTGAAAAGTTTCACATAATTTGAGTTAAACTCGTATTGTGAAGTAACGTTTTTGTTTTATTTCTGTAATATGTTGTTACTGTTGAAAGCAATACTATATTTTTTTCTGACAAAAAGGAATAAAAGAAAAAACAGAAAGAAAAAAAAAGGAAGCCTCCAGTTCAAACATTCCTTCCACCTCTACTCAACAAGTTTGACTTTCTCTTCCCCCTCCTTATTTCAAGGCCTGTAGCACCGGCACTAATATATATATATATATATATATATATATATATATATATATATATATATGTTGATGTGTGAATGTGTTTGTGCATATTGGTGTTTAAATATGCTCTTGCATAAGCGTGTGTATGTATTTATATGTATTTATGCTTGGGTTTTCTCCACCTATAATGAATTTCTCCATATTTTTTTTTTTTTTTTTTTTAAAAACAAAATTACCAAATAAAATAATTGTTTATTTTAGAATAATTTTAAGAAGTTGTATAGATAGTATTATGTATGAAAAAAAAAATCAAAGTTTTTCAAGGTGCAAAGTGAAAAATGATGCATTAAATACGATACCATAAATTTATTTCTTTGTTTTGTTGAGTTTATAGATGTTTTCTTTCTAAATCATTAAACACACACACACGCACACAGAGCAGAACGGGAAAAGATAACAAAATATCAGGACCTAAAAAATGATCTAAAAACAATATGGTCTCTGAGAGAAATAAACATTATACCAGTTGTGACGGGAGCAACTGGCCTAATAAAAAAGAATCTTCAGAAATACTTAGAAGCAATCCCTGGAAAACCAAGCTGTAAGGAAATACAGATAGCAGCCATAAAGGGAACAGTGTCTATTCTTAAAAGAGCCCTCGGATATAAATTTAAATCGTAATAGAATCAAGTGTTAGCCCCAGGAAGGAGCCCCTTGATCTCTTCAAACTAACAAAAGTAAAATAAAAAATAAAAAATGTACATGCCAGCTCTTTCATGTTTAGACAGTTCATCTAGTTATACAGGTTGGGGAATTAAAATTTACAATATTTTTGAGACAAGGCTTGGAAAACAGTGTATGAATACTTATTTTATTGAATGTGATGTGAATGTATTTATCACAGAAAAAATACAAAATCTTTTTATTCTGTTTCTTCCTTACTCAATAACTGCCTTCATACATTTCCTGAAGCTTGCACAGGCGTTCCTCAAATATTTGCAAGATAATTTCTCTCAATCTTCTTTACTAATATCTAACTAACAGCCTCTGTCCCATCGACGAAATGTTGCATCCCTTTGCCTGTTCTACAAGTACTTTAACGGTGAATGCTCTGACGAACTGCAAGCACTTGTGCCCCCTCGACGTAAATACCCCCAACAAACCCGACAAGCAGCTAAATCCCACCCCTTCACAGTAGAGATCCCTAGATGTAAGACAGCCTTTTACTCCAGTAGTTTCTACCCCAGAACAGCTAGACTTTGGAATTCCCTTTCGGGTCCCTGCTTTCCCGACTGTACTGACATGCAGAAGTTCAAGTGCAACATGAACCGACATCTTGCTGCCCAACTTCCTATACAGTACCCCTGATGCTTATGTGCCTTGTTTGAGGTGAAAATGTAATAAAAAAAAAATCTTTAAGTCTGTCTTTTTAATTTCCCCCTCGAATATTTTGTCCTTACATCTGCCTCATTTTTCATATCTTGAGTATTTGAAGCAGTGAAGGATCTGTTTCTTTTCCTCAACAGACCACCTAATTATTTTATAATTTCGCTTTTTAGTAGTCCTCTTGGGTTTTGCTGGCGTTCAGGATCAGGATTTGTCTGGTCTGATGGATTGTCCAGCTTGGTGCTGCTACCTACAGTAGTATCACTGGGAAAAGTTGCACTGCTATTTTCCACGTATGATCCAGTGTGCAGATATGACAAGGGAACCCTTTTTATCCTGGGCGCCATCCTGCCAGTGTTTATTTTTTGTGTATTTTCTTATTCATAGTGTTTTCTTTTAAGTTTTTTTTTTTGTTTTTGCTTTTTTTTGAAAAATTTGGTCCGGGTTTACTTTCTTTATTAAGCATCTTCATATTTGCACATCTCGACACATCCTTTTGCAGAGACATGCCAAGATATACTAATAAACCCCTTTACAGAGAGACCGAAGACACACGAGGCCTGTGTCTAGACTTTCCAATTCTCTCCTTTTAAGAGAGTTGACATTGTTGTGTGATATTAATTTGGTAGCAGATTCTAAAACACCCACAATAGAACAATTCAGAGGGTTTAGTTCTGGGCTAGAACGCGGCCATAAACATCATTCCCTAAAATTGCTAAAGTTGGATTTACAGAAAACTTGTGTTTTTCTAGTCGCATAATTACTATCTGGGTAGTTTGATTTAAGCAATGGTAATTCCTGGTATCTGAGACTCCTGTAATTTTTTCTTTTTTTTTCGTTTTACAAAGGAGTTCTCATTCATCAAGGCCAAAAGGCTACTCGAGGATAAGGACCACTGAATGTACGGTGGCGATGTAGTAATCATTAATGGTGGAAATTGGGTAGAATTTGATTATTTAAGGGGACGGCTCAGCAAGAACTGCTTCACATTAGACATGAAGACTACCATGTTGTAGTCAGCTGGAAAGCAGGCTAGCGGAACAGTTCCACGGGCGGGCAGTTCTAGAAAAGAAGCTTTATTCATGGAATCTGCGTTTAGATTTAAGCACAGATAGAAATTGGGAAAGATTGTTGATAGTGGTTGTAGCTTGTCAAGTGTTTTTTTTTTTTTTTTTTTTTTTTTTTTCTTGTGAAAGTTTTTGCGAGGAGGGGAGGGGGGCATGGATTCAAACTCGGATGAGCACTTGCTATTATATATTTATTTATAATTTTTTTTTTTTTTTTTTAACTCAAAAAGTTGAAGAAATACAAAGACGGGAGTGGTACCATTAAAACAAACTCACTTTTTTTTTTGCTCCAGAATTTATTTTTCTACATAGTCGTCACCAATCTTAATGCACATTTGACAGGATGTTAATGAGGTATCTCTGCTTCTGATGCACGTCGATGACAGGGATTTCTTTCTTAGTCTCACACCGTTAATATCTGCAACAGAGAGAAGAAACTTTCCGTCATGAATGCATAAGTTCAGTCATCATAACAATGCAAATTGCAATCTCTTCTGATCCATTCGGTTTGAATAAATAAAAAAGATGAACGTCCCTCATATATATATACTAGAAAGGGAGACCCAATGTTGCCCGGGATTGATTGATGATCAACAAATATTTCACACTCCTATATTTTTATTGTCATCGAAATCCGTGAAATCACCCGGGAGCCTCACATGCCTTCATGCAGTAACTTAGTCTAAAATATTTTATTCTACATTGCATCCGAGCGAACCTATTGTTTCTTTTATAAAATTATTTTATCTAAACTTCTTTCCAGTTAACGAAAAAAAACATTAAGAAATTTATGTGCGTGGTTTGAACCTAGAGACCAAGTGTTATGTAAAAAAAAAGAAAAGAAAAACACGCTATAAACTTACCTACAGTAGAATTTTCATGGTCCGTTGTTCTATCATTGTTGCTAAACGGCGACATGAAAAAATGGCTTTACCGATGATGGATAAATTGAAATATCAGTTTCAATTATCGATTATTGGGGGGGGGGGTATTCTGAGACAGAACTTAACTAAAATCACTCCCAGACTTATACACTAAAGTTCTGTAAATTTTAAAGAAAATCTGTTCAGCCATTTTGGAGTCTATAAGGAACGAACTCGCACACATACATACAAAGTTGCATCTATATAATTGTAGAGATATATATAGTACTAGTCGGGGGGAGGGGGACTTTGTCCAGATTTCATATCTATATAATTATAAAACTCAAATGACCTTGTAATGAGTGATGTAACCCACTTTCCGGTTTATGGCATTCGGTTGTGCATGCGCGCATAAACATTAACCCATAACAACGTAAACAAATAGACACAAAGTGCTTCTTTTGCAGATTTTTACCTGCACACTGAAATATTAATGTTATTATTTCGAAATTATTATTTAACATGGGAAGAGTGGGGTTGTTTTGCAACTATTCTTTATTACAACTATACTGTCGCTATTTTCTTACAACTAAACAACTTTAAGCCGTTGACAAGCATAAGAACAATTGTAGTAAAACCAAGACTACTACTACTACTACTACTCTCTATCCGTCCCTTTTCCTTCCTTCCTTTCTTTCTGTTTTATTTTTTGTTTACATTTTTAGATACAAAATAGTTGTATGAGAACGGTGAATTTGTTGACACATTTACTAATCTGTTTCAATATTAGTTTATTTTATTTTATTTATTTAGGTTTTATTTTTTTGCTTCAGGTTTTACTAATTATTTTATTTTTTTATTTTTTTTTTTTTTAGATTTTAAGTTTCTATAACTTGGTTGCAAGATTCCAATATGGGTTTTTCATTCTTATATTTCTCATTGGTAAGTTCATGTGCGTTTTTGCTGCTAAATGACTTTCGTCGTTGTTCGATTCGTAGGAAAATCATGTTTAATTTTCGATTTTTGAGCGAGTATTTGGAAAAATAGGTACCTTTACACGAATAGGGAGGATTTTTTTTTTTCATGTTTGAGTGATCCGTCCGTGATTTTTCATTTTAATATACTTTCATAGAAATGTTTCTGTTATGTCAAAAAAAAAAAAAACTATTTTCTTTACGTCACAAGTGTCATGCTCATACATGAATTCCATAGCTAATATAACACACTGACCCAACGGGTCACGGGTAGTCTAGTATTATTATAGAGTTTTGATTGCAAAAGTAAAAAAAAAAAAAAAAAAAAAAGTATTTGGGTGCCATCAGCTAGAATTGAAACTGAAAGCAAAACTGTAGTATTCGAAGCTAATGACGTTACCACTGTACCAACGTGACATGAATATGAACTGATAAAAAATAAACTAAGATGAATGTACAAAATATATAAAAATTGTCATATATATATATATATATAAGTCTGAAGAATCCTAGAGTGGATGAAACGCGGAATATTCAGTGTAGCTTAATCGCCATATACATTTTATAACTTACTAACTAGCTCTACCTACGTATTGAACACTTTTGAAGTAAATACTTAAAGTTTACGCATAAATCTATACTTTCGTATATTAATTTTATGTGAGTGAATTAAGTAGTTATATATATATATATATTAGCCTGGGTGTCTGGCGTTGCCCGGGAGTTTGGAGGTATGTGTTGAGCAGAAAAAAGTGGTAGTAGGCAGGCAGGCTCGAACCCATACTACGAAGGAGGAAAAGAACGTTAAAAAAAAAAAAAAAAAAAAAAAAAAAGTGACATCTTTGCCAGATAAACTTGGCAACGTCACACACAGATATTTTTATGCCGCATAGTGTGTTTTCAGTCCCAGGAAGAAATATGGGGTAGGCAGCCATGGTCGAAAAGGGTAGAATTCACAGCAAAGTTCTTTGTAGAGAGTTTTGCTTTATCAGATGTTGAAGAAATTACCTCAGGTCCATTGATGATAGTTAGGATAGAGGACACACCTCTGTTCAGGACCCTGTTTGTTATTCGCTAAAACTGGTGAGAACCAATCTACTGCTCAGCTATTTTAAACTGGATGTACTGAGCATATAAATCTCTCGCATTGTTGCTAGCAGTCGTAACGATGGCTTTAGTTTCATAACATTTATTTTGTTGAAAGCAGTGGAAATAGTGGTTTCTGTGCACACACCTGGCTGTTAAGCTTTTGCTGGAATTTCTTTGAGAGTATGAAGCGATCTATGCCGGCAATTAACCATTCCATCAGGTCAGAGACTACAGAGGACATGTTCTTTTTAAATGTAGAATGTAAAGGTATATCTGATATAAATGTTTGAAAGTTATTCCACTTAGCCAAAGAGTATCGATACAAGAGTATCGTACAATGGAGAGTGACATCTGAGGACTTATTACATTTTGTTTTAATCTTAACTGAGACAACTGAGTGATTGGAAGATCCCAACAGAGACAGAATGGAGGATGAGCACAGTTTTGGACAAATTGTAAGAAAAGGGTCAAGGAGACATGAGAAATTTGTGTTAGTTCATAAACCTTGAGAAATCATGACAGTACTTGCCCTCATCATACATTTTGTTTGGGTGGGCTTGCAATTCAACATTGCGAATATTGAAGTCTCCACATATATGATGGGTAGACAGAATGTGGTTAATTTTCTCAGAGATACTCTCAATGATAGTAACTCCGCTGTTATGGGGAGGGGATGATAGAGGGCAAATATGAACGTGGTGCTGCGAGCCAGTGCTACTCTGAAGGACATGTAGGGTAATTTAGGATCTCTGTAATTGGATTTTAACCTCTAAGAATTTATTCTAAAGCAGTAAAAGGATAAGATCCATTAAAACATAGACGATCCATCGGAGTCATGGGTCACTGTTTGCTTTGAACTTTTAGATCCGGTTCAAAGTGATGAACTCAAGTTTCATTCTGAGATACTAATCATGAGGCGAAAATTCTTAGGATTAGCCTGGAAGTAAATCGGGAGAATCTTGGAAATGTCAACATTTTTGCAGCTTGTGCATTGGCGTCAGCATTCTTGGTAGTCATCTTGCAGACAAACATCTCTAAGATATCAGTTAAAACTGTGAATCAAATCAGAAATGATACATATGGAGGTAGCTTTCTTATTAATATTTTTCATTTCCAGTTTGAAGGTAGCCTATTTGTAACATAGTGCGTGTGAGTGCATGGAAGATATCAGCAGCAGCGAAGGATAGCTGGCATGTGAAGATATTAGCAGCAGCAGCAGTAGCAGAAAATCACATATGCAAATTAGAAAGTGCGTATAAGAAGAGGAAGGGGAAAAAAAGGAGAAAAAATGCAACACATCCTCGGAGAGAAAGAAAGTCGATGTCAAAGGAAATGGACGTGTAAATAACGAGGACGAGAATGGACCAGTTGTGACCCGCATGCAGTCGGAGGAAGGAGAAACGAGTGCCTGGTTTAAATGAACATGTGGCAGCGAGAGACATTCTTAAGTGGTGCTGAAAGTAACGGGAATAGAAACGTTTTCTAAAAAAGAAAAAAATGCTGCCCCAGATTTTGATTTATTTATTTCCAGTTTTATTTACTTTATTTGTTTGTCTATTTGTGACGTAACAGCCACGGTACATATTAGCGTATAAAATGCAACTATATTTATAGTCTCTGGGTCAGTCCATTATTCTTAAAATGGGTAGATCAGCTCACCCCATAACACTTCTGTTTCTTGAAATTCTGAAAGCATAATCCACGTTACATATTAGGATTATGCTTTCAGAATTTCAAGAAACAGAAGTGTTATGGGGTGAGCTGATCTACTCATTTTAAGAATAATGGACTGACCCAGAGACTGTAAATATAGTTGTTAGTGGGCAATGATTCATGCCATTGATTTGGCCACTTGCTCTGTCACAGATACATGTCAGTTAAGATTCCAATCTCGACAATCAGTCCGGCAAAAACTGGATTATTTGGTGACTTTTTACTTGATGAGTTGAGGCATTTGTTCTGCGTAATCCTAGGTCAACCCTCCAAGGTGTTGTTTCCCATTTATTGCTTACTGCCTGAATTACCCCAATCATTAATTAATTGATCCCATTAAGCAAGATTGAAAATAACTCCCCCCCCCCACCTGCTGGGGTACAAATTGGGCATAAACGGTGAACCCAGGGTTTCATTTTAGTTGCTAATCCGTAATGAAAATTCTTGCAGACGTTTTGTGACACCATGTTGTTCCATGCTCAGCAATCAACGCCGACCCCAATCCTGTTCCCATGTTTTTTTTTTCTATTTCAACTTTTCGTCTGGCCGTGTTGTTGTCTCTCACATTGGTGGCTGCCAAAGGGGCGCGCACACAGATTCACAAGTATAAAAACAGAAAGCAACTGAAAAGAATACATAATAAACACGTTTTGTGGATGTCAGTTGGCCTCTGGGTGCATGTGTGACACCATCGTGGGGCTGCTATTCTCTAAGCAACAAGGTCCACATAAAAGGCAAAATGTGTGTGTATCTTGCAAAAACTTTTGAAACACGCGACATATCCTCATGAGATCCATATTGTTTTCAAGCTCGATTCTTCAGACGACAAATAACGAAAAATTGGCCAAAAGCATTCATTTCTTCATCCTCAACTGGGCAGTTTTTTACAAGGCGAGGTCGTTTTTTCATCTACATTTTCAGAAGTCATCGTCTCCGTTGGATTGACTATGCTTAATTTCAACACTCTCAACTTCTGCTTGCGCCATGGACGCATTGACAGATATTATGTTTTTTTTATTTTCCTCCTTCGCATTACAGGTTCGAGCCTGCCTGCCTGCCTGCCTACTACCACTTTTTTTTAACCACCTGGGCTGCCTATTGTTGTTTTGACCCCCCCCCACTACCACTTTTTTGGGGGGGTTCCTTACCATACCACCTACACTCACCCGGGCAATGCCGAGTACCCCTGCTAATATAATAATATATACAAAATCCACATTAATCAAAATATCATATTTAAGCAAATTTTATGAACGGGCAATGCCGGGAAGCCTGCTAGTTATTGTTACATAACCGCGCTTTGTCGACCCTAACGTATATATGTACAAGTATCCTATTTGGAATTTGAACGCGTTAAAATGTTTGCTAATTCATATTGTTTGGATTATGTGGACTACAGTTCTCATCTTGAGTGTTATTTTAATAACGTTTCGGCCGATGTAACCTCCGACCTTCTTCAGATATATCATGTAAAACTCAGGAACCTTTCTGTCAAACTTGGCGAATCTGCACGTGATTTGAAACAAAACCTTTTATTTAATCCACAGGGGTAGCATGCTTACTTAGACTTCTACCCAGTCATGGTTGACAGAACGAGAGCATGCTACCCCATGGATTAAATAAAGTAAAAAAATAAATAAATAAAATATATTTAGATATTCTGGGACTTAATGGGTTAAATGAAAGAGAATAAGAAGAAAGGAAAATGATGTGTGTGGGGGGGGGCATGTGTATGAGTGCTTGTGTGAACTGTTCCACTTGGCACAATGACAAATAACTAAGATCTCGTTTGTTGATTGAAAAGCCCAATTATTTGCGAGATTCAGACTTCAGCTGTTGTATCACAGATACTTAGGGGGTAGAGAACAACTAAAAATAAAAAATAATGCAGAGAAGAGAAAGCAACAACATTTTATTTCTGAGTTTATTAAAAAAAAAAAAAAAAAGAAAAAAAAAAACGAGCAGGAATATCATAGGAATGAATGAAGAGCACCGAATACTTCTGTATGAGGTGCCTTCAATAAGTTTCCAGACTTTTCGTACAAGTATTAAAAATTGCCGTAGACTTTTGAAAATTCAGTGTGTTATTGTTATACATCTTATGAAATGGCTGACCAATTTTTATGATCTCAGACTCAAATGAACAACTACAGCAGAAAATGGAATACACTCTACTAAAACCCGATTGTCACGGCTGGTGAATTTCAAAAATGCAATCTGAATGTGAGAACACTTTAGAAGAACAATATGCAATAAAATTTGATTGTATACTTGGAAAATGCCATAGAAACGTATGGAATGCTTCAAACTGATTTTTGGAACATTTTGCATGAATTGAGCATCAGTTTTTGAGTGGCATAAGAGATTCAAGGAAGGCAGGGAGTCTGTGAAGGATGATGAGAGGTGTGGGAGGAGTAATGAAGTCAGAACACCAGGGTTGATTGGCCAAATAAAGAATTTCATGAATAAAGACCATCATGTGTCTATAGAGACAATAAGTGCACAGCTTGATGTCAGTGTGGGAACTGTACACACAATTATTTGCAAGGAACTAAAGATATGGAAGATTTGTGCAAAGTTTGTCCCAAGGTTACTCAGAGAAAATCACAGACTATTTCACCAAGATGGCATCAAGACAATTCCTCACCCCACACTATAGTCCAGACCTTGCTTCCTGTGAATTTTGGTTATTCCCTAAACACAAGGAAAACCTTAGAGGCTGTCGTTATCAAGGAAATGAAAAAAAAACTGTGACAAAAAGAGGACTTCCATGGGGCTTTCCAGAAGTCGTTGGAACAGTACAACATGTGCATTGCAGCCGGAGGAGATTACTTCGAAGAGGATTAGAGTTTCATGTGTGTACTATCAATAAAAGTTCCCATATAAAAAAAAAAGTCTGGAAACTTATTGAAGGCACCTCATACTTTAATTTTAATCCATTCAGTCTCAGGCAATCTAAATGTTTTACTATAGAGTTGAAACTTTGTGCAATGACTAAGAATGGGTTAGAATTAACAAATGGAAAGGAAAAGGTTGTTTTATTTTATTTTAAAGTGAAATATTGAATATTTTATAAACAGGACCCTGGGTGCATATGATAAATTTAAAAAATCATAGAAATTTCCAGACTGGTATCTGGGGGCGTATTTAACTCACTGGGAGAGATGCACTCTTGAATCAATACAGGAAACTACTATCTTTACTTGTCTTCCCAAGATTACCATGGCTCTACAATTTGGAGAGCTGTTGTCGCTGACACTGTTAAAACAGCAGAGCCACTGATGATGAAACTTTCTATGGGGAAAAATTTATAGCCTGTTACCTTAGAATGAGTGCCTTATGCCAAACTGATGGGTGAATATGGTTAAATTTGTGCTCATTTATGCATTAAATGTACTAATCCTTTATTAGTTCGCTGTACCTTATCATAAAGATCCATACAAAATTTCAGCCAGATCGGTGCAGTAGTTTGTTAGAAAAAGTGAAATGGATGGACAAACTAAGAGTAAATAAAATATCGACTTTTTAATTATGGTACAGTTAAGTTTGATGCAACTCGGAGAAGTGACACAATTTCACAAAAATATGAGAAAGAACGTTGATAATGCCGTCATAATCCGGCACATTTTACAGTGAAAGAAAGGCAATTGGAGAAATAACAAAATTATTTTACCTTCTGGACTTTAAAAAAGAAACTCATTTTAGGAAATAATCAACAGTGGAATAATACATCTTTGGTTTAGTGAATTTATGCCGTGACAGAGATAGTCCTGACCCCCTACTATTGAGACTGAAGGTGTTCAGACTGAAATAGGGATCCCAATGAAATTTTTTGAGTTTCTCAAGAATTGACCATCAAAAATCCCCAAAAAGTGGAAAATTTCACAAGAATAATGAATAAGTTAAAAAAAAAATAAAAATAAAAATAACCAAAATACTAAATTAATTTACGTGCATAAAAGATACTAAATTTTATTATGCCTCTTCATCCAATCCACTATTCTCCTTTGGCGCTGTTTTACAATTTGCCACTGAATAGAGGGAGACAACTCTCGTTTACTCATATTTGTCCAATTTTTCATTTAATAATTTAGGACGCGATATTTTTTATTAAATCAAAACAATAAAAAAAAAAGAAAGCTGCGGTGACTTATAGTATTAACACCAATATTTAGTTTTAACATTTACAAAAAATGAAAATGTGACGATAGTTGTAAGCTGCGGCAACTTTTTTCTATGTTTTTTATGACTTAATAAGAGATTAAATGTGACAGTAGGAAATTATTTTTTTTTCAAACAAAACTTTTTAATAAAACAAGGATAAAAATATGTATATATATAAAAAAAAAAGTTGCAGCTTTATTTTTTTATGAAAAAAAAAACTATAATATTAATAACACCAGCATCTAGTTTTTAACATAAATAATAAATTGCAGTTTTCATTAAATAAAAATTACAATATCTCTACAACTATCATCGCATTTTAATTTTTTGTAACGTTAAAAACTAGATGTTGGTGTTATTTATAAGCTTTGTTACAGAAAAAAAAAAAATCGCCACAGCTTTAAGTTTCATCCTTGTTTTATTGAAGAATTTCATTCTTTGTATTTTTTAAGGTTAAAGACTAATTTCTTAATAACCTTACCATAATATTTACTTTTTACTTAAGAAAAAAAAAAAAAGATGCCAAACTTTTTTAAATGTTTTCCACTAATAAAAATAATGTGGGTTCGTTAGTTTCCTCTTAATAGTCACGTGAAGATTACATTTTGTTATCAACTTTATTACATTAAAAAAGATTTGGTTTTGGTTTTATTTTTTAATATTTTGATTAAAAAAAAATATATATATATATATATTGCGTTCTAAATTATGAGATGAAAAAAATGAACAAACGAGAGTTGTCTCCCTTTGCACAGTGACAAATTGTAAAACAACGCCTCTTCTATATTAATGTTATTCAAGTCTCCTATTTCCTTGAAAACTCTATTCTGATATCTTGTACACAGTACCACTCAAAATCCTGATTGAGTGCTAATGCAGTTCACAAGTGCAATAATATTCTGTGTTGCCAAGAGTCCGTCCTTAACATTTTCTGGCTTTAATTTAGTTGTTACTTTAGTTTTCAGACAATTTACCCTAGGTTTCTGAATCTTTGAGATGAGGATTGGTTATTCATATTATTTGGATTCAACGCGCCATTTTCACAACGTTTCAGTCGATGTAACCTCCAACCTTCTTCAGATGTATCTTTTCAACTAGACAACTTGGTAACTAGAAATAAAATAAGTTTAGGGCTCCCTAAATTCGTACGAGAACTATCTGCAAGGACCCATAGCACAGTGGTTAGAGTACTTGGAAAAATCAATTTTAAAAGTGATATTCTCCTGAAGGTTGAATTCTCAGTGTGAGTGACCGAAAAATACAATTGCGAATTATTTAAGAACTCTATCCAGTCATTGTTGATAGAACACGCGTATGTTTACACTAAAAAAAATTCTTTCGGTACTTGCAGAAGAATGTAGCAAAACACACAAGTTTGTCATAAAATAAAGTAAATTAAACTTGCTATTATTTAATCCATTTTTGATTTCATTGATCTGATTCCAGCATTTAGAAATTTAGGGAAATAAGTTCACTCGCAGAAAGCTGAAAACACCCCCATTGGTCATCTAAAATATTTAGTTGGCTCTCTGATACAAGGGAAAGAAAATGCACTAATTGTTGATGGGGATTGGCGATTTTAAGATCTAGCACTAATACTACTTTCATCTAATGGAAACCGCTTTTCAATTTGACATTAAAGTTCGGTCATGAATTTTAAGCAATTGTTCTTCAATGTCTTCATTTGTAGCATCTTTAAATGGGTTTGCAGCAAATGAACCATGGTTCTAGCACCAAAATGTCCTATATTTTTATAATTAAATTTTGCAACACGGGTCAATTTCTGATAATTTTGATGAGCTTAGTTTTTATATAAAAAATGAAATCCTAAGCATATTCTTATACTCAGTTGAAAAAAGAAAACAACTGGTACAATCTGAAATGTTCAGACTGAAATTCTAAATTTAAAACATTCAATTTCTGCAGAATGTATTGAAGAAAGAGAAGCCTATGCTTTATTTTGTAGTTGATTAAAATTTTATAGATGTTACTGGCATTGTCAATCTCATCTGTTTTGGCTTCACTTTGAAAATAGAGTAAGTGAGCATCATACTGATTCAAAATAGCTGAAATCATTTTCTCTCTCGAAACCCATTGAATCTGTACCTCTCATTTAAAAAATTTTTTTTTTAAAACTTCCTAACACTTTGGGGAGAGACAGGAGATGTTGATCGTATCAAAGTAGTATTGACACATTGAACAGAAACTCTAGTTGGATAAACAGATGTATATGCATCTCAATTTACGGACAGTCTTGAATTTTCGACCATTGACAGCAGTTTACCATTGGGAACATAGTGTGATAGTATCACACACACACCCTAAGCGATATCTGCAGTATGTGTCAGTTTCGTTTTCTCTTGTGAGTTATCGCTGTCTATTTGTTATACTAGTGAACCAAGTGCCCGACCTCAGCAGTCACCAATTTGAGAGACGACAACACGGCCAGGACGAGAAGTGAAAAGAAAGGGAAATGATATCATTGTACACACAACAGTGTCAGCGTATGCTATTGTTATCAAGCAGGGGCTGATGCCGCATCCGTATCATTTTCCAACATATGCATTATCAAACATCATTAGTGGAGAGTCCTGATACAAGGTTACCTTCCAAAAAAATGTTGATTTTGGTGATGAAAAGTGCCCAGATAGACTTACCATTTTTTTCTTTTAAAGAATAGTTCATTTTTTTTTTTTCCCAGTTAGAACTTGGTCAGATCTGCAATTGAACGAGTTAACCATTGCTTAACATGCAAAAGCTAAAATAAAAATGTTTGCGTGATGCAAGGCAAAATAAAAGAACAGAATTTAATATTGTAAAAATATGCATAAGAGAAAAATACAGAATGTCTCACAAAATATTATAATGATCTGTTTTGTGACGTTTGCAAATCCCTTATGTGCACTATCAGCATTGTCTTGACAATAATTGTCATCAAGTTGAACATTTCCAAACATGATTCTTTAATTACATTTGTCCTCTGTATTCAAAGCTATTCTATTTCGCGATCATATTCTCTGTCAGTCTTCAGAGACAATAGCTACCCGCTGTGAGAGTATCTACATGTGTAATTGTGAAGCAAGGGTAGCACAATCTCTAACCACACCTCTAAGACAGCACTGCTTTATCCCAGTGGCAAGGAGAAGTCCAAAACGACTGGAAACAATACGGAGATAAGCAGAAAGGACATACAGCAACTGGTATTCTTAAATTGTCACCCATTTAGAACTGACCAGGCTCAATGTTGCTTAACTTCAGTGATCTAATGGGAATCAGTGTGTCAACATGATCATGCCATATATATATCATTTCAGTTTATGTTGATAAAAGTTTTATCGTCATTCGAAATGCGAGTACATTTTTTGAGACACCCTGTAAAATCCCAAAAATAATTAGAAAAAAAAAATCTACATAACTAAGCTAAATCTCTAACCAAGAAACCTAGACTTAAATTAAAATAAAATAAAAAAAAGATGACAAAAAATCATTTTCATGTTACTTGTCTTGATCGGACTATTGTTTTCATCTTGAGTGTTATTTGTGAAACGTTTCAATCAGTGTAGCCTTCGACCCTTGTTAGGCATGTTGGTCTTTATTTCAGAAAAGAAACGAGAAAAGTTACTGGCTCTGTAGATAGTTTCATATTCTTGGAGTTGTTTTGATTTTTTTACCGTGATTTCGTATGTGTGAAAAAAAAAAAAAATGGCTGACAAAAGGGAGGTAACCAATAAAGTTCGACAGGAAGATTATCGCCCTTTTATCAAATTTTAAGGAGGAGGTTGTACAAGTTTTTGTTTTCCTACAATTAGAGGTTCCCATATGCCACTAATTTCCAATGATTATTTTTAGTTGTCTAAAAGCTTTGCAGAAATGAGGAATATAATTCACAAGAGGAAAGCATGTTATGCAGTGTTTTTTTGTTTTTTTAAATTTTATTTTAAAAATCAAAATTTCTTACATGAATTAGAAGAATTTAACCGTTTGGTCTCACTGCTTGCCAAATTTGACTCAATTTTTTTGTGAAAAACAATTGTGTATTCAAGTGAATCTTGCTCGTTTGAAGACTTGAAAGCAAAAATAACTCGCATGCTTTCAGGCATGACTAAATTCAATCAAGAAATGATCTTAAAGAACTAAAAAGGAAATGTTAACTTTTGATGATGGGCACGTAGAAACTTGAAAAATTTTAGATTTTTTTTTTTTTTGCAAGTTTTTCAGTACAAATAGTTATAATCCTCTACTCAATAAAGACTTTTTTTTTTTTTTTTTTTTTAAATTTTACTTTTGTTAGTTGGGAGAGATCAAGGAGCTCCTTCCTGGGGCTAACACTTCATTCTATTAGTTTAAATTTCTATCCGAGGGCTCTTTTAAGAGTAGACACTGTTCCCTTTATGGCTGCTATCTGTATTTCCTTACAGCTTGGTTTTCCAGGGATTGCTTCTAAGTATTTCTGAAGATTCTTTTTTATTAGGCCAGTTGCTTCCGTCACAACTGGTATAATGTTTATTTCTTTCAGAGACCATGTTGTTTTTAGATCATTTTTTTAGGTCCTGATATTTTATCTTTTCCCGTTCTGCTCTATTAAGGCCAAAGTTGTTTGGAACTGTGACGTCGATAATGAGTGCAGTTCTTTTGGGCTTGTTCCATATTACTATATCTGGCTGGATGGCCTTGTCTTTTTTATGTATCTGCCCGCCTGTATGTCTGTCGCAGAACACTGTCACTTTTCCGTTTGATGTTATCAGTGGTGGTTCATGTTCCCAGATGTTCAACGACCTATCTAGTTGCATCTCTCCACAGATCTTCCAGTGTAAGTATTTACATACTTTGTTGTGGTGGGCAGTGTAATGACCACCGGCTAGAAGGATCTTGCATCCAGACATTAGGTGGCTTGGGCTTTCAACAGCCGACTGGTGTGTATCAGTAAGTTAGGTTTTTGTCTAGAATTCCCTCTATATTTAAAAACTAGCGGGGGTACCCGGCCTTGCCCGAGTGTTTGTTTCCGGGACGGGGGGGAGTTTTAAAAAATGTTATGGTAGGTAAGTAGGAAGGATCAAACCCGGAGTCATGAGTAAAAGTAGGAAAATAAAGTGTGAAAAAAAAACAAAAAAACATCTGCAACGTTAACAGTTCGGCCACCAAGAAAAGTCCATTCCAGTTGTTTAGGAAAAAAAAAAAAAAAAAAAAACGACTACGGTAGGTCGGCGCGAACGTGAAAATATAATGTGAATTGTCCAGCACGCTAACCACTACGCCACAGAGCACTGCAGCTTAGTTTAGTGATTTTAAATAACTTCACATGAAAGAACTACGAAGCCAAACCGGTGTTCTCTTCTCAACTGTTCCTTGTGAACGATCCCCAAACGGTGTTAAGTGGTGGCAGGGGGAGGAGGAATTTATTAGAGAGAAAATATTTTACCACTTCCATTGATCTTAACCGATTTTGGCCGTGACTTCTCATCAGAAAAAGTATAGAAATCTAAGACTATCGAGGAATTTGAGAAATAATAAGCCTATAACACACCTCAGATATTGTTCTGCCGTTTGTGCATATTATATTTGCATGAAATATCTTGATTTTTAATCCTATTAATGTCAAAATCCGACGGGGAAAAATGAGTTCATTTTATTTATATAGAGATAAAAGAATAATCTATATGATGTACATACTTAGGACAAAACAAAAATATCACATTCCAAAAATCATAAATTGATCAAGTAGTTTTATTTTTATAAAGAAAACCATTTTTAATGTTTAAAATTAAATTTTTAATACAAACTTGTAGGCATAACAGCATAAGTATATTTGGCATATGGCTAATGTGTATATGGTATAATCTAGAGGTCCGATTTTTCACAACCATGCATTAAATTAAGCTGTATTTCTGCAATGACACATCGAATGGTGCCTTCCAAGTAGTCTATTGTGTCTGGTTTATCAGCATAAAAATGGGACTTTATATCTTTAAAGAAAATAATCTAATGGAGTTAAATCACATAAATGAGGTGGTCAGTTGACAGTACCATTTCGTGAAATTATTTGTTCATCAAATGTTTCTCAGTAAATTGATCATACTGCATACTGTAGTATGTGGCTCTATCCTGCTGAATTGCAAAACCAAGCTGAACTCAAAATGACAGATAGTTGCTAAATCTGCAATTAAAGAAAATAGAGTTGTCAATTTTAAGTTTGCCACCTTAAAAAAAAAAAAAAAAAAAAAAAAAAAAAACACACACACACACACAAGTGAAGCATGCATAGTCCTCCGTGAATGCACAGTGAACGAGGCATAAAAAAAATGGCTAAGTTCAGCATTTCCCCAAAAGTCTCATTTAGCCCCAAAAGTCTCCAGGAGACGTCAAATCCTGATGAAAATGAATAAATGGTGCAGTTTTAGGCCTTAACATATGTAAATTTGAGTTTTGTACCATGCAAAAAAAAAAAAAATAAATAAAATAACTAAGTCCATCATTTGCTCCCCCCTCCATTTAGCCCCAAAAGTCCCCAAGGCCTTAACATATTTAAATTTGAGTTCAGCACCATGCAAAACTGCTAAAGAGACATACAGAAAATTTGGGACAAATATGGTAAAATAGTCCCAAAAATGGAGTGTTTTTATTAGCCTTAAAAGAGCCCCTGGGGCACAACCAAGAGTTATCACGAAGTATAGACAAACAAAATTATACAGAAATCAGTTAGTTACAACTTTTCAGAAAGTTTTATGAAAGTCCAAGGCATCAATTTTTTTTAATAAGCACAAAAGTGTCAATTTTAGCTATTTTAACCCAAAAGGCACCCCTAGGGGGGAGCAACCGGAGTTTTCCCCAGAAAACCTGTTCTGTTACTTTTTTACTCATATCCTGTTTAATGTTTGTGCAAAACTTCCAAAGCGTAGTTATTGAGAAAAGTGCGGACAGATGAACGAACGGACAGACAAGGGTGAATTTACAGGTCCACGCTCCTTTTGTCAGGAGGGGGGGGGGAGGACTTTCTGTCTCTCTCTCATTCCAGGTTTTCTCTTTCCTTTTTCTTCTGCCCTTATTTTTAACTAGCCTGGGTGCCCTGGTGTTTGTAGGTGTGTGTAGAGAAAAAAAAAAAAAAAAAAAAATTGCAAGAACCCGTACCGTGAAGGAAGAAGAGAATGTGTGTGGGGGGAGGGGGGGGAGTGACGTCTTTGCTGTTGCGCCCATCGCCAAACCAAAAGTGACGTATGTTTAAATTAAGGCTAGTCAATCGAAAAAAAGGGGATGACTTTTGGAAATATTGGCAAAAAATGCGACCACCTCCCTGTAGAAAAGTGCCCAATCGAGGGTGAAGGAATTAATGTTTATAGCCAGTTTTTTAAATATTTGTCATCCAAAGGGTTGAGCTTCAAAACGATACCAATGTCATGAAAATCTGTCGCCTCTGTCGAAAGTTTTAGGCAGACATACAAACATACATACATTTAAACAGACAAGTGAGATTTATATTATAGATTAGCAGGGGTGCCCGGCATTGCCTGGGTGTTTGTAGGTGTGTGTGTGTGTTGGAGGGGGGATAGATCAAAACAAAAAAAAGCGAAGTATTTATTATGGGGTGGAGCTAGAATGGTCAAACATTCTGGCATGAAATAGATAATTCAATGTTGAATTTAAAAGAAATAAATAAAAATACAGAACTCACCAAGATTCCCTCCGACCACCACCACCGCCACCCAACATACCCTTTAAATATTAGCATAAAACTAGACTGACTGGGTAGCATCGCTCCTTTTTATGCTATGAACTCAAAGCCAAGTCAAACTCCGCGGTCCCAAAAGCTAAGAAACTTTTCTGTTTGTAACTTTTGAAGTCTACTAATCTAAAAACACTAACATGTTTTACTTTTTTTTTTCTTTTTCCTTATCACTGGTTTGACTTTAATCCTGAATATTTGTCTAGTTTTCTTTTTATCTTTTTCCTAAATCTTTTTTGTCAAATATTCTATTATTAACCAATACTTTTTTTTATATTTAAAACGAGAGAAAAAAAAAAGTCTCCCATGAAATTGAATATTTCCCAAATTATATTTGCATATAATCTGAACTCAAAAACATACGGCTTTTTTTTTCTTCTAAAGTATGCATTACTTCTAGCTAAAGTTAATATGTAACCCTAAAGGTATTACTTCTTAACCAGCTTTTTAAACGAGTTAAAAATAACCAGACTTTCCAATTTGATAAAAGTTCCATTATAGCATATTTATTATGGGGTGGAGCTGGAACGGTCGAACATTCTAGCTCGAGGTAGATAAAGGCAAAAAGTATCCATGCATTAACATGGGAGGGGAGACTATCTTCAAGTACTGTCCTAAACTGGGAATGGGGCAATGGATTTATACTAAGTAGATATTAATAAGTCCTTCTCACCTTTTTTTTCCATTTTTTTTTTTAATGGAGAGTAGATAATGCATGTGGATGTGTTATCGGAAACTCCAGTAACTCACACTTCTCCTTTTTTGTCCTTCAGTCCTCATTTCCAATGAGTGATTTTTCTGACAAAGGGTGTAGAAAAAGGTGCTTTCCAAAGCGGTAGTACTTTGTAAACAGTAGTCTGAGATGTCGGAAAATTTCTGTTTCTATGTCTATCCTTGTGGGCATGTCACTAGTAAGGGTGCTGGAGGTAAACGTTTCATCTGCGCGGACGTTACCCGCCTGATAGTCAGGGACCCGAACCTTGGATTAACCACTAAGGAGGCTGTCCTATCAGCAGGTGCAAGTACCGAGGCTGCTGTATTGCCATTTGGTGAATGGGTTCTGGACCATACAGTAGTTTCTGATAGGGCCTCTCGATGCCATACTAGTAGGTAATTGTTATGGCTTTACCATTTGTGCTAAAAAAAAAAATTGTCTTTTTCTCTTACTTTCCCTCTCTGTCCTGCTCCAACCAAGTCTACTGACCTGCTCCACAAATCCCAAAACATCATGACAAATCTAAAAAAATATACACACGAATAAACCCCATTCTCCAATGTAGACCCCTACTACCAGGTCTCCTTCTCCAACATCAGGGGTCTACGTTCCAACCTTCCAGAGGTTGAAATACAATTACAGGAGATGAAACCGGACATATTCTTTCTAAGTGAAACTGGCATAGGGCCAACCACTTCCCAAGACGAATTCATAATTAAAGGATACTCTAACTTAACATCTAAATCTGACCCCCAAGATCGCCATGGGCATGGAATATGTGCCTACATCAAAGATGGCTTTCCATGTGGTAGGGATATCTCCAGAGAAGACTAATTTACCTTATATGTGCTTCAGGGTTGCACTAGCTTACACCACTGCATTTATATTTGCTCTCTATCGCCCCCACAACAGTGGGGTTACTATCTTTAAGAGCATATCTAAGAAAATTGACCACATCCTGTCTGCTCATCCTTCGGCTAACATTCACATTTGCGGTGACTTCAATGTCCATAATGTGGAATGGCTGACCCACTCAAATAATACCGATGATGAGGGGAGGTTCTGTCATGATTTTGCCACTGCCTATGACCTCACTCAAATTGTTTACGAACCCACCTGTGTGCCCGATACTACCGGTCAGTATGCAAGCCTTCTAGACCTTTTCCTCACAACTTCTCCAGAGCTATGTTCATGTTCCGTTCTATCTCCTCTGGGATCCTCCGACCACTCTGTTGTAGCAGTTAAGATAAAAATGAAATGTAATAAGTCTTCAGACGTACCTCTCCACCGTACTGTATATCGATACTCTATGGCTGACTGGGATAGCTTCTGTACATTCATATCTGACCTACCTCTGCATTCCATGTTTAAAAAGGATGTGTCCTCTATAGTATCAGACCTGACCGAATGGTTAATTGTAGGCATAGATCGATTCATACTATCCAAAAAATTCCAACAAAAACCTAACAGCCGGCCATGATTCTCCCCTGAATGTGCTGTTGCCATCGCGCACAGAAATCACTTTTTCCATAGCTACCAACGTAATAGATGTACTGAGACTAAAGCTGCTTTCAGGACTGCCAGCAACCACTGTAAAAGAGTAATAAAAAATGCAAGAGAACTATATGCTCAGTCTGTTAAATCCAAAGTAGCTGAGCAGCGGCTTGGTTCCCACCAATTCTGGCAAATAGCAAACAGGATCTTGAACAGAAGCGTGCGTTCTATCCCAACTATCATCAATGGACCTGAGGTCATCTCGTCAGCATCAGACGAGGCCAGACTATTTGCCAAGAATTTTGCAGCTAACTCTACCCTATGCAACAAAGGCCATCAACTCCCCGTATTTCCTCCTATAACAGACAACACGCTATGCAACATACAAATATCTGTGTGTGAGGTCGCCAAGCTAATCAAGAACCTTGATTCCAGTAAAGCAATTGGCCCTGACGGCATCCAGTTATAGTGCTGAAAAAGCTCCAACCAGAACTTGCCCCCATACTTACAAAACTGTTTAAGCGTTGCCTTAAGAAGTGCTTTCCAACACCCTGGAAAACCTCATCAGTATGCCCTGTATTTAAGAATTCAGGTAAAAAGTCATCTCCCTCTCAGTACAGACCAGTAAGTCTCCTGTGTGTCATGAGTAAGTTGTTGGAATCCATATTAAATAGAGAAGTAGTCAACCACCTCAACAGAAACAACCTTCTTAATGACATGCAATATGGTTTCCGCTCTGCAAGATCTACAGCAGATGTGCTAACCATTATATCTCATAGGATTAGTGAATCTCTTGACAAAGGCTTCCTTTCCAGGGCAATTACTCTTGACATATCAAAGGCCTTCGATAAGGTATGGCATAAGGGCCTACTTCACAAGATTTCAAGCTACGGGATAACTGGAAATGTTTTCTCAATCATTAAATCATTTCTCTCCGATAGGTTCATAATAGTGGTTGATGGGCAGAAATCAGAGGCCCACAGTATTAATGCTGGAGTCCCTCAGGGGTTCATCCTGGGCCTAACTCTCTTCTTGATCTACATGAATGATCTCCCAAAACATATACTTGAATCATTCGTTGACATCTATGCTGATGACACGACCATCTATGGCAACACATCAAAGGCCGTAAATGACAAAGCTCTCTCTAATTCTCTCTCTGATCTTGAGCGTGTAGTACAGTGGGAGAAGAGGTGCTGGTCACTTTTAATGCATCTAAAACCAAGCTTCTATCTTTACATCATCAACGCTCTGATCCTCATCTGGCATCAATTGAAATGGATGGCTCTCATCTGGGGGAGGCTCCATCTTTTGACAAGCTTCTGGGTTTGACCTTTACTCCTGATCTGAAATGGAACACGTACATCAAATCTGTTGCCAGGGACGCTGGGAAAATGGTGGGATCTTTCTACCGCTCCAGAAGATATCTCACTACTGTTGCAATTCTCTATTTGTATAAAAGCCAAGTACGTCCAAGGATGGCGTACTGCTGCCACATCTGGGCAGGAGCTGCTAAAACCAGCCTATCCTGCCTTGACAGAGTACAAAATAGACTTTGTGGTTTAGTGGGGGATGCCCTTTTCTCTTCCCTGCAGTCTCTCTCCCACAGAAGAGACGTTGCAAGCCTGTCTTTGTTTTATCGTTATTTCCATGGCACGTGCTCATCTGAGCTCCAATCCCTCCCCCCCTTGCCAATCTTTCACGAGAAACACCCATCTGGCTGAAACTACTGTCAATTTTCCCTACTCTTTATCTGTGCCTAAATCCAAACGTAAATTCCATAAGCAGAGCTTCTTTCTCAGAAGTGCACGACTGTGGAACTCTCTTCTGTTTGCCTGTTTCCCACCTGACTACAACTTGGATGTCTTCAAGTCCAACATAAACAAATTCCTGACAAACCGCCCCCTTAAGTAAGACACTATCAAATCTCCAATACTATCTCATTGATTACTGTATACGCAATAACCCTTATCCTGAGTGGCCTCCGGGCCTTGATAAGTGGTGACCCCCATGTAAAAAAAGAAAAAAAGTAATAACCCTGTTTTTTTTTTAAATATTAAAAAAAAAAAAAACGAACAAAATCAAAGAAACAGCAAAAAAAGTTTAGGGAGGTAGGCTCAAATCCGAAGCCTTGAGGTTAATAGTCCAATGACATAGCATGATGCCACGAAGGCAGAGACTTGAGGACAGTCGAAAATAAGCATTTAAAAACGCAGGTGGCTGAATGTCAACATATGGTTTTCTAGGTCAAATATTACGCCACAGCAGTAGTAGAGAAAACAAATTCACATCACGAATTTTGTAAGATAAAAGTGGCTGAAATAAAAGATATTCACGACGCGGTTTCATAAATCGTACATATACTCTAAGACATAGTAAACCCCGGAGACTCCCGCGAAAAAAGCCTTTGCCAGAAATACAGAAAAAAGGCACACACAAACACATTTTTCCTTTTATATCTATACTAGCGAGGGGTACCTGTCGTTGCCCGGGTGTTTTTTTGGTGTGTGTGGTTGAGTGGGGGTGGGGGTGTTAATGAAAACCTAAGAATAAGCGAAGTAAAAAAAGAAAAGAATTGAAAAAATAAAAGAAAACAGAAAAACGAACGTTAAAAAAAACAAAAAAAAAACAAACATGTGAAAAATGGCTTAAATAAGCCTGTTTCGATATTAAAATTTAAAAAAAAAAAATCGGTGGGTACCCGGGTGTTTTGGGGTGTGTGTGTGTGTGTGTGTTATCGGTCGAGAGTGTTAATGAAAACCTAAGAATAAGCAAAGTAAAAAAAAA
This sequence comes from Euprymna scolopes, assembly GCF_053919585.1. NCBI lineage: Eukaryota > Metazoa > Mollusca > Cephalopoda > Sepiida > Sepiolidae > Euprymna > Euprymna scolopes. The sequence goes on along the minus strand of NC_136491.1, from coordinate 26,929,479 downwards.
GAAAAAAAAAGAAAAACGAACATTACGTGAAAAATGGCTTAAATAACACTGCTTCAATATTAAAATTTTAAAAAATAAAAAAATCTCACACCACGATTCAAACCCAAAACGTTTAGATAATGAACCAACGCTCTAACCAACTGAGCTAACACGACACACGAAGTTCTCTCAGTTCTTCAACTATTTAAACTATATCAGGTCATGACGTCATCTGACGCATGCGTAGAACCGGTCGTCGTCATGAGAGAACGATTTTTGTTGACCCCCCACCCCTGTAGAAAATTGTCGATTTCAGGGTGAAAAAAATTAACATTTTGGCCAATTTTTCGGTATTTTTCGGCCGAAGGATGGGGCTTCAATATGATACCAAGTTTGTGAATTGTTATTCTGACTGTTGAAAGTTTTTAGCGGACACACAAATACACAAACATTTTCGCTTTTATATATATAGATATATAGACTAGTGGGGGGTACCTGGCGTTGCCCGAGTATTTCGAAGTGTGTGTGCTCAGGCGGGGGATGGGGGTGGTGGTAATCAAAACATAAGAATAAGCGAATATATATAAAAAAAAAAAAACTAACATAAAGGCAAACGAATGATGTTAAATGTAAAAATGGAAAAAACAAATGAAAACGCAAAACAGAAAAACGAACGTTAAAACTTTGTTAAAAAATCTGAAAAATAAAAACAAAAAAAAACATACGTGAAAAATGGCTTAAATAAACCGTTTCAATATTAAAACTTAAAAAAAAAATCGAAAGAAAGAAAAAAAAAGACATCTCACACCACGATTCAAACCCAAAACCTTTAGATAATGAGGCCGCGCTCTAAGCAACTGAGCTAAGACGACGTCGACAAAATTCTGTCGGTGTTTCAAATATTTAAACTAAATCATGTTCCGATGTCGTATGACGCATGCATAGAAGCGAACTTGTCATGAGAGGACGGTTTTTGCTGACCCCTCCCTGTAGAAAACTGATGATTTTAGGGTGAAGAAATTAATGTTTTTGGCCAATTTTTCGATATTTGTCTGGCGAAAGTTGGAACTTTAAAATGATACCGATCTCGTGAAAATCCGTGACCCGTGTCGAAAGTTTTTGCAAGACATACAAACACACATTTTCGCTTTTATACATATAGATTTCTGGAGTATATATGTCACACGACCTCTCTTCCCCTCCTTTTAAATTTTATTATAAGTAAATAGAACTTTTTCTTTTTCTTCATTTAAGGACTGGTTTCTTCTGTGGAAAGCAGCCATTTATTAAGTCTCCTGATAAGAACTTGCGGTTTTAACCAACCATGTGTCCAAAACATTAGTATGTTGAGTGTCGTGACCATGTAAATTTGTTTATATTAATAAAATTATCTATATATCTAGAAAAGTGTGTGTGTGTGTACATTTCCCTACACAAGAACTGCCAAATTTCAGACTACAGACTCAAAATTTGATATACAGGGTAAGGAGATTTGGGAAAATCTTTAATCCGTTATCGGCCAGAAATGTGGCTGTTAAGGGGTTAAAGTTCAACGATTTGACCTTTAAGAACTCTACCAAACTCCTCCGACAATTTTGGGTCTAAACAATTGAAATTTTAGATATAGGTTCCTTGGACATGGATCTAACTTAACTTGATTTGAGCCCAAAACAATAAATTTTAAGGGGTCAAATTTTTTAAAAATTTGACCACTGCGGTCTCTACCAAATTACTCAGACAATTTCTTGCCTAAACATTTAAAATTTTATATAAAGGGGTATTCAGAGACAGGGCAAGCTTTTTAAATGGTTTGAGTCGAAACTTTGAGCTACAAATATATAAATTTATGTATGTTTGCCTAAAACTTTCGACAGAAGCGACGGATTTTCACAAGACCAATATCGTTTTGAAGTTCGACCGTTCAGACAACAAATACCGAAAAATTGGTTAAAAACATTAATTTCTTCACCCTAAACTGAACACTTCCACAGGAAGGGGTTGCTTTTTTCACAGATATTTTCGAAAGTCATCCCCTCTTTTTGATTGTCTAGCCTTAATTTAAACATACGTCACTTCCAGTTTGGCGGTGGTCGTAACAGCAAAGACGCCATGTTTTTTTCCCCCTGTTCTTTTCCTCCTTAGCGGTACAGGTTCGAGCCTGCCTTCCTACTACCACTTTTTTTGCTCAACACACACCTCCAAACACCCAGGCACCCATGCTAATATTTATATATATATATATATATATATATATAATTGATTCTGGATTTTTTTTTTGTGGAATCTTGAACATTATTGAATGTATTTATTTACAAAGATTCTAATTTGAAAAATGTTTTCTAAAAAAAAAAATCAGCATTTATAATTTTTATGCTTTATTGCAGGACTAATAAAATATACAAATATTGCTTATAAACAGCTGAAAATAACTATGATACCTTGATGTATGCTCTTTAATTAGAACTTGATTTGAAAAATGTTTTGAATCATCAAAATCTATCAATAATATGAGTGCAATGTTACTATAGGGTGTCGCCCAACCCAACCGTGTATTTTCAAACGAGGGCATTTCAGGGAAAAACAATATTACATACTTATGTCATGTTTAAATTAGTATAAATTCCAAAATTTACAAAAACATCATTCAGTAAAAGATGTACTAGAGCTAATTAAAAAAAAAAAAATGTATTATCGAGAATAAGCGAGATGGCCGACTTGAAAGCAGTTATCTCCCCCTAATTTCAAGCCTCTAAAGGGTTAATTTACATTGAAATAGCAGCTTTGAAAAATTCTGTTTTTACTTATAATTAATTTTCTGCCAGAGCAGTTTTCATAATTTTTGGAATTTACACTAATTTCAGCATGACATGCAAGTATGTAATGTTTTTCTCTGAAATGCATTTTTTCGGAGACACTATTGTAAAGTTGCATCATAATACATATATACAAATCTATATAATAGTATGCTGAGACTTTTCATGTTCGTATATACATTATCACCTTTCACACACACAGATTGTCCAATCAGCAGAAACAGTGAGCAACAGCAAAATAATCACCAAATTCAAACTTGATGTACCCAGCAAAAAATGGTAAGAAACTAAGACATTGTCATGCAATTAAGTTTTTTCTAAACAGCTCACTTCTTGTAAGTTAAAAAAAAAAAAAAAACTTGAGCTGAGATCGAAATCAAAACCTAAAGACAAGTACAGCAACCATTAGGTCAGCTTGACATGTGTTTTAAAAAGTGTTTTTCAAATCTACTTATTAACATAATGTGAATAATTTGCACACGTGCAGTCATAAGACAGATAAAAATCTGATGACCTCCCTCCTTCAAGTACCAATTTTTCAATTTTGACCCCTTAGCAGCTGTTTTTCTGGATGAAAATCGCTTGAGTTTTCCACATGATTGAATATGTTATATACCAAATTTCAAGTCTGTATATCAAAAATTCGTTGAGTACATAGGTTGAGAAGTGTCTTCACACACACATTCTAACTTTTATAGATATATGGTTCTCATATCAAATTTGAAATAAATACATTATAAAAAGTGACATTGGTTTTATTGAATTGAAGAAAATTTGGTTGACAATTATTTTTTTACAGTAAGACTAGAATATTTTGTTATATAAAAAAAAAATTAATTGTTAAAAATTCAAATAAACAAAAAGGTATATTCGTTATATTTATTTAAAGCATGTTTACCTGACAATAACAACTATTTTTACAAAAGTGTGATTATTTTTTTTTTAAAGTATTGCCGCAGTCCGATATTATTTCAGAAGAAATATATTATTACTAACAGCACATTAACAGATTAATGTAGAAAGCAATGTAGAATTTCCATGGGGTTGCACTACGATATGAATAAATAGATGTACTTCGATTCTATCACATAAAAGTTAGCGAGTAAAACACATGTCCTTTCCTAGTTTTAATCTTTTGTATCGAACATTAACGTACACTATTGCTACACGGCAGATGGATGGAAAAAGCTATGACATTTTTTTTTTTAAAGAGAAAGTATCATCTCTGCCAAGGATAAATGCCATGGAAATTGCAAAGTAATTTTTAAATTTTGCAATATTACAAAGAAATCAACGTTGGGTTTATTTTGATCCATTTTTTTTTTAAGTAGTAGAAGGAGGATACTTTTTACTGCTAATATATTTGTCTTATATGCACCAACCTATATATATATATATATATATATATATGTCTCAAAAATTCACTCGTACCGTTATCAGCATTGTCTTGACAATAATGTTCATCAATTTGAACATTTGCGAACATGATTCTTTAATTACATTTGTCTTCTGTATTCAAAGCTATTCCATTTCACGCTAAGTTCATAAATGAAGATTTTATTATTTGAAGTGAGTATATTTTTTTTTAGTTTTTTTTGAGACATTCTACACATACACATTTGTTCACTGTTTTGGGGAAAGAATTCCAAAGTGCTCGATTACAAAGAAAACATTTTCATATAAGACCTTAATATTTATTTATTTAAAACTGTACAGAAGGTCAGAAAAACATTGGTACTGTCGGTTTCAAGCCTAACATAAAGGGGACCAGTTAACGGTAAATCATGTCAGGCTCTCATCAGCCATAAAAACAGAAAACAATATGGCTGACGAGAGCCTAACATTATTTACCATTAACTGGTCCCCTTTATGTTAGGCTTGAAACCGAGGGTACCAATGTTTTTCTGACCTTCTCTACAGTTTTCAATAAAATATATATATTATTTAATTATTTCCACAGCCCACAAGAGCCATGCCAGCCAACAAACTGGAAGTCTAAGACTCAAGTTTCGCTCTCATTTGGGCTCAGTCAGACATATCTGCACCCGGGATTTGAAACCCGAGCCTCCTGCATGCGAAGCAAGCACTCTATCAACTGAGCATATGCCCTGTACACAAGAAATTTTATTAACCAACACAGATCAAGTAAACCGCAACGAAATCAAGCTGTGGAATAAACCTACTTCGTCTCAACAAGGGGTGTGGTCATCCAACCAGCTAGGCTGATGAGCTCAAATGAGGGCGAAACTAGAGTCTTAGACTTCTGGTTAGTTGGCTGGCATGGCTCTTGTGGGCTGCGGCGTTCTTTGGGCTGTGGAAATAATTATATATAATCTCTCCCATTCTGAAAAATATATATATATATATATATATATATATATATATATATATATATATATATATATATACACACACACACTTAAACAAACATTGTTAAAAATAACAAATCGTCTGCTTCATTATACCTTTTATTTTTTTGATTTTTCTAATGATCGTTCCATGTTAAAATAAAAAACATCAATATTTCATCTGTATTTTGAAATGTAATGTTGGATATTATTTGTAGTGGTATTTTTAAAAAAGTTTTGAAGCATTAATTTTATTTGTCCAACACTGAGAAAAGAAATTTTGAGTGTTTGCTTTCACGCACCAGTTTCACAGCTACCTTTTGAAATTTTCTTTTTACCTGATGATTCAATGAAGAATAAAAAATGTTCATGATACATACAGGACATATTTAAAAAAAGGAAAAATGGAATTACGAGCAGAGAGCAAATATATGTTAAGTACTTCTTCTATATAGCTGATCTAAAACTAGAAGTAATATTTTTATATTAGAAATTGAATCCAAAAAGGATAAGGTGTAAATCTGAGCTATGTGTTGTTTGATGAAGAAATGTTCAAATCTTATGAAACTTCATGGATATATGAAAACAATAATGCAATTAAAAAAAATTAATAAAATCATTTTTTAAAATGCCAAGAATTCGATATATAAAAATGTTTTTTTCAGAGCAAGACTATTTTTTTCTCATTTTGTTGGCATTAATCCCTCCCGCTCAGATAGAAATTGTATCATTTTTTATTTCAATTCATATTTTAAATATTAATACATAATGATCCTGAAGATGTGAACATTTTTTTATTTTTATTTAAACATGTGCTACTAAGCACAATACATCACCAGATTTATACTTTGCCAGACATTTTTTTTTTTTTTTTTATCTCAATGGAAGGGTCACTCTCCTTGGAGTTAATAACAAAAAAAAAAATAAATAAATAAATAAAAATAAAAAAATCTTGCTCTGAAGAAAATATTTTTATATGTCGAAAGTCTTAGCATATTAACACATACACAAAAAAAAAAAAAAAAAATTAAATAAATGATTTTTAATTTTAAAATTGCATAATTTTTGGTTTCAATTTCTATTATATATATATATATATATATATATATATATATATATATATATATATGCAGGGTGTCCACAAAGTCTGGCTACTTAATGTTGCCAGACTTTATGGGCACCCTTTAGATTATGCAGCCAGACTTTGTGGACAGCCTGTAGATTATGCAGCCAGACTTTGTGGACAGTCTGTAGATTATGCAGCCAGACTTTGTGGACAGTCTGTGTGTGTGTGTGTGTGTGTATATATATATGAGGCTTAATAAAATGTGAACATTTGGTTATATCTATATACTAGTAAAAAATATGTGACAAGAAAGCATTTGTTTTGCTGATATACACAACAAATGAACATCTACAGCACTGCCCCTCCCCCCTTAATGCCTGGGAGTATAGTCTTATGTCAACAGAACAGGTACTACACTACCTTTCCTTAAGAAAGGGTGAAGTAATATTAACAGAACAGATAGTAAATTTTCCCTTCCCACTGAAAGAGTATTAAAAAAGTTTTGGGTTAGACAGGCAGATACCAAATCTCCATTAGTAATAGGTTAGAGGCAAAATTATAAAATCAGTCTAAAGAACTTTCTTTTTGTTATCTCTATAATACCACATCAGTTATTACAGCATTTGATATGCTTTCAAGTTTCTGGAACTGACCTCCACTCCTGACGTGAAATGTTTGACTTATATCAGATCTGTTGCCAAGATTGCTGGAAAAATGGTTAGATTATTTTAACTCTAAAAAGGTATCTCACTCGTGACGCAATCCTCTACTTGTATAAGAGCCAAACACATCCTAAGATGGAGTACTGTTGCCACATCCGGGCAGGGGCTGCTCAGGGCACCCTTTCCTGCTTTGACAGTGTTCAGAAACTGGCTTTGAAATCTAAAAAGGTGATATCCTGTTCTCTTTCTTAGAACCTCTTTCTCACAGAAGAGACATTGCAAGTCTATCTCTGCTCTATAGTTATTTTCACAGCAGATACTCGACTGCGCTTCAATCCATGCCCCCTCCCTCTGCAAATCATTCACAGCAAACATTCGTCTAGCTACAACCACTATCAACAACTTCCCCCACTGTCTAGCACTAAATGCAAATTCCATAAGCAAAGTTTCTTTCTTAAAACTAACTGCTTGTGAAATTCTGCACTGCAGGACTGCTTTCCAGCTGACTTCAAGCCCAAGTCTCAAGTTTGAATTGGCCATGGGACTGAGGTTAAATTATTAAAAAACAGGATTATGAGTTAATGATAAAGGTTTAGTAGAGCAATCCCAGATAGGTGTGATGCCCTCCCCTGCATCTTATGTAGTAGATAATTGAAATGGAGGTTTCGGGTAACCTTCAGATATGATTGACTATGCTTACATAACTATAATTTGCTTCAATTAAAACTAAGGAAAGGCTATTCTGCTAGACATTATTTTTCTTTGAAATAGGATTTTGTATGACAAATTTGATTATCACAGTATTGATTACTAATACAATTTTTAATTTTTGTTCCTTTCTCCATGTTAAAAAATAACCATGGTGTCTAACTGTCCTGGGAGAGGAGTAAATAGGAACCTTTAGATAATCAATTTAATCAAACAAGTTCTTATTGAACCGTCCTCTTAATCAAATTCTATCCAATTTTCATCACTACTGATCATTATGGTATAGTTTCACTATCCTCTTGACACTTAAGCCTCATGCTTGAGTGGCCTTCAGGTCTTGATAAGCAGTGTAAAATGTAAAAAAAAAAAAAAAAAAAAAAAAACTGAAAAGGAAAAAAGTCCGAAACCACATGTCAAATCCAAGAAAGCATTTTTCTGTGAAAAGGAGAAAATTAGATTTTGTTAGAATAGAATAAAGTAGATATAAAAGATGGAGAAAAGATATGTTTTGATAATGGAGACAAGAAAAGCATCTTCACAGTGAAATACAGGAGAGAAAAAAAAAAACCCAAAAAACACAAACAAAAAACAATTGTTATGATTAAATAATTTCCAGTATTTTTAGTACAATCAATCTGTTAGGAAGACAGAAATAAAAATAAACCAAATTAAGCAGAAAAAAATATTTTTATAGACGAGGTTTTTTGTTTTTTCGTTTGTTATGGTTCACTTATCACAAAAAAGTTGTTATATATAAAGTTGAGCAGACCACAAGAAATAAAAAAGACTGAAGAATACAAAAAGAAAAAAAAAAAAAAAAGGTTGTCAAGGAGGGAGTCCAATTGGCAGGCAACAATAATTCTTGCAGCTTGTCTGCTGAGATGGAGAGGATAAACAAGAGAGAGTAACGGTGATGGCAGCCATGACGTATTCATTATGAAACCAGGCCAATTTAGCATCATCATCAACACGATTGTAATGATGGGCATTTTGGTTGTAGCAGGTGATTTAAGTCTCAATACATCTGCAATGCTTCTGTGAAGTATTTATAGGTTATAATATACTAGATATGAGTAAGCAGCGCAGCTTCATACTAGAGAGAGAGATGATTGGGAAGGGGATTAACATGCAAGTAATTCTGAGAGAAAAAAGATCAAGAAGAAACAAAATGTGTTGGGCAGAATAATCTTAAACACTTGTATTTTTTCACAAAATCTTTTACAAGATATATATTTCACGTGTTCACATAAAATGTTGTGAGATATTTTATATATCAATTTTCAGTATTTACTTCAACAGTGCTCAATACAGGAATATAGATAGGAAAATATATGGCAGTTAAACGAAGTAGCTTAATTGACATTTTCATAACATCCACACACACATTATACATATATATATATATATATAGATATTATATATATGGATGACTGTATAAAAGCCCTCCCCCCTCTCGGCTTGAGCACTCTTAGCAATGATACTGCCTGCAACTAATTTAGCATAATGCTCTTTGTATATAAAAAGAAATGGAGCACTGTATGAGTGGCAGTCAATGTTTATATAAAAGTGTTGTTAGATATAGCTGACTGTGCCAATTTCGTGGCTTGTTGTAACCTTAAGTCGGCCATCTTGCTTATTCTCAATAATACTACTATCAACTAGGCAGTTGGTTCAATCCCAGGCTAGCCACACTGAAAAGCTATTATACAGCTAAACAATCTGTCAGTGGATGCCATATATAATTTTTATTCCAAACATTATTAAAGCATTGAATGAATTTAACAAGGTTTATACAAGAGTGCTTAATACTAAAGTAGAGAAAGATATACTTTTTATTTACTTTTACATATAATCATTTGGGTATCAATACATATTCATGCATATGACTGGATTTTTTTGAAAAGCAATATCGCCTGATGTCTCCAGTTAATTCTAACTAGTTGATTATAACACTCATGAATATGTAGCGATACGTAAATGTATATGTAGAAGTAATCAAAAAGTATATATTCTGACTGAACCAAAATTGGTGTAAAGTAATCCTATTTTATTTTTATAGCAGTTTCATCCCAAGTCACTATACATCAAATGAGGTTTGAATTTTACAGAAAAAAAAAAAAAAAAAATCTTGATTCCTATTGGACAGTAAAATTGAAAACTTGTTTATTTGTATTGTCACTAGAGATGAATCGGCTTTAAAGAGAACTACTTGTCACTGTTTTTGGTCAGACTGCAATCAAAATTAATATATTTTTACTTTAGAGATACTAGTATCTTTGGAGCAGAGACATGGCAAGCCTATTGAGCTAAGCGTATGAAAGCTTGACTAGGTGAAACAACTAGAGTATAATATATATATATATATATATATATATATATATATATATCAAATGAATAGAATGAAAAGAACACTAACAATGTATAGGTCATATGCGAGAACATATTACAATTTAAGCTTCTTTTTATCTTAACTTTGAATACATACTTATGATTTAATAAAATAGAAATGAAATATATACAAATCTTCAGTGCGAGTGCGAATATATGTGTGCATGTGTGGACACAAGTGTGTGTGTGTGGATGTTTGTCTTATATTGATATACGCTCTGCCAGAGCCGGAAGTCATACTACATTGTAGTAAGACAAAGTAAGTATTCTGGTGGTTCGAAGATGCTGGAGACAGGATGTTCACCCTGTTATTTAATTTCATCTTTTTAAAAAGTTTTTTTTTTTTTTTTCTTTTTACATTTTCGTAATCATTTCTTATTCCTTTTCCATAGTTTGTTTTTGAAAATATAGGAGCTCAATAGCAAAATAGGTTTAAAAAAAAAGGTGACAGGAGGGGCATTCAGAAAGAAGGGTAGGGATGGAAAAAAAAAAAAAAAAAAAAAGAAAACAAAAAAGTTCCATAACCATTTTATACATACACATATATATATATATATATATATATATATATATATATATATAAAATGATTTAAAAAATTGTTTTTTTAATTTGAAAAAATATAATAAAAACCAAAAAACATCACTTTACATATGGAACAGGAACTGAAGAAAACCAACCAGACTTCTGTGAGGATATTTTTCTTTAATTTTTTAATTTTTTTTTTTTTTTTTTTAATCTGTTTACCATTTTTTCTTGTGTTCATCCATACTGACTCCCCCAGGGCCATAGGCCACCACTAGTAATAAGCCCCCAACAACAGAGAGAGTCTGGAAAAAGTCATATTTAAGAAAGTCTCTCATTGGCCGATAATCAGGAATATTCCACCATGCATTGAAATAAAGATTAAGTGCCGTCAACCAGACAACTAGCACCATCGCCGACAGCTTTGTCTTGTAACCGACAGCAACCAAGAGAATAAGACCTGTGCCAACCAGATTCTCTATAATTTGGAACAAATTTAAATCAAAACGAAGAAGGGTAAGAAACATGAGTACAAGCAAGATTCGTCCACTAAGCTGCATATATTGTTTCGGGTTGTCCTCCCCAAGGCTGGGCAGTCCGGCAAAAAGACTGCGTCCTTCAGCTTTGGATTCAGCCAATAGGAGCAATACACCACCAGCAAGAGCCAAATTTCTGCAAATAAATAAAAAAAAAAAAAACAGTAAAAAACAATGAAATGTGTTAAATATAGCAACTTGAAGACAATTTCAAAATGACTGTAGCCAAAATACTCATGTATGATTTTCTTAAGATATCAAGTGTGAGATGATACAAATATCTGATTTTAAAAATTAAAAGATTAATATTTCATTTAAAATAGTTGGTATAAAATAAAAACCTTTAAATCAATAAAATGCATTTTTTTTTTAAATATACAGCAAATAATTTTCCTTTCTTCCCCAGCATATCTAAAACTAAACAAAACTTTCATGAACAAAGTTTCTTTCCAAGACCTAATCTGTGAAACACAATACCACAGGGCTGCATTATAGTTGACTACAACATGGTCATTTTCAAGTCTAATGTTAACAAATTCTTGTTAAATCTTACTCTTTTATAATAATTTTATACTGTTTCAACCATTGTTATCAATCCTCAGTTATCTTACCATCTAGTTGATAAACTCATTAACCCTTATCCTCCAGTAGCCTTTCGGCCTTGATAGGCAATGATTCACTAGAACGCAAAAATCACTGATTTGAAATAACTCAATGTTTAATTATCAAAGCTATGCTGATGTACGAAAATGCATACACACACAAAGCAGTCTTATTCTTATAAACCCTTTAAGATCTGGTTGAATTAATTCGTTCAGTCATATGAATATAACGGCATAAATAAAGTGAGAATTGATTCAAACACGCCTTGTACTTATTAGTTCAGTATCCTGGTAGATGCCATATACTTCTAGATTACAACTGTCCATTGCTTACATTCAGTATGCCGCCATCTGTCTCAGAGTGGAGAATTTCGTTTGTAGTCATTAACACACTTTTCAAGCACTATATATAATAATAATCAAGGTAAGTTTATGAAATGCAAAAATTCTCAGTGGTAGTTTAACTATTGAACTTCATAATGAAAGGTTGTTATGGTGAAAAAGTCTTAAAATCATAGTATTATTACTCTTTAAGTTAATATTTTTTAAACATCTAAATCATAATTCAGGTTACAAAGGGTTAATATAAAGGTTAGGTCTAATTATCTCTGTAAGAGGCTCTGTCCATTGACTTAAGACATTTTCATTGCTAAACACAAGGAATGTACACATCTTAAGAATGCATCAGTTCTGGTTTGTTAAGTTGCAATAATCAATACATTGGAAACCTAGGTTTTTCATTTCGGTTTTGTGTACAATCAAACTGGCCCCTTAATGATCTTCTCTCTCTCTAAAAAAGAAAAAACACATACCATGAGCTTCTTTCATTTGGCCATGCTGATTTTAATACTGATAACCACTATAGGTACATGCACTAGTTCACTATTTACTAGTGATGTGACGATTCCAATATCTTTATGATTCTGATACAATTACTGATTATGATTTTTTATAAATCCTTAAACATTTAACTATAAAGTTGATATTTTTCTTTAAATTATCGTAAAAACACGTTAAATGTGCAGATGTTTTCTTAAATGTAAAGATACACTTGTGGGGTACGATGCATCAATTTTAGTTTTACTAGCAGTTTAAAATCAATAAATGTTTATTATTTTATCATTATTACCAGCAATGGAAGATTTTGCTTCAACCAAAATCAAATAAAAAAGACAATAAAAAGAATCGTTTTGTCATCGGAAAGTAGGTACAATTTTTTCTGATTCCGATTCCCCTAAACTTTCCAGTTTTTCCGATTAATCATCCTATTTACCCACAAAACAATTAAAAATGCAGGCACATACGAGGGGCGTGCAATAAGTAATGCTCCTGACCCACTTTCCATAGCAGTAGAGCAACGAAACTTGGCACAGTTATTAGTCTTTCTCTACATAGAAACCACCCAGAGTTATGCATTTCTCCCATCATTTGATGCAGCTCTGGAGACCGTTTTTGTAGAACACCCCAGGTTGGTCCTCCAACCATGACGTGAGTTCAGAAATCAAGGCTGCATCATCTGGGAAACGCTTTCCTTTCAAAAACAACTTCATGGTTGGGAAGAGGTGAAAGTCAGAGGGTGCAAGGTCACGAGAGTAGGGAGGATGGGGAAGGGTTTCATAACCACACGCCCATGCTTCTGATCTGGCGACATGCGAGTTGTGGACCGGAGCGTTGTCCTGCAGGAGGAGGGTACCTTTGCTGATCTTGCCTCGCCTCTTGATTTTGATAGCTTCCCTTAATTTCCTCAAAAGTGAAGCATAATAGGCTCCTGTAATTGTGGTACCCTTTGCCAGAAAATCTGTCATCACTACTCCAACCTGGTCCCAGAAGACTGAGCATGACCTTGCCAGCGAAGGGCTGCACCCTTACCTTCTTTGGAGGTGGTGAGTCCAAGTGCTTCCACTGCATTGACTGGGCTTTGGTCTCTGAATCATAGTGATGGACCCAGGTTTCATCCTGTGTAATCAGTCCTTTGAAAAACTTTGACTTATCTTGGCACATCTCCAAATTCATCCTCGAGTACTCAATGCATTCTCGCTTCTGGAATGGTGTGAGCAACCTGGGAATCCATCTGGCATACACCTTATGCATATGCAAATGGTCATGAATGATAGTTTTCACAGACCCTGTACTAATCTTAACATCTTGGGCTATTTGGCGAATAGTAATGCGCCGATCTTCCAAAATGGCAGCCTCAACTTGATGAACAGATGCCTCATCAATGGCAGAAGGGGGCGACCAGGTCTGGGAGCTGTTTCCACAGACTTCTGGCCATGTTTGAATTCACGATGCCAGCGTTTTACAAGGTCATATGATGGGACATTATCACCATAAGTTTCTTTCATTTCATCAAAAGTCTCCTGTGGTGTGCGTCCTTTCAAATACAAAAACCGGATCACTGCTTGACATTCAACAGGCTCCATTTCACACCTGACTCAGTTCAAACACCTGTAAAACAGAAACCTCAATTAGTTCAGAGCTGTAATTTGCCACATAACCCGTAGAGATATAAATCATTGCACATGCAAAATTTCAGCTAGATCAGACAACTGGAAGTGGGTCAGGGGCATTACTTATTGCACACCCCTCGTACACTGAAACATCAATTCGTTTGTGTGTGCTTAGAATGCCTGTTTCTAGTGCCTCATCTGAGTTAGGATTTCCATCTGTCAAATCCAAGATATCAGCTACAACCTAACAGAGATCATCTGCCTGTCGATACATTCAATGTTGTTCACTCAAAGTCATCTTCTTGTCTGCTCAAACTGATGTTTCGTTCTCTCCTCAAACAACTAACTCCTCTTGAGCACTATCTAATTTTCTTAACTTCCTAAGCTGATCAACTGGTAAACCTTAATCTAAAACTATCTTATCTACTCGTCTTCTAAATATATTTACTTTTGACTTAAATGTCCGGCCTTTTTCTCAGTTTCTCTCACCTGACCATCAGAACTTAAGACATCTGTCACATGACCACCCAAAAACTAACAGCTAATTGTCATGGCATCATACTGTCTGGGGAGTTCAATGAATTTGCTGGTCATTTTTTCTGATTTCATCATGTTATGACAGCCACAGTTGTGGTGGGAGGTAGTCAGTCTATAATATCACATTTTCACACAAACAAAAAAACGTTTTAAGTTCATTGCATAAAATAATGTTTATTACCTGATGTAATAAATCATAGACAAATTAAATATTATCAATCCTCAAAATTGATACACACACATTTTGTATTTTTGTCAATTAACACAAGCATAACGTGTAGTTAATTACGTCATTGGATGATATTAACAAAAAATAATTTAATAGAAATTAAAAATAAATATATAAAATCAACTAGTAGAGTGACCCAATGTTGCCCAGGATTGAATGCAAGATCAACGAATATCTACACTTTAAATATTTTTATTGCCATCAAAATTGGTGAAATCCCATTTTTTTAATCAAATCAATTGATTGCTCGTTTTAACTGTGGACCCACTATAGTGCACCGGGTGGAAACTTTATATGCCTCCCTGCCGTGACAGTCCACAATATATTGTAGTTTACATTGCACTGTAGAGAACCTACTGTTGATTTTATTAAATCATTTTTATATAATGTATGGAATTTAAGTTAAAAAATACAAAAGTCAAGTATCATGGATTAATTGTGCTCTAAACAGGAATATTCATTTTGAACGCCTCCGTTTTATTACAGCACCTACTGTTGATTTTATACGCCGGGCGCTTCTGCGGTGATAAACTTCTCGAATCCACTTGTGATGTTAGGTTGTATAAGAGTTATCTTTGGCCAAAATTTGCCTGTTCCTTCTTCAAGAGGATATTATCGATGTTCAATATTTATCGGAGGCATTCTGATACAGAACCTATCTAAGAACACTTCCAGATATATAAAGCAGTTCCTCTTAAGTAATCCAATTCACCAAATTTCCACTACTAACAATTACTACGTCATTGTACACTTATTAACCATTATCCTTGAGTGGCCTCTGGGCCTTGATAAGTGGTGACTCCTTTGTAAAAAAAAGGTACATTTGTGTAAAATATTTTTAAAAATTGACCCAGTTGTTTCAGAGTCCATAGGGAATAACTCACACACAAAGACAAAGTAGAGATAATGAAAAAATATTAGACAACGACACAATTATTCATTACACTCAAGCTAAGTGGTTTCTAAATATGCAAACAGTCGGGTTATTTACATCTTAAAATCGTCTGTCATCATATTTAGTTTAACACTTATTTTACATGCTTGCAGGTGTTGAATCGCTTTTAAAAATTTATTTCCAAAATATCTCCGCCCAGGTCTTTATCCCTTTCTCTCAAATTCATCCTCATCATTTCCTTACCCTTTTCTACAGGCTGGAACTATAAAATTGCCACCCTAGAAAAGACATGATTCCATTTCCGTTTGATGAAAACCGGTTTTCTTTTTTTTTTTTTGTTGCAGACCAGCTACTAGTTGGCCAGTTGTGTACAAATCCCAAGAACAATAGGAATCTTTTATTATGTCTAAACGTGACAATTTAAGAAGATTGGAGAGGTGCCACTGTACAACTCATGCTCTCTACCAATCCAAGTTATGACATCGTCAACATCCTCAAAATGTAAATCTGGACAGTTTGAGGGCACAGCTCAATGTATCAGATGACCCATGTCTATGGTCTTCGGTATGGTTTCAAGTGAGGGCCACATCATGTTACCTCACATTTTTGAAGTCAGCTTGAAAGTCAACACTAAAGTGTACGTGGATGTGCTGAAGAGTGTGGTGATCCCCTAGTGCAATCAGGTGGCCGCTGGCAGATCTTGGGTGTGGTAGCAGGATTTGGCACTGCCCCCCCCCCTCCAAGTCCAAAGAGACCCAGTCTTGGTTTCGGAAGGTGTGCTATGACTTTGTACTCTTTTCTCACTGGCTCCCTTCCTCCCCCAACCTGAACTTACTAGACTACTTCGTTTATTCATACATCAAAAACATCACCAACATGACCTCCCACAACACTAAAGCGAGTTATCCACTGAGTATTCACCAAGCTCCTGTCGGCGCTTGTGGAAAAGGCATGCTCCTAATTCTGGACTCATATAGAGGCGATTATTGTGGATGAAGGTGGCTACATTAAATAGATGTCAGCTCTACTACATAATCAAGTTTCAAGTTACCTAAATTGATCTTTTCAATAAAAGTTCTACAATAAAGCTGTAGTGTTTTCTTTAGGGTGATACTTATCATTCCACCCTGTGCATTTAACCCCAAATTCTCATCAATTCTTTTAATGTGACCAAACCAACAGAGTCTTTTTTTTTTGCACGATTCTCCCTATGCTGTCTGGATTTTAGGCACGTTTTTCTAAAAAAAAAAAAAAAAAAAAAATCCCATCCTAAAACGAAGGTTGTTGAAAAGTAGAAGAAAAACATCTCTACATAAAAAACAATGACGTTAGTGTCAGCATGACAAAAGAAAAAACTAATTTAAATTGAAAATATACATTAGATTTACGTGTCTACTTCAATAATCAAGTGTTTTTTTGTTTTTTTACATAGGCATCACCACTTATCAAGGTCAAGAGGCCACTCGAGGATAAGGGTTCAGTAGAAATCGGACAATATAGTAATCATTAGTAATGGAAATTTGGTAAATTTGTTAACTTAAGTGGGACAGCTCATCAAGAACTTGTTTACGTTAGACTTTAAGACAACCATATTGTAGTCAGTCGGAAAGCAGGAAAATGGAAGAATTCCACAGGTGTGCAGTTCTAAGAAAGAAGCTTTATTCATGGAATTTACGTTTAGGTTTAGGCACAGATAACGAGCGGGGGAATTATCGATAGTGTTTTCAGCTAGACGAGTGTTTCTTGTGAAAGTTTGGGGAAGGGGGACCATAGACTGAAGCTCAGTCGAACACTTTCCATGAAAATAACGATACAGCAGACAAACTCGCAACATCTCTTCTGTGAAATAGAGGTTGCAGGGAAGAGAAAAGGATATCTCCTATGAGACTACGAAGTCTATTTTGAACTCTATCAAGGCAGGACAAGTCCTTTCTAGCAGCTCCTGCCCAGATGTGGCAACAGTATTCCATCCTTGGACGTACCTGGCTCTTATATAGATAGAGAATAGCATCAGCAGTGAAATATCTACTTGATCGATAGAAGGATCCCACCATTTTTCCAGCGGCCTTAGCAACAGATTTGATGTACCTGTTCCATTTCAGATCAGGAGTAAAGGTCAAGCCCAGATTTAAAATTCAAGAAAAAGAAAACATTTATATGAAGTTAAAGTCAATGACAATTTCACTAACAACCAATTTGTTTTTCAAATGGTTTTCAATGTTTTACGTTATGTTCAAAGGTTATGATAACCTTTTACTGACATTTGTATATTTTTTTTAAGTTGTCATTTTAAATAATAAGTAGCAATTAAACTGATAAGAAATCTGCTTACAAATAACTGTGTGCTTAAAAAAGAAAAAAAAATGTTATTATACACGCCTCCTATTTTTTTTTCACCTGCATGGATCAGAGAGGATTAAAATATGCGTTATCATAACTGAACTTATGCATTCATAACCTGAAAGTTTCATCTCTGCTTCAGGTATTGATAATGTGAGACTACAACAGCAACCCGTCAAGGACGTGTGTCAGATGCAGAGATGTATCATTGAATTCCTGACAAAAATGTCAGGAGAATGGTGGTGATGATGTACAGAAATAAATTCTTGAGTACAAATCGTCGCTTATTTTAATGGCACCACACCTGTCTTTGTAGCTTTTCAACTTTTCACGTTAAAAAAAAATAAAAAATAACAGGCTTTACTTTTGGAGTGACCCTTGTACATTGTACAGTTCAAAATGAGCTGCAGAATTAATGTACTATAAAACAAACAATCCCAAAAGAAGAATCATGGTCATGGCATTTACCCTGGGGTCAGTTGGTCTTTTCAGCAAGTTCATGTCTGAAAGCCATTGACGGTTCCAACAACAGGTGAGAGCCCAGAATCAGTTCAACATTCTGCTTCAAGTTTTAAATTGGCCACTGTGACGTTTCTTCCAGCCAGAGATTTTTGGAGGGAGTGGATCTTGCAGGGAGCACAAATTGTCAGGGATAAACTGTTACCAGTGGATACGGAGAATGCAGTATAAGCAGTGATAGTTGAATACCTCCAGTTTGTATAGGTCACTTGCACGCATAGGTTAAGTTTCACTGCCATAAATAAGAATTATGCAGGCAAAGACCTGGTAGATCCTAACTTTAGTGTACAGCCTTATTTCTTTACAAGACAAGAGTCACGATCACAGTCTTCTGTTGACCGTGAGATTTGCTGATGCGGTTGAAGAGGTCTTCCTTTGCTTGGCCTGTTGTGGTGATGATCGAACCAAGATATTTGAACTGATCGACCTCTTCAACAGTTTCTGTGCTGAGGACAACCGGTTGTTTTTCATTTGGAAGAAGACCTGTTGTCTGTTTTATTGGATGTCAGAAAAGCTTTCACCCAATATGGTGATATCAGTGTAGTCCAGATCCGATATTTATAGACCACGATTTACTTTTATATCATGAAAGTTCAACAGGGTGTTCGATGTGAGCCAGTTGATAGTACAATTGAAGAGTGTAAGCGAGAGAACACGTTCTTGTCTGACATGAGAGTGAATATCAAAGAAGCAGGACTCCTGACCATACATGCAGACTTTAGTATGGGCGGAGATATAGGCTTGTATTCGGTCAAGCAGTTTTGAGGTCATGTCTCATTGTTTTTAAAACTGCTTCAAGATGTTTGCATTGACATCAATAAGGCTGATATCACGATAATTACTATAACAGCATTCATCATCTTTCTTGTAAAAGAGAAGCAGGACAGCATTGCTCAAGTCTCAAGAGAGTTTTTCAGTTTCCTAGACATAGGTGAAGATTTGATGGAGGGTTGGGACCAATATGTTTGAAGAATATTTGAAGATTTCAGATGAAATGCTATCTCCTCCTGTCACTTTGTTTTTCAGTTTTTTTATGATGCTCGGGGATTTCATCAGTAAGGGGTTGGGGTTAACGACAGTCATAAACTGGAGAAGGAACAGTTGTAGTAGTAATCACTTCAACGTTGGAGGTGTTCAAGATTTGTAATAGGCTCAACTTGTAGATTGAAGATTACTTTGTTGCTGCCTCTGAATGGTTTTGTGGTTGTGGTATATCTTTATAGTATCACCTCTTGAGGCTTGCTCCATGTTTTCGGCAATTTTCTACAAATAAATGTTGAAATCAGCTCTCGCAGAGCGAGCGGCTTTGCAATGCAGTTGGCAAAAATCAGAATTGGAACATCAAGCTTGTTTTGTTCGGTTTGCAAGCTCAATTGTGCGGCCTGATATCCAATCTTTGACACATCTTTTATTAGTACCAAGAGTTTGATGTGTTATTTTATTAACATTGCTTTTGAAGGATTGGTCCTTAACATTTGTGTCAATTGATTGAAGTGCTTCAAAACCACTGAAATGTTGAGAAAATTCAAAAGGAGTTTTGTGTAGCTTTATATTTGGGCTGTAACATATTTCTTCATAGTGTCCCTGCAAATCTGTCCCATGTGTCCCTTATGACTTAGTAGCACTGCCTTGTTTAGGGTGAAAAAAAAAAAAAAAAAAAAAAAAAAAATCCTCTCCTAAAACAAAGGTTGTTGAAAAGTAGAAGAAAAATGTGTATGTTAAAAACAATGATGTTAACGTCGGCATGGGAAAAGAAAAACTAATTTAAATTGAAAATAGACATTAGGGGTTTATTTTTTACACACAGGAATCACTACTTATCAAGGCCCAGGGGCCACTCGAGGATAAGGGTTAATGGATATATATTAGTCAATGTGATTATAGCGTAGTAAACATAAGTAGTGGGAATTTTGTAAATTGGATTACTTAGGGGGAGGCGGTTCATCAAGAACTTGTTTACATTGGACTTGATGACAGATTGTAGTCAACTGGAAAGCAGGCAAACGGAAGAGGAGTTCCACAGGCATGCAGTTCTAAGAAGCTTTGTTCATGGAATCTACATTTAGGTTTAGGCACAGACAAGAAGTGTAGGAAATTATTGATAGTGTTTTTGGCTAGACGAGTGTTTTTTGTGAAAGTTTGGCACGGGGGGACCATAGATTGAAGCTCAGATGAGTTACATGCCACGAAAATAATGATAAAGCAGAGACAGGCTCGCAACGTCTCTTCTGTGAGAAAGAGGTTGTAGGGAAGAGAAAAGGGCATCCCCCACTAAGCTACGAAGTCTATTTTGAACTTTTAAGACAGGATAAGCTCTTCTAGCAGCCCCTGCCCAAATGTGGCAACAGTACTCCATCGTTGGCCGTACCTGGCTTTTATATAGGTAGAGAATTGCATCAGGAGTGAGATATCTACTGGAGCAATAGAAGGATCCTACCATTTTTCCAGCGACCTTGGCAATGGATTTGATATATGTGTTCCATTTCAGGTCAGGAATAAAGGTCAAGCCCAGAAGCTTGTCAAAACATGAAGTCTGTGTCTACTCCAATAATAAAAAGGGGTTCTGTCATGATTTAAAGTTTATAGGAAAAAAAGAAAACTTATTTATATGGAGTTAAATCAACGACAATATCAACATTTTTTTTTAACTCCTATTTATTTGCCTCATCACGAAGGCAGAGTTAGACACAAGGTTGGTTTTTAATTTGGAGAAAATCCAGCTCCCCAAAAGGGGCACTCTGGAAAGGAACAAAAATTAAAATTGTCTCAGTCATAAAGGATTTCTTCTGCACTGATAGAGAACAGAAAAGATTAAATGCAGCATCAGAACAGATACTACACTATGATATTGGCCTGACGGCCAAGTCCTCAGCAGTCGATGGTCTTATTTGTCTTTAGTCATAGATGTAGTTTTGACATGATCAGAGCCATTATCATTGCCAGTTTCTGCCTCACAATATGCACAATAGTCAAGCACACCAGATGCCTGGTGAGACTTGCGGATGTGGTCAATTTATTCTAAGTGACACAATCATTGGAGTATCAACTCATGTCATTTGTGATGTTGAAAACAGGTACTCAAGATTGAAATCCGATTTGTTGCTGTAAAGTCAACGAGATGTTCATCGTTTGAACAGCGATCCTTAATGGCAAACTGGCCAACAATATGCCTGTGTTGGCGTTGAAATCACCAGCAACTAACACAAGATCTCATGATAGGATTTTATCCATAACAGTCTGGAAGTTATCATAGAAAGCATTCTTAATGACGGATATGTTAAACAGTGCACCACGAACACGTATTCGAATCAAAAAGAACAGATCAACATCATTGAATACTAAAATGTCAACATGTTTATGTGCTTAGAGCTTCCATCTCTTATACAAGTTACCTTCCAGGTGAGTAATGACCATTGTCAAGTCTGTTTGGATTCAAAGTTTATTCGGAATTGTTTACACCACGCACCTGCTGCATATTGACAACGCACACACGTATCGATGTCAAATACGGCCATTGTATTATGCACTTGGAATATCAACAAGTCATCTTTATTTATATTATTTCGATTACTATTCTTATCTCAATTTTCACATTCACAACAATTTGACCAATCTAATCTCTAACTATCTTCAGATGCAACTTTTTGAATTTGGGGACCTTTATGTAGTACATATGCATAATGAGGATCATGCTATCATCGGAAATTTCTGGGGAATTTATGTAAAATGCCGGAAGGTGTTGAACGGAAGTTTTGTGATTTGTATTTTTTTTTTTTTTTTGCACAAATGCTAACCAATTTTTTCAATGAAAATAAATTTTTCTAGTATTAGAGATAACTTGATGAAAAATTGAAAAATCAAAAGCAATCCTTTTGTTGTTACAAAATAAAAAAAATAAAAAAAAATAAAAAAATGCAAGAAATATTTTGTCAAGTTGGGATTTTAAAATTTAATGAATTTTCTATCACTGAAATCACAACCCAGATTTTCATATCGTTTGCATATGCATTCTTCGGGCACTTCAAAATAACATCGCAGAGCGATGACACACGGACTCTTTACTAACCGGCATTTTTCCTTCAACTTAACAGCATGGTGAGAAAAAAAAAAAAAATGAATAAAATTCTTGGTGGTGGGACATTTTCAAGTGAACTATGGCGGGCTTTTTGATTTTTGTTGGAATTTCTTGGAGTGTATGAAGCAGTCTATACTGACAGTAATCAGTCAGTCAAATATGATACTATGAGGACACATTCTTTTTAAACATGGAATGCAGAGGTACATCAGATATAAACGTTTGGAAGCTATCCCAGTCAACCATAAAGTATCAATCAACTGTATGGTAGAGAGGAACACCCGAGAACTTGTTACATTTGGTTTTTATCTTAATTAAGACGACCGAGTGATTAGAAGATCCTAGTGGGCTTGTTAATCTATTTTAGGTCATAAGCAAGAGAGAAGTGATGACAGAACTTCTTTTCATCATCTGTCTTGTTCAAATGGACTAGCCATTCAGCATGATGAAGATTGAAGTCTTTAGACGTGAATGTCAGCCGAGGGATGAGCAGACAGGATGTGGTCAATTTTCTCAGCGATACTCTTAACGATACTAACTACACGATTGTGGGGATGATAGAGGACAAATATAAATGCAGTACTGTAAATGCTACTCAGAAGCACATATAGGACAATTTAGGATCTTCTTTAGAGATGTCCCTACCAGATAGAAAGCCATCCTTAATGTCGGCACATGTTCCATGTCCATGACAATCTTGGGGAAGTCAGGTTTTGATGACAAGTTTGAGTATCGTTTGATTGTGAACTTATCTAGGAAAACAGTCGGTCCAATGCCAGTTTCACACAGGAACAACAGGTTAGGTTTAGTCTCCTGTAATTGAATTTCAACTTCTGGAAGGTTGGAATGTAGATCCCTGAGATTGGAGGAGACCTTATAGTGAGGATCTACATTGGAAATTTGGGTTCCGAGTTGGAATTTTGGCATCTTCTGACGTTTTAAACTACCCAAAACATCTGATGATAGCATGGTCTTTATTCTGTAAATACCTTTTATGTTAAACTCGGGAACGTGTATAGACTGAACTTAATTATTCATTTAATCCATGAGATTAGATTGTTCTCGTTCTGTCAGCCAGGAGCAAGTATTAATTTTGTTATTATTGCCTGTAGTAAGGATTGAACAGAAAACTCACTTATCACAATTTATATTGGTGGATTAAATAAAGGGATCAGTTTGAAATTCTTTACTAGTTCTTCCCGAGTTGGATGAGAAGTCTAAATAAGTGCTCCTAAAGAAGGTCAGTGGTTACACTGTTTGAAATGTTGTGAACATAAAAACCAAAGTCCCAATAATCCAAATTATCAAGCCTCATCTAAAATATTCTGAAGCATGATTTTAATACACACACACACACACACACACACACACACACACACACACACACTAGTGGTATTCACCTGGCATTGTCCATGTAGAGATATATTACTGGTTGGAAAGTTTCAAGAAAAATAATTTTAAATATGTTTAGAATTTTTACTTTGAAACAAAAATTAAAAATAACATTTCCAATATGAAATTAAAAAAAAAAAAAAAAAATGTCAGCTTGATAGCATTCTTAAAAAAAAAAGAATTGTCAATGGTGTATTTCTTAACGTTTCTGTAAATCGACGAATGGTTTTAATATATCAGAATAGTTTAGTTTCTTTGAAATCAGAAATTATCTAAATATTTAAACTTTTTTTTTTGAATACATTACCTAGAGATGGTCTTTGCTTTTATCAAATTTGCTTACATTTGTATATACAGCGTCTTGCAGGCCAGCTTCAGT
Source organism: Euprymna scolopes (assembly GCF_053919585.1). Taxonomy (NCBI): domain Eukaryota; kingdom Metazoa; phylum Mollusca; class Cephalopoda; order Sepiida; family Sepiolidae; genus Euprymna; species Euprymna scolopes. Next base: position 26,905,038 of record NC_136491.1, on the reverse strand, counting down.
TTTACTGCTTCGATTATTTCCCCTGTGGCCTTGCCAGGCCACTAATATATAGTATTATTATGTATTTACTAGGAGTTCTCACAGAGGCCATCATCAGAAATTACTCAATAATAACCAGTACTGTTCCCTGAAGTCTAGCAACAAGTCTCCCCAGATTTCCAGTACTCTCCACCTCTTCCGATAACCTTTGCGTTATCACAACAGCCACTTGTCAGAAAGAAATCAATAGCAACAACCATTGGTCTTCCCTGGAATTTGGGGGTCAATAAGTCTCTTCCCATAGTCCCAGTTCTCTTTGTACCTTTTCAGTGAAAATCAGATTAATGCTTTCACTGTTTCCATCCTCCTGACCCTTCTCAGTTATTTTGTGTGCTATATTGTTTTAATTTTTTTCATTAAAAATACAGAATACTTCACAAATTTGCATGTCATCCTTGTGCAAAGACCATTCTAATATTTGCTGTATCCTTTCAATTTTAATATATGTACTGCCAAAGTGAACGATTTATTTATTATTCAGAGCATTTTGCCTGGTTTTCTATGACCTCATAGCTAAGTGGTGTATTCTGTCAAGGTGCCAAAGAGGAAAAATAAAATTCTGAAATTGTCAGGTGTAACGAAGAATGCAAGATGGAACTAAGAAGTTGCTACTCAATAACAAGTGCACGTTTTGTTATGCAACAAAGTCATCCCTCGTTTCATACAAAACGGGTTTTTATCTTCCATTCAAATAAGGTCACTACAGTATTGAATTATTTCATCTATTGGTCAGATTTAACAAAGTCAAATTAAAAATGCTTATGCAATTACACCTTATTGTAAAAGTGAATCGACAGTAAATATACAGTTGATTGACAGAATCAAATGTCATTTTTTAATTTTTGAGATGAGGATTGGTTATTCGTATTATTTGGATGCATCAGACTACTGTTCTCATCTTGAGTGATTTTTACGTTTAGGTCGATGTAACTTCCGACGTTCAGGTGTATCTTGTCAAACTTGGGAATGTTTCCGTAGAACTCAGGAATTTTAATAGAATTTTGACCGGAACTCTTTATTTACTTGAGGGATACAATTGCGAATTACTTAGGACCTCTATCCAGTCATGGCTGACAGAACAAGAGCATGCTACCTCCGTGAAGTAAATAAAGGGTTCCACACAAAATTACGTCCAAATTCCCAAATTCAACAGAAACATTCAGAGTTCGACAAGAAACACCTGAAGAAGGTCGGAGGTTACATCGACTGAAACGTTGTGAAAATCACACCCAAGATGAGAACGGTACTCCGGTGAATCCAAATACAAAGAATCAAATATATTTTCGGCACTCCAATTATTTATATAGTTGAAAGCAATGCATTTATAATAACCCCCCCCCCCCCGTATATATATTTATTACAAAAATGCCAATTTAATAAAAACTTTTTATACAAAATTGAGAAATGCAAGGAAATGTATTGGAACATTAAAAAGTAATTTTCAATTAATTGTTAAAGTTATCTTTTGAAGGTAATTAAAAAAAAAAAAAAACTCATGCACTTACAAAGTACTTTTAATATGTTTATGTAAAATGTATAGGGTGATCCAAAATTATCCAACACATTTTTAAATCAAAAAAGAAAAAATATTTTCTTTCTTTGTTATTTAATTAAATTTATGTAGAACACCATTTTAATTAGATCAAAATTCATTTGTATTTATGCATTTTTCTTTTTTTAAGAAAATGTTCCCACATTTTTCTTTTCTTTGAGTGGTGATATTGGTTGGCCCGCAAGATTGTCCGAGTTAAACCCCTGCGATTTTTTTTCTTATGAGGATATTTGAATCAAAAGTATCTCCTGAAGAATTAAAACGAGCCATTCATTTCAAAATTGCTGCTATTCAACATGAAATGATCCATCAAGTTATTGAAAACTTTTGTGACCGTCTACAATCGTGTGTTAGCAATGATGAGAAACATTTGGCTGATTTAATATTTAAGACTGAAATAAAATGGCATTCTACATACATTAAATTTTTAATTATTTAATTTTTTTGGACCAACAAATGCGTTAGATCATTTTGGGACACCCTGTATTTATCAACTGAAAACAAAAAAAAAACAAAACAAAAACAAAACAAAAAACACAGTATTTTGTATTATTCAAATTACCAATATCATCCTGGTTGTTATATTTATGTTCTATTTGATGCAATCTTTGAAAGTTGATTGTTCTCATTCACTCGGACATGACAGAGTAGACGTGTTAATTTGTCATTCTTAGTTATCGCTTGCAATAAGGTTTCAATCTCCGAAAGAGTATCACTTAGAATTTGTTAATAAATGCTCTTAGCCATTAGTAAATTTTGTTTACATTGTTTGTTAAATAAATCTGCACATTTATTTTCAGACATACCAACCATTACGTTTGTGATTCAAAATTAGTATTTACAGTTTCATAATGTTGAGATGGGATGATAAAAACAATTTTCATGCCTTCAAATATTTCTTACAAAAAATATCATTTTTAACTTTTCTAAGTTAAAAAGATTTTTTTTTTGTAAGGAATAAATATAATTCGGATTAATGTCCATTTTTACATGATAAAATACATTGAATGGTTTTAAGTTGACTTCCAAACAAGCTTATATGTGGCCAAGACATTATCCTATTTTATCACTTCCTCAGGTTTTCCTTAGCGTGAACTCAACTAATGACATAAAAACTTTCCTCCCTTCTTTCAATGTGGCCATACCATCGAAGTCTCCTGATCTGCACACATCTCATACTAGGCAAATTTAATCTTGATCTGATGTTACCAGATTTAAGCCTGTCTTAAAGACTCACATTACAGACATTCTCATATCATTTCTCTCCATGCAACACATATCCTCAACTTTCACTGGTCTGATTCCACTTGTATACATCACACTATATACATATACCGAGAGACTTCCCTTGACTGACAGTAGGAATGCTAATTAGTAATGGCAGAAATTCTCTGAACTTATTCCTTCCATCCATTCATCCATAACTCTTGTAATCGCACTAGTACATACACCACCCTGTGCTCCAATGATATTATGAAGGTAAAATTCTGAACAACTATAATAGCCTCACCATTCAGATATACTTCCACTACATCAGAGTTATCATCCATCTTTATTGTCTTACATTATTTAAACACAAATTGGTTATCATCTCTTAATCTATCTGCAATTCTACTGCATTTCATGTGTGCCCAATGCTTACATAAATATTACAAAAAGCTGAGTTGCTACTAACACCCTTACGATGAACTGAGCAAAGTTACTGCTTTATAGGGTCTTTCCAATACTAAAACCACTGATCAACACTTTGGTTGTGGTAACATTCAATCCCTGACCTTTACTTTTCATAGCTTTCACCTAATTCTTTAAATTGAAGACATTCCACAAGTGCTAAAGCATTTCTTGTGGACAAACTGTATGAAATTCCACGGACGATATCTTTAAGACACAAATGATAAGCAAGAGGTTCAGTACAGATCCTTAATGTACTACTTTTTGACATTTAAATTGTGACTAAATTTGCTGTTAATTCTAACATGGGTTGTAGCATTTTTGGCATATTGCTTGAACAATCTTCACCAACCACTTGTCGCCCTTAGTTTACGCAAGACCCACCAGATAACATCTCTTGGCACTGTCACAAGTTTTCTCCAGATCCACAAAATCAAAAGACAAGTCCTTTTTACCAAGGTACTTTTCTTGCTTTTGTCTCAAGATAAATATAGCTTTGCTGAGGCATTAAACCCCCCCCCCCCCCAAAAAAAACAACTCCTTTTCATTTAATGCTTATTTATTGCTCAATTATTCCTTCAATCACTTTCAGGACATGACCTAATTATCTTTATCGAATAACAAGTTACAATTGTACCAAGTTCCCAGTCTCTTGAGATACCCTTTTTTTTATGATCTTGTTTGTCAAGTCTGATCATCTCAATACAAAGATACATTTTTTTGTAAATATGTTTTGTAAGGTTTGGTTGTTTTTAGTTCTTAAATAACAACAACAAAAATGTTATTGCAAGATGAATTCAACTTGAAAATATACATCCATATTTTACTTTTAGAAAATGTGGGAGGTTTGTGAGAGGTCAAATTTTTTTTTTTTAGTAGAATTTAGGTGCTAATAAATTGACTTGGTTAAGTGCATTATTTAGAATTTATTTTTTTTATTATTTGAATAAATAATATACATTTTGTGAAAAAAAAAACATCGTTGTGTTTAAGAAACAAGCCTAATTATATGAATCTAAATGATCACAATTATAGGGCTCTATGGACAAATTTATCTTTTTATTGACCTTTGACAACTAAATATTTTCGTTTACTAGCCAAATAGAAAAATTACTAGCCAAACCCACATGATTTTTAGAATATGACATCTTCGTTCTGTGACGAGTATGTACAGCATAAAGATTTTTCTGTTTTTTTTTTTTAATAAGTGTAATTCTAAATATTACAAATTTTACGTTGATACAGGTATAAACATTCTAATTTCTTCAGATATTTTTTTAAATAGCCTTTGTAAAAAAAAAAAAAAAATTCTATTAAACTTTTATTGTTTAAATAATTTAACTTTGTTCATTTTATATATATAAAAAAAAAAAAAAAAAAAAAAACAAGTTGAAAAGATATTTTTCATTCAGTAGTGAGCTTTGGAACATCGTCAGTGAAAGAAATACAATTGCCAAAAGATAACCGTTTCATTATTTCTAGTCACCACTTTGAAAAAGCACTCACAAATGTGACTGTTTCACTCGCAATGTAGAGTCCTGAATTATTTGGTTAATAGTTTGCTACATTAGCGAAACAATTGATAAAATACATAAAGACTTACCTAAGTAAAAACTTCAAATCCCACAGAATGCTATATGCAATCGTCTGAAAATAATAAGTGACAAATATATGCAAACTGAATATTTTTAATACTATTCATGAAATAATACAAGTAGTCATTAGAAGGGAATAGAAATTCAACCAAGATAGAAATTCTGGCATGCATGTCTGTAACAACCAAGCACAATTCAATTCCAAAATCAACATCAAGACTGGGTAAAAATAAATTCCAAAGAAATACAAATAGGATTATGAAAGTAATGAAAGCAACAAAATAGAACGGTTTGATGGTTTTGTTTTACAACATATCAACCTTCCTAGAGTTATTTGATTATCTTAGAGTTATTTGATGCCAAATCAGTTATTTTGGTGGATGTTTTTATGCTTCAAATTCTTTATATCTTTAAATATTTATTCATGAAGTTTAGTTTGGTTGCAATACCACACCATTTTTTTTTCTTTAGATCGAATAAACTCAAATCAAGCATTACTGAAAAGAACATAAAAAACAAAGAAATAATGTTTAGTTTTTTTTTTAAATTGGCCTATTAGAACTAGTGATGAACATACAAAGTATAAAAAATGTGGTTCACTGGACATTTTGCCTTGAGTCAGTCCTATTTAAAATGCATATAAGCTTGTGACTGAAAATGGTAGGAAATTTGCTCAATTTACACCCTAACCTTTCTTTAAAAAGCTGTATCTTTAGATCTTTTTAAGATGTTATGATGAAATTTTGAACATATAATGCCATGGAGGTTCAGTTGGCATTATTTATGACCATCTCACTTTGTAACTTACGGACTAATTATCATATTCCAGTTTCATTTTAAAAGCTCTAAGTAGAAACATCATAAAAACAGCTAAGAAAAATGGTAAGTAAAACTTTATCATCATAGGAAGTATTATTCTGATGGACATTATCATTTGCCATTATAGCACCATGAAAAATCCAAGATTATGACCAGGAAATCCTAGATGGCAACCAAGAAATCCAAAACTGGCAATCAAGAAATCCAAAATGTTTCAACTGATCATATTTGTTGATTGTTCTATGGCATATCGACCCTTTTTGGGTCATTTAATGCTGAATTTAGTAAGTCTGGAAAAAGTTTTATGCTTCAAGAAGAAACGTTGCTAGCCTGTCTCTGATCTATTGTTATTTTCATGTAAAGTGCTTGTCTGAAATTCAATCTATGATCTCCCCATTGCTAAAATTTCATGAAAAACATTTATCTAGCTGAGACCACTATCAATAATTTTCACCACTTTATCTGTGCCTAAACTTTAACATGAATTCCATGAACAAAGCTTCTTTCTCAGAAATCCCTGCCTGTGGAACTGTTCCGTGTGCCTACTTTCCAGCTGACTACAATATGGTTGTCTTTAAGTCCAACATGAACAAGTTCTTGAGGAGCTGTCACCTTAAGTCATCCAATTTACCACTACTAACAACTACTACGCTATTGTCTCAATGACTACCATACATTAATAACTCTTATCCTTGAGTGGCCACTGGGTCTTGATAAGAGGAGACTCCTTTGTAAAAAGAAAATTTAAAAAAAATTTCATGGTGTTTGGTTTGGTTGTTTTTATAGAAGAAAATAGTTGTTTTTTGACTTTTGCAGAACATGAAGTTTTGCAAAGGGAAAGGAAAAAAATAATAACATCAATGTTTGGGGCATTTTAGGTCAGGAAGCCAGTAACTTCAGACAGCCTGATCTGAGAGCACTAGATTCTCTAAAAAGTATTACTACTAAAGTGAACTTGTAAGCAATGGTAACTAAGGGGCATGGTAAATAAGGGACAACTCCACATTTTCCACAGCCCTCAAATAGGGCTTCACCACTGGATGTTAAGGCTGCACCCAGGACCTCGATTAGTTAAATTTCAGTTGTGTCAAACCAGCTCGTTTCTTTACCTACACCATATCCAGAATCATAATGACCCTGAGCAAGTTGCAGAAGATAGCCAACTCGTTGCAATTTCAACATCAAAAGGCTGACCACCTGTGGACCCAAGAGCTCAGTGAAATCCTCTTTGATGATTACTAAGTTCTCAGCTGTCCACTGATACATTTGCACCCTTCCTTCTCCGACAAAAAAGGTAGGGAGGATTACATTGCAAATTAACTCCCTCCAAACAATTAGGTGCATGCCAAAACCATCGGAGATATTGCTCAAACAAGACAGATGATAGAGACTTTAGATTGAGGTGTTAGCAGAGAACAGCAGTTTGGGACATGGTCGACCTGTTAGCAATGCAAGACATGACTAATGCACTCATTATCAAAAACCTTTTACGTTCTGCCAATCAATCACGCTCATTGACCATGTCTTACACCTGTAGATGGGTATTGATCAGATGACAAATATGCCTTTTTTGATATTGAAATCTTCGATTATACTTTCATATTAGTCAGTGTATATGATTAATTGAACACAAGTTGTCATTTTTACTGTGTATTCACTTCTTTCCTAATTGTATTAATGAGCGATTAATTGAACGTAATACGTGCTGTCATGTACTCCCCCAATCACCAACCTCAATGCTGTTTCTGTGGCCTTTTCTTTCATCTTCTATTCTGGCCATGTTGTCTCCCACATTGGGGAGCTGCTTTGCAGTGACTCATAAGCATAAAAATAAAAAACAAAACACAAACTCACAAATATTCAGTAAAAATCGGTTTGGCTCTAGGTGTGTATGTGACACCATTGTGGGAAACAACCCTCTAAACACTAAGGTCCATATCTAGGTCTTCTGTTGAGGCTCTGTTTGCAATTCTATTGAACAATTCATTTCCTCATCTCGGCCTCCTAAAACTCTCTCGATCTGGTCCAAGCCGTAGCCTGGCATGTCTTAAACTAAAAGCTGTCCTCAATCATCACAAACTCAAGACAGTCTGTAAACTGTTGCAAAATTTACACCTGCTTCTAAAATTCTGATCTTTTGTCCAAATCACCTGCCACATCTTGATTAATGGCAGTATACTAAATGTAAGCAATGGACAGTTGCAATCTGGAGGTATCTGGCATCTACCCAGATACTGAACTAATATGTACAAGGAGTGTTTGAATCAATTCCCCAGTTTATTTATGCCGTTATTTGTTTATTTACAACTGAATGAGTTAGTTCCACCAGGCCATAAAGAGTTCATCCTATTTCAGCTTTCTTTTGTGTTCCTTGTTTAACAACTTCCTTCCCATTGTATTTCTACTAAGCTCATTTCCTATGACCTTTGTTTGGTTTATCAATTTATTCTCATTTTTTTTGTTATTTTTCCTCTTATTTAAAAAAAGTTTTTTTTTTTTTTTTTAATTTCCTAAAAATTGGAAGGAGATGTTGATAAAAATCACAAAATACATCAGATATGATTTGAACTCTACATAGTTAATGACGGCCATCATAAAAACCTGACAAATATCTTGCAGAGTAGCATCATGTGACCTTGTGTCAAAACCAAGATCATTGAATATACTTGAATATTATATCTCAATAGTCTACGGTCCTTTGCTATTGAGCAGCTGGACCACGTCCGTGTTCAAAAGACTAATCATCTACAAAGACAGGACAACTAAGTTCAAAGATTGGATTGATGCATTCTGGTCATTTCCACAATCTTGTACAGCTGTGAATCGAGGATATTCACAGATAACCTAAAGAGGCGGATATAGATCATAGAAACTGTGTCACTAGCAAGGAAATGTAGAACAGGATATGATAAGCAATGGAGCTCTGGAGACCTCTTTATTACAATGAAATGAGACAACCTGAAGTGGTGCAAGCACATCATACAATCGTGAGGGCTTGTCAGGATAATCCTGCAAGGCAGAATATGAGAGAAAGAGACGCAGACCCAGCAAATGAGATGTGAGGACAGCATATCAAAACATATGATTCTAAAGTTGAAAGATTTCTTGAAGAAATTAGAGAACAGAGAAGAATGGAGGGAACTGGTTTCCAGCTCATCTGTGATGTCAGCCAGATTCTGAGATGGATTAAGATTAATTTGCAAAAAAAAATAAATAAATAAATAAAATAAATAAATAAAAAAATTTTTTTTTTTTTTTTTTTTTTTAAATTACAAAAAACACTTACAGAATACATTTCATTTATGAAAGCAAACTTTTATGTGTTATTGATTAAAATTTTTCAACTTAAATCTGAGAGTTGATCTCGGAAAGTGGTTAGTTGAGTAATGAAATTAACTTAATTTGAGACCTACATGCAAGTTTACAAACTGATAGTATTTGTACCTCCTTAACGTACATGCTCCTAACTAACTTGACAAGCAGCAAAATCCCACCCCTTCACTGTAGAAATCCCTAGATGCTAGTAAGCCTTCTACTCTAACAATTTCTTCCTTCTACCTATTAGACTTTGGAATTCCTTCACAATCCCCTGCTTCCCTGACTGTAATGACCTACATAAGTTCAAGCGTAATGTGAACAGACATCTCACTGCCCAACTCCCTACATAATACCTCAGCAAATCTGGCCCCAAATTGCAGCCCTTTACGCCCAAGTGGTATTGTATCTTGTTTGGAGTGAATAAAAGTTTAAAAATAAATGTGTGCTAAGAGTGGAAGGAGAAGGGGAGGGGTCTTTTGCACAAGAATACATGAATAAATTATTCCAAACATAGAACTGACAGGTTTAATACAATTCTTTCAAAATCTACATGCTGAAAACCCTTTTTATGATTAGGCTATAAAAAATAAAAAATGACAACTATTCACAAATATAAGTTCTTGAAGAAAGAAAAAGTTTATTGGCCAGCTGTTCCAAGATTTACTGTAGAAATTGGTATTCTTTCCATCATTTATGATGGTCATGAAAAGGTAATAAAAAGCAATAATTTAAAGGAGATATTGTTTCCTATAGAAATGAACATATCAAATTAAAAAAAAAAAATTCAGTATTCATACAAATACACTAGAAGATGGTTTCATTGATAATTCAAGAAATCATAAAATGACCATTATAAATATGAAGCACAATGAACAAATAACTAACTTTTTCTCTTTATGTAGACTTAGACATTGTGAGACGGCATCATAATGGACATAGCATTGTCTTGATAGCTAGGATTTGGTTCGATTATTTATGGCATACAAACACTTGCAGCTTATTTAATGCTGAATCCATTTTGGTAAAAGTTTTTATGCTGCAAGTTCTTTATATTTTCAAATATTTATATTGTTTGACTTAGTTGTTTTATAGAGGAAAATTGGTTTGGGTTTTACAGAACAGAGTTTTGCAAAGGGAAAGGAAAAGGGAAAGGGGAAAAACAATAACTTCAATTTTTGACACATTTTAGTTCAGGAAGGTAGTATTTTCAGACAGCCTGATATGGTAGCACCATAATAGGGAGACGTGCTGGAATATTCAAGCAGTCTCTCGGATCTTTTTCCTATCATCAGTCTGTATGAATCTGAGGATATCAGGACCAAAGACACTTATCATTTCGACAGATCAGTTGATAAAAATAAAAACTTCAACAGTCAAGTGGCATCCCAAATAGTGTTTAACGTAGTAAATATGGTGCAACTTCAAGTTTAAAGATTATATCATTAAAAATGCATTAAACCCACTACAGAACATTAAAAGAAAAAGAAAGCTTAAGGTTTTTTTTGTTTTTTTTAAATTGTTGTATAAACAATTCTTGTGTAACCAAGCAAAATAAATTACTCGACATAAAGCAGAATTAAATGAAAATAACATTCTTAGTGGATATACATGCATTTATACTGTGCTGAACTACGAGATGCCTTCAGTAAGTTTCCAGTTTTTGTATAGGCATTTAAAATTATAAGCTCTTGAAAATTCAATATTGCTATACATCTTATGAGATGACTAAGCAATTTTTATGATTTATGAACAGCTACAGCAGAAATTGGAATACACCCTACTAAAGCCTGATTATCACGGCTGGTGAATTTAGACTGCTTTTGAATCATCTTGCATGAATTGAGCATCAGTTTTGGAGTGGTATAAGAGATTCAAGGAAGACAGTGAGAGATGATGAGAGATGTGGGAGGAGTAAAGACAGAACACAAGAGTTGATTGGCCAAATAAAGAATTTCATGGCTAAAGACGGTCATGTGTCTATAGAGACAATAAGTGCACAGTTTGATGTCAGTGTGGGAACTGTACACACAATTATTCACAAGGAACTGAAGATATGGAAGATTTGCGCGAATGCACCAGTCCACAACTCCATCCTTGTCACAGACTATTTAATCAAGATGGGTATTAAGACAGTTCCTTCACCCTCCCTATATACCAGACCCTTGCTCCCTGTGACTTTTAGTTATTCCCTAAGCTCAAGGAAAACCTTAGAGGCTGTCGTAATGAGACAATTGAGAAGATTAAAGAGGCTGTAATGAGGGTCATTGACACGCTCACACAAGAGAATTTCTATGGCGCCTTTTAAAATTGTTGGAACAGTACAAGTGCATTGCAGTTGAAGCAGTTTACTTCGAAGGGGACTAGAGTTTCATGTGCGTACTATCAATAAAAGTGGCCATACGAAAAGTTTGGAAACTTACTGAAGACACCTCATACTTCAGATATGAAACAGTTTTCATAGAGAGAGGCTGACACATAATATTAATCTATGCAACATTCTGCTTGAACTTTCCTTAGTTAGTCTGTATGTTACGCTTTGAAAAAAGACCAAATACAATTCTTGAAGGTCAAAATGCTTCAAATAGTCCAATCTGGCAACTCTGGACAAGAATATGTGAATGACCTCCCTTTGATGTAGCCTTGTTTTCGAATATCATTGTAAAAGTATCTGATTATTGCTGTAATAGTGTGAGAAAGGAACTCTTAGTAATTTGGACGTGCAGCAGTTCTTCACTCAAGAAAAATGTTAGTGAAATGTTACATAAAAAAGGGAACATTCGAAAGAAACGGGGGGGGACAAAAAAAAATAACAGAACATTGCCTGCCAAGATGTGCTGGACTGAAGAAGCAAATTAAAGATTATCTCTTATAATGTGATTTTATTATTTGTATTGAACTATGTAACACAATATTACTTTCTGAGTATTTATTAGTATTAATTAATTTATCTCATTTGGGTCAGTTCTATATTTAAAATACAAAGGACACTATTTTCATAGAAATTTTAATATTTACTGCATGTTATCAGTTGTCCAAAAAAATATTTGTTGATTAAATATATTTCTAATTTTGTGGAATTTCCATGGGTCCCATAAGTTATACAAGATAGTGTTAAGTTTGAAAGTTTGGCTTAAAACTACAACATTTACATACCATTCCTACTCAGTTAAAAAAATAAAGTGTGTAAGTTCTATTTTAACTAAATTTACCTCATAACAACATGTTTATATAAGAAAACGAGCAGTATGAAGCCAGTATTAGAGAGGCATATGGTACTTCTATAGAATCTGAACTGAACCAAACAGGTTTTTGCAGAACCAAACCTAGGTTAGTTTAGGGCTAAAAAAAAAAAAAAAAAAAAAAAAAAAAAATTTTTTTTTTAACTTCGTAGATATTATTTTACAAGAAATAATTATTTTATGAAATTATAAAGTGAACCAAGATAATATTTTAATATTTTTAAAAGTATTTGTTGTAAATAGTTTCCAACGTTTTAATAGACGATTTCATGATCTATTTAACAATTTACATATCCAGTGGTGTAAAAATAAAGTCCGCACTTGTCATTTTTTCAAAACCTGCAAATTTAAGCTAAATTGATTGTAACTGTTTAAACAACCTATACTTCACTTGATTCGCTTTTTATTCCTCTATAATTTTACCTGTTCATATTTGAATTTTGATTGGAGTATCCTAGTGTTCACATTAATTTAAAAAAATAATTTGAACTCGAGAAGGCAAAAAAAACTCCGCAGCAACAAATGAGCTTTAAACCAACTTAAAACATCCACCTTTTAGGCAACAAAGCATCTTTAATCGTAATTGTTTCAGGTTATACAACATAACATTTAGTCCATGTCTCGACTTTCTTCTAGTGATCATCAGGAGCTCATTAATCCCACCTTTCTAGTTTATCCAATTGAGAAATCAGTCGCAGATTGAAATGTGATGAGAAAACGGTATAAAAGCACCAAAACAACAGCAGTGTTCGTAATGCCCTTAAATCTGGTCATCCCAGAGTTGCTCATTACAGGGAAGACAATGCTATCAAGATATGCGGCCTCAGAAACTGATTTGAAATGGCTCCCTAAATCCAACAACAGTGTAATCTTGTTAAAAGTGTGCTCTTTCTACAGTCAAGAACAGACTGAAGGTTGCGATGCTGTGCTGCAAGACGAAAGCCAATGATTTCTATAAAGAATAGAAAGCGCCATCTGGACTTCGTCAGATGCAATGAAGATCATAATTCTTCATATTGGTCGAAAATAATTTTTAGTGATGTAAGCAAGTTCATTAGGCTACGCAACAAAATCTATTTCCCATAGAAAAAAAAAAAAAAAAGGTTTACTGCTCTAAAACATTAGAATGGCTTTAAAATCTAAGGTTATTTTACATTGATTTTTAATATTTTTTTTGTTTTATTTCTAAGTTTTTCAGGGTGTACACATGTAATTGCCTTAAAAAGGGGAGGGTCACATTTTAGAGAGGCAGGTGGGGGTGATTTAGCAGGTGTTAATCTACAATAATATCAAAGAAATCTTGCAGTGTATTCATTTTGAAACAGTCCCAGTATTAGGTTTCTTATACATAAAATACATTACAATTCAACTTTGAGTTCTCTAACTTTTTTTTTTAAACGGATACATGGAATTTTTATAGTATTGCAACATATTTATGTGCATTTACTGCAGATTACTTCGAAACTAATTATTTCTGGAGATTTTCAATGCTATATTCGGATTCCTTGCACAAAAGTAAATTTATGGCAAATTTCATCGCTTTATCTTGTGTTTTAGCAAAGATATAACATTATTACTGTCTTAATTTTAATTGGATTTAAAAATTTTTTTAACATTCTTTCTTAGGTCATCAAACTATGTATGACATTAAGATATTTTAAACGATTTCAATTTTTTCATGTGTATTATTAAACTAACTATGTTCCTAAACTTTTTTAGATGAAGATAGATTATTGGATTCTTAGGGGCTGTTCTCATCCTCAGTGTTATTTTCACAATGTTTCGGTCGATGTAAACTATGACCCTTTTCACGTGTATCTTGTAAAACCCAGGAACTTGCACGGAATTTCAAAATGATCTGTGGCATAGCGAATAAAGTACTTGGTAAAATTCAGTTGTAATTTACACTCTTCTACAAATTTAGAGTTCAGTCGTTAGTGAGGATGACATTCAAAATATAATTGCAAATTATTTAAGACTAGCCTGAGTGCCCGGCATTACCCAGGTGTTTGGAGGTGCGTGTTGAGCAAAAGGAAGTGGTAGTAGGCAGGCAGGCTTGAACCCATACCACTAAGGAGGAAAAGAATGTGGGAAAAAAAAAAAAAAAAAAAAAGTGATGCCTTTGTGGCCATCGCCAAATCAGAAGTGGTGCAGGTTTAAATTAAGACTAGTCAATCGAAAAGGGATAACTTTTGAAAATATCAGCAAAAAAAGTGACCCCCCCCCCTCCTTGTAGAAAAGTACCCAGTTGAAGGAATAAATGTTTTTCGACAATTTTTTCAATATTTGTTGTCCGAAGGGTTGAGTTTTAAAACGATACTGATCTCGTGAAAATTTGTCGCCTCTGTCAAAAGTTTTAGGCAGACATACATACATTTAAACAGACAGGGGAGATTTATATTATAGATTTCAACCCAGTCATGGCCAACAAAACAACAGGAAGCTACACCTGCTGATTAAATAAACAGTTCTGTTCAAAATTCAATGCAGATTCCAGATTTCAACAATAGATTCCGAGTTTGACAAGCTACAACTAACGGTCAGACCAAAACATTAAAATAAAAATTAAGGAGAACAATAGTCAAAAAAAAAAAATCCAAATATGAGAAAATTAATTTTTCATCAATTGACTTAATTGTGGTATTTGAGCCATCTATCTGAAGGATGCAATTGAAAATAAAGTTTTATCTTCGAGATAAAGAAAACAGTACATGTATGTGTGTGTGTGTGTGTGTGTAAATATCTAACAGATAAACTCTTAAACTACTGATCACATAACACTGAAATTCTCAGGAAATAATATTCATGCACCAAGGATAGTTTATAGCAAGTAATATCTTTGTTTATATACATGAATAACGCGCACAGACATTGGCAAATTTACATGTAAAATGTACATTAACAACTAGCCAACATTTTTGCATTTATGTGCATGCGCACACTTAAATACAGAAAACATCAGGCTGGAACGACATATTTTGATTTCAATTCTAGCTGATGACACCAACTCATTTTTTAATGTCTATAATAAAAAAAATTTTTTTTAAATGAAATACGTAAATTTTACTTGTGGTTTTGAATTTGTAAATACAAACACAAACCCATCTGATTTTTACGATCTCATATTTACTTTATTTCATACATATTTTTAGTCGCGTGCAAGCGACTCTATAAGTCACTCCGTCAGTCAGTCGGTCTGTCCGTAACACGTAGGCCTTTTTGGTTAAGATCAAAGGTCTGTTGTTAATACATGCTGTTCTTGGCTTTTTAAGCTTTTCTTGGCCTTTTGGCCAAGATCAAAGTGTTTTTTTAATTTTATATTGGAATTTTTTTAATTTTAATTTTTTCTCTAAACGAAATAAATTAAATATAAAGATCAAAGTGTAGTATCTTTTCTTACTACATGCTGTACTTATGCCTGTAACTTTGTGATATAAAGTGGGGGATCACTTTTCTGTATTAATTTAATGTAAAATGATCACCCACTTTACAACCCGTCAGTCTCAAAGCCATTCAAGTCATTCTCCAGATCATTCAAGTTGTTTTTGAACGATTCCAGTTATTTTTTAAGCATTCAAGTCATTCTTAAGGTCATTCAATTCATCCTTAAGTTCGTTAAAGTCATTCTAAGTCATTTACTTTTTATTTATTTAAGTCATTTCAGCCCATTTTTCGGTCATTTTAGTTTATCTTTAAGAATTTCATGTCAATCCTACATTCACGCATTCATTCGTTACACGAGAGCACACGACTAATGGCTATCGGCCTTGTTAAGACAAAGGGTTTGGAATATAACATATGGACTACGGACCAGGCTCGAATAATAACATTTAGAAAGTCATTCTTAATATGGGGAGGGAAAGGTATTTTTTAAAAACTATTCTGTACTTTCACCTAACAATTTATTAAATAAGAAACCGACATACGGAATACGGACTGTGCTGAAATAACATTTAGAAAGCCATTCTTAATATGGAGAGGGTAAGGTATATTTTTTTTTACTCTTTACTTTCTGACAATTTAAAATAATTGTTTTAGTCATGAAGAACTCCACCAACCGAGAACCAAAACATGAAGTGCAGCACCAGAACAGATACTACACTTTGATCTTAGATATAGATTTTATTGCAGTCAATTTTACAATTTGAAAAAAAAAAAAAAAAAAAAAAAGTCTTAAATTTAGAGTAACTATGTACAAAAGTTCGTGATCGGGATTAGGTAGATCTAAAAAAATGTTCATATACAGAAATAAAAGTAAAACAGCTTAGTGGGGTGTGTTAGTAAGGACCCCCCTCCCTTTCCTTAAATTTATGTAATAGATTAGCCACTGTTTTCCGGGGGACCGAAAACAAGCAGGAAAATCTCTAATTGGGGTAGTAGCTATGGGAATAAAAACAATGTGGGGGTAGGTGGAAGGTGACCACCGAGTTGGGGATGACCAGGGATAGCAAAAATAAACACGTGGTGCAAGGAGTTGAGCAGACTTGGAGGTTCTCTAACACCAAAAAACAAAAACAGGGCCAGGATCTCATTTATACCACTAGTCAAGAGTCACTTTAAATTTTCTTAGGCTAACTTAGCAGGATGGGTTCCGAAGGAACCAACACCACCTGTGCCATGCTTAAGGAGGGAACACGTATTCGAAATTGGCTTCTTGACGGATGCACAAACTAGTGTTGTGCACCCACCTCTTATTAAAGTCCACTCTAGGCAACCTCCTCCAATCGCATCTGATCTTTACTTTAAGCAAATGTTTGAAGTAAACGATCAGATCTTGATCCGGAACAGATGTCCCTTCGTAGACCAACTTGAGGTGTGTGATCCATATCATTATACGCGCTATTGCTAGGATCGCCAAGAAAAATATTCTTTCCTCCCTGGTGAATGGCGGCTCATGCTGTACAAAAAATACCTTTCGTCGAGAGCAAATGGGCGCTTGGCATCGATGCGAGCTGTACCTCCCTGATGTACTCTAATAGGATCTGAAGTCGGCTGCAACGAAAAAAGGCATGACTGATCGATTCGATCTTGTGTTCGTCGCAACGACGACACCAGACCTGTGTATCTTCTTTGTACATGTTGAGTTCGTCACCAGGTAAAGGAAAATTTCAAATTAGTCAGAAAATCCTGTCCCGGCGCCCAACTCCACTGAGAGCAGATCTTCTCCCTCGACCATCCCATCCGCCTTCCAAGAGGATCCTTTGCAGTGCTGTCCACTAACTCCAGATAAAGTCTCTTCCTAGGCTGTTCGAGGACACTGGTCCCCGGCAAAACTCTGTGTGGCTTGGTATCCGGCAAAGAACTTGTGCTCATTCTTCGGTCTACGATGACCTTCTACTGAAGGGTTGGGTTTGAGATTGGCAAACGAGTTCTCAACCGCAAGGACCCAAGGAGCGTTCTCCTCTAGCAAATGACCCAAGAAGGCCAATCTCTCAACATTTTTATGACACAAGAGACTGGGCAGTCCCAGGCCTCCCTTGCTTGGACTCAGAACATAGACCTCTCTGCAGAAATAGTGCTTACCCTCGTCCCACAGAAGGGAGTCTAGGCGCTTTTGTAAGCGGGTTAGGCATACGGCAGGGAGAGGAAGTACAGAAAATCAGTAAAGGATGAGCGGAAAGAGGTATGTAGCACACGCCTCCGCCCAACCCTTTAAGGACAATTTTCTTCTAATCCAAGTCTTAACTGACGATTTGACCTTTCTCTGTACTTCCGACCAATTTTTCTCCAGCTGAAGTCCCAGTCCAAACCAGAAACCGAGAATACGGACTGAACCATTGGTCCAGCTGAAGACGCCTGGAAGCGAATTTACTCTGGCCAGGCCCCCAACCGCAGGCCGACAGATTTGCTGCAGTTGAAGATGGCCCCTGTTACTCCTGTTACTTCTTCATAGCGAGCGAGCGCCTCGTCACCACTTAAATGTCTGTGGGGCAAGACACAAACACGGTGACGTCATCGGCGAACGTAGAAACCGTGGCTCGTGTGCCTCCAGGTAAAGCAATTCCGCGCAGGACTGGTGTAGCCACCTCGTCCTTTAACTTGCGAAGGAGGGGTTCCAACACCAGGATGTACAAAAGAGGCGACAGTGGACAACCCTGACATACCGACCGAGAGACGGCGAATGACTCCGACAGCTTACCATTGATCTGCACCACTACCGTCGACCTATCATACAGGATAAAGATCCACTTGCGGAAGTTTTTTTTTTTTTTTATTTTACAAAGGCATCACCACATTATCAAGGCCCAGAGGCCACTCAAGGATAAGGGTTAAAGAGTGTACAGTAGAAGTTGGTCAATATAGTAATCATTAGTAATGAAAATTTGGTAAATTTAATAACTTATATGGAACGGCTCATCAAGAACTTATTTACCTTAGACTTGAACACAAAGTCCAGATTAAAACAGACGGCCACTAGCACAGATCCCAGGAACCAATAATCGACCCTATTGAATGCCTTGGACTGATCTAAACTGATCAGCATGGCTTTGGTGTCATCTTCTATTCCCTCTATGATCGTGCGGATCAAATGAAGATTGTCCTGAATCGATCTCCCCTTCACAGCATAGCTCTGGTCCGGTTCGATCAAGTCAGTGATAACAACCTGCAAGCGATTTGCAAGAATCTTTGCCAAAATCTTTAACTCTGTGTTTAGTAGAGTCAAGGATCTAAAATCAAAGTTTTCCGTCCCACCACACCGTTAACCTTTCCTCAGCAATGTGATCACACCCTTAGTCACCTGTCCAGGGATGGAACCCTGAGCAAACAAATGGTTGAACACATCCTTCAGAATAGAGACCAACATGAGCAATAGCCTCAAGTAGAATTCGTAGGATAGACCATCAAGCCCCGGGGACTTGCTGCAGCCGACCTGCTTCAACACAGTAATGACCTCATGTTCCATAATAAGACCATCACAGCTAGCCGCTGAGGTGGGGCAAGTCAGCCAAATAGCTGACAAACTCTTCGATGATCTAGATGAAATCTGTCAACGAAGTCGCATCAAGCCATCAGGTGAGACAAAAAGCTGTCACACCACACCAACCAGCCAGTCCCCTCAACCTTATCTATTGAGATCAAGAATGGCATTCCAATCACCCATTAAAACTACCCGTTCCAGATCCTCAAGGTAGCCCTCCAACTGGCGAAAAAAACGAAACCCTCTCTACCGCAGAATTGGGAGCATAAACCGTGACAATCCAAAAAACACTGCTATCAACGGCAATATCGACAACGCTCGCCCGTCCGTTCTTGTCCACATAAACATTCACCGATGCTGACAGGGTGCGATTCACTAGCAAGGAGATTCCACAACTATAAGTATTGCCATATGCTGAGTAAACATCCAAGTCACTTACCAGCACCTGACAATCCCTGTCACTAACAAAGTGGGTCTCCTGGATAGCGGCAATATCTACCTTAAGGGACACCAGGTCTCTCAACACGCACAAGGTCTTGCTTTGACACCTAACGCCGCTCATATTAAAAGTGGCCAAGTTCAAAGACATGGTCACTTACCTTTTAAGCACTGTCACAAATGGGTCTGAAATCTTCAGCAGTGAGGACGTGGTAGGCCTGGCCAAGACTGCCCGTGAGTAATTCCGTTGAAGGCTGTCCGTCCTTAGCCACGCCCCCAAATACAAACAATTTATAATGAAACTATGTATTTCGAAAAACTACAGTCATATTCCGGAAGTGATGTCATTTGTATTAAAACCATAGTGTTGGTGATGGTGGTGGGTGGAACAAGCACCATCATATTGCTATTAAAAATACTCTGGAGGCCACCAGAGATTATCAAACTTTTTTTAGGTGAGGGTGTCTTTCATTCTCCCAAGCACTCCTACCACTTTTTCTGTTTATGGAGAGGGGCCAGTAGATGAGATCACCGAAATGCTGCATCAGAACAGATACTACACTTTGATCTCAGAAAAAAAAAAGGTCAAGTAAGCGTAATATGGTTTCTTAACAGGCATTATCTCCTCAAAAAAAAAATACAAAATAGCCGACACAGAATATATTTTAAAAGTGAGGAAGAGAAATATGGAGTAAGTCCCGGAAATGGCTGAAGCAGTTTACAATCTCAAAATTATTTTATTTCACATAGATTTTTAATAGCGAGAAGGGGGGCGGGATGGTGTAAGTTTGGGAAATTGCGGAAACAATTTACGATCTCTAAATCACTTTATTTCATATATATTTGTAAGAAACGG
This sequence comes from Euprymna scolopes, assembly GCF_053919585.1. NCBI lineage: Eukaryota > Metazoa > Mollusca > Cephalopoda > Sepiida > Sepiolidae > Euprymna > Euprymna scolopes. Next base: position 26,884,592 of record NC_136491.1, on the reverse strand, counting down.
GGGATATGAAGTTAGTCCCGGAAATGGCTGAGGCTGTTCATGATCTCAAATTTACTTTATTTAATATGGAGGGAGAGAAAACTGACATACAGAATATGGACCATGCTAAAATAACATTTAGAAAGCCATTCTTAATATATGGAGAGTATGTTTTTAACTATTCTGTACTTTCACCTAACATTATAATAAATCAAAAACTGACATACGGAATACAGATTGTGCTTAAATAATGTTATTTAGAAAGCCATTTTTAATATGGAGAGGGGGAAGCTATTTTTTAAACTATTTTGTACTTTCACCTAACAATTTATTAAATAAGAAACCGACATACAGAAAACGGACAGTGTTGAAATAATATTTATCTATTTATTTGGAAAATCTGCTGAGTCCTATTCTGGAAATTATATAATTTTGCTTAAAATTATAGTGTCGGTGGTGGTTATGGTGGAAAAAGAAACAGTAATGACAAATTTTATGGTGAAGCAAGTGTTACCTAATCATTAACCAAGACAATGTATGCATTTAGTTGGACATTCTAATGATACATCTCTTAACAGTTTTTTTTTTTTTTTTTTATCAATTTTCAGCTCAAACAAGGCACAGTGCAACTTTGAAGTAGAGGGCTACTATCGGGGACATAATTTGCAGAGGCATTAAGAAGGAGATGAGTAGCAAGATGTTTGTTCACATTACACTTGAACTTCTGCATACCAGTACAGTTGGGAAAGCAGAATCCCAGAAGGGAGTTATAAAGTCTAGCAGTTCTGAGGAAGAAACTATTGGAGTAAAAGGCTTTCTTACACCTAGAGATCTCTACTGTAAAAGGGTTGGATATAGTTGCTTTGTCAAAAAACGAGGAAGAGAGAAATAAAAAAAAAAGAACAGAAGAGAAAGAAAAAAGGAAAAGAAAGGAGGAAAAGAAAAAAGGAAAAGAAAGAAAAAAGGACAAGAAAAAAGGAAAAGAAAAAAGGAAAACAAAGGAGGAAAACAAAGGAGGAAAACAAAGGAGGAAAAGAAAAAAAGGAAAAGAAAAAAGGAAAAGAAAAAAAGGAAAAGAAAAAAAGGAAAAGAAAAAAAGGAAAAGAAAAAAAGGAAAAGAAAAAAAGGAAAAGAAAAAAGGAAAAGAAAAAAGGAAAAGAAAAAAGGAAAAGAAAAAAGGAAAAGAAAAAAGGAAAAGAAAAAATGGAAAAGAAAAAAGGAAAAGAAAAAAGGAAAAGAAAAAATGGAAAAGAAAAAAGGAAAAGAAAAAAGGAAAAGAAAAAATGGAAAAGAAAAAAAGGAAAAGAAAAAATGGAAAAGAAAAAAAGGAAAAGAAAAAAAGGAAAAGAAAAAATGGAAAAGAAAAAAGGAAAAGAAAAAATGGAAAAGAAAAAAAGGAAAAGAACAAAAGGAAAAGAACAAAAGGAAAAGAACAAAAGGAAAAGAACAAAAGGAAAAGAACAAAAGGAAAAGAACAAAAGGAAAAGAACAAAAGGAAAAGAACAAAAGGAAAAGAAAAAAGGAAAAGAAAAAAGGAAAAGAAAAAAAGGAAAACAAAAGGAAAAGAACAAAAGGAAAAGAACAAAAGGAAAAGAACAAAAGGAAAAGAACAAAAGGAAAAGAAAAATGGAAAAGAAAAAAAGGAAAACAAAAGGAAAAGAACAAAAGGAAAAGAACAAAAGGAAAAGAACAAAAGGAAAAGAAAAAAGGAAAAGAAAAGAAAGACAAAAGAAAAGAAAAGAAAGACAAAAGAAAAAAAGACAGAGAAAAAGACAAAAAAAAAAGAAAAGAGAAAAAGAGAAAAAGAAAAAAGACAAAAAGAAAAAAGAGAAAAAGAAAAAAGAGAAAAAGAAAAAAGAAAAGACAAAAAAAAAAAAAGAAAAAAAAAAAAAGCCAACAACAGATGTCAGGAATTTAAGTTTGCATTTTAGACATATCCACTCAATTTTCTTTGGTTAATAAGAAAATAATTTACGTCAAGACTGATTTATATGCAAATTTGACATTAAACTTTATTGATCAAACTAGCAAACGACTTGTCTTGCTAGGTCGTAAAATATGTATATTATATTTCAATTAATGCAGAAATCGAGACTTCAGCGGAGATCAAAACCAAAAGATCGGGAGTCAAGATAACCATTAGACCAGCCTCACACTTTTCAAACCTACTTATTCTTAACATAAGGAAGCTGTCATGAGAACGATTTGCGAATGTGCAATCGTGAAATAGTTGACAAATCTATAAAAATCCAATGACCTCCTCCCCACATACCAGGTTTTCAAGTTGCCCTCCTATAAGCCCCCCCCCCCCCCGAAATGAAAACCGATTAAAAAGTTTTCCACATGTCTGAATACTCTTTATACCAAATTTCAAGTTTGTCCTCAGACACACACACACACACACACACTTTTATAAATAAATAGATTAAAGTGTTCCAGACGCAGACAATTCGAATGCATGGAAAATTTATTTTATGGTTTAAATGCTCACTGCAGGCACCCAAGTCAAATTTTTCTTGTTTTTAAACTTTTGAAATCACTACTATATATTGGATACAAAATAATAATCAATAGAGAATTGGTTCTATAATAATAAATGCAAAATCTGCACAAATTAAAATATATTTAAGCTTATTTTATGACTGGGCAATATCAGATGGCCTGTTAGTTTATATGTTTTATTTCCTTATAATATATATCAATCCTTATTTAAGAAGCTCAATGTAATTACAGAGCAATATATTGAATGAATGATAAAGTCTGTAATGAATGAAATAAATATATAAAATGGTCAACATCATGAACTTTGGAATATAGACTTTTGTCATTCATTCATTAACTATATATATATATATATATATATATATATATATATATATAAGTAGTAACATTATTTTTGTGTGTGTGTGTGTGTGTACAAATCTTCTACAGCCCACACCACTGAACTGATCATGACCGAACATGGCATGATGGTCCCTCATCTATGGATGGTACACACCATTTTCCAAGATAAAAGGTCACAGCCTATGTATACATACTCTATTACAGACCACACCACTGGACCAATCATGGCCAAACCCAATATGATGGTCTCGGACCTAGGGATGGCGCACACTATTTTTCAAGGTCAAGATTTTGATAGTACTTTTATAATATTTTTATATTTTAGTTTCATTTAAAAATATATAAAATTAAATATATATATGTATTATCCGCATGTCTGTCCATTTCACTTTTTCTTGGAAACTACTGAGCGAATCTAACTGAAATTTTGTATGGACCTTTAAGGTATAGGGAACTAAGTATTATGGTATCAGTTCGATGCACAGTTATGGATTAATATGGATTAATCATCACAATACCACATTTACTGTTGAAGTTCAGTATAAAGCACTCATTCCAAGTCAGCGGCATAACATAAGAGAAAAGGACAGAAATCTTCATGAATAAAATACTTACCTGAAGGGTAATAATTCCAAACAAAATTGCACAGGCTGTGGGTACTCTTTGCCGGCTGAGGACCATTACACAACCACCCAACTGTCCAACAAGATTGAAGAGCACAAACATTGAAGCAAGAAATCCTCCACAATTCCATGTAGAATTCATGTAATCACGCTGTTCACTCCATTGATTCCACATTCGGATACCATCTTCCAAGAAGGTGCCGATTAGACAAGATCGAGCAACATGAGGCAGAAAATGTTTACTGCTTCTGAGGATCTGAAGCAAAATGAAATATAAAAAAAAACAAATGCCTGTTACAACATGACAGCAAAACATGGGTATTCAATGCAGAAAAAAAAAAAAGAAAAGAAAAAAGTGGCACAATTAAAACTGAAATACATTATGACTAGAATCAATCTCCATGAAAGAAAAAGAAACGCCTGGATCAGACAGCAAACTGGAGTAAATAAAATCACCACCCTAAAAAGAGCAAAACAGACCACCTTTCAAAATCTACAGACAACAGGTGAACATCTAGAGCAACAGAATCAAAAGATCAAGGGGAAGGTCAAAAACAGAGAGAGACCTCAACAGCCAATTGGATCCTACATGGAAATGCTTAACCAGAGACAAAACAAGGTGGAAGGAAACCAGGTTTGGTTTGTTTTATGGCATATCAACCCTTTTTAGTTATTTAATACCAAATCCAATAATTTTGGAGGAAAAAGTCTTGTTTTGTTGAGGAAAATTGCTATTGTTTTTGACTGTTGAACACGATTGGATTTTGCAAAGAAAAAAAAATAAATAAAAATAGAATCAATGTTTGGTGCATCTAAAGTCAGGAAACCTCTAGGAATGATCAAAACCCCTAATGATGAAAATAGATTGTAACCGTTTACAAATCACTTGTAATAGATGCGTGAAAACAAACACAATTAAGTAAATAGGCACAGGAGAGCGCAAATGCTCATGCAATTAGCAACGAGAGGAGGGAAGGGATTAAATGAAGAGAGATAACATGACACCCCCTGGTTTGTTAGGCAGGAGACAGGCAGAAAAGAATGAGGCAATAAAAACCATCCCTAAGAGAAAAGATCATTTTACAACAACTGAGTATTATTTAATAGCAGGTTGAAACCTTTGATATTTGTTCTTTTAACCAAATTATTAATTTTTAAAATAAAATTAAACAGTTAAATTTAATTATTACGCTACCATTTGGTTATTATTTAATCGAACGAAATTGTCATAAAACTATAACTAGTTTTGTTACTAGTCTTATCAGATCAGGCTGTCTGAAGATACTGGCTTCCTGGCCTAAAATGCACCAAACATTGAAGTTATTGTTTTCTTTTTCTTTGCAAAAAGAAAATCATGTTCTGCAAAGTCAAAAACAACATTTTTCAACAAAATAACCAAATCAAACACCATGAATAAATATTTAAAAATATAAAATAAATTGAAGCAAAAACTTTTACCAAAATGACATATATATATATATATATATATATATATATATATATATATATATATAGCAATAAATAACCTGAAAAAAGGTTGATATACCATTAAAACAAAAATTAGTTTTATTAAGGTAATGCTTTAATCTATTTGTAACATCATTGGATGAAAATAGTCTTCAAAAGTTTAAATTTTTAACCCAGAAAAAATTTGCTAAGAATTTCAAAGAAATGAGTTTTTATTTGACAGTTTACAAGCTTTCAAATTCCTTTCACATTTCAAAGGGTCACAAATTAATCTTTGTTTTTTTATTAACTATTAAAACAGTAAAATAGCAGATTTTTTTTACAAAGAACTTGAAGGGAGTGGAATTATTACAATGTTTTTTTTTTTTTTTTTTTTAAATTTATTTATGTACTAGTGAGTCACCGATTATCAAGGCTCAAAAACCAATTGAAGATAAGAGTCAATGAATGTCCGGCGCATTGGTAATAGTTGGTACTGGGTAGAGTTTGATTATTTAGAAAGATGGCTCAAGAAGAATTTTTTAACATTGGCCTTGAAAATCACCATGTCGTAGTCAGCTGGGAAGCAGTCTCGTGGCATTATGTTCGGCAGACAGGTAATTCTAACAAAGAAACTATTTTCATGTAAGTTCAGTGTAGCTTTGGGAACACAGAAAGAATTTTTTTTCAGTCATAGCTAGACGAATTCTTACTGTGAAGATTTTACAGGGAGAAACCATAGATTGGAGTTCTGTCAAGCACTTACCATGAAAATAAGTAGAGAAACACTAGCAACCTCTCTTTTATAAGAAAAAGGCTGTAGGAAACAGTTTGGTTGCTTTGTTTTACAGTATATCAACCTTTTTTGGGTTATTTAATGCAGAATAGAATAATTTGGGAAAGTTTTTATGCTTTAAGTTCTTTTTATCTTCAAATATTTATTTATTGTGTTTGGTTTGGTTGTTTTGTAGAAAAAAAGTTGTTTTCAACTTTACAGAACAAGATTTAGTTTTGAAATTAATGTTTGGTGTATTTTATGTCATAAAACCAGTATCTAATCTGACAGCACCAAATGTAGGGAAGAGAAGAGGATATATTCCATTGGAGTTTAAAGTCAGCTTTGTACTCTGTCAAGGCAAAAGAGTGTTTTAAAGCAGCACTTCTCCAAATATGGCAACAGTATACCCTTTTAAATTTTGTTAAATTTAACACATGATATGTCTATATGCTCCTAAATATACTGTTGGTAAAATTTCATGAAAATTCTAAAAATTATTGCATTTCATTTGGTACAACTACTTGAGGGGGGGGGCATTTTTTTTTTTTTTTTTTTTTTTATAATAAAAAAAATATTTTTTAAACTTTATTTATTTTTTTTTTTTACACAGGCATCACCACATTTCCAAGGCCAAGAGGCCACTCAAGGATAAGGGTTAAAGAGTGTACAGTAGAAATTTGACAATATAGTAATCATTATTAATGAAAATTCGGTAAATTTGATAACTTATATGGAATGGCTCATCAAGAACTTATTTACGTTAGACTTGAACATAACCATATTGTAGTCAGCCGGAAAGCAGGAAAACGGAAGACAATTCCACAGGCGTGCAGTTCTAAGAAAGAAGCTTTGTTCATGAAATCTACGTTTAGGTTTAGGCACAGATAAAGAGTAGGGGGAATTATTGATAGTGTTTTCAGCTAGACAAGTGGTTCTTGTGAAAGTTAGGCGAAGGGGGACCATAGATTGAAGCTCAGTTGAACACTTTCCATAAAAATAATGATACATCAGAGACAAACTCGCAACATCTCTTCTGTGAGATAGAGGTTGTAGGGAAGAGAAAAGGACATCTCCTACGAGGCTACGAAGTCTAATTTGAACTCTATCAAGGCAGGACAAGTCCTTTCTAGCAGCTCCTGCCCAGATGTGGCAACAGTATTCCATCCTTGGACGTACCTGGCTCTTATATAGATAGAGAATTGCATCAGCAGTGAGATATCTACCGGATCGATAGAAAGATCCCACCATTTGTCCAGCGGCCTTGGCAACAGATTTGATGTACGTGTTCCATTTAAGATCAGGAGTAATGGTCAAGCCCAGAAGCTTGTCAAAACTTGAGGCCTCCTGAAGACGAGAGCCATTCATTTCAATTGATGCCAGATGTGGATCAGAATGTTGATGATGTAAAGAGAGAAGCTTGGTTTTAGATGCATTAAAAGTAACCAGCCACTCGTTTCCCCATTGTACTACGTGCTCAAGATCAGAGGAGAGAGAATCGGAGAGAACTTGGTCATTTAATGTCTTGGATGTGCTACCATAAATGGTAGTGACATCAGCATAAATGTCTACAAATGATGTAAGGATGTGATTTGAAAGATCATTAATGTAGATCAGGAAAAGAGTTGGGCCCAGGATGGACCCCTGAGGGACACCAGCATTAATACTGTGAGCTTCTGATTTTTGCCCCTCGACTACTACTCTTATGAACCTATCAGAAAGAAATGATTTAATAATTGAGAAGACATTTCCAGCTATACCATAGTTCGAGATCTTGTGAAGTAAACCTTTATGCCATACCCTATCAAAGGCCTTAGATATGTCAAGAGCAATTGCCCTAGAAAGGTTGCCTCCGTCGAGAAATTTGCTAATCCTGAGATATAACTGTAAGCACATCTGCTGTAGATCTAGCAGAACGGAAACCATATTGAGTGTCACTAAGGTTATTTTTGTTGAGATGGTTGATTACTTATGTATTTAACACAGATTCCAGCAACTTACTCATGACACACAGGAGACTTATTGGCCTGTACTGAGAGGGGGATGAGTGATCACCTGAATTCTTAAATACAGGGCATACTGATGAAATTTTCCAGGGAGATGGGAAACTATTCTCCTTAAGACAACCTTTAAACAGTTTTGTAAGTATGGGCGCTAGTTCAGGTTGAAGTTTTTTGAGTACTATGATTGGAATACCGTCAGGGCCAGTTGCTTTACTGGAATCAAGGTTTGTATTCACTTACCTCCCCACAAAGGCAAAAGGTAGAATTTTAAGAGAAGATTTCCCCCACCCACTAAAAAATAAATAAATAAAAAAAGGGCACTCTTTACTAGGATCAAAATTTAAATTGTCTTAATCTTGAAAGATTTCTCCTGCACTGACCAAAGAGAAAAAATAAGTCCCAGAGCATCTAAACTTTTTACTATATCAAGTTGACAGTTTGTGTAATAACTAAAAATGGGTTAGAATTAACAAATCGACCAGAAAAAGTTATTTTATTTAAAAAGCGAAATATTGACTCCCCTATAGAACACTGGATATATGCAGCATATTTTAGAAATAAAGATAAAATTAACACGTTATGGTAAGGAGCAAAGCAGTTTACAAGGGACCACATTGCAACTCAGGAAATAAGTAAACTGCTTACTATTGTAAGACTCATAAGAGTTCATACATCATCGAACAAATAGAATTTCAGCAAATTTTACAAGAATTTCTCAGAGGGTCCCAACAATTTAGAGAAGTTAAATATAAATCAAATTCATCCCTTCTCCAGAGTAATATTATCGTATAGATTTTAAAAAGAAATTATTTGGTGTGCTATTTATAGGACAATGAGACCTAATCTATATATCTATAAATGTGAGAATGTTTGCAAGGCCAACTCTCAAGCTATATACTCAAATTTCTACTAACTTGAAATTTGGTATATAGGGTATTCAGATATGTGGAAATATTTAATTGAGTTCCCTCAGGAAAAGGGTCGCTAGGGGTAAAAATTGAAAAACTGGTACTTGGCGATCATCGGATTTTACCGTTTCACAACTGCGCATGTGTGAATTGTTCACATGGCAGGTTCTTTATGTTAAGAATAGGTAAGTTTGAAAACACTTTAAAGATCGTTGCAAGCTGGCCTAATGGGTATCATGTTTGACTCACTGTCTTCAGGTTTTGGCTTCAATCACAACTCTAGTATTTTTCTTTTTTTTAACTTACAAGAAGTGAACTGTTTAGAAAAAACAATATTTACATGCACAGGTTTCAGTTTCTTTGTTTTTTTTTTACTTTTTTTTTTTTTTTTTAAAAGGAAATTTAATGTTACGTTTAATATTCACCAACGCAGGGTACATCTGCTAGTAAGTTAATAATTAGAAGCATTTTTATTATTTTTTTTTATTATTTTTTTGGTTATTGTTAGGTCTGCATACTGATACTTCTGAAGTTAGTGAACGCACAGTGTAATACAAAAAGATGACTAATATTTCTTCTATATTTCCTTATAGGCTACGGTAAGAGACGTAATTAAGAGAATTATCTCCAACTTCTTGCTTAAAATCAGCATCAGTAATCAAAACACAAATGAGTGAAGGAAACAAATATAAAAATAGGTAAAAATCGAATTAAGATGAAATTTAATTTTCCTCGACTTAGGTTCAAAATAATTAACAAAGCAATTTTTGGTATGTAGCTTGTTTATGATGAAGCTATACCGGTCAATACAATAGGAGAAAATCTCAGTTCACTTTATGTATGTGATATTTATCATTTTTATATAACTACCATTGCATTTTTTTTCAGGTCAACTTCTGAACTAACGGTTAACGCTGAGCAATGAATAACGAGAACATCACTATAGGAATTCAAGATTGAACTATAAGATGACAGAAAGAAAAATGCATGATTGACAATCTGACATCGTCGAAAGGTCGGAGTTCATCATGTCACCCCCAACTTTTCCATTAGGGTCTCATTCTGAACACTGATAGCTCAATCTACTTTTGTGAAACTGTGGATTAACCATGTAAATATGGCAGCAAAACTCAGCACCTTGCCATTCACACACACACAATCTTGTACAAGGATGAAATGAGAATTGTGGGAAAGGTTGTGGATTCTGACTATAGCTAACTTAGCTAGTTGCATTCACTGTCCAGTTCATTTATCAAAATAGTAATTACACCACAGATTCATTCACACTTGATAGATATACTTACAAATATAAACAACTTATAATTAGAATCTATTAAGATAATAAAAAGCCCAACATATTAGAGAAATTTAAAAAATACAGAAAATTGCTGCTGAAAAATAAAATTGAATAAATTACGATATTTATTGACCCATCAAAAATTCAAAAAAAGAACTATAATCAAAAATTCCTTAATCCATAGATTTTCGACGATAAGCTATTTTCATCAGAAGATAGGTAAGCATAAATTTGAAAATATATTTAAAAAAAAAAAAATAAATAAAAATTTGTAAAAATATAAACACTTTCAATAGAAACCCCCACCAACCCCACCAAAAACAAAAACGGTGCTTGTGTACTTATTGAACCATGCTATTTTTAAATAGTATTTTCAAGTTAAATTAAAGTTTTACGATATCTTTATTAAATTTAGCTGAAATTACAGAAGTTACAAAACACCCTCCTCTCCCCATGTTAAGAATGGCTTTCTAAATAATAACGTTCTTATTTCAGCACAGTTCAATAAGTGCATCAGCACAAAAAAAAAAAAAAAAAAAAATTATCCTGTCAATTAATAAAATCTAGAATCCAAGTGTCAATAGCTCAAGTAATCAATGAAGTTCAATAATATCCACCATGAAGAGAATGTCATCTCAGGTGAAAAGGGATTATCATAAAATACATATTTTTTACCTAGGCTGGCCCACTTAAAAATCTTTCTCTAATTAATGTTTTTCAGATCAAGCGACCCACTTAAAAGTAGCCCGACCTCTCTAATCTTTCTCTTAACAACCAACTGACACCACAAGACAAAATGCAATTGTTTTTCTAACAAGATGCCGGTATATGCCACACGTCTCACAGATCACCGACACGAGTTCATGACATGTTCATGGAAGAGAGAACAATAAACAAAGGGTTATGGCCACCACGTTCCCCGGACTTGTCATGTGATTTTTTATTTTATTTTTGGGGGATTTTAAAAACAAAAAGCCTGTGCAAATAATCCTCAGAATCTAGGCCAACTAAAGTATAGCATTACCAACACAATCAGGAGAATAACCAGAGAAAATCTACAAGCAGTATCTGCAAATGTTAAACGTGCTCAAAAATGCATAGATATCAAGGGGGAGCACTTCCAGCTTCTTTTATAACACCAGAGGTAATATAAGCAATTCTACAGGTAATTTAAACAATAACAGAATGTTCCTTCTCCCTACTACATTTTCTGGGCTACTTTTAAGTGGGCCACCTGTATAGTTATCCAATTTACACTGAGTGATGCATTTTTATTGGTGTTTATCCTCTGATGAAAAATATCTATCTTTGAAAATCTATGGGTTAAGGATTTCATATTATAATTTCTTGTTTGAATTTTTGATGGATCAATGAATATTGCAATTAATTCAATTTTCATAATTTTTCCTATTTCTCTATATATTAAAATAGGAAAAATTGATACACACATACTAAAAATGGGAGGTGGAGAGTAATAAAATTTTAAATACAGGAAAAAAAAAAAAATTTTAAATGAGAATAATATTTACACTGATCAAAATACTAGCGTACAAATGAGACACACATACCGATATGATGTGGCAGATAAATTTACCAGCCAAAAAGTTGATTCAGGTTCTAATGCTTTATTAAATCTCACCTCCTTCGATATTTAAGGATGACCTGCGTCTCTGGAAAATTGAGCCATCTGTCACCTCATGGGAGATGGGAAGAGGATTATGGGATTAAAAACAAAAAATAAACAAAAAAAAAAAACTTTTAATTAAACTACTTTGCTTTTTACTTAGTATTTTTTTCTTTTTGCAGCAGTCTTGGCAATGTTTTCAGTGCGTTTTTTCCAAGTCGCATTGCTTGTGAATGTTCACGATAAGCTATCAAGTAGGGTGTTATGAATCATGGCTATTTGTGGTTGAGCAGTTTTCTTGTAATTGTTAAATGTAAAAAGTTTAGCCTAATTAGTGCTAAATGCTACCATCCATTTTCCTGATCCACAACAGATTGGGTGTCATTTTCTAAAGTTTTAGCCATAGCTTTGGATATGTGCACATCCGTTTTTCCCTTCGTCTGTTATAGAGCATGATTGTCATCAGCAAATATACCCATCTCTGACACCATTTTATCAGGCAGGTTGTTAATGAATAGCAGGAATAATATTGTCAACAAATATTGTCCATACGTTGTATATTATAAGACATGTAGATTCAGGATATGAACAAAATTTGCATAATAAAAATAAAAAAGCACTAGTATTATCCTCGATGTACATATTCCTAACTAAACAATACAGGGCTCTACGGCCAAATTTATCTTTAGTTGACCTTTGACAACTAAATATTTTCGTTTACTAGCCAAATAAAAAAGTTAATAGCCAAACTCGTGATTTTTAGAATATGACATCTTCATTCTGTGACGAGTATGTACAAAGATTTTTTTGTATTTTTTTTTTTTTTAAATAATTCTAAATATACACTGAATTTTATGCTGATACTTGAACGTATAAACATTCGAATTTCCTCAGATGCTTTTTTAAACAGCCTTTGTTAAAGTACATTGTTTTGTTAAACCTTTTATTGTTGAAATAATTTGACTTTGTTCGTTTTATAAAAAAAAAAAAAAACAATCGAAAAGATATCTTTCACTCAGTAGTGAGCTTTGCAAGATTGTCGGTGAAAGAAATACAATCACCAAAAGATAAGCGTCTCATTATTTCTAGTCACTAGTTTCAAAAAGCACTCGCAAATGAGTCTGTTTCACTTGCAATGTAGAGCCCTGCAATAAGCAGCAAAATCTCACCCCTTCACTGTTGAAATTCCTAGATACCGGGAAACCTACTCATAGTTTCTTCCCACAAACTGATTCGGAATTTTCTCCCTTTTTCTTTGACTGCACTAACCTGCAAAAGTTTAAATGTAATGTGAACAAACATCTTACAACTCAACTCCCCGCAGAAACCTGTCTGACACGATCCCAAATAGTAGCCCTTATGTTCAAGTCGCAATATGCCTTTTTGGGGGTGGAGAAAAGTACCAATTTATTTTTTAAATTAGGCTGCCATACTTTTACAGATGCTTAACGTCTAAGAAAGCAAGTTAAACCGGAAGATAAAAGGGGTGCATGTTAAGATAGAGTCGACAGATCAATTTTTTTTTTTTTTTATGTCGCTTTAAGCAAAAACAATATTACATACTTAACTGTCATGTCGAAAATAATAATATATCCAAAAATTACAATTTATTAAGTAAAAAAAACTGCTCTTGTAATATTAGTAAAAACGTCTATTGCTATAAGGTTAAATGTTGGCCGCCATTAAAATGTGGTTATGTCTAAAAATTCAGTACTCAAAGTTAAGACACCAAATGTGGACTCAGTTTACCTAAATAAGCATTTAATGAAAAACGAAACCATATGGAACCACTTCTTGTTTTATCATGAAACAATAAAATAAAAAACTTATTTTTTACATTTCTATAAATATTTTAATATTTAAAATATATTCATATAAATATTTCATTTCAAAAAAGTAATTTAAACTTTCATAGTTTACATTTCTATTAATATTTTTGTAAATATTTAAAATATATTCATATGTAAATAATTTAAAATTTCCAAATTTTATTACAATTTTGTCATAAACGTATCATAAAAGTAGCTTCCTTCAATTAAATTACGAAACTGAAAACTTTTGATAAGTTAATACAAAAAAAAAAAAAAAACTTTCATAGATTATTCATGACAAAATTCTGTAATGAAACTCATGAAAAGTATTTTATTTCAAAAAGACACCATTTATGGTAATGTAAATAAAATTAAAGTTTTTTTTATTTTTATTGTTTCATGATAGAACAAAAAGTGTTAAAACTAAAATATTTCGTTTTATGTTTACTGACTTCCATTCCATATTTAGGTAAACTGAGTCCACTTCCGACGTCTTAACTTTCTGCATACTGAATTTTTGGACATAACCTAAAATTTATATATATTATGTATTTGCATATGAACATTTATCGTCTAAGAAAAATACAATTTTACCCTATTTTTCATAAAAATTACCTTTAACTAGAAATAACTTTCTAATCTATGAATTTTCGTAATTTTTGGATATATGACTATTTTCGACAGGACAATTAAGTACGTAATATTGTACTTGTTTAAAACGGCTTTTTTTTTTTAAATCTATTCGTAGACTATCTAACAAGCATCGATAAAAATTCCAAACTTGAAGCGACTTAAAAACTGACCCTGTGTGTAATTGCCCTCATGGGGAGACAAGTTAGGAACTCACAACTCAAGGAAGAACGATAGTGTTAATAAACTCATATGGAAACTTGAAGATTTGTATATTTTACTGACATTTTTTCATTTCTGCACAAAAATATGAATGACCCAACTTACAGGTTCTGGTTATTTAAGCTACATATATGCGTGTGTGTGGCTTAAATAACCAGAACCTGGAACTTAGGTGGGAGCTGTCGACCGTCAACTCTATGGTTGTAGGTTCTATCCATGGTTGGAGAAAGGTGCTTGTCTAGCCAAACTGATGAGTTGTAATACAACGAAACAGTACTGTATGTTGATAACTGTCGATTTTAGACAAAACTAGTATTAAATGGACATTGTAGCGATACGCCACAGTCATTTAAATAAATAAATAAATAACATTTCAGTTATAAGCACATTTGTCGTATTAACCCACGCAAATTCTGTGGAAAAAAAAAAAATGAACTGTCTTTTCCCGTGGACGTAAGCAGAGCAATACCACGTGACAGGGTATCCATTTTTCGTCCAATCAACGCTCGAAGAAAACACTTTCTAAAATCTTTTTCTAACAGCTTCGCTGGGAGCAACCCAGAAGCGTATAAAAATGACACCGCGTGCGAAATTCAAACCAGTTCAGGGTGCAAACTCGTTGCACAACTCCCTCTCGTCGACGTAAAAATCACAAACATGACTTCGCGCCTCTTTCTCTTTGCCTGTAGTTCCAGCAACACGGTGCAAAAAACACACGACTCGTCTAAAAGGAACAATATATTTTTGCCGCTCAACATTACTCGTCTTTCGAGCCGAGCAAATTACTAGGACAATCGACTCGGACATATTTGCATGGAAAGGATTTGCACATAAGACATTTTAATTCCTTTTAAGGGCATTATTCCCGCCTCCGCCCAGAAAAAACTCATTTAATTCCAAAATCAAAAACAAACTAACACTTTTTCTCTCGTGCGGTGACAGAGCGAACACACACACACACACACACACACACACACACACACACACACACACACACACAAGTGACTTTTTCTTCAATAAATTTCTATATGAAATATTAAAACTCGTCTTCATATTGTTAATTACTGACATTTCTTTTTTTTTGTTAAAGGTTGGAAGATCTACACCAGACACCACGGACACCCCTAACACGAAACTGCGAATACAATATAAAAATCTCGTAATTTCTCTGTTAAAAGTGGGTTATTTATTTTCTTTATGGATTATACTTCCAAAATAAACTATTACAGTTGTTTTAAAAGTAATAAAAATATTTTTATTTTTTTTTTTAAACAGTAATGAATTTTCCGAACTCAATATTTTTAAATTTTTAAACTCAATATTTTTAAATTTTTAAATTTTAAAAATCTATCAAAATTTTTCTATTGATTCTATTTTTACGATATTTTCAGGGTCAATGTGAAATTTTATGTTCTTTCCAATAAACCGAATATAATATTTTAGACAAACGTTTTTTTTTTTTTATTCACGGTTCCCCCCCCCCCCAGTGTCTATTACAAAGAAAATACTTAATTTAGTCTCGGATAAGTACATAATTATTTACTCACAAATTGAAGAGAAAAGGTCAATACATAATATATTCAAATTTTAAAAAAAACGGACTTCGTGTTCTTGTAGAATTTTACCTGTAAAGTTTGAAGTTTAAAACCTTTTTTTAAACCACGTTATTTGTTTTTTCTTTTTTCTTTTTTTTTTTTTTAATGGAACCTTGGTCCTTGCTCCTTTAATTGAAAAAAAAATTAGGGCTTGAATTACATTTTTCGAGGAGTTATAAGCTTGGAAAGACAGGGGGTCGAATAATTCACGCCTCCAATTTTGTAAATGTCTAAAAATAATTAATTTCGACTCGGATAAGTACATAATTATTTACTCACAAATTGAAGAGAAAAGGTCAATACATAATATATTCAAATTTAAAAAAAAACGGACATCGTGTTCTCGTCGAATTTTACCTGTAAAGTCCGAAGTTTAAAACCTTTTTAAAAAAAAAACACGTTTTTTTTTTTTTTTTTTTTTTAATGAAATCTTGGTCCTTGCTCCTTTAATTGAAAAAAAAAATTAGGGCTTGAATTGCATTTTTCGAGGAGTTATAAGCTTGGAAAGATGGGGTGGAATTATTCGCTATTTTCACAAAAAATTCTGATACTGCTAAGGCATCGGTGAATATCGACCAATCCCCTTCACATTATATATGTGTGTGTGTGTGTGTGTTAGAAACGCATTTCTTAGTTATGAACAAAAAGTGGACACGTATATTAAAAAAAGATTTAAAAAACAAAAAAAAAGTACAAGTGACGTCGACACAAATGATAAGAGATTAAAACAACAAAAACAAAGTTTTATCGATTTCATTTTTTTTTTAAGTTGGATTTAGTCAAAACTTCGAAATAACGTAGATTTTTGTTCCACATTCACTGACAAAAAAAAATTTTTTTAAATAAAAAAATACGAAGAATTCAAAAATGTATTTGGTAAAAGTCCACTACGCACATAGTTTCTTCATTATTGACACGCGCGTATCAAAAAGTAACGAATTCAAAGAATACGTTTCAACAAGCGATTTTTGTTTTGGCTCCAGAACTCGGTAAACATGAAGATTAGATGAGGATGTTTTGATAAGACGACATGCGACAGCCCCCCAAACACACATATTATACAGCGTGGGGCAGAGCAACTTGTTTATTTGGAATATCCATTAAAACACAAATAAGTTGTTCTGCCTCACAGATATTTTGAGAAATAAAAAGGAACAAACCGTATTATGTGTTCATCAACGTTTCGTCTTTATTTTCGAGACTTCCTCTGGATGAATCCAAAGGAAATCTCGAAATAAAAACGAAACGTTGATGAACACATAATACGGTTTCGGTTTGTTCCTTTTTATTTCTCTATTTTGTCGGAATACTATTTCCATTATTTCCATCACACACACATATATAAAGATTATCACATACTTGAACAATGTACTCGATTGATTTTATGTTCAATGAACGTAAAATCAATAGAGTATGTATTAACCGAAAACAACGTGTTTTAGACTAGTATACCATTTTTTTTTCGCACACTATTAGTCAAAATAACCAAATATTTGTTTCACAAAAAAAAAAAAAAAAAATATGTTACATAACTTAAAATTATTGGTACTCATGCAGAGAGTGATCCGTGCTGAAATAATAACGTTATTATTTAAAAAGCCATTCTTAACATGGAAAGGGAAGGGTGTTTTGAACCTATTCTGTACTTTAACCTTACAATTGAATAATAAAAAAAAAAAAGCCATAAAACTTTAAACTTGGAAATACGATTTAAAAAATAGCGCGGACTCGCTACATAAGCACCAAATTATTTTTTATAAGTTACGAAAAAAGCACTTTTCATTGAATCTATTTCTGATTTTTTTTTTTTTTTTTTCACGACCACCCTATCCAATCAAACAACATCTAGGAAGCAAGCCGACTCGTTTCAAACGCGTTTTTCTTAACTGAAGAATTTCATTAACTGAATTTAAATTTTAAATCATTTTTAACTCCAATACGTTTAGCGTGCCCATCCGTAAAAAATAAAAATATCATCTATACACAATTTTATATCAACTTTTCGAAAAGGTGCCACCTAATCCTCACGTTTATCGAGAACTATTTTTTCGTATTGCCAACCCAGACTTGGAGTTAGTATCAGGGGTTTATGAATGGAGTTTTCTTTCTGGATAAAAACACACAAAAACAGTGAAATAAATGAAACCAATCTCGTCTATTTCAATACTTTACAATGAAAAAAACTTTCTTATTTAGAATTACATTTATTTAAAAAAAATAAAATAAATAATATTTACTGAGGTTCGTACTCGTCATGGAATGAAGATATCACATTCCAAAAATCACAAATTGATTAAATAGTTTTATTTCAGAAAATCAAATTGTACAACAAGCTGAATGGGATACGCAGTGGAAAAAAAAAAAAAAATTGGTGCTTGTTTAGAATTTTACTTATTTTGAAAAAGAAAAAGCTATGGTGTACTACAAGGTGTATCAGAAGCGGCCATTAAAAATGACGTGTTAAGAACTTTAATAATCCAACTTACTATCTTTCGAAGCTTAACTACTTGAAAAATGTAATTCAACCCCTATATTTTTTTCAATTCAAGGAGCAAAAACCAAGAAAAAAAAACCAAAAAAAAAAAAAAACAGGTTTAATAGCAAATTATGCAATATTTGTTTTTTAAAATCGGTTTTCTTTAAAGAAAATCAACGAAATTTTACTTCGATTATAAAAAATATATATAAATTCCAAAAAATCACTTTCCTATAAAAAATACTATTCAATGAGTACTTCAATTCTTCATTGTTAAGAATTTATCGATATTTATATTTTGTATTCCATGTTCTTTTTAAATAAAATACTTTTTTAAGCAAGTATTCAAAAGAATGCGCGATCAGATGTGTTTCACAATTGAAATAAAGGGAGACAAATATCTGCTTTTTTTCGCGTTGAATCGTCAGTGGTGCTAAGCGTCACAATTAATCTCTCTTTCTATTGCGTGCTGTAAACCAAAATTAGTATTTTGGGGCCACCGTACTTGAAAACTGAACACATTCATTTAATAGTTTTTGCCATTTAAAAAAACACACCCACTCTACCGATTTTTTTTTTTTTAATTCTCTTAATGAAGTACATGAGTCTTTAAATAATATTTTATTTTTACTTTATCGACTGAATTTTTTTTTTAATATCTAAAAAAAAGAAAACATTGAATGAAATAGAAAAATCCAATATTTACTTGACTACGTAAGCATCACATGAGCTTTCACTTAAAAAAAAAAAGTTTTACACTTTGGATTTAAACAGGTAAATTTCAAAAAACACTTTTAAAATATTTTATTTATTGATCTTTTATATTCAATTTGTGATATATAAAACTTTGGTGCGTAAATTAATTATTTACATTTTAATAAACATTTCAAAATGGGGGAGGGGGTGAATTAAAAAAAACCAAAAAACATTTGTCTAAAATATTATATTCGGTTTATTGGAAAAAAAATTTCACATTGACCTTGAAAATATCGTAAAAATTTAACAAATAGAAAAATTTTGATTGGTTTTTAAAGTTTATAAATTGAAAAAATATACTCATAAAATTTAATTGATTTCATTACGTAAAAAACATGGCTGCATGAATGTGCGCAGGCACTTTGTAAACACTGCTTTTAAAAAATAAAATAATTTCCATTATTTTTTAAACAACTTTAATAGTTTATTTTGGAAGCATATTCCATAAAGAAAATGAACAACCCACTTTTAAAAAAGAAATTATGAGTTCTTTATATTTTATTCACAATTTTGTGTTAGGGGTGTCAAAAATTCCACAAAAATTCTTATACACCTAATGGTGTACCTACTTGTTACGGAATAATAGGTACAGGCAAAAATGGACGGATAAAGATAGAGACCTAGTTTTGAAAGCCGATTTATCATAATTTTTTTGTAGATTTCCGACTACTTTTTTTATTGTATTTGAAAGATTAAGGACTAAAGTTAATTTCCTAAAGGAAAAAAATATTTGTACAAAAAAAAAAAAAAGTTATGAAAAATGTTTTCACGGCGAGCTAACAAATTCAGCTAACTTTTTAAGTTAAATAAATTCATTGTAAAAATCCTTTAAAAAGATAAATATTAGTTTTCTGGGTCTATTTCAAAGATAATTTGTAAAGTCCTAAGATATTGAATTAAAAAAAAAAATACAAAAAAATAAAAAAACACCTTGTTCATACAAAATATAGCTTAATTAGTCATCAAAAAGCAAGTAATTATGCCTTCCACCATAACGCAACCGATAAAGGTTTGTAAACACGATTATACGGAAGCCCAAAATTTCAGCCAATCAAAACGCTGTTTCAAATGAAGTCATGATAGTAAAAGGAGATAGGGGTGTCAGATTTCTTTTTTTTCACCAGACGTGCATCCGTACATTCCTATTCTGAACGTTTGTATCAATTTTTGTAATTTAATTATTTTTTATGTTCCTGTTTTTAAATTAATTTTTTTTTTTTAATTATTGTTCGAGATTATATAAAAATTATGTTACACCAAAAGTTTCACATTCTTGCGAGCAAGGAAATTATTAAAATCTTGCATATAAAAATTATGCGAAATCTGTAATTAATAAAAAAAAAAAAAAATTTTTTTTTGCTATTATAATTTTTTTATGCGAAAATATTAAATAAACAATGCTTAATTCAATGATAATATTGGTAGTTCGAGAAATTCATTTTTCTTAGAGTTATATCGAATTCATTAATACTGACTTTAGGGGCTTTTTTCAAAATGTTCCTGTAAAAATTAAATAATTTTTTAAAAATTGTTATAATTTACGATGCTTTATTTTCATAAAAAAAGCAAAAATAAATTCTTGCATTTTTTTTTTTTTTTTTTTACTGTAGAAACAATAAAGTTATTTTTTGTTTAAACAAAATAACACATTTCCACTAAGATTTAAATAAAAATAATGGATTCATTATATTCCGTGATCATTATTTGATAAATACTGAAAATTTCATTAAAATTGGTTAATTTTCTGTTTTTTGGTGAAGGGAGGGGTCAAAATGTTTATACATTTTGAGCATAAGCATTCATTTTGCCCGTATCTACGGAATGAAGAAGTTATTTTTAAAAGGCATGAAAATTGAGTACCTTTTTGGTTAGATCTGTCAAAAGCGCTCCATTTTTGGGTCATTTTAAAAATGGAATAGAAACTTAAATTTCGTTCTGGCTAATTTTATTATTATTATTTTTTTTTTTTAGTTGCGCATGCGCCAACAAAAATGATAAAATAATTTAAAAAATAAATTAAAAAAATGGATAGCACGACCACTGATATGTGCACAATTTGCAAATATAAGAATTTTTTTTACAATAGTAAAATTTTGGGAACAAGAAGATTTTAGAAGCTTGATGCATTGCCCAAAACGGTCATATGTCCAAAGTGCCAAACAGTGTTCTTTTACAGAGAAAAGTCAAATGTGGCACAGAGCAAATTCTGTCAATGCTCAATGAAAGAAAAAAAGATACTGTTTGGATACGAGTAAGACGAAGGGGACATTTGAGAAATCTAAACTTTTTTTTTCTTTTTTTTTTTACAACAAAATTATATTGTTTGTCAAGCATTTAAGTAAAATGTGGAACCAGAGCAATTTTGGAGAAAAAAACTACAATGGAACGACATTTAAATTTCCATTACATTTTTAAAACAAGCCAAAACAGAGCGCCCTCAACAAGTTTTACCTTTTTCTTTTTTATTTCAGAAAATCAGATTTTACGATTTTTGGCAATTACGTATTTTTAGTAACCATTCATGAACCTTTACTTCCAGAGAGATTGTTAAGGGGGAAGGTTTATGATTATACTAGCAGGACCCATTAACTGGCGTTGCCCGGTGGAAAAATGTACCCTCCTTCGTAAAAAATTAAAGTACGGTTGTTGTTGTTGTTGCCCAACCTCAACCTCCCCATGTTAAGAACGGCCTTCGTAATAGACACCCCCCCAACCTCCCCATATTAAGTTATTGGAATAGACACTTCATTTTGTGTGTGTGTGTGGAGGGGGGGTACAAATCTTTGCCCCAAATTTAACCTTGCTAATTGTTTTCAGGCTACCCACCCGCAAATACTATAAACCAACAAAAAAGTTGGGGTGGGGGGCAGTATAAAGAAAACAAAAAATAGCATTATGTAAGGTTAACTAAGCCGCTCTGAAATCCAAAAATAAACAATGGTACCAATACATTTTTTTTTCAGGGTTTGGGGGGGGGGACGGTAGCGTGTTGTTAATGTGTGCATAGGTAAGTGTAAGGTTATCAGTATTTAATTTTTTGTTTATGAGCAGTTATGTTTCTATTTGATTCATTTTTTTTTAAAACGATTGCCTCTTGTAGTAAGTGTCACAACATTTGAAAAGTTCTGGAGCATTTGTTTACATATTAAGAGGTAGGTTCCGGAATAATCGAATTGTCAACACTCAATGAGAATGGGCGGAATTTATTATTTTTGAATCAGAAAATGGAAAGACTATGCTATGTCTACGAGTTCATGATCCAGTTATAAAGGGTGCAAACAATATCTGTAGAATGTGTAGATTTCCTCCTGGTCTTGACAGGAGGCATTATGAGGACTTAATATTTAAGGAGAAAAATAGGAACTACTTCCTCTAAAGATGCTGCGATTGTGATGGTGTTGCTCCTAGGATGAAATGCAGGATTTTATTATAATGACTAAATGTGTCTAAAACGTTGTTCTAAAGTTACATAAGATAGTAGCTAATAGTCTAGACATAATAAATTTGTATGTGGCATCTGTTGTTGCAAACCTAAGGTACTTTGATCCAGAGGGGAATTTCTGCAATCAAAATATATATCTTTCCTAAAAACATTTGATGTTATGTTGCATATTTGTTGTTGTTAACCTTTCACGGTTTACATGTTTTGTAAATAAATTATTTTGTTTTATATGAAACATTTATGCCATCTTTTCAATATACTATTAAAAAGAAAAAATAGTCGAATTGTTATCCGCCCTTTACTTCGACCAAATATGGCGACTGGTTTCTCGCGCATCAAGCACGCCATAAAATTTGATTTTTTTTTAAATATTAAAACAAAGAAAACCGATCGATCAAATCACATGACTTTTGGAAAATGCCATCTTCGTTCCATAACATGTACGTACATCATGTACTTTTCTGCATTTTCTTTAAATTTTCAAAATAAGTGCCATTCTAAATAAGTATAAAAAATTTCAATTACGTTAGCCATAATTATAAGTTTTTTTATGATGAGAATCAGTAAGAAATTAAGCTACGAGGTGTCTTAAGTTTCCAGGCATTTCTTATGGGCACTTTTATTGATAGTACAGTCAGTACACACATGAAACTGTAGTGCCCTTCGAAGTTATCTCCTCTGGCTACAACGCACTTGTACTGTCCCAACAACTTTTGGAAAGTCCTATGGAAGTCCCCTTGTGTGAGCATGTCATGGACTCTCGTCACAGCCTCTTTCACCTTCTCAATTGTCTCATAACGACAGCCTCTAAGGTTTTCCTTGAGCTTAGGGAATAACCAAAAGTCACAGGGCCTGGACTATATGGAGGAACTGTCTTGATGCCCATCTGGGTTAAATAGTCTGATCTTCTAAACATCCTTCACACAAATATGTGTACCGTTCTCACACACATCAAATTGCACTCTTGTCTATAAACACATGATGGTACTTATCCATGAAATAATTTGGTTAATCAACTTTAGTGTTCCGACTTCCTTACTCCCATCACACCTTACAGACTCCATGCCTTCCTTAAATCTCTTATGCCACTCCAAATTCATGAGAGATGATCCAAAAGCAGTTTGGAGCATTTCATATGTTTCTGTGGCATTTTTTCCATGTTTAATACCAAATTTTATTGCATATCGTTCTTCTAAAGTGTCTTCAAATCCAGATAGCATTTTTTAAATTCACCAGCTGTGACAATCAGGCTTTAGTCAGATGTATTCCAATTCCCACTGTAGCTGTTCATTTGAACCTGAAATCATAAGAATTGGTCAGTCATCTCATAGGATGTATAGCAATAACATATTGAATTTTCAAGAGTCTATGATAATTTTAAATAAATGCCTGTCCAAAAAATTTGGAAACTTATTGTAAGGCACTTTGTAAGAAACGTGTAAAAGAGGAGGCTGTCCAAGAGGAGGCTTACTTGGTCGAGTCAGAGTCACCTGATTGGAAAGAAAGAAAAGTAACCTAGTTTTCTCATTTTTGCATGATTTTTCGAACCGATTAAACATTTTACATTAAATAAAAACACTAAAAACTGATCCAGTGAGGTAGAAAAGTAACTTGTCTTTGATAACATTTATTTGTTATAATTTTGTTTTGACAACTTTTTGAAATCGATGTGTATAGTAATACAAACCCAATTTATTCATTATGTTTCGACCTTATTGTTTTTTGTAATTTTTGGATATGTTATAATTTGAGACCCAATAATTATATAAATACCATTTGTTTCACTTCAAATTCAATATTTCGTCATAATATAGGTATATTTTTTTTTGGGGGGGGGGAACTAATCTTTAACAGGGTTGACCTCATGATTTTAAGTTCAAGTGGGAAATGGATATTCTTGTGATTTTTCAATGGGGGAAGGGGGCGTGATAGGGGGTGCTGTTTTTGCTGTGCGGATGGGTGAGCTGATGAGGTGGAGATAGAGACGAATAAAATTTAACCACAAAACATATATATATATATATATATATATATATATATATAGGGACTGCCAAAATTCACAATTACCCCGCCCTATATGTAACACGATGTAACTTTATAAATATTATCAATATAACTTTTGTGCCATTTAAAAGAAGGGCAAGATAAACTAGTAATAATTTAAAAAACTTTTTCATCGAACGAAAATAATGAAATTGCGAGACGAAAATCGTGTTTACATAATTGGCGCTTTAAAATAACGTCCCCATGTAGTAGACATTCCGAACGTGAAAACATACCCATATTTAATAAATTTAGCAAAAATCAACTAATGGTCAGATTTTCGTGAAATTTTCGATACTTATCCATTTTAGAATGAAATTACATATAAAATGCAGTTTTCGTAAAATATACAAGGGGAAATGTTCCTTCCCCCATATTTATTTTTTCGAAATTCGAACAAAATATTTACGAGTTTAAATAAGTAAAAAATATTTTTTTTAAATTTGAATACACATTGAACAAAAGTTTACCTTGAAATTACAATAAAAAAATTGATATAAACTTAATATTGTTTTTTTTTAAATAGCGTTTTTTCGAATTAATATATACTATAATCAGTTTAATTGCCAAGAAAAAGAAACTTCGTAAACATTAATTTTTAAAAGATTAAAACGATTAAAATTCCATTATTTCAAAATGTTCCGTTACAACAGATTTTTAATTGTGTTTAATTTTTTTTTAAAATATTAAGTTTTAATATAAACATGACACTTGTCAACTATTTTATCGCCAGATTAAAATCAATTTGAAAATATTATTGCATAAATATTAAGCATTTTGTAGCCCCCCCCCTTCATATTTTGTTTGTCTCTTTACTGAACAAAATATGGAACCCCGTAGGTAACCAAAAACTGTACCAATCTTAAAACCTAACAAAATTATAATAAAGATTAATTATTGATTGCAGTTTGAAGAAGATAAAGGTTTTAAAAAATAATTAAGTCGCTTCTTTTTCATAGTTCGTATAGTTAACAAATCTGACGTCACGGAAACATGCGGTCCATTTTTCACACTTGTTTGGCAGACCCTAATATATATAAATTATTTTTTAATCATTTGATCTTTTCAGCTTTAAAAAATGTTGAAATTTTTAGCGACCTATATTTATTTTGTTTAGTTTTCGTAACATGAAATATGGAGGTAGAACACCTAAAAAGAAAAAAAAATTCCTCTAATATATTTAACGTAGACACCGCCAAAACTGGGGGGGGGGGGGCAGGTCAGTACTTTTTGACGGACCGTCTTTTTAAAAATCTACCAAAAATCAGGTAATTATACGATTAATACGAAATTTTCAGCGATTATTAGGAGAAGAATGAACTTTATAACAGTGTACTTATTTTTCATAAACGATATTTATATATATATATTTTTTTGCTTACAAAACCCCCCCTTGTTTTGAAGTGGGAACAAATATGCTTAAAATAATCATCTGAAACTGAACAAAACATATTGTGTTGTTGTAAGGGACAGAATTATAGATTAAAAAAAAAAAAAAAAAATTGTTTGCATACCTTATTTTGACGTCTGAATATCAGAACTTCGATTGTGTTTAATTATCCCGCTTTTGAGTTTTGAAGTGTGAAATTCGGTTAATATGTTGAGTAAAATAATTAATTTAAGTTAAGCAAAACAAAAAAAAAATTTTAATATTTATACGAAAAAAGCCATTTTAAAATTTTTGATAAATAAATTAACAATTTTTTTTTAGCGAGCCGAATAATGCATGACCATTATTAAACAGGGCATGCTTTGAATAATCGATACAAAAAAGAAAATTCGATAAATGTTGTGCCCTTTGTGTTAAAAATAGCATCATTTTTTTCGATCCCGTTTGAAAACGTTTGCCGCCTTTCTACTACGGTAGACCAAACGCGCTGAAATAAATTTTTTTATTCTGCTTTAAATTGCCCCCCCCCCCATTTTGGGGAGCCTGGCCCGCACACACATACACATTAAAAACCAAACTCATACAAATGGTCACCCATCTGGTACTGGCCAGCCTCAGCTTAATAATACATTGAAATTTTCGTCACTGAAAAATAAGTTTTTTTGGCCTGTTTGGTCTTCCATAGTTTTCTTCTTATAAAAAGCAAACGTAAACAGAGTCGATCTCGACTCTGCATCGACGCGAAATATCTGGTTACCTATATGAATAAGTGGAATTATTTGAAATTCAGGTACTTATATTATAATATTTTTGCATATTCTCTTAGAAAATCATCCTAAATCTTAGACAATAAATAAATAAATGAATTATTTCAAAAACCTTTTTTTTTAATATTTAAGTACGTTTTTTGTGCAAGACAAAAAATGTCAATTGTTAACTTTTTGGGAAAATTTAACATTTAAAATTTAATTAAAAATAGTAGAAAAAGTTTTACATCATTCTGTTTTCTATATGATAAAATTCAGGGTTTTATCTTTCTGGAAAAAAAAAAAGTTACTCAAAAATATAGATTTTAATAAATGTAATTTAGTTTTAAAAAACAACAACTTGATTTTGCGGCCATTCTTGGCGGTGCCTAAAACGAAACCTACTTTTATTATCTACGTTTATTTAATAATGAATAAAGATCGAAAATTTCAGGAAAATATGATCGATTTGATTTTTGCTAGATTTTTAAAACATGGGTATGCCTACGGCTTAAAAAACGTCACTACATAGGAACGTTGTTTTAAAGCGTCGATAATGTAAACACGATTTTTGTCTCGCGTTTTCATTATTTTTAAATATTAGCAGTTTATTTGAAGCTTTTAAATGGTAAAAAAGTTATATTAAATTGCATTTACATCATGTTACATACGAGGAGAACTGTGGCGCGCGTTGGAGGTATTTACTGTTTTGATACAAAATCTTTTCTATTCTGGATCAACGAAAGAGAAATCCTTTCAGACTGATATTTTAATCCCCAATCTGAAGTGTCACGTTTTTGTAGAGATGGGTAAGTTTTACTGGCAGCAAAAAAAAAAAAAAAAAAAAAAAAAAAAAAAGCATGTCTTCTCATGAAATTGACTGTACACTTATTTGAACAGAAACAAACAATCGCTTTATTATTATTCGGCTAATATTTAACACGGGGAGGGGGGGACAGAATTAGACAAAACGCCGATTTTTAATGTGGGGAAAAATCCATATGCCCCAAAAATAAACACTTCGGATTGGAACAAAAATAAAAATTATATAATAGCTTTGAAAATAGAGGAAAAAAGGATACTTTTAATTTTTGCTTAAAAACAAAACTAATAGTTGTCACTTTTAGGATATTTTATTTTGAAAAGGAGATTGAGAAATCAGTTTTAGAAAAACAAACAAATGGCCATTACTATTGAAACCAGTAGGAAAAATAAATATTTACGTATTTATGCAAAATACGGACTTTGCTGAAATAATGTTAAGAACTTAAGCACCACCCTCTTCATGTTAAAAAATACCATTCTTAACGGCGGTAGTGGGGGGGGGTAACTATTCTGTACTTTCACCTAACAATTTAATAAACAAAAGATATCGTAAAAATTGAACTTTAAAATTCTGAAAATAATGGCACAATCTATATTTCGTATAAATAATATTTGCATTAAAACAAATATTTGGTAATTTTTTACGATCTGCCCCAGCCAGCGTAGTATAAACGAACCACCCCATGTTAAGAACGGCTTTCGGAATGAACAACCCTAACCTCCCCATGTTAAGAACAGCCTCCGGAATAACCCCTCCCCCCAACTTCGAAAATGGGGAGGTTGGGGTGTTTATAATACGCTGAGGCAGTGGGCGTGGGTGGGGCGCGTCGTAAAAATTTCCCAAATGTTTTGTTTTTTTTGGTACTCATGCAGAGAGTGATCCGTGCTGAAATAATAACGTTATTTAAAAAGCCATTCTTAAGTTAAGAATATGTACAAAACACCATCCCCTCCTCCACATGTTAAGAATTTCTTAACATGTGGAGGGGATGGTGTTTTGTACATATTCTGTATTTTAACCTTACAATTGAATAAAAAAAAAAAAAAACTTTAAACGTGGAAATACGATTTAAAAAATATCGCAGCAGATCACTCTCTGCATTAGCACGGTTTTATTAAGTGTTGCTGCATAAACATCCGTGGTATTTAAGAATTAAAAAAAAAAAGAAAAGTACCAATTTTCGAGAGGGGAAAATGGTTACTTCTTTCTTGTGGGGAAAAATATTAGTTTCCAAAGTAAAGCATTTCAAAATAGTTACGGCCGTCAATTTTGAGATAAAATTATAATTTTTAAGTGTTTGTTACTTTTTCAGCATGTAGCGAAGAAACGTTCTTCGCGCTGAGCAAAAAATGGGTACGTGTAACATGGAAAAGGCTTTCAACAAATTTGACAACTCTAAAAAGTTTTTTTTTTTTAGCATAATTTTTATTGTCAATGAAGGAAACTAATCATTTCATTTTTTCTTTTTAAAAGTGTATAGAATTCTTATTAATTAATTAAAAAAAAAAAAAAAGATTAAAAAGCATTTGATCCGTGTTAAATTTATTACTCGAAAAAAAAAAAAAAAAAAAAAAATATGGTACTAGTGCAGAGAGTGATCCGGGCGTAAATAACGTTATTTAAAAAGCCATTCTTAACATGGGGAGGGTGTTTTGTACCTATTCTATACTTCAACCTTACAATTGAAAAAAAAAAAAAAAAAAACTTAAATTAAAGTTGGAAATACGATTTAAAAATAGTGCGGATCACTCTCAGCACAAGCACCTTTTTTTATTAAATTGTTAGGTGGAAGTACAGAATAGTTACAAAATACCCTCTCCCCATTTTGATAGTTGCTTTCTAAATAACATTATTTTTAAAAAGGTTCAATAAGTACAAAAACAAACAAACAAAAAAACAATTGACGTACGAAAATTTAAAATTATGTCATTTTAACAAAGCGACACCAACAATTCTCAATATACTTTTACATTAATCAAATGAAAAATATTGGTGGTTCTACATAATATGAACCAAACTAAACCTAACAATTAGTTTGATTTGTAGGAGTACCAAGATGGTACTCCTGCAGAAAGTGATCCGTGCTGAAATAATAACGTTATTATTTAAAAATCCATTCTTAACACGGGGAGAGGAGTGTGTTTTGTGCCTATTCTGTACTTTAACCTTACAATTGAATCAAAAAATATATCAAAACTTTAATTAAACTTGAAAATACGGTTTTAAAAATAGCACGGATTACTCTTTGCATTAGCACCAAAGATATTTTTTAAAAATAATTTCCAATTTCAAGTTTAGTATCCGTTCTGATACTACACTTCATCTTGTCTTCCTCGATGGGTGAAGAAGAACACAGGGGACAGGGCAGGGCCTTCTAAAATAAAGAAATTAAAATTCTTGGCCCAAACTAGAGTAGTTCCATTTTGGGATAGCTAGATTAAAAATAAATAAAAATCAGCTTTGTGTCCATTCCATGCCTTCGTGAGTGGGAAAATAACTTTTCCTAAAAAGTTTGGTGATTTTTGTGTCAATCCAGTTCCCAACCCTAAATCCAGATGGCAACTGACCCCCCCCCCCCCAAAAAAAAACCTTGTTATTTATGACAAGTATCAAAAATTCTATAAGATCTCACCAGATTGTACCAGAGTCGGAGTGATTCTATAAAAATGCCCTACATTTTTGCGGTTACTTAATTTACAATTCAACAAGAAAATCATCTTCCAGTGTTTATTAAACTAAAATCCTGATAATAAAAAACAAACATATGAATATTTATTTAACGTAAAAACAAAAAGAGGGGGTGTGTGTATATATATATATATGTATGTGTGTGTGTGTGTGTGTGTGTGTGTGTGCGTGCGTGCGTGTGTGTGTGTGCGTTTGTGTGTGCGTGTGTGTGTGTGTGTTGTAAACGCAATTCCCTGTTTTAGGATATTGGTCAGATCACTGCGTATACACTCCTAAAATAGTTTAAATCTAGCGTTTACCGGCTTCAACGTATTTTGTATATGAAGATGGATCTCAGTTTTGATATATTATTTCGTTGTGACATTTAATCTCAAGAATATGGTCATTAGTTGACCTGATGGTTTGGTTGTAGCAGACTTTTAAAAGCAGGCAATAAGAATTTTATCAAAATATGTACATTGTCACGTTGCATTCAACACGTCGCTATTTTGAAAAAAATAAAATAAAAATAAAGAAATAAAAAAATATTACAGATCCAAAAAGCGGCAATAAATATACCAGTAATATTTAAAGGCATAAGCGCAGATTTATTATTGTTATTATTATTATTATAATCATCATCATCATTATTAAATTTTAAATAATTAAGAAAAAAACTGTTGCGAAGAAAAAAGAAACGAAAAGGGAAACAGAAAAGAAAGAGAAATATATGCCACCATCTTCATGGGTTTGGATTGGGTTTACACACGGAGATGCTAACAAATAACAACGGTACAAGAGACGGTTTCTTGCTTAAACATACATATTATTTCAAATCTCTCGCAGAAAGATCAACTAAGATGAAAACAGCATAAAAAAGAAAGATTTTCGAACGAAACTAACCTGGTCGACCATATCTTCGGCCTTGTCCATTAATTCCTGCTGCCTCGGCATGTTTGGTAACAGAGGTCCGTCCAGTGGTGCCTAAAATACCTCTCAGTTTTAGTCGTTGTCCGATGCTGAACACGGACCCAGCTCCACTACTTCTACCAGAAAAACTACCCAAGTATTAAAAAGGCAATCACAGCAAGGTAATGGTTAGGGTCAACAACCAAAAAATATTACTACAGGCGAAGGGAGAGGAGTCGAAAAAGAGTCGGAGTGGTGGTGGTAAACTACCAAGCAGGAAGAACAATCAGCGGCTCCACGAAAGCCACGTCTTCGAGCATGGACTCCGCCCGGAAATGCATTCATAGATTATCTCCCTTGTTTTACTCAAGACACCGGTTCGAAATTTTTTTTTTTAACTGGTTTCATATTTGGAAAAGCTACTTCTGAAACTCTCTGGAATTGGACCAACTAAAAAAAAAAACTTTTCAGAATGTGTTCCTGTTCCTTAAATTATATATCTAGCTTGACGCATCCTCACGAGGATGAAACGCGAAGATTTTATGTAGCTTAATTGCCATCTATATTTTCAAAACTTACTGCCTGCCTCTACTTACGAATTGAACACTAGTGATGAATTCATATAGATAATTAAAATATTTTAAATTGGGCCATTTTTAGTTTAGGGTAGCAAACTAAGGGAGATAAGTTTATTTTAAAAAAAATTAACAATTTCTTTAACATAATGAGTTGAACAATTTGTTTGATTTATGAATTAAAAAAAAAAATGAAATAAATTCCAATGACCAATAAAATTGTAATTTTTAGTGTTTTTTTCTCCCAGTAGAATAATTGTTTTCCTTTAAACCGAAAACAAAAATGTTTTTGTTTCAAAACATTAAAATCTCATCGTCAAATTGTTAACAAAAAGATCTAAAAAATAAATAAATAAAAAAGTTGTCATAAAAAGTAAACGTAGGAAAAATACGGATTTTTTTTTATTTTTTATTAAAAAGCAATTGTTGAAAAAAAAAAATCTAAAAATAAATGGATATGAGTTATCTTCTTTACTTTGCCGCCCTAAAGTAAAAAAGAACAATTTTTTTTTCAATTATTAGAAATATATACTGAATAAATATATAATTCAACAATGCACAAAATATGATAAAGATTTAAAAGGAAATACATATTTTGTTCTTAATTTAACATTTGCGCACTTTTGTATTGCAACAAATTTTTTATTTTAGTTATAAACTGAACATTTATAAATACAATTCTTTTTTTTCTTAACCAGATAGCTAATTATCAAATATTGTTTATTAGTGGCAGCGTATAATTTGTCTTTCACGTTACAACCAACAAAAAATTATTTAAATTTAAAATAAAATGATTATAAGTTTATGTGAATATCAAAATAACTTCTTTATAATATAAAAAAGAAAAGGGGCACTTAGAATATGAGTGAAGAAATAAATTAACTTCAAAATAAACAAACCTCCCTCTTGTCATAATTCATTTTTATATAATGATAAAATAATTTAATGGATGTGACAAAACAATTTACGACTAGACTTTTTTAACAACAGGATTTCTAAAGAGAATAATGTTATTATTTCCACTTTTAATTCGCAGGTTTGAAAGATAAACTTTAAACTTAAGGTTTATCGGCGGGGGTTAACGAAAATAACGGAATAGATTTGCCACGTCTACTGCGAAGAAAAGTAACCTTGTTCCAGTGTTGCCGGTTTAGCGGTTTTTCCGCTAAATCTGGAGATTTTATTTGGAATCTTGCTAGTAAAATTTGGATTCAGCGGCTATTTCTTTTTCTGGATAATTTGGAGATTTCGTTTTCCGCCCAAACAATCGCAATTTCAAATTGGTATTTTTTTTTATACTTTAACTGCAACTCAATATTCACTGTTAAATTGACGACTTTAGCGGTTTTCAACTATGCTGAAAACGAATATCACAGTAATCCAACTTTAGGAAATCTCCATTACTAACGATTACTACGATATTATCCCATTGATTACTGTACATGCAATAACCCTTATCATCGAGAGTGGCCTCCGGGCTTTGGTGACTCCCATTAAAAAAAAACAAAAAAAACAACAATTTTTTAATTTAGAGTAAATACTTTTCTGGATATTAAGAGTTTATTCTCCAGTGTAATCCCTTATGTTTTCACTGACGGCCATGTTTTTTACACCTTAACAAGTACTAATGCTTATGCATGTTACAACCCCTTTCCTATGTTAAGAATGGCGACGGCCACTGGAATTTATTAGTACATTGGGGAAAAATGTGTTAATATCCAGAAAACTACTACTTAATATACAGAAAACTACTGCCCCAAATTTGAATGTGATATTCATTTTCAGCATATCCGAAAATCTATAAAAGTATCATTTTAAAGGTGAGTATTGAGTTACAGTTAAAGTAAAAATTTATCTTCAGATTTATTTAATTGACTTTGCGCATATTCATTTTCACTCTAGTCATCATATGAGGTTATTTTTAAGCCATCTTCTATACATGTGCACCGAACAGTAATAGTTTTATATTTTAATAAAAATTTATCCTTGGAATCCCCAAACTCTATAAACCCTAATCCGCCATGGCTTTATAAATCCTGGTGCTTCTTCGTTATTCGAATGAAAATCGAAATATTGAATTTCAAGTAAAGCCAATGGTATCTACCTGATTGTCATGTAGCAATAATGAATATATCCAAAAATTCAGAAAAACAATAAGGTGTTAGTGAAAATAATTTTCAAAGAAAAGTAGGGAAAATTGAATTTTGCTAGAAAGAGGGAAAAGAGATAAACAGGAGAGTTTGAATTGTAACAAGGGAGATAATTATTTCCTGAAAACTTAAAATCTTAAGTAATTCAGTAAAGCTGTAGGGGACTAGGATATATAAATCCTAATCCCGTTACAAAAGAATAATGAAACGAATGGAATTGAAGGAAACAAAACCTCAATTGATGGATAAGATAAAATCGTTTATTTACTTTTGAAAGAATGAATGTTTTAGATATAACGTGTTCATGTCCGCGTAGGTGTAACCATCGTTCGTTGCGGGACTGGTGTTGTAGAAAGAAAAGGAAATGTGTGTTCATCTCAAGTTCGGGTCACTATCGTTTGTTCGCACGTGGGAAGAGAAGTGAATAATGTAATAGAACGAGAAATGGCAGTCCATCGTGTAGACAAAGAAAAGGATAGAGGATTGACGTCAGTTAGCAGTCAGCTACGCGAAGGTGTTCTCAGGGACCAGTAGTAGATAGAGAAAGAGTGAGAATGTGTATGTACGGTCTGTTAGCTTTTTGCCCCACATAGTAGCAGGTGGTGTGAGGCACGCGCCACCCAAAAGGGAGGCGGCGGTTCGTCGAACCTCTCAGCCTGAGAGCTGGTCCTAAAAGGAAGAAGCCACTTGTTGCTTTTTCTTTTATAGGTGTTTCCGTTGGTCTTTTGCGCATGTGTGGATTTCCTTTGAAAGGAAGTGACGTCGTCCATCTGTGTGCGTACGTGTGCGCGTGTGTGAGTACATGTGTGTACGTTAGCGTGTGTGTATATACACGTGAATGTGAGTGTATGTACGCGAACGTGAATATATGTACGTGTGTGGACGTGTGCGCGTATGTTTGTGTGCGCGTATGTATGCGACAAGTAATAAAGCTTGAATTGTGAACGTGTTTTTGTGTGAGACTAGGAAAGGCTCGCGCAAAGCTCAAGTTTTGCTAATTGTCTTCAAAAACTGTTTTCATTAATAATTCATTTTGTAGCTTATCGAGGGAGGGGAGTCATTTTTTGGATATGTTCATTACTGCGACCTGACAATTAAGTAGATAACATTGGTTTTACTTGAAATTCAATATTTTGATTTTTGAATTCCGAATAACAAAGAAGCACCTAAATCTTTTATCAAACTTTACTTTATAGAGATGAGAGACAACAAAATGGAGTTTTATTCTATATTAATAAACAGTCTCTCATCTCTATAAAGTAAAGTTTGATAAAAGATTTAGGTGCTTCTTTGTTATTCGGAAAAGATAGAATTAATATCATGCCGGTTGGTTGGTTGAAGGAGAGAATAATTCAGTTCAGTTTACACGTGTTAATAGCTAGTAGCCGTTGGTATGAAGAAAGCCTGTTAAAGGAGAAAGAAAGGGCAAAGTCTTCAGTGTATTAATATGTTGGCATGGGTGTGTGTCAGTGTATGTTCTTTAGCAGGGTAAAGAATGTTCGTTTGGGTACCGCACGTGGAAATAAATGGGAGCTAGAAGAGAGCCATTGTTAGCTTGTAGTACTCACGTTCGACCGGGGGGGGGGTCTAAGGTGATGTGTACTGCTTGGCAGAGCAGCAAGAAAGAGAAAGGGGGTTTCAGATTTTGCCTTTTATGTACTCGGTCACGTTATAGAGAACTGGCTTGTGATTGGACAAGCTAGGAGGAAATGGATTTCAAATCTCAAATTATGAGAATTAGCTTCTGTCTGTGATGTAGCGAGTGTCGGCTGCTTCAACTTTTCTAGATTAGTCACACCATTTGTTCATGAATTACGTCCCGCGTTTTTTTATTTATTTATTTTTTTTTTGTTTTTGTTTTTTACACTTAAATATAAATAGTATTAAAGCAAGGGTCGGCAACCTATGGTCACGGGCCGTAGCCAGCCCACAAAGGCATTTTGACCGGCCCACGAGCCTCATTAGCAATTTCTGTTTTTAACATGAGATACAAGGCTTTCGAATTCAACCTGCTGTTTTCTTTCTCTGAACTATCTAACCGAGTTTGAATACTAACCCGCAAAACACGAATGGAACCCAATCACCTCCATTTCTGTGTCAAAACATAAAAACAATAAACAGAAAACAAAAACTTGTAGAAATGGAAAACAAAAAATCTCATTCTAACATTTAAAAACGGTTTGGCGCTTCTACACTATCGGACGAGATTTCAGAAATCGTAATATTGAATTTCACATGGAAACAACAGTATCTTTTTTTTTTATACATAGGAGTTACCACGTATAAAGACCCTGATGCCACTCGAGGATAAGGGTTAATGAGTATACAGTAATCAATGGGACAATATCATAGTAGTCATTATTAATGGAGTTTGGTCGATTGGATTACTTAAGGGGGCAGGTCATCAAGAATTTGTTTATGTTGGACTTGAACACAACCAAGTTGTAGTCAGCTGAGAAATAGGCAAACAAAAGAGAGTTCCACAGGCGTGCAGTTCTAAGAAAGAAGCATTCTTCGTGGAATCTACGTCTACGTATTCCCTGTATTTTTAAGATGTTTATATCCAAAAATTATGAAAATCGATAAGGTAGAAAATTTTTTATTAAAGAAAATAGAATTTGAAGAACACGATTGTGTATGCGTATGTAAGACACAGGAGAGTCACAAGGGAGGCAATTAAACAGTTGTAAAAAACTTGTATATATGTTATTTTTACGTTATTTAATTTTTAGGTGAACAGTTATTTTTTATATTAAACAATTATGAAAAAATCTTAAATGAAAACCAGACTCAGAAACACTGTATAGTTATGCTTATTTTGTTATTTGTTTTGTCTTAGTCACATTAAAAATTTAAAGTTATTTCCCTTGTTTATGGTTTTGTTTCGTTTCATTTTATAAAAACAAGATGGTGGCAATTTTTCACCTGCTAACACGATTAAAGTTGCTTTTTTTTAATAATTCAGTAATATTCAGGTAATTTCGACTGCATAATTTGGAAGCTACCATTGTAACTTTTTAGAATTGACAAAAAAAATCAGTTGAAACCATTGTTTTTATCTGAAAACTCCATTTATCATCCACAAAATATTGTCCCAATTCTGTAGAAGCACCAACAGCTTTATTGGCTATTTTCATTAATAAGAATAAGGAAATGAGTTAGTCGTTAAAAGAGCTTCTGTGTAGGGATGTTGATGATTATACAGGCTTGTTTAAAGAGAAAAGTGCTCAGTGGATTTGTGTTGAAGTTGGTAGTCGAAGCGTGCATCTATGTCTGGATGGAGGAGGGAGGGAGATTAGAGAGTCTTGTGATAAAAAGAGAGCATGTGTGTGTACAACATGTGGAAGTCCGTGTTTGGAAATCGCCATGTTTGCTTGTTTGTATTCACGCTGGCCCGAGCAAAGTCCTTGTGCTATCTGATCAGGTTGTCTGCAGATATTGGCTTTCTGAGACAAAATGCATCCAGCATTGATGCTTTTTCTATTAAAACAACTTTTCTATTAGAACAACTTGTCTCTTAAAACAACTTGTCTCTTAAAACAACTTGTCTCATAAAACAACTTGTAAAAATAACGACAAGAAATCTCATTCGAACATTTAAAAGCAACTTTATTGGTTATCTTTGTTTGTAAGAATAATGAAAACGGGTTAGTCATTGAAAGTGTTCCTGGGTGGAGATATAGATTAAATATCAGACTTGTTGAAAAAGAACAGTGTTCATGCATGCTTGTGTCTACAGTATTAGTTGTGGAAAGAGTTTCCGTGTAAAGATGATGATTATACAAGTCTGTTTAAAGAGAAAAGTGTCTAGTGGATGGATACGTGTTGAAGTTGGTAGTCGTAGCGTGCATCCATGTATGGACGGGAAGGGGGGCAAAAGATTAAAGAGTCCTGTAGTAAAAAGAGAGTATGTGTGTGTGTACTGCATGTGGAGATCGCCGTGTTTGGAGATTGCTATGTTGGCTTGTTTGTATTCACACTAGACCGGGGCCAAAGGGCCTGGGCTAGGCCATGCTCCAATAGAGCAGTGCGCTGTCAGCCAGAGCCAGGGAGAAAGAGAGAGAGAGATTTAACGTTATATAAACTCGGTCATGTGATTGAGAGCTGGCTTCTGATTGGACATGCCAGGAAGGAAGTGTATTTTAAAATCTTCAGCCGTGAGAATTCACTACTGCTTGAGTTTGTGGAAAATCCGTCTGTTACAAACTGAGAGCCTATTTGACCAATTGATTGATGATGGATATTAGGTGGGAACAGCTTCAAAGGACAATGCTGTCTCAGTTGGTTTTCTATTTTATTTCTCCAACAGCGACCACCCCATCATTGACCTCTACCACCTATCCTAAGTTGCTGGATTCTTTCAATGTGATGCATTCCCCAACGCTCTTTGGCCAAAAAACAGACGCTGACACAACTTGTAGAAAAAATAAATGTCTTTATTCCTTTTTCAAAATGCTGCAACTACTAAAATCAATTTCGCGTGCAGCAATGAGAAAACTTAGCAACAACGTGGAACAGAGAGGGTGACGGAGGACAATCGAGCAGCATCCCAACAGCCGGACGTGTCTGGTTTTTCTCCTTCTCTTCTCACAAACTACCCGCTTTGTTTATATATTAGTCTCAAGTTCCCCCGATGCACTTGCGATGTTAACAACTTTAATCTGTGACCATATAAACGAGTATATCCGGCCTCTGCTACCGCTGACAATCCAACCTGCAGGTGTTTCCGCCAATGCACTGTGCGACAAATAGACCATGTTCTTATCTTATCAAATCCCTCTTCTTCTCAAACAAGAATCTTTCAGTGATTTTTTTTTGCATGCTGCTTGGCTCGACATGAGCCATATATCATGCTTTTTAAAGCTTAATTATGTTGCGTTATTAAATGCATATATAATTTTTTAGTTTGCACTTTTCAAATGCTTGCAAAATTATATATGCACCTGACAATTTTTTTGTTGTCATTTTCAAAATCAACACAGTTTATTTATAATTCACTGATGACTATTGACAAGAGAGAGAGAGAGAGAGACGGAACAGAACAACTGCACTTAGCGGTAAGGGTGTGTGTGTGTGTGTGTGTGTGTGTGTGTGTGTGTGTGTGGCAGGCAGGCAATGACAGAATCTATCACTCATGCCGGACAATTCGTCAACCTTCTCTTTACCTCTCTCTTTGTTTAAAGACATCAACTGACATTCCTGAAATGTAAATATTTAAAATATTTAATTGTTCTTTATTTTGCGTTATGCAATTCTAACTTCCCAACCTGGAATGTAAGCCTTTTTTAGAAAAGGTAATTGTTTTACTTTCCTAAAAAAATATGTTTAAAGAACAAGGCACAAAAGAGACACAAACTTCTTTTTAACAGTAACAACGAAGAATATTTTATTCATAGCAGGAACTGGCAGGTTGGACTGCGAAAAAGGAAGGAGGAAAGAAAGTTCTTTTGAGGTTGTTGTCGTCAGTCAGCCAGTACTGTGTCGTCCCCAGTTAATAGCAGTTGTCTCCAGGTGGAGGCCGTCAATGCTAAAGCAAGATGTCCGGTGGACAGGGGACGAGAGAGGATAGGTGTTGCTAGGCTGAAGGTTTGGTTCTGACTGACTAATGTTCCCTCAAGACTTTTTAGGAAGCAAATGAGTCAGTGTGCCTTGTTAGTTGATAGGTAAGCCTGTGGTTGAAGAACTCAGAGGGGGGGGGGCATTGATTCACCAGAGAAAATAGTTCTATGTGACTGCTGCACTTTCTTTGTTTTCAGTGATAATTACAATTCAGGTCATTTTTAGTATACAAGAAGGTAGATAATCTGAAATGTGTGTGTGTGCCCATCTCTGATTTGTCGGCATTGCCTCGGCTCAATATCCAATACATTTATCTGACCATTGTTTCCAGTTGTCCTGGATTTCTTCCTGCCATTGGAATTAAGCAATATAAAATCAGGAGAAGTGTTGTTGGAGATTGTGCAACCTTTGTTTCACGTGCAACCACTTTTTACAACAGGCATCCATTGTCTCTCAAGACTAAACGGAGGATATGGGGCCAGAGAAGGTTCACAGCATGAGTGATAGATTCTCCCATCGCTTGCCATACACCCACACACTGAATGCCCACCTCCGATTTTGTCAGTGTTGCCCTGGCTTAATATTCAACAATTACTCTGCAAACAAATTGAATAAAAGTAAAAATGTTTTAAATACTGAAATAAACGTCAAATTAAAGTAATAAGTGCCCTTCATATATACGTATTCAAAAAGAAATGAATTCAATGTAAGTGCCGCAAAGGAGCATTATACTCTCAATTATTTATTTATGAGAGAGGAGGCTGTGGTATATTCATGTAATTCATCAAATGACTACATATGTTTTATTTGCAATAAAAAATCAGCGTAGCCTTTTTTTTTTTTTTTTTACAAAAGAGTCACCACTTATTAAGGCCCGGAGGCCATTCGAGGATAAGGGTTAATGAGTGTACAGTAGTCAATGGGGCAATATCAGTAGTGGAAATTTGGTAAATTGGATTACTTAAGGGGATGATTCATACCTTTCTGTCCGGAGGTCTTTTGTCTTCCTGCTGCTGGGCGCTGTGATGAATGACACAATAAGATGATTGAGACATACCTGATTTTTCTTCTTTGTGAAACACAGGACAACGACTTTACTTTTTTATAAATATAAATTTATTTTAGATGTCTCGGTGTTTAAAGAGTCTGCTACGTGTCTACATGCTGTGTTTGTCTAGCATCGCTTCCTGGCCTTTTGAGTACGTCTGCACACTTTGGTGACCAAATCCAAACTCTCTGCTCTAATCTTTTTGACCTGTCAGTTCCAGTGACGTAGCCGATTCAAGGACACGTCTCCTTAATGTGACCTCCGGTTACCTATCTAAATGTGCCGTGATCGATGTTATTTATTATTTATTGTTCTGGATTTCTAAATTCTCATGTTTATAGTTAACTGCAGCTAAATCTATAAACATATCACTTAACTATTTACATAATTAACTTTCAGCTAAACTTATTTTACCAAAACAATGTTTCTATTCCTAGACTAGCAAGGTCACTGGTGTTGTCCACTTATCACTAGATATATAGATTAGATAGATAGATAGATAGATAGATAGATAGATAGATAGATAATAGCTAATTAACTCCTTTAACCCTGCTATTATCTAACACTTGTTTATGTGGGATTTGAAGACAACCATATTGTAGTCAACTGGAAAGCAGGCAAACAGAAGAGAGTTCCACAGGTGTGCAGTTCTAAGAAAGAAACTTTGTTCATGGAATCTACGTTTAGGCTTAGGCTCAGGCTCAGACAAAGAGTGGGAGAAATTGTTGATAGTTGTTTCAGTAAGATGAGTGTTTTTCGTTAAAATTTGGCAAGGAGGAACCATAGATTGGAACTCAGATCAGCACTTGCCATGAAAATAATGATAAAGCAGTGACATGCTCGCAATGTCTCTTCTGTGGGAAAGAGGTAGGGGAGAGAAAAGGGCATACCCCTATTAAGCTACAAAATCTATTTTGAACTATGTCAAGGCAGGATAAGTCCTTTCTAGCAGTTCCTGCCCAGATGTGGCAACAATACTCCATCCTAAGGTATACTGGCTCTTATACAGGTAGAGAATTGCATTGGCAGTGAGATATCTACTGGAGCAGTAGAATGATATCCCATGATTTTTCCAGTGACCTTGGCAACAGATTTGATGTACTTGTTCCATTTCAGATCAGGAGTGAAGGTCAGACCCAGAAGCTTGTAAAAACATGGAGCCTCCCATAGATGAGAGCTATTCATTTCAATTGATGCCAGACGGGGTTCAGAGTGTTAATGATGTTCCTATTTACAATGCCTCCCCACGGGACAGAGTTAGACACCAGGGTCGTTTTTTTTAATGTGGAGAAAAGAAAAAAAAAAAAAGATTGTCTCAGTCGTGAAGGATTTCTCCTCCACTAACAGAGAACAAGAAATTGAAGTGCAGCATCTGAAGAACAGATACTACACTTTGATCTTGAGGTATTTATTTGCTCCCCCACTGAGCAAATTAGGCACAAGGCCGATTTTTAAAGTGAGGAGTGAAGGGGAAATGGGACCAACTCCCCGGAGAGTAGGGGAGCTGGATAGTGACAATTGGTATGAACGGTTGCCCCTACATTGACCAAGGTCTTATATATGGGGTCGCCCCCACATATGGTCTTTGCTTGCAGTATCTATTCTGGCAGATACTACACTTTGAGATATTTAATCCTTTATTCATGTTAAAAATACATTGAAAATCAACAATGAACAAAAAACTTAGGTGCATGGGCAACTCAAAAGAGGGGGATTGTGGGTGTCGTTGGTCATCCTTGTCACTCCAGAACTAAACAAAATCAAAAGTTTCTCCCAGCTAGTATCTTTCACCATAATACTACATTCACCCTTTCATACTCCTACTTAACTCCCAATTTTTAAAATATTTTTTTATTGACGTGTAAAAACAAAAAAAGACAACAATAAAAATGGTACAATAATTCATTCGTGTCGAGGGCGGGGGAAAAAAAAAAAAAAAAAAAAAACTTTGATCTCAGCCCGAAGGCCACGGAATGTAGAGTGTTAATGATATTATTCATTTCAATTGATGCCAGACGGGGTTTAGAGTGTTAATGATGTAAAGATAGAAGTTTGGTTTTAAATGCATTAAAATTAACTAGCCACCTCTTTCCCCATTGCACCACGTGGTCAAGATCAGAGAAGAGAGAATCAGAGAAAACGTGGTCATTTACAGCCTTTAAGTGTTGCCATAGATTGTTGTACCATCAGCATAAATGCCTACGAATGATCTTAGGATGTGATTTGGGAGATCATTGATGTAGATCAGAAAAAGAGTTGGGCCCAGGATGGAGCTCTGAGGGACTCTAGCATTAATAAAGCTTAATGAATTGCAATGTTTTTTCATTGCAGTCGATGAAAGCACAGAATCAAGTGACACTACACAACTTGCTGTCCTTGTGCAAGGAGTGATTTCTATTTTTCATATTTTGAAGAGTTTATTCAGTTAATTCCATGAATGGAACTGTGACCGGAATCGATATTTTTGAAGCTTTGTTAAAAATGACGATAGAAATGAAATTTGATTTTTCAAAACTTATTGGAATCACAACTGATGATGTTCCAGCAATGGTAGGGGAAAAAAGCTTTGCTACATGACGACATGAACATATTTGGAATTACCCATAAACTTGTAAAAAATTGGGTTTTACTATTTTATGTACAACTGAATTAATGTACAACTAATTGCTGATAATGAATCACTATTTAAGCAACTTCAACTCAGGTGATCTTCTGGATCCATTAGCAGAAAATCTGGTAGGTTCATACCTATGAGACATTTACAAAAATAATGTCTTATTTTGCTTTTGAATATTATCTGTTAAGCCTGAAAAAATAATATATTAATGTTCGAACAAGTAATCTTTTCCATTTAAATTTGACTTTTTAACACAATAACGAATCTACATAACGTAAAAGTAGAAATCTTTTGTAAAAAGGAAACAAAGTAAATAGAAACACAAGTTATATATATATATATATATATATATATATATATATATATATATATATATATATATACAAAATCCTTAAAGACAGCGACAAGGTAAAACTTAGCTCATAAATGAGATGCATAATCATATTGTTAGCTTTGGAAACATCAACTTAGAAATAAAAACTCTGCTCATTTCCCATCATTCCAAGTGTTGTATCATCAAGGGGATGTGTATATATATATATATGATGTGTATTTATTTATGTGTTGATATATTTACAGTTTGATATATCTGATCATCTAGCAGTGTCTAAACAGGACATATAGCAAATATAACATATAGCAAATATAACATATAGCAAATATAACACATATAGCAAATATAACATATAGCAAATATAACATATAGCAAATATAACATATAGCAAATATAACATATAGCAAATATAACATATAGCAAATATAACACATATAGCAAATATAACATATAGCAAATATAACATATAGCAAATATAACACATATAGCAAATATAAGATAGCAAATATAACATATATAGCAAATATAACATATAGCAAATATAACATATAGCAAATATAACATATAGCAAATATAACATATAGCAAATATAACACATATAGCAAATATAACATATAGCAAATATAACATATAGCAAATATAACATATAGCAAATATAACACATATAGCAAATATAACATATAGCAAATATAACATATAGCAAATATAACACATATAGCAAATATAACATATAGCAAATATAACATATAGCAAATATAACATATAGCAAATATAACATATAGCAAATATAACACATATAGCAAATATAACATATAGCAAATATAACATATAGCAAATATAACATATAGCAAATATAACATATAGCAAATATAACATATAGCAAATATAACACATATAGCAAATATAACATATAGCAAATATAACATATAGCAAATATAACATATAGCAAATATAACACATATAGCAAATATAACACATATAGCAAATATAACACATATAGCAAATATAACATATAGCAAATATAACACATATAGCAAATATAACACATATAGCAAATATAACATATAGCAAATATAACATATAGCAAATATAACATATAGCAAATATAACATATAGCAAATATAACACATATAGCAAATATAACATATAGCAAATATAACACATATAGCAAATATAACATATAGCAAATATAACATATAGCAAATATAACATATAGCAAATATAACATATAGCAAATATAACATATAGCAAATATAACACATATAGCAAATATAACATATAGCAAATATAACATATAGCAAATATAACATATAGCAAATATAACATATAGCAAATATAACACATATAGCAAATATAATAAACGGACAAATAACAATCTGGCGTTTTAAATTGGCTAATGGAAAACCATATCCGGTTCGTTTTTGGTCTTGATTTGATGAATCATTGGAAAAGCTGCAAATGTAAATTCGCACGACCCGAAGCCTTGCTGGTATATACAGCAGCTTTATTTCAGATGTTTCTCCCATTGGAAAGCTGTAACGCTGACTGTAAACTTTTAATATCAACATTTTTCCCTTACTCGGAGCCATTACTGTCGACGACCATCTTTCTTCCTCTGACTATCGACTGAGTCTGCTAACTTTGATTCCCAACTTTTGACTAACTGATACGTGCATTTTTAAAGTA
Organism: Euprymna scolopes; assembly: GCF_053919585.1. NCBI lineage: Eukaryota > Metazoa > Mollusca > Cephalopoda > Sepiida > Sepiolidae > Euprymna > Euprymna scolopes. The sequence goes on along the minus strand of NC_136491.1, from coordinate 26,839,611 downwards.
TCACATTACGTCATTTTGATTTTATTCTAACATTCTTTTTTCAACAAGTTAACATTTTTGTTTGTGTTAGTGATGAAAACTAACATTTTTTTCCTGTTAAAACATTTTAACAAATAAGTTTTTCTGTAAATATTTATTTTGCTATGATAACATATTCTTTCTGACATTCTGTTTTTACAAATATTCATAATGATCATAATAATAATTGTCAACCAGCACAAGTTTTGGTATTGCCTGCCCATCAAGCAAGGAAATCACAGGATTCGGAGCTATTTTGTGAATCTAATTCAGGTTTTGTGAAACGAATTTGTATGACGTTTTGTTGACTTTCGTCTGCATAAAAATGATTTCAAATTTTTTACTACACCATTTGACGTGGAAGTGGAGAGAGTATCAGAATGTTTGCAAATGGAATTAATAGAAATGCAGTGTGAGGATCTATAAAGATCAAAATTTTATTTGAAAAATATTTCATTAAATGATTTTTACACTAAATATATTTTTACACGTGGAAAGTATTTCAAATTAGTGACCCATACAAAAAAAAGCCAGGATCTTTGTTTGGAGCTACCTATCAATGTGCACAACAGTTTTCAAAATTAAAGCAAACTAAGAATAATTTGAGAACAAGATTGACTGATAGCCATCTTGTTGATATCTTGCTCTTAGCATCAACAAGTTTGAAACCAAATATTGACACACTCTCAATTAATAAATATCACCAAATTTCCAATTAATTCTTTGGTTGTTGGTGATAGCTTAACGTTGTTGCTATGTATTTATTAGTGACTAGCCAGGGTGTCTGCCATTGCCCGAGTATTTGGAGGTGTGTGTGGAGCAAAAAAAAAAATGAAGTTGTAGTAGGCAGGCAGACTTGAACCCGTGACGCGAAGGTGGAAAAGAAAGTGGAGATATTTGTAAGGGTGCTGGTTGAGCAAAAAAAAAAAAAATAAGGAAAATTGCAAGCGCAAAAAAAACAACAAAAAAACAAAAGGAGTAGTAAAGCACGCTTGAACCTATAACGCACCAGAGGAAAAAAGAGGTGAAAAACAACCAAACGCTCTTATCGATGTGGCTACTGTGGTTGTGACGTCAAGGGAGGTCGAAATAATGCCTTTTATGCAACATCATTTACGACTTACAAAAAATGTCAGTGAAAAAAGTGACCCTCCTTGTAGAAAACTGCCCAGTTGAGGGTGAAGGAATTAATGTTTTTGGCCAATTTTTCAATATTCGTCATCTGAAGGGTCGATCTTCAAAAGGATACTAATCTCGCCTCTGTCGAAAGTTTTAGGCAGACATACAAACATACATTTAAACAGACAGGTGAGATTTATATAATAGACTAGCCTGGGTGTCCAGCGTTACCCAGGTGTTTGGAGGTGCGTGTCGAGCAAAAAAAAAAAAGTTGTAGTAGGCAGTAAGGCAGGCTTGAACCCGTGATGTGAAGGTGGAAAAGAAAGTGGAGGTATGTGTAGGGGTGTTCGTTTAGCAAAAAAAAAAAAAAAAGAAAAGAAAAAGAAGGAAAATTGCGAGTGCAGAAAAAAACCTGTGCCACAAAGGAGGAAAAGAAAGTGAAAAAAAAAACAATGTGACATGTTAGCTGTTGCGTCCATCGCCAAACCGGAAGTGACTTAAGTTTAAATTAAGGCTAGATGATTGAAAAAAGGCGATGACTTTCGAAAATATCGACGAAAAAGCGACCCCTCCCTGCAGAAAGTGCCCAGTTGAGGGTGAAGAAATGAATGCTTTTGGCCAATTTTTTTATATTTGTTGTCCGAAGGGTCCAACTTTAAAATGATACTGATCGTGTGAAAATCAGTTACCTCTGTTGAAAGTTTTTGTGAGATATACATTCATACATACATACATACATGACCGCAGCAAACTCGTTCTCGAGTATTGCCATTACTTAATACATCTCTGGCTCAAATGAGGCAGACATGAGCGCCACTAGCAGCATGCGCCAGATGGTCACTTCTATGAACGTTCTACAGTCCTGCACATCTGCTGATGACCGGGTCCAGGCTGTGGTGCCCTGAACACCTGCCAGACCAAACCTTGGATATTCCAGAGCCTTTATTTCCATTGACGACCATATCCGCATTAGTCCTTATTGAGTGTCCGTTTGCTGTTTTAAGCTACAGCCAACATTTTTGTTATCGAGATACACACTGATGGTAAAATGTGTATTCCATTACATATGAAGTAATGGCTGTTCTTGAAGCTTTTTATAGTGAGGAAAGACTTTGCACCGAGACAATCCCACTCTCTGAACAACTGCCACATTGAACCAAAAAGAAGAGCAAGTCAACATCATTGGATGCAGCAGTCGCCACAGGTTTTATATCAGGGTTTTCCTTCTCCAAAAGAGGTTGCCTTCACCACGGCTTACGGAGCCCTCTCCACATATCATGCCATTTGATCCATGACTGGGACTTAGGTTGCTGGGCACCAGAGCATATTCCACACACCGATGGGTCATGTATGCCGCAGCTTACAGGGCCTAAGCTCCTCTGGAGGTTTCTGTCAGGGTTACCTCACCCTTAGCCTTTGGTTAAAAGAACCTTGGCCCACGGCAGTGGAGGTCCAGTTATACAGTGCAGGACACTCACTGTTCATCAGAACCCCGTCTGCATAGTGCAATGTGCACTTGGGGTTAATTTTTCTGGGAGAAGCACAGTATGACGCTAAGACATCTGTGTGCTTTTAAAACACGTCCACATCAGACCTGGACCACAACATTCATACATACATACATACATTTAAACAGACAGGTGAGATTTATATTATAGATGGGATGATTCTAATAATTTTTCCAATTTCGATACAATTCCCGATGCCGTATGGAATTCCTGATTCCGATACAATTACTGATTCTGATTTTTTTTATCTCTAAATATTTAACTATAAAATTGTTATTTTTTCCCCGAGTATCATAAAAACACATGTTAAATATACATATATTTACTCAAAAGTAAAAACATGTTTATGTTTGGGGGGGGGGTGATCTATAGGTTTTAGTTTTACTGGTAGTTTAAAATCAATAAATATTTATTATTTTATTATTGCTACCAGAAGTGTAAGATTTTATTTAAAACAAAATGAAATGGATAAAAAATAAATAAAGGAATTGTTTTTGGCATCAGAAAATAGGCACAAATTTTTACAAATGCCAATACCGATTCCGGTACACCAAAAAAGTTCCAAATTTTCTGCTTTCTGATTCAAATTAATCGTCCTAACACTAGTATTTATAAACAAATGATTCCAACAATGTTTTTAGTTGAATAAATAATATTTTTCGACTGCTATATTCATTTCTTGTTAATATCAATTATTTTTATGTATCTTCAACTATCGTGATTAAATGTGAGTATGCAGACGTGTCAACACTTCTCAATTAAATTAGTACATTGATCTTCAAATGAAGTTTGCTATATATCATTTTCCAGATTTGTCTTACTATACACACAGATTCAAAAAAGTTGTCAGAAAAACAAATATATAATAAATAAATGTTATCAAATGCAAGATAAGTTACTTTTCTACCTAACTGGATAAGTTTTTAGTGTTTTTATTTAATGTAAAATGTTTAATCGGTTCGAAAAACATGCAGTGTTTATCGATATATTTGAAAAAGACAAATGGCGACGAGCTTGCTGATGGATACATTAAGTTTGGGAAAATGAATTCATACTAAAAAACTATACAAAATACTGTTAGAAACTCACTCAATGATATAGGCTGACATATATTCGATGGGATTTCTAACTTAATGTATTCATCAACGAGATAGCCGCCATTTGTCCTTTTCAAATATGCAGATAAACATTGCATGTTTTTCAATCTGATTAAACATTTAACATTAAATAAAAACACTAAAAACTTATCGAGTTGGGTAGAAAAGTAACTTATCTTGCCTTTGATAACATTTATTTGTTATATATTTGTTTTGTTTTTTGACAACTATTTTGAATCTATGTGTATAGTAATACAAACCCCATTTTCCATAGAATGGTTACATATCTCAGTACACTAAAATATTAAACTATATGTCAGTTATCTTTTATGAGACTGTTTTACCAAGTTGTGTTGCATATGTTTCATTTCAGATAACGGATACAACGTGCCTTCAAAAAGTTTCCAGACTTCTTTTGTACAGGCATTTATAATTGTTATAGACTCTTGAAAATTCAGTATGTTATTGCTATACATAATATGAGATGACTGACCAATTTTTATGATTTCAGATTATGATGAACAGCTACAGCAGGAATTGGAATACACCCTACTAAAGCCTGCTGGTGAATTTCAAAAATGCAATCTGGATGTGAAGACTCTTTAGAAGAACGATATGTATTAAAATTCTGTTTTATACTTGGAAAAAATGCCAAAGAAACCTATGGAATGCTTCAGATTGCTTCTGGACCATCTTGCATGAATAGAGCATCAGTTTTTGAGTGGCAAGTGTCAAGGAAGGCAGGGAATCTGTGAAGGATGATGAGAGGTATGGGAGGAGTAAGGAACTCAGAACATCAGAGTTGATTGGCCAAATAAAGAATTTCATAGATAAGCCCCGTCGTGTGTCTATAGAGACAATAAGTGCACAATTTAATGTCACTGTGAAAACTGTACACACAATTATTCGCAAGGAACTTAAGATGCGGAAGATTTTGTCCCAAGGGTGCTCAGAGAAGATCACAGACTATTTGACTAAGATGGACATCAAGACTTCTTCACCCTCCCTATAGTCCACACCTGTCTCCCTGTGATTTTTGGTTATTCTGTAAGCTCAAGGAAAACCTTAGAGGTTATTGATCCTATTTACAATGCCTTCCATGGGACAGAGTTAGACACCAGGGTCGTTTTTTAATGTGGAGAAAAGGAACAAAAATAAAAATCGTCTCAGTCGTGAAGGATTTCTCCTCCACTGACAAAGAACAAGAATTGAAAAATTGAAGTGTAACATCTGAAGAACAGATGGTATTTATTTGCTCCCCCACCGAGCATATCAGGCACAAGGCCGATTTTTAATGTGAGGAGTGAAGGGAGGGGGAAGGGAAAAAGGGGACCAGCTCCCGAGAGGTGGGAAATGGGAGCTGGTTAAAGGTCAGGCATGTGGGGTTGCCCCCACATCTGGTCTTTGCTAGTCCTAGCTAGTCCTAGCTAGTCATAGCTTGCAGCATCTGCCGGAACAGATGAAAGAGACTGTGGTGAAGGTCTTTGACACGCTTACACAAGAGGACTTCTACGGGGCCTTCCAGAAGTTCTTGGAATGGTACAACAAGTGTATTGCACCTGGAGGAGATTACTTTGAAGGGGACTAGAGTTTCATTTGTGTACTATCAATAAAAGTGTCTATACAGAAAAAGCCTGGGAACTTATTTAGGGCACCTCATATATATGAATTTGTCATGTTGCTTATGTTTAATTTCAAATAATGGATATATAATTGAAAAGAAACGAAAGTAATGATAAAGCGAAAAAGCAAGGGAGACATGCGAGGTGGCATAAATTTAAAGACAGTTATATATACGCACATTATACATACATGCCTTATGAATGTGTGGAAGATACCGCATGAGGACGTTCATAAGTGTATATATTTGTAACTATTATTACCTGTACGTATGGGTGTATGTGTTTTGTTTTTGTTTGTGCATGTGAGATTCGTTTGTAGTACAATTTTCAATATCAGTTTCAAACATGCGTGTCATAATTTACTCCATTACACTTCGGTTGCTTCTTTTTTACCTTGAAGCATTTTGACGTTCCATGAGAAAAATTAATTTATATTACGTGTTTTTTAATTTTAGATTTTATTTTGTTTTTCTGGGTTCTCAATGTTTATTTTCATTAAGATCTTTGTCAACCTAAATAAATGTTGGTCGACAGAAACAGACACAAAATCTGACACTTCTGGAAATGCGCCATGACCACGTGTGCTAAAAATAGCAACAACCATTTTCAAACAACAGAGAGCAAACACAAAAACTTTATCTTTCATAAACTAAACAAAAACAAAGAACTATTATTATTTCAAACCTAGATTAAAATATATACAGTTAATAAACACCGAAGATATTTTTAACTGTAAGTAATATGGTGTGAAATTAATTATAGTCATTCATTGTTTAGCAACACCATCACTGGCCATAGAGCCTGTATGACCAATGACTCTCCATAAAGCTAGCGAATCTTCAGTTCAGCTTAGGAGCTAGGAGCACTCTCACTTAACTTGATTCTTATCAAATTGGAGTTGTCACCATGGGGACCGGGAGCAGCAGAACACAATGCACACTCTACTGCTGCCTGCCTTTTGGAACTCCCCCTTATAGCTTGCCACACCAGTTTCTAGCGAGTTTGGCTTACCCCTGCGGCTTCCAGCAACTCCAGCTTACTCCTGCAACTTCTCCAGCAGCTCTAGCACTTATGGCCCACTGACCTCTGGCTACCTGCTCCAGCACCCACTGACATTCAGCTATCTGTATCCAGCTACCCGTTATAGTGCCCACTGATGTTTGGCTATCTGCTCCAGGACCCACTCATATTCGACTACCTGCTCAAGCACCCACTGACGTCCGGCTACTAGTACCAGTGCCTACTGACATTCAGCTACCCGTTCCAATGCCTGTTGACGTCCAACTATGTGTTCTAATTCCCACTGATGTCCAGCTACCTATTCCAATGCTCAGACGTCCAGCTACACGTTTTAATGCCCACTGACGTCCAACTACCCGTTTTAATGCCCACTGACGTCCAGCTACACGTTTTAATGCCCACTGACGTCCAACTACCTGTTCCAATGCCCACTGACATCCAGCTACCCGTTCCAATACCCACTGACATCCAGCTACCCGTTCCAATACCCACTGACATCCAGCTACCCATTCCAATACCCACTGACATCCAGCTACCCGTTTTAATGCCCACTGACGTCCAACTACCCGTTCCAATGCCCACTGACATCCAGCTACCCATTCCAATACCCACTGACATCCAGCTACCCATTCCAATACCCACTGACATCCAGCTACCCGTTTTAATGCCCACTGACGTCCAACTACCCGTTCCAATACCCACTGACATCCAGCTACCCGTTCCAATGCCCACTGACGTCCAACTACCCGTTCCAATGTCCACTGACGTCCAACTACCCGTTCCAATACCCACTGACGTCCAGCTACACGTTTTAATGCCCACTGACGTCCAGCTACACGTTTTAATGCCCACTGACGTCCAACTACCCGTTTTAATGCCCACTGACGTCCAGCTACACGTTTTAATGCCCACTGACGTCCAACTACCTGTTCCAATGCCCACTGACATCCAGCTACCCGTTCCAATACCCACTGACATCCAGCTACCCGTTCCAATACCCACTGACATCCAGCTACCCATTCCAATACCCACTGACATCCAGCTACCCGTTTTAATGCCCACTGACGTCCAACTACCCGTTCCAATGCCCACTGACATCCAGCTACCCATTCCAATACCCACTGACATCCAGCTACCCATTCCAATACCCACTGACATCCAGCTACCCGTTTTAATGCCCACTGACGTCCAACTACCCGTTCCAATACCCACTGACATCCAGCTACCCGTTCCAATGCCCACTGACGTCCAACTACCCGTTCCAATGTCCACTGACGTCCAACTACCCGTTCCAATACCCACTGACATCCAGCTACCCGTTCCAATGCCCACTGACGTCCAGCTACCATTTCCAATGCCCACTGACGTCCAACTACCCGTTCCAATGCCCACTGACGTCCAGCTACACGTTTTAATGCCCACTGACGTCCAACTACCCGTTCCAATACCCACTGACATCCAGCTACCCGTTCCAATGCCCACTGACGTCCAGCTACCCGTTTTAATGCCCACTGACGTCCAACTACCCGTTCCAATACCCACTGACATCCAGCTACCCGTTCCAATACCCACTGACATCCAGCTACCCATTCCAATACCCACTGACATCCAGCTACCCGTTTTAATGCCCACTGACGTCCAACTACCCGTTCCAATACCCACTGACATCCAGCTACCCGTTCCAATGCCCACTGACGTCCAACTACCCGTTCCAATGTCCACTGACGTCCAACTACCCGTTCCAATACCCACTGACATCCAGCTACCCGTTCCAATGCCCACTGACGTCCAGCTACCATTTCCAATGCCCACTGACGTCCAACTACCCGTTCCAATGCCCACTGACGTCCAGCTACACGTTTTAATGCCCACTGACGTCCAACTACCCGTTCCAATACCCACTGACATCCAGCTACCCGTTCCAATGCCCACTGACGTCCAGCTACCCGTTTTAATGCCCACTGACGTCCAACTACCCGTTCCAATACCCACTGACATCCAGCTACCCGTTCCAATACCCACTGACATCCAGCTACCCGTTCCAATACCCACTGACATCCAGCTACCCGTTCCAATGCCCACTGACGTCCAGCTACCAGTTCCTACTTAAAGAACCCATGAATCTCAACCTTGCGAGACACCCGTTCTCGCTTCGGCTGATCTTGAATCCATGCCTGTACATTTTTTCCCATTCATTTCTTGGTAAAAATAAATCACGATACACATCATCTTTAATCAACCATCTGTATTTGTCATCCTTCTCTGCTATTGCTTCACTTTCCTTGCTTTGTGTCTACTTTAATAATTGTATGGTCGATTAGCACCTTCATCGACTTTTAACCTTCTGCAACGCGACCTGTCATGAGTTGCTTACTCCTGTTGTGTTACTCCTGAGTTGCTTACTCCCGTATTAAAATAACAAATGACAATTTATGTAATATTAAAACCAAAAGGTTAAACCTAATTAAAAAAAAAAACAGAAAAATCTTTATGATATATGTACCTGTCACGGAACAAAGATATTATATTCCAAAAAATCATGTGAATTGATGAAGTAGTTTTATTTTTAACTAAGAAAATCAAATTTTATGAGTAAGCAAAAAGGTACTGTCTTGAGTTGCCATCTTGCAAATAAGACAAAAGCAGATAAGTCCTCAATAATTCGAACTTATCAGATCGGCATTGTAACATTAATTGCTTTAAATCGTTTAAAAATAATTTTCTTTATAAAAAACTAGCATTTCAGCCCGGCGTTGCCCGGGTGTTTGGAGGTGTATGCTGAGCAAAAAAAAAAAGTAAATTTTTTTTTAATTTGACCCCTATTATGACCCCTTAAAATTTATAGTTTCGGGCTCAAATCACTTTATTAAATTAGATCCAGGTTCAAGGAACCTATATCTAAAATTTCAAGTGTCTAGACCCAAAATTGTCGGAGGAGTTTGGTAGAGTTCTTAAAGGTCAAATCGTTGAAATTTGACCCCTTAACAGCCAAATTTCTGGCTGACACCCGTCATCACATCGATTTTCCCAAATCTCAGTACCCGGTATTTCAAATTTCGAGTCTATAGACTAAAAATTGACAGAGTTATTGCGTAGGGAAATGTACACAGACAGACAGACAGACACGTTCACTTTTATAGATATATAGATAAAACTACTAGGTCAGTTCTCATGATTTTTGGAATATGACATTTCCGTTCCATGCAGGATACGTACATCATAAAGATTTTTTTGTAGTTTCTTTTTTTTTTTTTTTTTTTGTAAATTTTTACCTGTGTCCATTTTTACATTATTCTTTAAAAAGACGACTTCTAACGGTTTTGGGGTGTGCTGAAAACGACTATCGCATTTAAATTTTCCAAAAATAAGTAGTTTTACGAATATTAAACAATATCATTTCTTATGTTATTGCTGGTGGTCATTGGTAAACGCCACCCCGAGAAAGTTAAACTATCCGCTCGCTCGTCCGTACCAAAATGGCCACCAACAATAACATAACAAATATACATTGCTTAATATCCGAGAAAGTACTTATTTGCGGAAAATTTAAATGCGATATTCGTTTTCAGCATACTCGAAACCCCCGAAAAGCCGTCTTTTTAAAGAAAAATGTTAAGGTGGAAACAAAGTAAAAATTTACCTTTTATATATATATATATATATATATATATATATATATATATATATATATATATATATATATATATATATATATATATTGAATTCTAAATAAGAATCAAAGTGTTTATAGAAAATACGAAATCTTGTGCATGTTCGTATACGTACTTTAAAAACTAGCGATTTCTTTGTTATGATCTAGCGGGTTTTGACAAATCAAAGTTAAAAACACTGCCTCGTTTTCAGATATCTGCAGGAAGTGACGTCAGACGTAGCAATGACGTCACGGTATTATTTACGGAAGTAATTTTAGACAGCATCAACAATGGCTGTCCCTATACCGATGGATGTAAATGTTACCAAAAAAGAATTAGCGGAAGCACTTGGAGATAGCATTACTATGTGAGTTAGATTTTTTTTTACATTTTTATTTTCATAAATTTTTTTGTTTATTTCATTAAACGGCAATATTGTTTTTTTAATTGTAAAGCTAAAACCGTGCGCGCTTTGAAACTGAGCTCCAAAATAATACGCATGCGTAGTCCATACTCATTCATAAAGATAAAAATCCCGGTAAAAATTACCCTGTGTTAATTTCAAAATATATCAAGTAAATATTCACTTTTTTTTTTTTTTTTTTACACATAATTGAAGAAAAGGAAAAACAAACAAAAGCAACTAAGTAATAAATGTATTAATTAATATGGAAGGACAACCACGTGCTCCTACTAAAATTGTTAACGAATTAGACTCGCCGAAATCTCTTTTGGATATAGATTTTAATCATCGCGCACTTGTTAGTCTCACTCTAACCAACCGTGAAACGATTGATTTTCTTGCAAAGTTCCGCCTTGTTGCTAACTCTGCGACGTGCCAAAGATGCGGCAAAGAATGTTCACTGATTGCAACCAGCACCAAAAGTTGCGATGGATTTCAATGGAAATGCAACCCGTGCGATTATACACAGTCAATTCGTACACGCTCCTTCTTTGCCGAAAGTCATCTCAGCCTACAACAGCTATTGGATTTGATTTACTCTTGGGCTTTTAACATCAATAACATAGTCATAAATAAGGAGGAATCATGCGACAACAAGCACACGGCCTATGAATGGTATTATTCTATTCGCGAAGTGTGTATCCGTTGGGTTGATGAACATCTTGCACTTCTCGGCGTTAGACCCGACGACGACAACTCTACCCCTATAGTCGTAGAAGTGGACGAAACAAAGTATTTTCACCGTAAGTATGCGCGTGGGGACTGGTATGAAGACCATTGGGTGGTAGCCGCAATTGAACGGGACAATACCAGCAATGCCTTCCTTGTACAGGTGCCCAACAGGGAAGCCGATTCTCTCTTGCCTTTAATACGAGACCGTGTTGTCACCGGTTCTGTCATTCACAGCGAGAGACGGTCTGCCTACAAGGCGAATGCGAAAACCTTGCCCGAGGGTTATAAACACGAAACCGTTGATCATACGCACGCCGTTGGGGGGTTCTTGGCCCGTGCCAAAAAGAAAATCAAACAAATGGAATTGAATGGGAGCAGCAAGGATCTATTTGATTCTTATCTCAAAGAATTTGAATGGAGATGGCGAAATAAGGCTTTTCCCAATGACAAAGCATTCCAGAAAATACTTGTAACTATTTCAGAACAATATTCCGTATGAGTGAAAATTGGAAATATAAATCTTTGCAATAATAAATTTATTAAATGTTTTTCTTATATATATATATTTATATATAAATTGAGATTTAATTTTTTTATTTTTTGATGGGTGTAGGTTAATAGAATTACTCCAGGAAGATGGGAAGGAATTTGCCATCCAGACTTATTGGCAGGGTTAAAAAAAAGAAAAAAAAAAGGTTTAAACACAACAATAAGCCTAAGTCCTGATGGCAAGTCATCCACCCCATCGGATTATTCGCTAGAGTGATTCTATAAAATTACCAGTTTTTTTTTTGTGGGGGGGGGGGTATACCACCCTCACCCCACCCACCCCTCTGCACATATACTGCTAACATTTTTGTTATCACTTAATTTATTTTGGTACTTTTGCATTCAGCGTACAGGATATCTGTGATGTTGGTTCGAGCTTCTTGACTGGCAGCTGACGTAAACCGCCGGAATATGTCGTGCGCGTGCGTGCGTGCACCGGCCAAATTTAAAAATTTTATGAAACAGAAAAATAACTTATCAGATACTAATTACAATGACAAAAAAAAAAACAAAAAACAACAAATATAATAAACTACTGTAAGTTTCATCGATAAATATATTTTATTTATTTTTAAATAAATAGAAACATATATTCTTTAAGAGAATTAAAAAAAAAAAAATTGATTTTTTTTTTCTTTCATTCTTAGAAAAACCTTGGGGGCTTATTCAGATTGTGTGTAATGCTGTGACCCTTTGGCTGTAATCATAGCGTAGTATCTGTGTGAGAAATTTTCCACATACAACGGCCATATTGTTTTTGGCTGCCTTTTTTCTTTTTTTTTTTTTTTTTTCTACACAGTGATCACCACTTATCAAGGCCCGGAAGCCACTCAGGGATAAGGGTTATTGCAAGTACATTGCGTTAGTGTGGAGATTTGATGAAGTGTTTACTTAAGGGAGCGGTTCATTAGGAATTTAACATTGGACTTGAAGACATCCAAGCCTACATGCTTTCTAAGTCGGTCTGTCATTGGTTTAATTTGAATGCTCCAATCCGTATTCATGCATTATTTTTTCAGTCTGGGAATGAACACGGGAAACAGCAGACTCACAACAGCAACGATCTGTCTAGAGTGCCAGGATTTTACCTTCTTGGACACCAAACAGTGAATGAACAAAGGACATTTCTCTAAATACAGAGATAACATAATTGCTGGACTTATTTTACCCAATGAGGATATTCTACTGTGTTCGGCATGATATATATAATTATAGGAATTTATTCCTATTTCTTCCAGAGACCATGAAGTCCCAAATTATGCCGTATTTGGCACCAACATTCACATCGTGCTCACCATATACAACATGGATCCTTCGAAAAAGAAGCTCGAACTAACATTTCCACAGAGGAATCAAACTAAAGGCTCCATGCATATGGATAGCAAATTCAGCCACTGTTTTTGCAAAGGACTTACCGTGACCAAAGAACTTTCATTTCTGATACATTGTGAATAAAATTTGAGTTAAAGGTATGGCTTTGTCTGTGGAATTTCATTTGCTATCTTCAGGGAGGAAATTGGGTGTGTGGGAAAGAAATTTCTTACATCTGTTAACTGTGGCAGGTAGGGTTAAAACATTATTATTATTGATTTGAGCGATGGCGGGTCGCTGGATCTGTTATGATTAGAAAAATAAACAATTCAATTTGGAAAAAGTGATTGACAATTGAAATAATAAACAACTAAAATAAAATGTGATTTTAAAAAATACAGGAAAACATAATTTTTGGTTTGGATAAACAAATAATCAGATTTGTTATGTCATTGGTTGAGGTCTTAGACATGTGATGAGATGTAGATTTGGGGAGATTGTAGTCAGTCGTTAGCTGAACATCAGAGAGAACGGATGACTCAAGGGGGGAGTTGATCTCTCCATGATGCAGGTAGCTGTGTTTTCTCAGACAGCCAAGATATGAAGACATAATCTCTGAAGATGCAAGCTGGAATCATGAAAATAAATGTTCGTATATAATCCAGGTATGTGTTGTTATTTGCATCTGTTAAAAAGAACTGTTTGCCTACAACTGTTTCGATACGTCCACGTCAACCGTTTCCTGTTAGAACTGTTGCAAAAATGTTAAAATATACACACTAGACGATCAGCTAAATGATACGATGTATGTACATACACGCATTTACACGTACATGAATATACAGATAAAATATAAACCCTACTATTTAACATATACGTCATTTCGGAACATATTCATATACACACAACATAACAGGGTAGGAACAATTGAAAAGTAAAGAAAATGTAGAAAAGTCTGAATGATGTATGTATTCATAACAGAGTGAAGATGAAATATTCCATAAATCGATCAAGTAATTTTATTTAAAACTAAGAAAATCAAAATTCACTATTTTTAGCGATTTTTACTATTAAAAATTGCATTGAGCATATAGCATCTGCTAAATATGACCGGAACAAATCTTTGGCAGAGACATTTCATAGCAATAAGTTTTCAACACGCATGCATATTAAGTATGTGTAAAGACATAACGTTGTAATTTGCCTATTCACACACACATGCGATAAAAGAACTATGAAAGAATATCGCATGCAGTAATACAACAAATAGTCCAGAACGTTCTAGAACTCTCCTAGATAAGCTATTGCGTGTGTAAATCAAACCAGTCCAGGATGCAATTTTAGGAGTAACATCATTGCCAACTCTGTCCTTGTGATGTCAAAAACATTAACATGACTTTGTGCGCACCATACACCTAAATTCTCGGCATCTAATGTACCATATCGAACAAGAATTTTTTTTAAACTGATGTTGCATATGTATTGAACACACATGCATGTCACTTAAACACGTAATGATTTTATTTCCCCTCCAGAAAATAACAACGTGCTCCCTCTCAAAATGAAAATTCATAATCATGAATTTTTGCCTTTTTCCGTAAGACCCTTATTATAGCGAATCCTTTTCAATGAACACTACGTGTACAAAATCCTTAACGTTCCGGCATTCGAAGTAATGTTTCTCTAACATGATCGTAACTGTTGTTCGTTTTATATAAATTCATCATGCGACCTTGCCGCTCCTCATGTGGTTCTCGTAAAATTTTTCATGAGTTTTGTAAAAGAAAAAAGAGAAGAAAAAAACCCATGGATTACTTTATTTAAAAAAAAATTACCGCATGAGCTAAAAAATGTTCAAAAAAAAAAAAAAGGAACCACATTTCCCACAAAGTGGTGACCCTTGTGAGTTCAGAATGTGACGGACACCCCGATGAAATACGATCGCACATTTTAGCCGTGCGCAAACTCATTTCAAATCCACACATGAATCCAGAAACTAAGGACTACTTGGGGTTGACTGGACCGCTCACTTCAATAACCTTTATTGAATAAATAACAACGCTGGAATTCAGTAAATCATAACTCACACACTTTACAGACTGTGATCGAAGAATTACCGAACGATAGTTCCAGATCAGAAGACTCGCGCGGCACAAAATGGAAAATATCAGTGTCATCAAATTCGACTTGGTTAAAGTTCTGCCTTTTTGGATAGACGACACTATGCTCTGGGGTCTCAACTCAAAAATGGAAAGAAAAACTAACGAAACCGACCTTTCTTTTTCAATCATCTAATGTGATGTCAGTAAATCAATCATGCATATCCACGGACTTCCTTATGAAATAACGACACTAGTCTCACCAAAATTACTGATTTTTTTGCGAATAATCGCTCAAAAATCGAAAATTAAACAATATGATTTCCCGACAAATTGAATTCTGACAACAGTCAATTAGCACCAAAAAACGGACCTCCTACAAATTAACGGTCATGTAGCCAGCACGTTACACAACCCGCCAACCAACAGGATTTTACCTACATTGATACTAGTGATGATTATCAATGCCTATTTGACGCAATATTTTACCATTGAGCTCGTGATACAATGCCAACAAATACTCTACCGCCAAACCACGGTTACTCCGAGCACAACAGAGATACTGCCATTTTTTACGCATGCAGAAATTAATAACGCCCCCCTCCCACCTTCCTGGGTCAACCACGCTCAGCGCCTTCGGAACCAGCTCATTACAAGCACATCGGATTCTTAAGCAATCCTGATACATTTACATGCATGCATAAAGGAGCTTGTTACAAACACATCGCATTCTTACGCAGTGCCGATACAGCACACACACATGCATATTTGCCATTCAAGCCATCAATAACGTCGATTTCTAGCAGATCACAGCTGACCAAGGAATGACGAGGAATTATCACCTACGACATTCTGCCTTCGTCTATGGTCTAAACAGATACGAAAGTCCATAATGCACTTGTCGAACACATGTGACTCGTTTAAATTTAGCATCCGCCATATATTGCCGGAACAAATCTTCGGCAGACACATTTCATAGCAATCAGTTTTCAACACGCATGTGTATTAAGTATGTGTAAAGGCACATCGTAATTTGCCCATTCGTACGCATGCGATAAAGGAACTATGTTATGCATCGCGTGCAGTAATACAACAAATAGTCTGGAACGTTCTAGAACTCTCCTATATAAGCTTTTGCACGCGTAAATCAAACCAGTCCAGGATGCAGTTTTAGGAGTAAACAACATTGTTGCCAACTATGTCCTTGTGATGTTAAACCACTAATATGACTTATGCTCACGCTATACACTTAAATTCTCAGCATAGAAAATACCATGTCAAATGAGAATTCTTTTCAGCAAGTTATTTTGAACTGCTGTTGCATATGTATTGAACACACACACACACACACGTCACTTAAACAAGTAATGATTTTCTTTTCCCCTCCAGAAAATCATGCGTGTGCCTTCTCAACATGAAAAATCTGTAACCATGAACTTTTTTCTTCGAGACACATTAACAAAGACTGTCTAAGGAACACTTGTTGCAAAAACCCTTAACGTTGGAATGATTTGAATTACTGTTTTTTAAACATGTTAAGAAATGTGATTTTTATCTCAGTCCAGATATACTCTACCACTTTCGACTTATAGATATCTCTGCACCTGCAACCATGATCTCTAATATCGACGAATTCCGACTACGAATAGGTGAATGCCGACTCACAAGCCAGTTTTCTATCTGGTGACTCTGCCGTGAGTCCTATAGACATGTTTATTTTTTATCTCTCAGCTTCAGTTTGAGTTGTATCTCTTTTTTTTTTCTTTTTTTTTATTTCATCCGATTTCATCATGCCCGATAAAAACGCTAAAACTCACTTAGTTGTAAAATTTGATTTACTTGAATAAGAAAAAAACTACTTGATCAAAGCATATGATTTTTTGAATATGTCGTCTTTATATATTATTTAATTGGAATTCATTATTGAGATGAGTATTATTTATTAATTAATAAATAATACTCAATAATGAATTCCAATTAAATAATATATATATATATATACCATTCGGCACGAGCCCAACCATGGAAGATCAGATAATAAACGTGGATTTATGAGACCTAAAACTCCAACCTTGATCACACTTCGAGATCTTTGGTGCAGTTGATAAACATTGAATCTCGACGGTTCCAGGTGAGAATTGTCTGAAGATAGCAGTTTCAATCCTACCTAAAGCTGGCCAGAGGCTTACTTGACCAAAATGTGATGAGACAACAACTATGGATGGCAGTAATTGTTGAGAATGCAGTTAGGAGATTGGGAGTTCCTATCCCGTCACAGTTACCACCTGACAAAGGCCAGAGGAATAGTTGGCCGAAACATGAAACAACACCCAAGAAAGATGAGGATAATAGTCTGCAATAAATAAATTTATTTCATCTTTGTTCTGTGTCTGGTACATACATCATATTTCTTTTTTTTTTCTTTTTTTTTTTCTTTTTTTTAATTGCTGCCATAAATGCCAATCTGAAGAAGCACCAAACTTTTGATCTTTTTTTTCTTTTTTTTCAAGAAAAGTATTAAGTATTTCTAGGAAAAATGTTGACGTGTTTTTAGGATTGGTATTAGACTGATTAAATTTGTTTTTAATTTTTTTCTTGCAATTAAGTCGTTTGACCAACTTGATCAGCGCTCAGCATATTCTGGCAATTTACGTCAACTGTCAGTTAAACTTGACGCAACATTTGCAGGAAATCCGGTGCACTAAATGCAAAAGTACTGGGTGCCTTTGGTAAGTTTCCAGACTTTTTTTTCGCTTGGGCACTTTTATTGATAATATACACATGAAACTCTAGTCTCCTTCGAAGTAATCTCCTCCAGCTGCAATACACTTGTACTGTTCCAACAACTTCTGGAAGGCCCCATGGAAGTCCTCTTGTGCGAGCGTGTCAATGACCCTCGTCAGAACCTCTTTCATCTCAATTCTCTCATAATAACAGCCTCTAAGGTTCTTCTTGTGATTAGGGAATGATCACAGGGATCAGATCTGGAATATAGTGAAGGTGAGGAACTGTCTTGATGCCCATCATGTTCAAATAGTCTGTCAAAAGTATGAAGTTGTGGACTGATGCATTGTCTTGGTGGAAATGCCACTGATCCAATTTGAAGAGTGCTTGCCTCTTCTGATGGACTCTCTTCCTGAACTCCTTTAAGAACTCAACATAGTATTCCTTTGTTGACTGTTCAGTGGGAACCCAGTGCACATAACTCATGCCTATGCTGTCAAAAAAAAAAAAAAAAAGGGGTCATCACAAGTTTCTAGGTGGATTAGCTCTGTCTGGCCTTCTTTGGTCTGGGAGTAGCTAGCATGCTTCCATTGGGAACTCTGTTTCCTGGTCTCTGTGTCATAGCAATAGATCAAGCCTTCATTTCAGATCATCAGAGCATCAAGAACTCCCTGCTGTCATGACAACGCCTTTCTTTCTGATCTTCTGAGCACCTTTGAGACAAACTTTGTGCAAATCTTCCACATCTTCAGTTCTCTTTGGATAATTGTGTGTATAGTTCCCACACTGACATCAAACTGTGCACTTATTGTAGGTATCCCAAATTAGCCTAGTTTAGGACGCGAAAGCTGGTAAATAAAGTTAAATTTCCCTTAAATTCAACTTGCGATATATCGCTTATTTTTTTGTGCTTATTTTGATAAAGTTTTGATTTAAATAAAATGTAATCTTTTTGCTTTATAGATATATAATTCTTTTTCTTGTGTCTTTAATAGTTTTTTTTTTCAAAGTTATTTCAAGTTATGTCACTAATTTTGATGAAAGCGGCTTTATTTTTTACACAAAAAAAATGTTGGTGTTTTTAAAATTTGGTGCACACAATATTGTGAGTCTCTAGGTATAAAAAAATAGTACCATTTTAAAGAAAAAAGGTCACATCGATATGATGAGCTTAAAAAAGGGTTTTAAGTTGTTTTTCACAAAGATCCAACTTGAAAACTTCAGTGAAAGAAATATGAAATAAGTTCAATTGAAAAAATTCTGAAAATCGCACCGTTTTGTAGAGAAATATCTCCTCTTTAATAATCTGTTGGTGTCATATTACTACGCTCATGAATCAAGGAGCTCCACTAATAAAAGTGAATGTACCTAAACATCGAGATTTACAATTTAATCCCAAGCGACCAAAATACAGTACGAAGTATGATCACTAAAATCAACTGTCAGCACGAACGAGCCAACGTAAACAAACAACTTGTTTCACTATGGATTTGTTTTTGTTGATTTAAAAGTTATAGAAAGTTATTGTTTAAAATATTTTTAGTGCGACAAGCACGTCAATAAAAAATGAAAATTTACAATTTAAAAAATAATGTCAGTTTATTTTCTGTATCTTCTTTCAAATTTTCATGTGTTCTTTGCTTTATCTTCTTTCGGTTGAATAAACTTCAGCATTGTTAAATTATTTTTAAAAAATTAAACTGGGTACATTTTAAACCAAAAAAAAACATTTTTAGTTGCGTGTGACTGACAGAAAATTTTTTTTTTCACTTAAAAGCATGTGCCTCATTTTTTTTTTTTTTTTGTTTACTTATTTCTCTTACGTTCTGTCGGGCGTTTTTGATATATCTAAAATTTTGTTAAATTATTTTTTTTTTTATTAGACTGTACAGTTACATTACTTTAAAAAAAAATTAACAAAATATAACTAAGTTACGGTCAACAATTCATGTTGCCAAGCTAATCAAAAACCTTGATTCCAGTAAAGCAACTGGCCCTGACGGTATTCCAATTATAGTACTCAAAAAACTTCAACCTGAACTAGCGCCCATAATTACAAAACTGTTTAAACGTTATCTTAAGGAGAATAGTTTCCCATCTCCCTGGAAAATTTCATCAGTATGCCCTGTGTTTAAGAATTCAGGTGATCGCTCATCCCCCTCTCAGTACAGGCCAATAAGTCTCCTGTGCGTCATGAGTAAGTTGTTGGAATCTGTGTTAAATAAAGAAGTAATCAACGATCTCAACAAAAATAACCTTCTTAGTGACACTCAATATGGTTTCCGTTCTGCTAGATCTACAGCAGATGTGCTTACAGTTATATCTCATAGGATTAGCAAATCTCTCGACGGAGGCCACCTTTCTAGGGCAATTGCTCTTGACATATCTAAGGCCTTTGATAGGGTATGGCATAAAGGTTTACTTCATAAGATCTCTAGCTATGGTATAGCTGGAAATGTCTTCTCAATTATTAAATCATTTCTTTCTGATAGGTTCATAAGAGTAGTAGTTGAGGGGCAAAAATCAGAAGCTCACAGTATTAATGCCAGTGTCCCTCAGGGGTCCATCCTGGGCCCAACTCTCTTCCTGATCTACATTAATGATCTTCCAAATCACATCCTTACATCATTTGTAGACATTTATGCTAACGACACTACCATTTATGGTAGCACATCTAAGACAGTAAACGACCAAGTTCTCTCCAATTCTCTCTCCTCTGATCTTGAGCACATAGTACAATGGGGAAAGGAGTGGCTGGTTACTTTTAATGCATCTAAAACCAAGCTTCTCTCTTTACATAATCAACATTCTGATCCACATCTGGCATCAATTGAAATGAATGGCTCTCGTCTTGAGGAGGCCTCAAGTTTTGACAAGCTTCTGGGCTTGACCATTACTCCTGATCTTAAATGGAACACGTACATCAAATCTGTTGCCAAGGCCGCTGGAAAAATGGTATGATCTTTCTATCGATCCGGTAGATATCTCACTGCTGATACAATTCTCTATCTATATAAGAGCCAGGTACGTCCAAGGATAGAATATTGTTGCCACATCTGGGCAGGAGCTGCTAGAAAGGACTTGTCCTGCCTTGATAGAGTTCAAAATAGACTTCGTAGCCTCGTAGGAGATGTCCTTTTCTCTTCCTTGCAACCTCTATCTCACAGAAGAGATGTTGCAAGTTTGTCTCTGATGTATCGTTATTTTCATGGAAGGTGTTCAACTGAGCTTCAATCAATGGTCCCCCCTCACCAAACTTTCACAAGAAACACTCATCTAGCTGTACACACTATCAATAATTCCCCCCACTCTTTATCTGTGCCTAAACCTAAACGTAGATTCCATGAACAAAGCTTCTTTCTTAGGACTGCACGGCTGTGGAATTGTCTTCCGTTTTCTTGCTTTCCGGCTGACTACAATATGGTTGTGTTCAAGTCTAACTTAAATAAGTTCTTGATGAGCCGTTCTATATAAATTATCAAATTTACCAAATTTTCATTACTAATGATTACTATATTGTCCAATGTCTACTGTACACTCTTTAACCCTTATCCTGGAGTGGCCTCTTGGCCTTGATAAGTGGTGATGCCTATGTAAAAAAAAAAATAAATAAAATTAATTTCACGTAAAAATGTGCATTTTTTTTTTTTGTTTATGTTCTATCGAGCGTTTTTGATAAACTTGAAGATTTTGTTAAATTATTTTTTTATTACACTGTACGTTACTTAAAATATAAGAACTGAAAATCTTGTTCTGTGCACGTGGCGCATAAATGTAAAAATTACTTTCACTGTAAAAATCATTTTTTTTATTTGTTTATTTAATAATTCCTGAGACGGTACTTATACAGTTTATCGCCGAAAGTGGAGACGCCATTTATTTTTCGCGCATCTGTCGTTAACATCCGAGGGAGAAGTCAGTATTTTAAACTATGACCGAAGTTAAAAATAAATAACAAAAACTTAAACTAGATATTAATTACTTCCGGAAAGAACTATGAAAAAAAAAGTAAATAAAGAAAATGGAAGAGAACATATAATCGTAATTATTTGAAAATATTTCGGTTTAATTAATGAAAACGGGAATGTTTTTCATGAAACGTATATGTATTTTTATTATTAAAAACAAAATGAAAAATTATTAAAAACAGAAAATGAAAATGACATATTCATAATTGTCTAAACTGGGTGAGCGCCATTTGAAAATCAAAACATTTACTGTATAAAAATTTATCAAAATATAATTGTAAAAACATTTATTGAAAAGTTTGTGTAAAGAAAATATAATTTTAATAAAACAATTCTGTAATGAAAACAACATAGGATTTTATAAAATAGTTTTTTTTTTGTTTTTTTTTTCAAACAAATAAATAATTTTAATGAAACATTTTTTTGAATTAAAGCAATTTTGAAGGATCAACGACAAATTAATTTAAATGAAACTGAAAAATCATTATCTAGTTTAATTTTTTTTTATTTATTTCATGCTTCGGTCATAGTTTAAAATACTGATTTCTCCCTCGGATTTTAGCGATAGGTGCACGAAAAGAAATGGCGTCTCCATTTTCGGCGGTAAACTGTAGAAGTACCCCCGAAACCTATGTGTTCTCTCAGGTGTTTTTGATAAACTTGAACAGAGATATCTCAAGGTTGTGTTAGGTGTCAAAATCAACACCAGTGGAAATAAAGTTTAACTGGAAGCTGCTCTCTCTGACTACCAGAGAAGAAATCCAGTTGATTCATTTCAACCTCCAAAGCAACAAAAAAAGTCCCTTAGTGAATCTGCTGAACATTTAGATAACTCCTGTAGTTGTGATGAAGAACCATCTCAGGATATCTTTACTTATGAGCATCAAGGACAATGGGTTGCTGTCTACTATGACACCAACTTTTACATTGGCCAAGTCATTGAGTTTATGTCTGCATTCAGCACTGTAATAAAATTTTTATTGCAAAACAAAGGTAGAAAAGATTTTTTTTGATGGCTTTTGTCAGATGACATTGCACAGGTAGTCGGCATTTGTTAACAGATGAGGTTTGGAGGTAATGTCAGTTTTAAGTGATGGTAGGATTTCGAGTGTTAAAGAATTCTGAGAGAAAATCAATAAGGAAGGAATTGTAGTAAGACCTCTGCCTATAGAATATCTTGTTTACTTGTCTTTTAAGTTAAAAGTTTTTTGATGCTTGAAAAAAAATGACTTCTGACTTTTTGTATAACAAATTTCTAAATCTTATTGTTGTCGGTCCTTTTTTTATTTATTTTTTTTTTTTTGGCGAGTTTACATTTGCCAAAGTAAAAATATTTCTGTGGCAAAAAGTTTTGTTATTAGAAACAAGGCAAACATTTTTTTTTTTAATTCCTCACCCAAAATTAGTAAAGTTGCAAAGTTTTAAGCTTCTACCTCCAATGGTTACATTTTTACAGCTATTTTAGTAACGTATAATTTTGACTCCTTTTCTTAACCCATTTTTGCCCTTTTTTATCAAATTGTCTGTTCGACTGCTTTAACATGGTCCACAATTGAGTAGTTTTATCAATTTATAATTAAAAGAAAACATTATCTTGATCTCTAATGTGTTATTAATCATACTAAGAAAATTCAATATATTAGCTATTGAAATGAAATTGATATGAACAGTCAAAGTTGCACTTCCGTGTCATATTTGCACATTTTTCCCGTTGGTAGTGGATTTTGCCTAGTGTTTAAGTTGGTTTCATCTAATAATTATTGCCTTCATTAGTATTAATTTTCATTTACCACAAGATGACATTACATTTATAAGTATTTTTCACTTGTTAGTAACTTACATTTTTAGTTATATACTATGAAATTTGACTTCTGGACCATGATAGCAAATATCAACTTTCCGACAAACTTTGAATGATCATAACTGATGGCTAATTGAGCTACCAAAATAAATTTGATACTTTTGTTTATGGTTTACAAAAATCTATATGACCACATTAATTTTTTTTTAGATATAATGAAAATAAAATTTTGGTTTGGGATACCTACTTATCGTCTCTATAGACACACGATAGTCCTTAGCCATGAAATTCTTTATTTGTCCAACCAACTCTGATGTTTTTACTTCCTTACTCCTCCCACTCCTCTCATCATCTCTCACAGATTCTCTGCCTTCCCTGAAACTTGCCACCCGAAAACTGGTGCTTGATTCATGCAAGATGGTCCATTAGCAGTCTGAAGCATTCCATACATTTCTGTAGCATTTTTTCCATGTTTAAAACAGAATTTTATTGCATATCGTTCTTCTAAAATGTCCTCACATCCAGATTGCATTTTTGAAATTCACCAGCTGTGACAATCAGGCTTTAGTAGGATGTATTCCAATTCCTGCTATAGCTGTTCATTATAACCTGAAATCATAAAAATTGGTCAGTCATCTCATAAGATGTATAGCAATAACATACTGAATTTTCAAGAGTCTGTGACAATTTTAAATATCTGTACAAAAAAGTCTAGAAACTTATTGAAGGCACCTAATATCTTGTGATTAAATCGGCGTCTTCAATTTTTCCATGTAAGTAATTAAATACTATTTTAGTCACCCAAATTATTTATAGTGGAGTAGGCTTGGATGGGTTTGGATAATATTTGTAAACACCTGTTTATAATGTAAAACTTCGATTAAATCATTGATTTATGGCAAGTTGAACCGTATCAAAGAAACGTTAAAATATCAATATTTATGCCGGTACTCAGAAAACACCAGTTAGGCTATCTTGTCTTTTATTCCTCACCCCCTCTAATCGAACTGTATATGTAAAATGCAATAAAACTAAAACAGCTAAGACTTTAACAGTTTAGAGAAAAAACAAAAAAGCAAATACACAGCAATAAATATTACCAAAGGCAAACTCTAGCGACGGCCAATAGACTGAGAAAAACTCAGTTACTATTTTTATTTATTTATTCATTTTTTTTTTTTAATGTACACAGCTGGTGTCAGCTCTGAAAAACAAAAACATAATTAACATGTAGAATCTCCATAATTACTCAAAAATCGAAAATTAAACAGAACCACAGCTAATACCTCTCACCAATTGTGCGAAAATGTAATGTTCAACTGAACTGTATATTTTTATTACCAGTATTTTCGAGCAGTTAGTGAAACTCCACATGATTGTTTAATGCCAGGCATGTTTTTTTTTTTTTTCGTTTTAACTTAGAGTTGACACCAACTATATATTAAACTAAAAAATGCTTTAAAATAAGTTAAAATACACAATTTATCCAGTTAGCTAGCTTGCGTTTGGTAAAATCTATTTGTTATATATATATATTTTTTTTTCACTACCGTTTTTTTTCTATTAAATACAGTTAAAAATACCCTTGCTTAATATTAATTCACATGGGTTTGTTTTACAATCCAAAGATGTATGAAAAAGTGGCCAAAAACAAATATATACCAAATAAATGTTATCAAAGGCAAAATAAGTTGCTCTTCTACCTATCTGCAAAAGTTTTTAGTGGTTTTACTCACTTTAAAACGTTTAATCTGTTCGAAAAACGTAGTGTCAAGCATTAGACGAGAGCAATAAAAATGGCCGCAAATTGACACCTAAATATTTAATGTTTTGATAATGACTTAAAAATAAAACCAAATACTGTTAAGAAACCTAAAGAATATATATCACGGTAACATATATTGGGTGAGTTTCTAACAGTATTTTGTATAATTTTTTGGCACTTCTTCATGACAGTGCCATAAGGCGACGGAGACAAGTTATCGAACCCTGCTCTTTGAATGAGAAATGCCCTCTACCGGCTGTTTTGTGAACCTCAAAATATAAACAAGTGTCTCCGAGAACGCAAAAGTATATAATAACGAAATGAATAACACAAAAAAGCGAAACATTTATTGTATAAAAATTATAATTTTAATGTTTTAATATTTTTTTTTTTTTTTAAATGAGTGATTTATAAGTGAAAATAAAATAATACATGTTAAAAACATGAAACATTTCTAGATTGTTTTTAGAATTATTTGAGGTTTTTTGCTGTAAGATTGTATAAAATGTAGCAACATGTAATTATTTATTTATTTTTTTTTTCACACTAAGATTATATAAAAAATATATCAAAATATGATTTAAGCGAAATGTAGCAAAATATAATTTCATAAACATGAAACATTTATAGAGGTTTAAGAATATTTTTTTTTATAGAAAGATATTTTTTTTTTACAGTAAGATTGTATAAACATATAACAAAATATAAGTTTTGGTTTGTCAATAGAACAAAATATAATTTTAATATAGAAGTTTTTATTTATAAAAATTTATAGAAATTAAAAAAATTATTATTTATTTTTTTTCAACGAGTGATACGATTTATTGACTCCTGTTCGACAGACACACACCTTCTATTGGCCGTTCTTGAAACTAAAATACATACATTCACCTCATGGCACTGTCGTGCAGAAGTGCCAATTTATTTTTAAATCCACTCAATAGATGTTGCTATGGCATTCTAACAGTATTTTGTACAGTTTTTTTTTTTTTTTAATCATAAAAACTTTAAATATTTAGCTGCCAATTCACTAGCAGTGTCAGAAATTTCGTGAAAATAGTGAATAATTCCACCCCATCTTTCCTAGCTTATAACTCCTCGAAAAATGTAATTCAAGCCCTAATTTTTTTTTCAATTAAAGGAGCAAGGACCAAGGTTTTATTAAAAAAAAAACAAAAAAAAAACAACAATGTGTTTTTTTTTTTAAAAAAAAGGTTTTAAACTTCGGACTTTACAGGTAAATTTCTAAAAAAGCGATTTTTTTTTTTGTTTTAAATTTGAATATATTATTTATTGACCTTTTCTCTTCAATTTGTGATATATAAAACTCCCCGACATAAATTAATTATTTACTTTTTAATAGACATTTCAAAATGAGAGGCGTGAATTATTCGACCCCCTGTCTTTCCAAGCTTATAACTCCTCGAAAAATGTAATTCAAGCCCTAATTTTTTTTTTCAATTAAAGGAACAAGGACCAAGGTTTCATTAAAAAAAAAAAAAAGACAAAAAAAAAAAACAATGTGTTCTTATAAAATAAGGTTTTAAACTTCGGACTTTACAGGTAAATTTCTAAAAAAGCGATTTTTTTTTTTTTTTTGTTTTAAATTTGAATATATTATTTATTGACCTTTTCTCTTCAATTTGTGATATATAAAACTCCCCGACATAAATTAATTATTTACTGGGTGACACTTGGTGGGGGGGGGGGCGTGAATTTAAAAAAAAACGTTTGTCTAAAATATTATATTCGGTTTATTGGAAAGAACATAAAATTTCACATTGACCCTGAAAATATCGTAAAAATAGAATCAATAGAAAAATTTTGATAGATTTTTAAAGTTTAAAAATTGAAAAATATTGAGTTCGGAAAATTCATTACTGTTTTAAAAAAAAAAAAAAAAATATTTCTATTACTTTTAAGACAACTGTAATAGTTTATTTTGGAAGTATAATCCATAAAGAAAATAAATAACCCACTTTTAACAGAAATTACGAGATTTTTATATTGTATTCGCAGTTTCGTGTTAGGGGTGTCAAAAATTCCTACAAAAATTCTGATACTGCTACCAATTCACGGCCATTTTTTTTGTTCTCATCTAACGCTTGACAATGATTTTGAACCGAATAAACACTTTAAAGTGAGTAAAACCACTAAAATCTTTTCCAGAAAGGTAGAAGAGTACCATTACAAGTTGATTTTTTTGTTTTCTTTTTAGATAATTTTTTTTTTCAACTTGCATGAAAAGAGCTATGTAAAAGATGCTTAAAACCGTTGAAATTATGCAAATACCATCAGTAGTTCAAAAGTTATGAGAATTTTAAGTGCCAAAATTTAGGCTTTTCCGTGGACATTTTTCTTTGTAAAAAGTGGGCTAAATTACAGACCTCAACGTTTCAAGAAATTCGGTAATTTTGCCACCATTTATTTATTTTTCAAGCTATTCTCAGGAAACGTAGCACTCTTATGTAAAATTGTATACTCTTTCTAATTATGCAGTCAAATTTGATGTATCTCTTTACCATAAGCCATAAATTATAAATTAAGATGTACAAATTTCAATATTTTTTAAGCTGGTATATGGTATCATACACTGGGTGTCTATTCATGAACAAAACTAAGTATTATAGTGGTATTTAAATATAGCTTTATTGAGAGCAGGCATTTTCTTGCCTTCTCACCAAAGGAGAGCTTAATCTGGGTGTAGCCATTGAATGCCTTAAGAGCATTCATGGCCGGTATTTACTACTCCTAAAAAATTGAGTAGATATGAATTAATCTCAGAAATAAATCGAAGAAAATTGTTCGTATAGATTTTGGATTTCTGTAAAAAATGGAATTCCCATAGTCGACCAGAACTTATGCATTTTGGGACCAGTCCAATTTTCAATTTTGTAAATCCTCTATCTGGCCCAAAATATATCCCTATTTTCTGAGATGCAACCATAAATTGTACTCTACGTGAATCCTTGATGTAGCTTTCACAGTATCAGGATACCAGGAATCCTGATAAGCAACAACTATATATCCACCAGTTGATGGTAATTTTTGTCATTTCTATTGATTTACTGAAAATTCAACTATGTAAACAAAGAAATAAAATGGTATTTTTTTTACCTTGTTTCTACCTTAACCTTTAAAATTATTACATTTTTTAGATTTTAGGGTATGCTGAAAACAAATATCACATTTAAATTTTCTGCATATTAAGCAATATCATTTTTTATGTTATCGCTGCTGGCCATCTTGGTACGCGCAAACCTAACCCCGAGAAACTATGTGCAAACACGTACCAATATGGCCACCAGCAATAACATAAGAAATTATATTGCTTAATATCAGGAAAGCTACTTATTTGCGGAAAATTTAAATGTGGTATTCGTTTTCAGTATACCCGAAAACCTTAACAGATAGTCATTTTAAAGAAAAATGTTAAGGTGGAAACAAGACAAAAATCTACAAAATGCATCACAATGAAATTCTTTATCGAACTGCCTAATTATTATTATTTAGATATCTTCAATTAAAAAAAAAAAACGGGTTTATTTTACAGATTCGAAAAAATGGTCTTGACAGCAAGTTAAAAATAAATTCAAGTTTCACAATATATTTTATTTAATTGTTAGGTAAAAGTACAGAATAGTTAACAAAACACCCTTCCTTCCCTATGTTAAGAATGGATTTCTAAATAATGTTATTTCAGCATGGTAGCATAAGTGCATAAGTACTTTTTTTTATATATTTTTTTTACCACTAAAAAAACAAGCACATGTACTTAGTACATTTTGTTGTTTTTTTTTAACGCTTTTAGTACATGTGTACTAAAAGCATTAAAAGCAACAAAATAGTATTATTTGGAAATCAAATTTGAAAAGTTGATAATTTTTTTAAATTGACAAACCCAGAATAAAAAATGAAACTTTTTTCTACTTTCGTTTTGAAAGCAGAAAAAATAGCTTTCTAATTTTAAGAGAATACAAACTTGTTAATACACTAACCATTGCTGTCATCGTTTCCCTTTAAGCGATTTGAATTTCTATAAAAGATAGCATTTTAAAGAAATTTCCACACAATTAATAATTATCAAATATTTACATATTATATATGAAAAAAATTCTGAAACTATTATTGATATGAAAATGGATGTTATATACTGATTTATCTTACTAATTTTGAACTATTCTTCGTCAACTTTACTCGATTGTAACTTTGCTTCCTGTGGTCGTAAAAATCAAAATCAAACATGAATAGAAATGGACTTCTTCTTTTTTTATATAGCCTGTAAAATTTCAGCCATATACAATCAAATTTAACCCCGCGCATATGTATCCAAACGTAACATATGAAATGTAAACATTGAAAAAACTGTTTCTCTTTTTGCTGTCATAATTTTTGTACCGTTTTTTTTAGTTTTAACTTGAAGCATAAAAAGAATGAATGCATAAAAGAAAAATAAATTAACATCATTGGAATGCTTATTCTATTCTCTTTTCATCAGTGTAATTCTTTTAAAAATTGACTAACAAATAAAAAAGATATGACTTGTTGAAGCACATTAGTAATATTGCCGATGTCCATGAAAATACAACATATACTTTTAATGCTAAGAAGAGTCACTTATTTTGCCTTTGATATCATTTATTTGTTATACGTTTGATTTTTGACGACTTTTCATATCTCTGTGGATTGTAAAACAAACCCGTTCACATTTATAAAGTAAGTGAGAACCTGAAAAGCAAGCTAACTCTGATCTCCATTTCCGGTTACTTCAACGTTTCGTTCAGCACCATGTTAGCTGAAAGTAAGTATTAATTCAGTGTTTCTTTGATATGATTTAATTTGTCATAATTTTGTGTTTTAATCGATTTTTTTTTTTTAATTACTAAAACATGGTTTGAAGAAAAAATTGGTTTAAATGGAATTAACCTGGTAAATTTAAAAATATAATGATCAGTTGTTTTTTTTTTTGTTTTTTTTTTCCTGTAAACATATTCTGCATTTTAATTTTAAAAAAGCTTTGTTTTCTTTAATTTACTATGTTAAGCTTAACTTAAAACGATCGTCTGTTGTATCTTTAGAGAAGACACTCATAAACCAACTAGCATGCTGCCTGGTGTTTTCCGGTCATAAAATATGCTTAAGTATATTTTAATTTGCGTAGGTTTTGTACGAGGGGCCTTAAGTTTCAGACTTTTTTGTACAGGCATTTAAAGTTGTTGTAGACCCTTGAAAATTCAGTGTGTTAGTGCTATACATACTGTGAGATGACTAACCAATTTTTATGATTTCAGGTTCAAATGAACAGCTACAGCAGGAATTGGAATACTCCCTACTAAAGCCTGATTGCCATAGATGGTCAATTTCAAAAATACAATTTGGATGTGAGGATGCTTTAGAAGAACGATCCGCAATAAAATTTCTTTAGTTGTAAGCCATGTTTAGTTTCAGAACGGTTTCCGATGGTTAGTTGTTCTATACAAGTCCTGGAGGTGACTGGTTCTCAGTGAACAGTTCTTGAGTTGGAATCCACAGAGCAAAAGATTCTTCCTGTGTTGACACAAAGAAAACATATGCGAAATTGCTACAGAAAAGGTTTAATTTTTATGGAGCAATTCTGGTTTCTGATTGGTTGGTAGCAGAATGTGAATTATTTGATTCGTCAGTTCCTAAAAGCATTATTAATAAATAGAATCTCATAACAGTGAGGGACCATACCCTCATTAGTCAAAAATATTGCAACAAAATTGTTTTAAACTTAGAAAAAATGCCATAGAAACGTATGGAATGCTTCAGACTGCTTTTGAATTATCTTGCATGAATTGAGCATGTTCAAGGAAGGCAGGGATGATGAGAGGTGTGGGAAGAGTACAGAAGTCAGAACACCAGAGTTGATTGGCCAAATAAAGAATTTCATGTATAAGGACTGTCATGTGTCTAGAGACAATAAGTGTGCAAATTAATATCAGTATGGGTACTGTACACACAATTATTCGCAAGGAACTAAAGATTCAGATGATTTACATGAAAGCACTAGTCCACAACTTCATCCTTGTCACAAACTATTTGATCAAGATAGTTCCTCACCTTCTTTATAGTCCAGACCTTGCTCCCTGTGACTTTTGGTTGTTCCCTAAATAAAAAAAAAAATGTTTTGGTAGGTGAGTATGAGGATCGAACCCGAACCCTTGAGGCAAAGTTGGAAATTAAAGTGTGAAAAAAAAAAACGTGATGTTAACCATTGGGCCACCGCGACATACTAATGAAAAGACGGTTGAATTTATTTAATTACTTAGAATTTGCAGGTGCACGTTTTAATGTCTTAATGAGGTCAACTTTGACTGCGGGGTTTTTATTTTTATTTTCCCAAGATGTTGGGGGGGGGCAGCTCCCCTTGTCCAATTTCAATAGCAATTGTCTGATATAAGGAAAATATTTCCACATTGATCAAAGCTGATTGCTTTCGGACATTTCCGGCGATGGCGACCGGAAAAATACCACCAGAATTAGTGTTGCTTTTATTATAGGAAAAAGCCTAATCCACATGTGGCGAGCGAAAACTATTGAATATTTATCTTCCTGAAGTGGAACAAATTAAATAGACAGGCGAGATCCGTTGTTAACTTTGAGATATTATGATTTATATGTGATATAAAAAGTTTTAAGAAGTTGTGAGCCGACCAAGCGCTTCTCTGAAAAAAAGCCTTTCTTGGACATACACAAAAAGCGAACATACATACACACATTTTCGCTTTTATATATATAGATTTCACTATATTCTGATATGCAATTAAAAAAATAAATAAATTTTAGTTTAAAATGAAAAAAAACTTTTATTACTGAAGAAATATTTTAATGGACCAAAAATCACATAAAAGAACAGGAGAACATTTTAAATGATTCTTAGATATTTTAATTTGCGATTACAATTTTAAAAGAATTTTATAATTAAAACAATTATTTGTGTAGTTGTTAGCAAGTTAATTACAAACAGAAAAACGAATCTCAATTGGTAAAACTAACTTTTATGTTGAACTAACCTAGGTGCCCGGCGTTGTCCGGGTGTTTGGAGGTGTGTAAAAAAACAAACAAAAAAAAAAAAAACAAACGTGGTAGCAGGCAGGCATGCTTGAATCCATACTGCGAAGGAGGAAAAGAATGTGGAAAAAAAAAAAATGTGATGCCTTTGCTGTTGTGCCCATCGCCAAACCGGAAGTGACAAATGTTTAAATTAAGGCTAGTCAATCGAAAAGAGAGGATAACTTTAAAAAATATTAGCGAAAAAAGCGATCCGTTCTTGTAGAAAAGTGCCCAGTTGAGGGTGAAAGAATTAATGTTTTTAGCCAATTTATTTTATATTTGTCGTCCGAAGGGTTGAGATTACAAAACCATACCGATCTTATGAAAATCCGTCGCTTCTGTCAAAAGTTTAAGGCACACATACATACATACAAAAAGACAGGTGAGATTTATATTATAGACTAGTGGGAGTACCTGGCGTTGCCCAGGTGTTTGTAGGTGTGTGTGTGTTGAAGGGGGGGGTAGATCAAGACAAAACCCTGTTTAAATATTAAAAAACAAACAAAAAAAACAGCAAAAAAAGCTTTGGGAGGGAGGTAGGCTCGAACCCGAAGCCTTGAGGTTAATACTCTGATGACATGGCATGATGCCATGAAAGCAGGGACTTTAGAAGAGTCAAAAATAAGCGTTTAAAAATCCAGGTGGTTTTCTAGGTCAAATATTACGCCACAGCAGTAGCAGAGAAAACAAATTCACATCACAAATTTTGTAAGATAAAAGTGTCTGAAATAAAAGATATTTATGACGCCGTTTCATAAATTTAAGATATTATCATCTCGGTAGCATATGAAAAATTATAAGAATGAGCGACCAACCTGAGACCCCCCCCCCCCCTGACCAAAAAAGCCTTTGCCGGACATACACAAAAAATGCACGCACGCACACACACACACACACACACATTTTGTTTTTTTATAAAAATAAAAATGTGATAATTAAGCAGAGGCTCTGTTATCTTTAATAATATTTGTTATATATTAGTGGCCTGGCAAGGCCACAGGGGAGACAACAGAAGCAGCAAAACTAAAGCTGGCCTGCTAGGACACACACACATACATACACACACCTATATATATATATATATATATATATAAATGTAGGCAAATTTGGGCATATTTTATTGGTTTGAAAATCTAGGTTCTTTTTTACTAATTATCATAAAATTTTACCCATAGAATAGTATCATATAAT
The DNA here is from genome assembly GCF_053919585.1 of Euprymna scolopes. Classification (NCBI taxonomy): domain Eukaryota; kingdom Metazoa; phylum Mollusca; class Cephalopoda; order Sepiida; family Sepiolidae; genus Euprymna; species Euprymna scolopes. The sequence continues at coordinate 26,805,954 of NC_136491.1, read as the reverse complement.
GAAAATTTTGCCTGCAAATTTTCATTATATGATTTGCAGTTGTTGATTTTTAGACTCCATTTCAATGATTCATCTGATGAAATTACAAGCTGAAATTATGTTTCTACAGCTATTATTATAAATCAATGACATTCCCTTTTGAAAAGGGAAAATAGTAATCCTATCTGGTCACATTCTATCACCAGTTAAAACCTACTGGTTTGGTTTTAGAATAGTCCCGCTGTTTCCTAATTTCTTTTTACTCACATTTACCCCTAACAAGGGATATCCCTATTTGGACATAAGGAATATCGGGATCATGCCTAGAAAAGATGTTGGTTTACGTTATGTCTAAACTTCTGCATATCAGTACAGTCTGGGAAGTAGATGGCAGGAAGGGAATTTGAAAGTCTAGCTGTTCAAGAGAAGAAATTATTAGAGTAGAAAATTTTTTGGCATTTAGAGATTTCAACAGTAAAGGGGCGTGATTTTATTGCTAAGCGTGTTTGTCGGGGATATATATGTCAAGGAGGCACCAGTGCAATGAATATTCAGACCATTACTAATGACGTTTTTGTGATGGTAAGTCTTGGAAAACAACTAACACTACGAGGACAAAAGAGTGGATGCAGACCAAAACTCATTAATGGAAACTCTCCATCTGCATTTGTGAAGCACGCATTGATTGAAGTTCAAATGATGATTTTTACACTTTTGTTGAAATGATGCAAGAGTGGGATGGGGGAAATAAATCTTAGAAAAGAAAGCATGAAATATGCCCTTCATCAATTGTAACATTAACCCTCTATCCACAGTAGCAATACAAAGAAGAAATCGCTACAATATATTTTTAGTTTTGGAAACAAAAAATGGCAGCTATTTTGAAGGAAAAAACCCCCCAACAAAAATCGTTATCCATTTTGTTCTGTTATGTGGTCATTTTATGTCAAATTTTTATCGTAAAGTGAACCCCCACTCTAAAGTTTAAAATATCTTAAAAAAAAAAAAATGTATTTTAATATTTTCATTGAAAGCAAGGGGGCAAAGGGTAAAATTTTACTTTTTTTTTTTTTTTTTTTTTTAAGTGTAGTCTAAAAAAAAATGAAATGTTTAATTTTCAAATGTTTGGAATTTGTGCAATTTGATGAGTTTAAATGCAAAGAACAATTGATACAAGTTATGAGTTGATCTAGAGGAGAGGGTGTAATAGGTATTTTAGAACAATAAAATTGTTGATTGAAAGTTAGATATAACAAGGTTCGATAGATCACTGATAAGTATTTTTTTTTTTTTTTTTTTTTTTTTAAAGATTTAAAAATTTTTATTGCTTTTAATACAATAAATGATCAGCAGCATATTTTTGAAAACAAAAACAAAAAAAAAACGTTTTTCCATTGCTTCCAACATAATAGATGTACTGAGACTAAAGCGGCTTTCAGGACTGACTGCCAGCAACCACTGTAAAAGAGTAATAAAAAACACAAGAGAGTTGTATGCTCAGTCCGTCAAGTCCAAAGTATCTGAGCAACGGCTTGGTTCCCACCAGTTATGGCAAATAGCAAACAGGATCCTGAACAGAAATGTGTGCTCTATCCCAGCTATCATCAATGGACCTCAGGTAATCTCGTCAGAATCAGACAAAGCTAAACTCTTTGCGAAGAACTTTGCAGCTAATTCTACCTTATGCGACCACTAATCCCCAGTATGCGACATACAAATATCTATGATGTTGCCAAGCTAATCAAAAATCTAGATTCAAGTGAAGCAACTGGCCCTGATGGCACTCCTACTATAGTGCTGTAAAAGCTCCAACCAGAACTAGCTCCCATACTTACAAAGCTGTTTAAGTGTTGTCTTAAGGAGAATTGCTTCCCAACACCTTGGAAAGTCTCATCAGTATGCCCTATATTTAAGAATTCAGTTGATCGGTCATCTCCCTCTCAGTACAGACCAATAAGTTTCCTGTGCATCATGAGTAAGTTCTGTGAATCTGTTAAATAGGATTATCATAGGATTAGCGAATCTCTAGATGGAGGCTTCCTAGGGCAATTGCTTTTGACATATCAAAGGCCTTTGATAGAGTATGGCATAAAGGTCTACTTCACAAGATCTCTAGTTACAGTATAGCTGGAAATGTTTTCTCAATTATTAAATCATTTTTCTCTGATAAGTTCATAAGAGTAGTAGTTGATGGGCAGAAATCAGAAGCTCACAGTATTAATGCTGGAGTCCCTCAGGGGTCCATTATGGGTCCAACTCTCTTTCTGATTTACATCTTCCAAATCACGCCCTAAGATCATTCGTAGACATTTATGCTGACGACACTACCATCTTTGGCAGCACATCAACAGCTGTAAACAATCAAGTTCTCTCGTAGTCTCTCTCCTCTGATTTTGAGCACGTAGTAGAATGGGGAAAGAGGTGGGTGGTTGCTTTTAATACATCTAAAACCAAACTTCTATCTTTACATCATCAACGCTCTGATCCTCATCTGGTATCAGTTGAAATGAATGGCTCTCGTCTAGGAGAGTATACATGTTTTGACAAGCTTGACTTTTACTCCTGATCTGAAATGGAACATGTACATCAAATCCGTTGCCAAGGTTGCTGGAAAAATGTTGGGATCTTTCTATCGATCCAGTAGATATCTCACTGCTGATGCAATTCTCTGCCTATATAAGAGCTAGGTACATCCCAGGATGGAGTACTGTTGCCACATCTGAGCAGGAGCTGCTAGAAAGGACTTATCCTGCTTTGACAGCATTCAAAATAGACTTCGTAGCCTAGTGAGGGATGCCCTGTTCTCTTCCCTGCAACCTCTTTTCCCCCAGAAGAGACATTGCGAGCCTATCTCTGCTATATCGTTATTTTCGTGGCAAATGCTCGTCTGAGCTCCAATCTATGGTCCCCCCCCCTCGCCAAACATTCATGAAAAACACTCATCTAGCTAAAAACATCAATAATTTCTGCCACTCTTTATCTGTGCCTAAACCTAAATGTAGATTCCATGAACAAAGCTTCTTTCTTAGAACTGCACACCTGTGGAACTCTCTTCTGTTTGCCTGCTTTCCAGTTGACTACAATTTGGTCATCTTCAAATCCCACAAACAAATTCTTGATAAGACTTTCCCCTTAAGTAATCCAATTTACCAAATTTCCACTACTAATGATTACTATGATATTGTCCCATTTACTACTACTGTACACTCTTTAACCATTATCCTCGAGTGGCCTCTGGACCTTGATAAGTGGGGACTGCTATGTAAAGAAAAAAAAAATTTGATTCAAGAAAGGTTTCTGTAGTTTACAGATCGTGCTGAAATAGACAACCACAAAGTTGAAGCTGTTATGCTTTTGTATTTTAACAGGGTTAAAAGTTTTTTTGTTTTTTTTTTGCACTAGGAGTTCGTCTTTGCTGGGGCTCTATGTACTGTTCATAACTTAATGTGCATGTATTCAAGTTTGCCTTCTGTTCAGGTAACCTACATCTAAAATTTAAAGTGTTTAGGCCTAAACAAACTATTTGCCAAGAACTTTGCAGCTAATTCTACCCGATGCGACGAAGACCATCAACTCTCCGTATTTCCTCTTCTAACAGACAACATGCTATGCAACATACAAATATCTGTGCGTGAGGTCGCCAAGCTAATCAAGAACCTTGATTCAAGTAAAGCAACTGGCCTTGACAGCATTCCATTTATAGTGTTGAAAAAGCTTCAACCAGAACTTTCCCCCATACTTACAAAACTGTTTAAGCGTTACCTTAAAGAGAAGTGCTTCCCAACACCTTGGAAAACCTCATCAGTATGCCCTGTATTTAAGAATTCAGGTGATAAGTCATCTCCCTCTCAGTACAGACCAATAAGTCTCCTGTGTGTCATGAGTAAGTTGCTGGAATCCATATTAAATAGAGAAGTAGTCAACCACCTCAGCAGAAATAACCTTCTTAGTGACACGCAATATGGTTTCCGTTCTGCTAGATCTACAGCAGATGTGCTAACAGTTATATCTCATAGGATTAGTGAATCTCTCGACAAAGGCTTCCTTTCTAGGGCAATTGCTCTTGACATATCAAAGGCCTTCAATAAGGTATGGCATAAAGGCTATTTCACAAGATTTCCAGCTACAGTATAACTGGAAATGTTTTCTCAATTATTAAATCATTTCTCTCTGATAGGCTCATAAGAGTAGTAGTTGATGGGCAGAAATCGGAAGCCCACAGTATTAATGCTGGACTCCCTCAAGCGTCTATCCTGGGCCCAACTCTTCCTGATCTACATCAATGATCTCCCAAAACACATACTTAAATCATTCGTTGACATTTATGCTGATGACACTACCATCTATGGCAGCACATCAAAGGCGTAAATCACAAAGTTCTCTCTGATTCTCTCTCCTCTGATCTTGAGCGCGTGGTACAATGGAGGAAGAGGTGATTGGTTACTTTTAATGCATCTAAAACCAAGCTTCTATCTTTACATCATCAACGCTCTGATCTCTATCTGGCATCAATTGAAATGAATGGCTCTCTTATATAAAAGCCAAGTATGTCCAAGGATGGAGTACTGCTACCACATCTGGCAGGAGCTGCTAAAAACAGCTTATCCTGCCTTGACAGAGCACAAAATAGACTTTGTAGCTTAGTGGGGGATGCCCTTTTCTCTTTCCTGCAGCCTCTCTCCCACAGAAGAGACGTTGCGAGCCTGTCTTTATTTTATCGTTATTTCCATGGCAAGTGCTCGTCTGAGCTCCAGTCTCTAGTCTCCCCTCGCCAATCTTTCACGAAAAACACCCATCTAGCTGAAACCACTGTCAATAATTTTGCCCACTCTTTATCTGTGCCGAAATCAAAGCATAGATTCCATGAACAAAGCTTCTTTCTTAGAAGTGCACGTCTGTGGAACTCTCTTCCGTTTGCCTGTTTCCCATCTGACTACAACTTGGATGTATTCAAGTCCAACATAAACAAGTCCCTGATAAACCGCCCATTTAAGTAATCCAATTCATCAAGTCTCCATTACTAATGATCACTACAATATTATCCCACTGATTACTGTGCACACAATAGCCCTTATCCTCGAGTGGCCTCCAGGCCTTAATAAAAAATACACAAATTGTTGTATAGTGTCATGACTACAGTTTTTTAATGTTGACTTAAAGGCCAAAAGATGAGTACAAATTAGAGATTATATTGAGACTGCACTTTTTACACTTCAAATTGTAGTCATTTTTGTATTAGAGATTTCCAAGTCAAGCAGAAATCTGTTTATGTTGGCCTGGAACGAGCTTACGTTAAACCGGTCTTCGTCAAGACAGTATTTCAAGTGAATACCCACTTTTCTATCCCAGGGGAATATAACGTTGCCGTTACATACAAACAAGAGGAAAGAAATAAATAAAAATCCTGGTTTGCAATTTTTTTTTTTTTTTTTCTTTTTTAACAAAATCCTTTTTTACCATTCTTCTCTTGTTTCAACAGTTCTTAAAAAGTCTCATTTCTCCAACCGCATGCCGGCCAGAGCTGACTTATTCTCGTCTTTGACTTTCTACATCCATTTTCTTTGATGTTTACTTTCTTTCTCCGAACGTGTGATGCATTTTTTCTCCTTTTTTTTTTCTTCTTTTTTTTTTCTTCTTGTGCACACTTCCTAATCTCTTTGCAAGCCAGTCATCCTTTACTACTGTTGATACTTTCCCACGCTCTCATATGCACTATGTTACAAGAAGGTGAAAGAGGTAACTTCTATTATAAACTTCACGTGTCTGTTTTAATGTATGTATGTATGTATGTATGTATGTATGTCTAAAACTTTCGACAGAGGTAACGGATTTTCATGAGATTGGTATCACTTTGAATCTCGACCCTTTGGGTGACAAATATAAAAAAATTGGCTACAAACATTAATTCCTTCACCCTCAACTGGGCACTTTTCTATAGGGAGGGGTCGCTTTTTTTTGGGGGGGGAGACATCCCCTCTTTGATTGACTAGCCTTAATTTAAACATTCGTCACTTCTGGTTTGGCGGTTGGTGCAACAACAAAGACGTCACTTTTTTTTTTTTTTTTTTACACATTATTTTCCTTCTTCGCAGTACAGGTTCGAGCCTAGCTTCCTATTACCACTTTTTTTTTATCAACACACACCTCCAAACACCTGGGCAACGCCGGGTAGCCCTCACTAGTCTATAATATAAAAGACAGTTTTCTGTGTGTTTATATGTTCAGCTAAAAATTGTATATAAAAAAAAAACAAAAAACAAACTATAAAACAAAGACTCATAAAGTTGGTATATTCTTGACCAGTGTTGCCCCACATGAATAATATCTAAAATGTATAAAAATTTATTTTGTGAGGGTCAACTGAATCAGGTTTCATCGGGGGAGGTCGTTATTTTGAAAGCAAATGCTGACTCACTCCTAGAGGAATGGACTGGGCAGAGGAGAATAAGAGGTAGGGGTAAAACAAGAACTATAGAGAGGTAGAGAGAGAGAAATTTTAATAGAAATATCTTACAATTTTGCCCCAGACAACACGAGGTAGCCCTGATAATATATGATGGAAGAAAGTTAAAATGGGTTGGTGTTAGAATGCAATTTTGCTTAACCCTAACATTAACCCTAAGTTGGAGTTTTTCATGATCTGCGTTTTGTCTTGACTGATAAGAACACATTGCTTTCGGATCATCTTAACTAATGATGTCAAAGGCTTTGTTGATGAGTCCAACAGAATTGAAAGGGTTTTCCTTTTTGTACTGTTCATTTTCGCTAGTTGTCACATGGCAAACCTTGATGTTCCTATTTACTTGTCTCCCCATGAGAGCAGAGTTAGACACAGGTTTTTAATGTGGGGAAAATCTAGCTTCCCCCCAAAACGGGCACTCTGGATAGGAACAAAAATAAAAATTGTCTTAGTCAGGAAGAATTTCTCCTCCACTGACCAAGGACAGAAAAGGTAAAGTGTAGGATCAGAAAAGATACTACACTGTGATCTTGGCCTAATATTATCTACAATATGAATGGTAGTTGTCTGTGTGCATGTATATTTGTATGGCTGGCTAAAAAACAAAAAAAAACAAACGACCACAAAATTGATATTTTTTTGATCAGCGTTGCTCCAGATAAATAATATCTCAAATTTAGAAAAAAACATTTTTTGATCCCAAACTGGTGAGGATTTCATCAGGTTGGGGTAGGAGGGAGGCAGTTTTCCAGTCATCTGATGTAATAACTAAAGGGGAGTAATCCTAAATTTTTAATCGACAAGTTAATTCCCTTATTCTGACTTGTTGAGGATTAACAAATTCCCTTCAGATCATCTTACAACTAATGTTTATAGGCTTTGTTGATGGGGTTGATAAAAGGTGAAAGGGTCTTTCTCTTTGTACTGTTCATTTTGAAGAGTTATCACATGACACACCTTAAAGCTATGTATGTTTAAATGTATGTATGTTTCTATGTCTGCCTAAAAATTTCAACAGAAGTGAAGGATTTTTACGAGATCAGTATCATTTTGAAGCTCAACTCTTCGGATGACAAATATCTAAAAATTGGCTATAAACATTAATTTCTTCACTCTCAACTGGGCAGTTTTCTACAAGGAGGGTCGTTTTTTTTTTTTTGCATCACCATTTTTGCAAGTCATTATTAATTTCAATGTTCCAAACTTCTGGTTGCGTCATGGAGTAGGGGTAAGACGTCAGGTTTTCTTTCACTTTCTTTTCCGCCTTCGCATCATGGGTTCAAGCCTGCCTGCCTACTACCACTTTTTTTTTTTTTTTTGCTCAGCATACACCTCCAACACAGGTTGTCAGGTTAGTTTTCTAATTAATTTGAATTTTTTTTTTTTTTTTTTTGCATAAAATTTTGATCAAGAACAAATTGCAAGAACCCTTAGATAAATTTGAAAAGAAAATCAAGACAAATATTTAAATAATGATTTTGCATTTTTTTTTTCTTGATAATCGGATAGATTAGTTTCCATTTGATAATAATCCGCTGAAAACATTGTAAAAAGATGAAAAAAAAATTATAGAGGGGGTACTGCCTGTATGCGTGAACCAAAAAAAAAAAAAATTTCACATTTTCGATTGTTCAAGGAAAAACACTGTTTAATTCACTGTTAAAAACTAATGCATGCAAGAGATATATTTAGAAGGCTTATTTTTCTTTAAAACAAAAGGTCAAGCATTGAAATTTGCCGTATAAGTATATTTTTGTGCGAGGAATCAGAATATATACTGAAAATCTCCAGAAATTTTTTGGTTTCAAAATAATTTGCAGTAAATGCACATAAAAATGCTGCAATTCCTTAAAAATATCATATATCCATTAAAAGAAAAGCTGAATTGTAATGCATTTTATGTACAAGAAATTGAAATCTAAATCTATCTTATTGTATATTAATACCATCCAATACCCCCCCCCCCATCTGACCAGCTTTCCAAAATGTATGATTTTACCTTTGTAGGCAATTACGTGTGAACACTTTGAAAAACTTTAATTAAAGATAAACAAATATTATTTCAGAATTTAATGTGAAATGATTTCCCATTTTGAGCCACTCTGGCGTTTTTGGGCAGTTAACCATTTTTTTTTTTCTATGGTAGGTAAATCATGTGCACTTTTTTTTTTTTCTAAAGACTATTATGTGTGGTTTTAAGATCTTTCTGCAATTATGAGAGGGCAGTTAACCATTTTTTTATACGTTTATTTTTCGACCGTATAAATATTTTAAAAATTGGCCAGAAATATGTACGAAATTGCAAGTTGGACAAAGTTCTTTTTTTTTTTTTTTTTAAACACAACAAAAAAACGAGTGGTCAAAAGTATTTCAGGCACCTCCAAACTATTAAGTGATGTTTCTTCTGGTTAGTTTTCAAATTTCATGACTAAATTTTAATACAAACGCGGTACAAGCATTTACACATCAGGGGGAGCGGTCATTACAAAACCTTACCGAAAATGCTGTTTTATGATAACGTTTTCATCACTTTAATTGCTTAAAACTCTTAAAATATATAATGTACGTTATTATTTATTAATTCATTTGAAAGTATATTCATTTCTGAACAAAACAGTGGTATTTTGAGGACTTAAAATGCTTTGGTTTTTAAAATATGACGATTTTAGCAGAACCTCCTTGAAATCTGTGATTATCCAAAGCGTTTTATCGTCTGTGTGTATTGCTATTTATTAGATGGCAAAACAGATTAGCATATGAAATTTTTGATTATTATTATCCTATTATGTATTAATGCGGTGGAGGGGCGACTTAGATAATTGAGAGCCTTAGATAAGCAAAAATTATTCTGAAATATGCTTATGAGTCTGTATGGACACAAAAGAACAATTAAAAATGATTGTTGTCAAATAAATCTAACTCTTTTTAAAACTATTGTTCTTTTGTTTTTTTTACTCAAATAGTTTAATTTTGGATATTAATCCGCATGAAAAACAAGTCCAGTAATTCATTTTTCACGCAAGAAATTTACCCCCCCCCAAAAAAAAATGATGCAAAACAAAAACAAATGTACATAAAAATTAATACAATTTTTTTTTTTCTATGAATTTCAGTTATCAACAGAGTTTAAAATCATGGTTTCGACAAAAGGTAAGTTAATGTTTATCATCAAATTTTCTCTTGAGTTTACTTTTTATTAACAGAGGTTGGAGGAGGGGGGTGCTGATTTAAAAAAAATTTTTCACTGTAGTGTCTGTTTAAGCAAAAACCTTCTAAAACTCTACACGGACTCTTACAGAAATTGTCACTATCCGACTCCAACTAACCACTTGATTATAAGTTAATTCATATATCGTTTCTGAATTTTTGAGATGAGGTTTGTCTATTAATATTATTTGGATTAATCAGACTACTGTTCTCATCTTGTTCTCATGAACGGAACACTTTAGTTACTATACGGAGGTAGCATGCTCTTGTTCCGTCAGCCATGACTAGATAGACGTTCTAAGTAATTTACAATTGCATTTTTCAGTTGCCCAAACTGAGAAATGAACCTTCAGGAGAATATCACTTTTACAATTGATTTTTCCCAGCACTCTAACCACTGCGCCACGGGTTGTCAAGAAGACGGTAGGCAAAGCTATATCACAAGGTCTTTCATTCGACAAAAAAATTTGCTAACAGAATAGCAGAAACCCTATGAAGCAAGCAAACAATAGAAAATGTATTTTTGCAAGAAAGAGCTTACCTTGTAGACTTGTATATAATCACGTTTATTGGCTATTTTCACTTGTGGAGTACTTTGTTTTCCAGATGATGTTGGGTCATCAGGAAAGACTATGAGCCGTTTCAAGGCCTTCCTCTCAACGGCTATTCTGCATATCCCTTCCTCTCCCCACTTACTGATGTGGGACCTCATTATCTGAATTTCATTCTAATCAAGTCAACTGTTCAATATAATCAAAACTGGAAATCTAACAATTTAGCGTCTCACATGTCGTTTAACGGGTACACATCTCACATTTTTGTTCTGTGAAAAAAAAAATATTATTTTCCTCACAGATAACTATACAGTGGGCATTTGCAATTCTATCACCGTTTTTATATTCGTTTTTGCTCAGGGCCACATTGCACATGGTTCGGTTTTCTCCAAGACGTTTACTGACTGCATTTCTTTTTCGGCCTCTGGCTTAGAAGTTTATTTTTTATATGAAATGTGTTTGAATCTCCTTTTATCATAAAATTATATCTTGTATTCAAATGAAGTCATCTTATAGATTGATTGTAAAATCTTTCTACGAAATCACATTATTGATTCATCGTTTTTGTCTGGTCCAAATTGAAGAGAATTTATGTAACTTTTTGAATAAAGATGGAGGGTGATTAATCATACCTGAATTATCATTTTAATTGCTGGATTAATGTGTGTAATGGATATATCCAAAAGTGGAAAGTAGAATTAAAAAAAAAGGAAGACTTTTTATGCTGGAGACTGGTCAAAAATAGGAAGAAGAACCTGACTTTGATATTTCACTTACAAGGTTAAAAAAAAAAAAAATGACTTGTTACTCTAGAATCAGTTTTTAAAAACCCGACTCTGGAAAAAAATAAAATGGCTGCCTCTTGATTTCCCACTCAGATTTATCATTGTAGCTATTTTATCAATGAATTTTTGTTCTTGTATGTAAATGATTTCATTTTTCTGTTTATATTTCTCATTTTATTAATTTGAAAAAAAAAAAAAAAATTTAAATCTTTTATTTAAGACTAGCGGGTACCCGGCGTTGCCCGGGTGTTTGGAGGTGTGTGTGTGTTGGGATGGGGTCACAACAATAAAAAAACAAAACAAAACAAAAAACACAATGTTAAACTTCTTTAAAAAATCGGAAAAACAAAAATATACTGCCCGGCGGCGCTGTGTGGTAAAAGAAAAAAAAAGTTTTGGTAGGTAGGATCAAACCTGGAACCTTGAGGCGAAGGTGGAAAAAAATCCTGACATGTAACCCACTCACCCACCATGGCAGAGTAACAGAAAAGTGATTTAAGTTAACAATTAAAACTTAAATGCGCGATTTTAATGATAATAAGGTCAAACATATCTCGCAGTCAGCTTTCGCTGCGAGGTTGTTTTTTTTTTTTTTTTTTTTTCTTTCCCCAACTTTGGCTGTTTGTTTTCCCAAGATGTTTGGGAGGGGGAAACCAGCTCCCTATAAAAAGGGGTGTGTCCCAATGAATAGCAATTGTCTGATATAAGAGGTTTTCCCCTACATTGATTTAACTTTATTGCTTTTCTGGACGTCCCTGCCATGAGTGCCGAGGAACTGCTGATACGGATTCAGTTTCGCTTTTTTATACTGAAAAGCGAAACAGATGCGGTGATTGAAAAAAAATCTAAAAAAATAGCATGTAAAACTCTGCCAAATTAAAGATAGACGCAACCTTCATTTGTAGATCGTATATATTATGATTTAGACAGTATATAAAGTTTTAAGAATGAGTGACCCAACCGACCGCTCCCCCTTAAAAAGCCTTTGCTGGACATACACGAAAAGTGCACACACAAACACACACATTTTCGCTTTTCTATATATAGAAGTAAATAAAGAAAATGTTACTTTAAACAAATAAAGTTTTTGATCTACATATTGGAGTTATTCGGATTTAGTGTTCAAATTGTTCGACCGATGGTACAGTTACATAAACCATACTGATGATTGACAGTGATCATGAAACATGTTTGTGGCTATTTACAAGGGTCTGTCCTCTTGGGTTAATACCACCAACAAAATGAAGAGAAGAAAACAAAACAAAACTAAGTTGTTTCAGTAATGAAAGCCTCAGAAAGAAAATGATTTTAATTATTTAATAAAAAAAATTAAATGACATTGTTTGATTTTCTAAACTTAAAAAAAATAAAATTTTCGCAGATGTGATCTAGTTTCTCTATTCGAAATTTGTGCCAACCATATAAATATACAGAGATTTAGACTTTATAACAATCGTCAACTATATCGGACGGATACTTTTTCTCTCTCCACGGGAGGCCAACCACCGCAAGTTAATACCACCAACAAAATGAAGAAAAAAAAAACATAAATTCTATTAATAACGAAAGTCTCAGAAAATGAAATGATTTTAATCATTTAATAAAAAATTTATATAACATTATTTGATTTTCTAAATTTTCAAATTATATATATCATCATCATCATTAACAGACTGTTTTACTGTATCACAGCTCTTCAGTGTTTCACTTCCTTGTCTACATAGAAAACTAAAATTTGCTAAAAATCGAACACATTTTTTATCTAAGAATTTATTGCTTAACTAGCAGGCCGCCCGGCATTGCTCGGTTGTAAAATACGCTTAAATTTTGATTAGATTAATTTATTATTATGCTAGCAGGGGGGGGGGGTTGTTGTCCGGGTGTTTGTAGGTGTGTGTGGTGTTAAATAAAAAAGAAACCGGGGGGGGGGGTTAGGATCGAACCCGAAGCCCTGAGGCGAAGTTTGAAAATAAAATCGGCCAGCCAGAATGAGTTAGTGAAAGATGTTTGAATTTATTTAAGTAAGAACCAAATTGACAGGTGCGCGCTCAGAAGTCGTCGAGCGTTACGACGACGACGTAAGCATTATTATAAGCGAAGTAAAAAAAGAAAACGTTAAAACTTAAGCGGGGGGGGGGGTAATCAAAACATCGGAAAAAAAACTAACGTAAGGCAAACGTAATATGAAAACAAAAACGAACACATGAAAAATGGCTTAAATAAGCCTGTTTCGATATTAAAATTTAAAAAGTCGGTGGGTACCCGGGTGTTTTTGGGTGTGATCGGGGGTGGATAAGTGAAGTAAAAAAAAACAAAAAAAAACCCCAGAAAAACGAACGTTACGTGAAAAATGGCTTAAATAATACTGGCTCAATATTTAAATTTAAAAAATCGAAAAAAAAAAAAAGACATCTCGCACCACTATTCGAACCCAAAACGTTTAGATAATGAACAAACACGCTAATCCACTGAGCTAACGCAACGTACATGAAATTTGTTCAGTTTTTCAACTATTTAAAGTAAATCAGGTCATGACGTCATCTGGCGCATGTGTGCAACCGGTCATCGTCACGAGAAGACCGTTTTTTTTGTTTTTTTTTTACGATTTACTTTTTCCTTTGATTTTAATGCCTGAGTTTTTTTGTTGTTTTTAAATTAAAGAAAAACAATGCATTTGCTTTTATATAGATCGCCAGCACAAACTTTGAAGACATGTTTGCTACAAGGCTAAAAATATAAACATGAACCAATAGCTATTATGTTATGCATGCATATTCACAATGCCGTCATGCGATATTCACTTGACAAATTCCTTTTGTTTTTTTGTTTTTACATAGGAGTCACCACTTATCAAGGTCCGGAGGTCACTCGAAGATAAAGGTTAATGAGTGTATAGTAGTCGATGAGATAATATCGTAGTAATCATAAGTAGTGGAAATTTAGTAAATTGGATTACTTAAGGGTAAGATTCATCAAGAATTTGTTTACATTGGACTTGAAGACTACAAAATTGTAGTCAGCTGGAAAGCAGGCAAATGGAAGAAGAGTTCCACAGGTGTGCAGTTCTAAGAAAAAAGCTTTGTTCATATATTTAGGCACAGATAAAGAGTGGGAGAAATTATTGATAGTTGTTTCAGTAAGATGAGCGTTTTTCATGAAAGCTTGGCGAAGAGAGCACTATAGATTGGAGCTCAGACAAGCATTTGCCATGAAAATAATGATAAAGCAGAAACAGGCTTTCAATGTCTCTTCTGTGGGAAAGAGGTTGCAGGGAAGAGAAAAGGGCATCCCCAAATTAGGCTATGAAGTTTATTTTGAATTCTGTCAAGGCAGGATAAGGTCTTTCTAGCAGCTCCTGCCCAGATGTGGCAACAGTACTCCATCCTCAGACATACCTGTCTCTTATATAGGTAGAGAATTGTATCAGCAGTGAGATACCTACTGAAGTGGTAGAACGATCCCACCATTTTCCCAGCGACCTTGGCAACAGATTTGATGTACATGTTCCATTTCAAATCTGGAGTAAAGGTCAAGCCCAAAAGCTTGTCAAAACATGGAGCCTCTCCAAAACGAGAGCCATTCATTTCAATTGATGCCAGATGGGGATCAAAGCATTGATGATGTAAAGAAAGAAGCTTGGTTTTAGATGCATTAAAAATAACCAGCCACCTCTTTTCCCATTGTACCACGAGCTCAAGATCAGAGGAGAGAGAATCAGAGAACTTTGTGATTTACAGCCTTTGATGTGTTGCCATAGATGGTAGTGTTGTCAACATAAATGTCGAATGGTCTTGGGATGTGATTTGGGAAATCATTGATGTAGATCAGGAAGAGAGTTGGGCCCAGGATGGACCCCTAAGGGACTCCAGCATTAATACCGTGAGCTTCTGCTTTCTGCCCATTAACCACTACTCTTATGAACCTATCAGAAAGAAATGATTTAATAATTGATAAGACATTTCCAGCTATACCGTAGCTGGAGATCTTGTGAAGTAGACCTTTATGCGACACCCTATCAAAGGCTTTTGATATGTCAAGAGAAATTGCCCTAGAAAGGATGCTTCTGTTGAGAGATTTGCTAACCTTTAGTACATCTGCTGTAGATCTAGCAGAATGGAAACCATATTGCATGTCACTTAGAAGATTATTTTTGCTGAGGTGGTTGACTACTTCTTTATTTAGTATGGATTCCAGCAACGTACTCATGACGCACAGGAGACTTATTGGTCTGTACTGAGAGGAAGATGGGTGATCACCTGAATTCTTAAACAGCATACTGATGAGGTTTTCCAGGGTGTTGGGAAGCAATTCTCCTTAACGTTTAAACAGCTTTGTAAGTGTGGAAGCTAGTTCTGGTTGAAGCTTTTTCAACACTATAATTGGAATGCCATCAGGGCCAGTTGCTTTACTGGAATCAAGGTTCTTGATTATCTTGGCAACATCACACACAGATATTTGTATATTGCATAGCGTGTTTTCTGATCCAGGAGTAAATACGGATGTGGGAGGGGAGTTGATGGCCTTGGTCGCATATGGTAGAATTAGTTCTTGGCAAAGAGTCTGGCTTTGTCTGATGCTGACGAGATTATCTCCGGTCCATTGATAATGGTTGAGATAGAGCACACACTTCTGTTCAAGACCCTGTTTGCTATTTGCCAAAACTGGTGGGAACCAAGCAACTGCTCAGCTACTTTGGATGTAACGGACTGAGCATACAACTCTCTTGCATTCTTTATTACTCGTTTACAGTGATTGCTGGCAGTCCTGAAAGTGGTTTTAGTCTCAGTATATTTATTACGTTGGAAGTAATGGAAAAAGTGATTTCTGTGCGTAATGGCAGCAGCATATTCTGGAGAGAACCACGGCTGGCTGTTAGGTTTTTGATGGAACTTTTTTGGAGGGTATGAAGCGGTCTATACCTACAATTAACCATTCCATCAGGTTTTTAATTTTTAATTTTCACACTTTTGCACAGATTTTCCCCAGCCAAAACCCAAATATAAAATTTTACATGGGTTCAAATACCCTATATATTAAGTTTCATGTTTGTAGACCAAAAACTGACAGGAGTTTGGTAGGCAAAGGTTTTTAAACAAATATATATGCATACATAAATGTATATTGAGTTTTGTTTTTACTATAAACTTTTTACACAAATATTACTCGAGTATAAATCATGTAGAATATCTGCATGAATATAATTACACGTAATAGTTAACTGAAGATGATCATCCCATAAGAAAACCAAAAAAACTAATAGGGAATTAATTAAAATGAATGTTTAAAAGAATATGCGAATTAGCTACATCTTTTACAGATGAATGCAATTCCACAACCCATATATCAGAAAGTTGTATTTTCTTTTTAAGTAAATAGAAAAAAAGAGTTTTAATATGAATATCAATATACACAAAAAAAAACAAACAAATTTATAGGATCAATAGTATTCAATTTTTTTAATTGCCTTATTTTTGTGTTATAAGTTGGGTATGAAACAGCTAAACCAGCTGCCAACATTCATCCGCTTTTTATTGAATCCTGTGGAGACCTCTTTTCAAGAGCCTCGTTATCCCCCCTTAAATGTAATTGTCTGGATCTCTCTTGCACTTGGTTCACCAGGAATACTAGTTAAATCTATATAATTATAAAACTCAAATGACCTTGTAACAGGTATTGTAACCCAACATCCGGTTTACGACTTCCGGTTGCGCATGCGTACATAAACAAAAAATCAACATGACAATAAAATGTATTTATTTACTGTGTACGTTTTCAGCGTCCAATTGTTTTTTTCTCGGTTAAATCATCCAAATAAACAATTGTTAATAATTTCTGAATTTTTTTTTTTTACATTGTTCATTTGCGTATTAAGTTTAAGTTATTTTAATGCAATTTTCTTACAAAGGAATCTACTTTAACCTGTTGACAACCATAAGAGCATTTTACAACGGCGATTTACCCACCGCATTCATTTTTTTAAAAAATTTATTCTCTATTTTTTTAATACACCTTTCTTAAAAAACGTTCATACATTTTCTTCTACACTACTAACATAAATAAATAACCCTGAAAATGTTTTTTTATTTGGATTATAAATAAATAATCAATGCGACAATAAAACATTGTTTTACTGTGTACATTTTCAGTATCCTAATTGTTTTTTTTTTTTTTTTTTGCGTTTAAATTAGAAGATATATAAAAATTTTAATTAAACTTTAAGTGTTATGGTATCTGTTCAGTGCACATTTACCTATAAGCATGGCAAACTACTTATAATTAAATGGTTGTAAGTTTTTTTTTTTTTCTTCAAAAATAAACAATTATAAACAGAACAACTCATAGAAATCTATTTATATTCTTTTTTTCATTTTAATATACTTTCATAGAAATGTTTCTGTTATGTCACAAAACTATTTTCTTTACATCACAAGTGTCACGCTTATACATTAATTCCATAGCTAACATAACATACTGGCCCAACGTGTCACGGGTAGTCTAGTAGGTCTTAAAAGTTCTTTTTCATAAGCCTTGTGACACCTGTAATCACTGGAATAAGAATGAAACTAACAAAATTCGGTAAAACAACAAAGAAAATCCACCTGAAATCCATCTTGCGGAATTCAGCCTCCCTCAGAGTTGAGTATTTCATATCAAAATCGAACTGACAGAATTTCAGGCATGCTGTGCTCGTGTGGCCCAGTTCTCTGTTGGTCTGAAGCATTGTCCTATGCATTTCTTGGAGATCCACCCTTTCAGGCTTTACTGTCTTGCTTTTTGATAAGGAGTTTATTGCTAACTAGCAGGCCGCCCGGTGTTGCCCGGTCGTAAAATATGCATAAATATTACATTTTAATTAATGCAGAATTCTTATTCATTATAAACAGAAATACTGTCGGTATTAAACGTAAAATTAAATTCGTTAAAAAAATAACAAAAATAAAAAGAAAAACAGGAACTGAGACATGCATGCAAGTATATATATATATATATATATATATATGTATGAGAAAGAAAATTAAAACTAAGTTGAACTTTACAATCAATTTATTGTTCGACTGAATACTCTAAAAAACAATTTACAAAGTCCTTATTCCGTGGAGTTTCAAAGAATGCTATTCTTATTATTCTCCTCATCAGAGGACATAAAGAAATCAGCAAATTATATTTGTAGCAATGCTAGAATTTTCTAGTTAAGGCATTAAGTGAAACCGCAATTTATTGTAGTTATAAATTGCCAAATAAAAAAAATGAAAAAATATTGGATATGCAAAAAACGAATATAAAAACAAACCGCACATAATATTTCAGCTTGAATGGAACTCCTCGAGTTGATCCAAAATGCAAAATAGTTCTTTAGATAGAATGTATTCCAAAATAAGTCCAGCGTGACGATTATAATCCGATTGGAAAGTTTTCAAAAATCCAATTGGAAAGCTTTCAAAACAGCTGAAATAATCAAAATTGTTTTTTTCCGGACAATGAAGTAGTCCGAAGAGAAGTCTGTCCCTAGTCAAATGGAACCTAATAGTAAAAAGAGAGAAATCCAATTCCGTTATGATTAAATTTTCTATATATAAATACTGTTATTTATATTAGTTTGAAGTTTACCATTGCATATATCAGGTAAACACTACATCCCTTTGTTTTCATAAATATATATATATATATATATATATATATATATATACACACACACATACACACACAATTGACTTTTGTATAATACAAGTTTTCTTATTTCAGATGTCAAAAGAAGAATTTGATTTGGAGGCCAGAAAAATTCTGAAATCTGACATGGGTAAATATTCAAAATTATCTAATACGAACATCGATGCTTATCAACCAAATTGGCTGATTCAGTTCCTTGCATCTCTTTCCTTCGCTTTGATTTCATTTAGGTAATCCTGCATGTTCTCGGAGGTGGCAGGATTGACATAATGGGCACCATTACAAACTATGAGGTGCCTTCAATAAGTTTACTTATTTGAATTTTGATCAAAATGTTACATGATTTTAATTCTAGAAAATGTCCAAAATTTAAAGCTTAAGCTTAAGAGATCTTGGGAATAAATTGAAATTCATGGATTGCTTAATTCATGTCTAATGACTAGGGCTGTGACAACAGCATATCCTTTTCATTGTTTTCACTCTCGAGTGTGTATCCGTTAATATCTTATGTTTTTATATAGATGGTGGTTCTCGATTAAGTGTGTCTGTCGGATATATACCAGAGAGTCAAAAGAATGAAAAGAATATTCTGTTGTCACAGCCCTATTAATGACTATGGATCAAATTTAATGCAAATCTGAAATATTTAAATTTTCAAATGGAAGTTTATGCTCATATTATGTCCCCCCCCCAAAAAAAATCTTTTAAAATATTCCATAGAAAATAAAATTTGATTTATTAATTGATGTCTTCCACCTAATTTTTAAAATTTCACGAGGTATCTTAATTTTCATAAAGGGAATCATTTGCTTTTTAACCTCTTTGCATAAACTAATTTAAAATAAATATAATCCACATTAAAAGCCCTTATGCCTAGCAGCCGTGTTTTAAAATTTATAATGTTGATAAACTAGTTTAGGAGTGAATCCTTTGCATGCATATATATATATATATATATATATATATATATATACTTATTTATTGTTAAATAAACATGTTTACATCCCGCTGCTACAAACAGCCATTTGTTTCAATCAGACAACAGATATCATCAGGCAGCGACTTGACTATTCAAATGTTCAATGAATAATGGATTTTTTTAGGTAGGAACTCTTTAAAAGTTGGAGTTAAAAAAACTTAAAACACAGAACTTTAATTATAAGATGTAAAGAGGGAGGGGAAATCTAAAGAAAACTAATAAAAATAATGGAGAGAAAATGATGAGGAAGAGAAAAAAATATATATATAGAGAGAGAAAAAAATAGAGAAAAAAAACAATATAAAGGGTTATTATAGAAAGCAAGGGCTAGAAGAGGAAAAAAAAAGAGAATGATGAGAGATAGTTAAAGAGAGAAAGAGTGAAAGTAAGAATTAATAGGAAGGGAAGTTTAGAATGAAATTGAAATTATACGGACATGTAGAAACACTACATTGATTAGTGGAAATGATCAGTGGTTGAAAAAAGATCAAAATGACCTGTTTGACATTTCCATGGGGTCTTTGGATTCTGCTGAAATGACAGATTTAGTAGGTCTATTCATACTATACAACTTAACCAAGGACATTAATGTCATGGATATAGGCTTGTATCGTGATGATGGACTGATGATCATTAAGGAATTCAACGGCCCTAAATGTGAAAGAATCAAAAAGATTATTTTAAATGAATTCCGTAGAATTAAGTTAAAAGTAGATATTATATCAGATGTTAAAATGGTAAACTTTTTGGATGTGAACTTTGATTTAAGGAAAGGCATTTACCAACCATATAGGAAGGAAAACTCAAACCCAATTTATGTACACCCGCTATCAAATCACCCAAAATCCATCATTAAGCATATCCCCAAATCTATTAGTAAAAGAATCAGTGACAATTCATCCAATCTTGAAACATTTAATAAACATAAATATTTCTATAACAGGGCCCTTAAGGATAGTGGATACAAAAACACGCAAATTGAGTTCATAGAACCAACACACCCAAACACAAATACAAATAGAAACCGTAAAAGAAAAATCCTGTGGTACAATCCCCCTTTTAATCTGAAACTTAAAACAAACCTAGGAATGAAATTCTTAAACTTAATTAAAAAGCACTTCCCTATTGGTAACATTTTACATAAAATTTTCAATAAAAACACAATAAAACTTAGTTATAGCTGTAATGAAAACCTTGAAAAAATAATTAAAAAACATAATAACAAAATATTAAACAAAAATAGCACACCCATTGCTACTGAAGGGTGTAACTGTAGAATTAAATCGAAATGCCCTCTTAAAGGAAATTGTCAAATTACTTCTGTAGTGTACCAAGCAACTATTTCTACTAAGAAAAATTCTAATGAAAAAAATATTACATAGGAATGACAAATAACAAATTTAAAGAAAGTTTACCTGTCACAAGTTCTCTTTTGAGAATAATGAGTACAAAAATAGAACTTCCTTGTCTAAATATTACAATGAACTAGTAGAGCAAGGTTACTCCCCAATAGTAAATTGGAAAATTTTAAAGAAAGCTAAAACCTGTTCATCTTTAAACTCACCTTGTTACCTATGTTTATATGAGAAATTGTTTATACTTATGTTTAGAGAAAGAGATAAATTATTAAATAAGAAGCACGAAAATTCAATTAATTGCAAACATTATAAAAGCCATCTCTTAAGTAATTTAGTTTAGATATAAAATTTAAATAAATTTAAAATTGTCAGTGATTTCTATAATATATTAAAATACTATTAATATACTTTCTCCTCGCCTGATTTCATTCCTAACTTCTATCTTATATACTTGTGTGTCTGTGTTGATATGTAAGTGTCTATGTGTTTATTTATGATTGTGTGTACTTTTGTATATATATATATATATATATATATATATATATATATATATTATTTTGTACACCTTCATTTGTCGTGTATTCTCCTAATGTTTATTCAATCCATTTATATCCATTTATATGCATTTATGTGTATATGCATCTATTTGTACTCTCGTCTAATAATTTTTATTCGTATGTATATATGTGTGTGTTATATGAATATACATATTTATGTGTGTATATCTGTGTGTGTGTGTGTATTTGTATATTAGTATATGATTATGTGCATATATTTATGTATATATATGTATGTTTGTGTATACATATAACTAATATATATATATATAATGTTGGTTCTTTGTGGATATATACATATGTATTTTATTATTTCTTAATTTATTACTATCTACCTGTGTGTGGTTACTTTTGAGTATTTTGTAGATTTAATTACTTCTTTTGCTTGAATATATTTATATATTTGTATAGAAGTGTACTTGTATCTATGTTTTTATTCATACTGTCTTGAATAAGTTAAATTGTGATTTAATATGACTTTATAATTATACTTAACCAACTTAAATTTTCAACTTAATAGTATAGAGTTAAACCTTTATATATATATATATATATATATATATATATATATATATATATATTGTATTCTTTCTATCTACATAAATATTAGTAGATTATATTTTCTAATTATTAGTCGTTTTTACTTTCCTAAATCCCCTTTTATGACTAAAAAGATAATAAATATTAATTTTATTCTGTTGTATTAATATTAGTATTATTATATATATCTTTATTATTATTATTTTTATTATTACTATTATTATTAATAATAATTTTACTATATTGTTTTATTATTTTTATATATTTATTTAAATAAACCGTGAAAACTTTAAACTTATATTATTAAGTATAAAGAGCTTAATTAATTGTAGACGTATGTTTAAACTGCGTTGATATTACTCGTGGACGTATGTGAGATGATAAATATGTTGGTTGCTTACATTCGCTGTCACTTTTGACATGTACGCTTTTAACGCTAAGATTGTGTTTTTTGTTTGTGTTGTTGTAATAACGCGTCTTGTCATTGTAATGTATAATTGTCCATAAATTAGGTGACACGCAATTCTTTTTCTTTTTATCTATTCTCTTAACATTCTAAACTTCCCTTCCTATAAATTCTTACTTTCACTCTTTCTCTCTTTAACTATCTCTCATCATTCTCTTTTTTTTTTCTCTTCTAGCCCTTGCTTTTTATAATAACCCTTTATATTGTTTTTTTCTCTATTTTTTCTCTCTATATTTTTTTCTCTATTTCTCTTTTTTCTCTTCCTCATCATTCTCTCTCCATTATTTTTTATTAGTTTTCTTTAGATTTCCCCTCCCTCTTTACATCTTATAATTAAAGTTCTGTGTTTTAAGTTTTTTTAACTCCAACTTTTAAAGAGTTCCTACCTAAAAAAATCCATTATTCATTGAACATTTGAATAGTCAAGTCGCTGCCTGATGATATCTGTTGTCTGATTGAAACAAATGGCTGTTTGTAGCAGCGGGATGTAAACATGTTTATTTAACAATAAATAAGTATTATTAGCTCTTTTTTATTGAGCACTATATAACAACCTCGTTAAATTCATTAGTTTATTACTTTTGAATAACAAAAACCCGAGTATATATATATATATATATATATATATATATATATGAAAACAAACCTAACTTTATGTAAATAAAGATAAGTTAATAGTTTTAAGTGTAAAGTAGTTCTAATATTAGGTTTTAATTGCAAATAAATTAACAAAATAATACTAACAAATCTCTTCAGTATAGGTCATTTAGTATTATTAATGTAGTTCTCTACATGCCCCCTCCCTTGTCTGCTTTAATTGCATAACTACTAGTCATGGTCTAGATATTGTCTTGAATTCATGTCAAACACTTGTCTAGCTATAACCACTATCAGCAATTTCCCTTACACTGTATCTGTGCCTAAAACTAAACAGAAATTCCATGAGAAAATCTTTTTTCCCCAGAACTGCTCATCTGTGGTACACAATACTGCGGACCTGCTTCTGAGCTAACTATAACATGTTTGTTTTCAAGTCCAGTGTAAACAAGTTCTTGATGAACCGTACCCTTTAAAATAAATTAATTCCTATCCAATTTTCACCATCGCTGATCATCACCTGATACTCAGTAACTCTTATCCTTGAGTGGCCTTTAGGCCTTGATAAGCAATAGCATTATTAATTAACTAAATCAGTGTAAACTTGTTAATCTATCATCTTTTTTTTTGTCACTCGTGAATGCAAATCTGTACATTGATGAAAAAAAAAATGAATATAATTTAACTTCTCTGCGGTTCTTAATGTTCGATTCCAATTTTGACATAAATCTGATTATTTATATTATTCGGATTCTTCGAACTACTGTTCTTATCTTGTGTGTTATTTTCACAATGTTTTGGTCGATGTAACTTCCAATCGGTTTTAGGTGTATCTTATCAAATTTGGGAATCTTCCTCACAGCTCTATGGACAAATTTATCTTTAGTCGACCTTTGGCAACTAAATATTTTCGTTTACTTAGCCAAATTGAAAAGTTACTAGCCAAACCCACGTGATTATTGGAATATGACATCTTCATTCTGTGATGATTATGTACATAATAAAGTTTTTTTTTTTTTTGCATTTTTTTAAATAAGTGTAATTCTAAATATGCAACAAAGTTTATGTTGATACCTGAAGGTAACTTTTATTGTTTAAATAATTTAACTTTGTTCGTTTTATTAAAAAAAAAAGTTCAAAAGATATTTTTCACTCAGTAGTGCGCTTTGGAAGATTGTCAGTGAAAGAAATACAATTCACAAAAGATAAACATTTAATTATTTCTAGTCGCCACTTTGAAAAATCACTCGCAAATGTGACTGTTTCACTCGCAATATAGAGCCCTATTCCTTTCAAACTCGGGAATCTGCACACAATTTCGAATGCAACCCTTTATTCAATCCACGGAGGTAGCATGCTCTCATTGAGTCCAGCATTACTGGGTTAAAGTCCTAAGTAATTTGCAATTGCATTTTTGGTGTCACCCACATTGAGGATTGTACCATCAATCTTCAGATGAGTGTAATTTTTACAGCTGAATTTTATCAAGTTTTCTATTCACTGCACCACATGTCCTTGACAAGATACACCTGAAGAAGATCGGAGGTTACATTGACTGAATTGTTATTAAGATGAGGAGAGTAGTCCAAAGAATCCAAATAGTACAGACTCTCTATATACCTTTTTCTTTTTTTTTTTCTTAATTTTTTTTCTAAATAAGAAATCTCTTTCTGTAAAACTTTGTTCAGCAAATTTTTTTCTTGCTTTTCAGTCCATCTCCACAATCGTTTCCTGTTGGCTATTCTTGCCAAATGCCAGCTTCTCAGCAACACAGCAGGTAAGACGTTCTTGTGTAACATTTTGAACAATACGTCAGTTATACATCCTGCATTTAAAAGTTCTAGTAATCAGTAGGATTGTGAGTTTTTTTGTTTTTTTTGCATTTCTTTTTTAGCAAGGGTTTGAAACATTTTATAAAAAGCCAAGTTTTTTGGAGTTGGTGGTACAATAAACAATGTAAAAAATACAGAAATATTTAAGGATCATAGAAAATGGACCTTGAGTTTACCATCGACAGTTTCATAACTCTCTTTTTTTTTTATTTTGTCCTTTAGTTCTCACTAGCAGGAGTACCTGGCGTGGCCCAGGTGTGAAGAGGTGGTGTAGTAAAGAACATTGGGAGGTGTCAAAAAAAAAAAAAAAAGTGGTAGTAGCGAGAGAGGGGGGGGTCAAAACAACAGTAGGCAGCCCAGATGGAGAGAGGTGTTAAAAAAAAAAAATTTATACAGACTCTAAATATGAAGGAGAAAAAGAAGGTTAAAAAAAAAGAAAAAAAAGTGCAACGTCTTAACCGATGCATCCATGGCAAAACTGGAAGTCGCGCGCGTTGGAATTACGGCTAGTCAATCCAACGGAGACGATGACTTGCGAAAATGTCAATGAAAAAACTATGAATATGCACACATTTGTTTTTCCTTCATGCCTAAAATAAGGTTGGAAATCATTGGATTAAGCTATTATGGGGATTCTGAAAAGACTCCACCTCAGTTTTGTGTCGTCTGCCTAAGACTCTTTTTTTTTCTATTTCTGAATTCCACATAGAATTATAACAAGCAATATTTTCACTAGTATAATGAAAGTAAATAAATTGGTTTTATATATATAAAAAAATCAAAAATCATGATCTATCTATACTATTAATAAAATTCTAAATGTTCATTTATTTATGTTTGTGTGTGTGTGTGTGTATATATATACCAATAAAACTTTCGAACGGATACACTGAATTAAAAAAAAAAAAAAAAAAAAAAATTCTTTTTTCCCCTGAAAGGTGTGAGTCCCAAGATTGTTCTTATCTATATATGGTTTGTAACGAACAACGCAGAGTCACACAAAAAAAGCCTGAAATAAGGGTTTTTGGGCCGTTTTATAGAATTTTCAAAAAAGTTACCTGCCCATGTCAACGGAATTTAGCACTGTCTGTATACATATAACATCTTTCAGCATATGGACAGGACTTGTGGCATAATGGATAATGCGTCTGACTACAGATCAGAAGATTCCAGGTTCGAATCCTGGCAAGCTCGTAATAATTTTAACCATCATTTTATCCAACGTTTGCTCATTATCTTTGCCCTTAGTTAGGGTATTTTTGTTATTTCAGTGATTTTTGTTTTGTGCATATGAGAATTTCCCATACTCTGAGGGTAAGTGTTGATAGTAAGACGATGTTGAGTGTACTCAATTTTGTGTTTGACTCGGCGTTCTGTGTGCCTACACGGTGCAGCCGCTAGTTTAAAATATAAAGTTATCTTGTTGGATTTTTCAAGTCAGACCCAAATAACATTTGACAAACTAATTTTCACGAAAAAAAGTTTCTATTTAGTTTACTTTGTTTACTGGATGTATGTGTGTTTATAGAAAATTTAAAGTTTTATACTTTTGTTATAATGAAAAACTATTCGTTAGTTTTTAATAATCTAAAAGCAAATATTACATTAAACAAAAATTATATATGGGGATGCAGAGATAAAATAGCTCTCAAGAGTCCACACGTAAAATAAGGTTGAGAATCGTTGGTTTATATTGTTTCTTACAAAGGCGAAAACGATTTACTTAGCTATTAATTTGCTAAGTTTAAATGGTCACACAAACAAGGGCAGTTAGCTGGACTTGAGTATTTTCCACTTTGTTGACCTCAAACCTTTTGTGACTTGCTGACTAATTTACACGTGTCAGTTAAGGGTGTCTCCCTCCCTTTCCCACATCTGCACTTCAATTCTTTTTTTTTTTTTTATAACGTGGCACTTGCCTGCCCACCTGCTTATGTCAATAAACCGATATGTTTTTTTTTTGTTTTTTTTTTTCTTGAACAGGTGAGGTCTACTTTTTTTTTCGTAGATGAATTTCTAAATTTAAAATTAACATGTGTATAGCATCTTGTAAGAACATCCTCCAATCTATAATAAAGATCAAGGTGTATTCATTTGTTATATATATATATATATATATTTTATAGAGGCAGCAAACTTTAAATTAAAATGAATCACAGAAAAATGTTTTATTATACAAATATGTGGTTTATTCCAAAAATTAATTTTTGGCATTTATAATTTCAATAAATTTTAGTCATATGCCCCCCCCCCCCCAGGACTCGCACATGTATGGTGTAATTTAGATTCAATTTCCACAAACTCTATGCATTAAATTGTGCTGTATTTCAGCAATAATGCCTTGAATGTTGTCTTTCAAGTGGTCTTTTATGTCCGGTTTACCAGCATAGATATCTGACTTTTTATATCCCCAAAGAAAAAAAATCTAATGGGGTTAAATCGCACGAATGAGGTGGCCAGTTGACAAGTCTATTTAGTGAAATTATTCATTCATCAAATGTTTATCTCAGTAAATTGATCGGATCATTTGAAATTTGTAAATACTGATCGGGTGTCAGTCTCTTCATAACAAATTGCCGAATGAAGCTAAACTCAAAATAACTGATAGTTGCCAAATCTGCAATTAAAGAAAATCGATGTCAATTTTAAGTTTGTCACCTCTAAAAAAACGAAAAAAGCACCCTGTATATATATATACTAGTTAAATAACTATCAGCCTGACTAGTACCAGGTGGGTGTCCATTTGGGAATACTAGACGCTGTATGTATTGCATCAAAACATAGAAATTTCCAGGTTCATATGGGGAAGGGGCGTATTTAAAACCATTGAAAGAGATGCACACTCAGTTTTTGTTAAGATATACATCTAGGAAAAGAAAAAACTCTGAGGTCTACTGTCAATTCTGTCCGTGGCAACCAATTGCACCGACTGAGATTAGCAGTTGTTCCAAAAAAGTGTGGATGATTCTACACGAAGCGTTCTCTACAATAAACAAATCATTTGTGTGGATTTCGAACAACTTAGTTGTGTGAACCTCATACACCAAAATCGACAGGAGATCCATCTCTCTCTCTCTCTCTCTCTCTATATATATATATATATATATATATATATATATATATATATATATATAATTTATAGTAGTAAGTTATATTCCAATGACCCAAAAGATTGAATCAGTCCACAATCATAATATTTGTTGAGTTATTTATTTTTTACTTTTTTTTTTACATTTTAAAATGATAAAAAAAAAAACAAAAAAAACGTATGGATTGATATGAAAGAAAAAAAGAATTAAGAAAAAAAACATCTCATTAAATACTTGAAATAGATTTTTGTCTAGCAGGGGTTTTACTTGCTAACTTTTGTGTGACAGGACGGATATATATATATTATGTGCGGCATAATCATGTTGACACACCGGTTCTTATTAGATTACTGAAGTTAAGCAATGCTGAGCCTGGCTAGTGCCAGATGGGTGACCATT
Source organism: Euprymna scolopes (assembly GCF_053919585.1). Lineage (NCBI taxonomy): Eukaryota > Metazoa > Mollusca > Cephalopoda > Sepiida > Sepiolidae > Euprymna > Euprymna scolopes. Next base: position 26,777,484 of record NC_136491.1, on the reverse strand, counting down.
TGGGAATTCTAGGTACTGTATGTGCTCTCCGCTTATCTCGGCATTGTTTCCAAATGTCCTTCGCTTGCCACTGGAATTTAACAACACCAACTCAGGAGAGATATGGTTGGAGATTGCGCAACTGTTGTCACAAAAATTTCACATGCAGGCACCCTTACAATGGGTATCCATAGTCTGTCAAGACTGAAGAAAGCTAATATATATATATATATATGGCAATTAAGCTACACAAAATATTCCGCATTTCATTCTCGTATATATAATGTTTATCAACATTTAAAACTGTATGAAAAATAAAAAAAAAATTTCATTCCCAAGTCCTCTGTTGGAAAACTCCTTTACTTGTAAGTCAATTAATGTCTTACAATGATTTCATTATTTTGATTCCAAGAATTTATTCTAATCTTATTATTGTAGGGATCATCAGTTGATTGCCATGAAAAACTTTTTTTGGGATTTATGAGGCTTGTTGTCACATTTTACAAGGCATTTCTTAGGTAAATTATGATTATTTGAAAACCAGAAAATGGCAAGGAAAATTTTATCAAATGATAATTTTTTTTTTTTTTTTTTTGAGACTTTCGTTGTTGACGCACATCCTCATCAAAGAAGACTGTTGCTTAAGAACAGACTTTCTTCTTCTTCTTCTTCTTCTTCTTCTTCTTCTTCTTCACTCCATGGAGATTTAATCTCCAAGGACTAACGGTCCTGGATATGACCTAAAACTATATCCGATGGTGAGGCCCCACCTTACGGGCCTTAGGGAGTGTGGAGCCACCCTTTAATTGCCATTGCTCCCAGGTCCACTCTGACCCGGAGTGGTAGTACCTGTTAGGGTCCCAACTATGGGTTAAATAAAATCTGACTTTTAAAAAAAAAATATACTCCATTAAAAATTGTTCCTCAAAATAACTAGATTCGGCATTAAATAACCTTTGATGTTGCAGTAAAAAGGTTGATGTGCAGTAAAACAACCAACCAAGTACTCACAACTAAAATGAAGAAATAAAAACAGAAAGTAAACACACTAAAAGTGTTCTGTCAGACAAAAGTTAATAAGTAAAATGTAGAAGAAATCCGTTTCATTATTTCAGGAATTGAAAAAGCAAATCTATTCTATGTTGATTAACACATTTTTTCTTTCTTTTTTGTATTTTCTGAAACTTTGTTTTCTTTCTCTTTTATCTCATTTTTATTTTTTTTTTTAACTTCACTTACACATCATCTTACATGAATATTTGCGTGAACATTGATGGAGGATAATTTTTTTCTGTCACTTTCAATGGCAGGTGTACACCCGTTTATCATTAATACTATCAATGCCGTCTGCCACCTATCCCACAGTTTGGAAGCAAAAAAAAAAAGAAGAGGAAATCCATTGATCAGGAGAACAAAAGGTTATAGGGAGACAATCATGGAAAGATTGTTCCCCAGGCCACACAAAGGCAGCTGAAATAGGATTGTTAATCAAGGTTTGACAGGTTACTGGAAAAAAAGATTATACATACAGGTTATATTTCTATAGTTAGTTTACAGGCAGTAGTTTTAATGGTGACAGTGCATTTTGCGACAACTTACAACAATTAGGGACAGTTTACAATCTTGAGCTTGTGGCAGTTTAGGACAGTTTCAAGGTTGGGACAGTTTGTGGTTTTGAGCTTTCAGAAATTGGAGTCAGTCGGGTGAGTGTAGATTGGGCCGAGAAGAAAATCGCTGGGGGTTGACGTAACCAGACAGCTAGTGATAAACAATATTTGGGGTTTCTTTTTTTTTTTTTTATGCTATATGACCGTATTACACCTGCATACGTAGTGATTTACATCAAATATCTGTCTGGTATTGTTTTATCATGGCATGATCACAAACACGATCATCGGGTCATGTACCTAATCTATAAAAGTAAGAATATGTGTGTGAGAACAGTTCTCAACCCATATACTACTACTCAAGGAATTTTTTATCTGCAGACTTCAAATTTGGTATATAGGGTATTCAGACATATGTAAATAAGGCGCAGAAATGTATCTGTAATTTGATTGGTCTAACGCTTTCTTCTTCTCTTCAATCTCTCTCACACAGATATAATGTTGCTAGTCTCAGTCTTTTTTTCTACGAATACTATTATGGCATATGTTCTTCAGAATTGTCTCCTCTATTTCCTGCTTCCTTTGTTCCAGCTTGTTTGACTTGTTGGTCTAGTGGTCTTCATCAATTTATCGTTTTGATATCATTGTAATACAGCTTCCGATTCCAGTAGCTTCTTTCTAAGAACTGCAAGCTTGTAGAACCTTCTTCCTACTCACTGTTTTTCTCCTACCTATGGCATTAGTCTTTTCAAGAGTAAGGTCAGTAGGCATCTCCTGGCTATTCAGTAATCTTTCGTTCTTGTTAGTTCCTTACATGAAATGGCTTCATGCCTTGTCCGAAGCAATTTCTAAAAAAAATAAAAAATAAAAATAAGGTTCAATTTCATTGAAATTTTAACTTCTGATGATTGTTAATAGAAAGATTTTAGGATGCAAAATTAACTTATTTTTATTAGCTACAAGAATATCTGGCATCGTATGGGATCCTAATTTCTGTAAATCACCCGTTAATTGATTGAACCACATCAGCGATGCTAATATTGACATAACTATCACCTCCTTCCCACTGAGTATAAATGTTTGCTTTTTTTTGTTGTTTTTACCTCTACCAAGGTTATATTTTCAGCTGAGTTTTTTTTTTATTTTTTATTTTTTTTATTTCTCACTGTACAGTCCAGCATCCACATCGATTGCTCAATCATCACCAAAATATTGGGAATAGTCTAACTTAGGAGAATTTGTTGAATTTTGGTTGGTTGTTTTAGTTTATGTATATCAACTCTTTCCAGGTTATTTAATGCAGAATTTTTTTTTTTTTTTTTTGGTGGGGGGGTCTTATGCTTCAGGTTTTTTATATATTCAAACTGTGTTTAGTTTGTTTGTTTTGCTTTACAACATAACAATCCTTTTTAGGTTCGATCATTTTGGCAAAAAGTTTTTATACTTCAAGTTCTTTATATCTCGGAAGGTGAAAGTCACACCTTTGCTGATAACTTTGGTTCTGTTCAGCATAAAGACTCTCTACTTGGCCCATACTGTAGCCAATGAAGTTCAGCATCTTATATGACTTGGATCTTAACCTCAAAACGTTTGAATTTTGACAACTTCTGTCTTTTTCAGAATTTTATGTATAAATCTGAGACTCTTTGATAACAATAACCACCATGTGAAATTTAAGCCTGATCAGATAGGCACTTTTTGACTTACTAGCATTTCCGTAGCATATCTTCAGAATTACTTTGTATAACATAGAGAAATAAAGTCGAGATAAGATTTTCATCCCTCATTACATTGCCATGCATCAGTCATAACTGACTTATGTTTTTATTTTTGCTTAATATATAAAGTAGCAATTGGCCGTACCTGATACTGTCTGGGAGTGTTTTTTTTTTTTTTGTATTAAGCACCTGATTTTATTTTTCCGTGGTCTTCTTTAACCAAAAAAGTTCAAAATAATTTACATGATTGAACTATTTATTTAAATAAAAATATTGATTTTAGAATTAATAGTTACAATAGAAACAAAAACCTATGAAATAAAGTATTCTATATCTGTGATAAAACACTATCATTCTCCTGCTGTGATCGTGTTGCACATTGTTCTGAGCTAAGGCTGTCATTGGTCCAGTCAGCACTGCAATGAAGAGTCCTCACACTGAACAGAATCAGGAATTCAGTTTATAAACTAAATATTATTTTTTATTTATTAGGGAGTGTGGTTGTTCATCAGACCAGAAGTTTCAATATCTGCCGAGTACTAAATGACCAACCATGACTCAGAACATATGAACTTGATGATGTCACCTACAGAACATCATTGGAGGCGTTAGGGATACATCAGCATCCCCTAAGTTTTTCCTCTAGTCAAGCATCTATCACTGTAATGTTTGCCACTCGAATACACTAGCAAAACACACATTGCATAGCACCTGCTTACATATTTATTGTCATAACAAAACTGAGGTACTAAAGTCATGTTGGGGTACTTTTTATTTCTAACATAGAAAGTAAATAATGGTATGTTTGAATTTATACTTTACAATTCTTTTGTGTGTGAAAATAGTTTTTTTTTTTATGTCTGAATAATGCATAACTTTGAAATTGAAACAAATATTTCTACATATTTTGCAAAATCCCTTTCATAATTCACGAAACAAAAGCTATAAGTGTTAGCAACAGATAATTACAACAGATAATTTATTTTACTGAGCCATTTTAGAAACAAAAATATCTGATAATCATATATATATATACTAGCAAAAGGGGGGGGTAAAATACACTTAAATGTAATATTTTAATTTGTCCAGATTTTATATATATATACTAGTGGGGGTGCTTGGTGTTGCCCGGGTGTTTGGAGGTGTGTGTTGATCAAAAAAAAAAAAGTGGTAGTAGGCAGGCAGGCTCTAACTCATACCATGGAGGAGAAAAAGAATGTGAAAAAAAGAGTTGGAATTAAATTTTGCCCGGGTGGAGGATATTGGCACAAAGATGAAATAATTTTTTTTTTTAAATAGAGAGAGAGAGAGGTGGGATCAAACTCTCAAATGTACGGTAATTAGTCTTCCTCACTAACCGTTTTGCCAAAGAGGACAGTAAATTCATTCAGTTGGAAATTAAGTTAAGAATCATAGGAGTTGGTGCAGAAATGAAAATGGCTTTTAAACCTGGCCTGGAGCTAGTTAAGCTTTCCGCTTTCTATCGTGGTATTTATTTGTTTACCCATAAGAAAACCAGCTCCCCCCAAAAAGTGGGAACTCTGGCAGCGTCCAAATCAATAGCAATTGTCTGATATAAAGGGTTTCCCCCACATTGATCAAAGCGAATTGCCTTCTAGATGTCCCGGCCACGAAGGCCGAGAAGCAGTTGCCTTTGCTTTGATTTAGTTTCATTTTATTTATACGAAAAAGACAAACAAACTCGCAAAAGGACGGAATAGAGGAAATTTTTAAAAATCGATCAAAATAAATGTAGAGATGATGTCCGTTTGCAAATCGTAGATATTATAATCTAGGAAGTATAAGGAAAGTTCTAAATGAATATAACCTCGTCGAGATCCCCCCCCCCCGGAAAAAAAAACAAAAATGCTCGCGGCCGTTTTGCCTTCTTATATATATATATATATATATATATATATATATATATATATATATGGATTATTATAGGGTCATGATTTCAAAAATGTAAAATAAAAGTATTTGGGTGCCATCAGTTAGAATCAAAACTGTAGAATTCAAAGCTGGTGACGTTACTACTGTACCATATAACCTGATTAAACTAAGATGAATGTACAAAATGTGTAACGATTTTTATAATTTTGACCCCTTAAAAATTATTTTAACCGGCTAATGATCGATAAAAGAATGGTCAATAAAAATTCCAATCACTTGAGGCCCCTAGCGCCGCTCTGCAACTTTTAGTTTCAGAGAAGATAGTTTGAAAATATAGACAAACATACAGACTTTTATATATAAGATTTTTTTTTTTTTTTTGAACTTGCATTCACCCCTAACAAGGACATAAGGGGCTACTATTGAGGACTATGCATAGGAAAGATTAACAAGATGTTTGTTTATATTACATTTAAACTTCTGAATATCAGTACAGCCAGGGAAGCAGGTAGCAGGAAGGGAATTCCAAAGTCTAGCTGTTCAAGTGAAGAAATTAGAAAGCTTTCTGGCATTTGGGGACTTCAACAATTAAAGGGTGAGATTTTGTTGCTAGGCGGGTTTTTGGAGTATATACGTCGAGGGGGCACAAGTGCAATGAGTTCATCAGAGCACATTCCATTAAAATGTTACAAAATCTTACCGAAAACACTGTTTTATGATGTTAACATTTTTATCACTTTATTTGCTTAAAACTCTGAAAACACATATAATGTGTGTTATTATTTATTAATTCATTTGAAAGTATATTCATTTCCAAAGAAAACGGTGGTATTTTGAGGACTTAAGGTGCTTTGGTTTTTAAAAATGACGATTTTAGCAGAACCCCCTTGAAATTTGTAATTATCCAAAGTGTTTTATCGTTGTAAAAATATATGCAGTAGGTATATATATATATATATATATATATATACTAGCAGGGGTGCCCGGCGTTGCTCGGGTGTTTGGAGGTGTATGCTGTGCAAAAAAAGCAAAAAAAAAAAAAATGGTTAATTTTTTAAAACTTTGACCCCTATTATGACCCCTTAAAATTTATTGTTTCGGGCTCAAATCACTTTATTAAGTTAGATCCATGTTCAAGGAACCTATATCTAAAATTTCAAGTGTCTAGACCCAAAATTGTCGGAGGAGTTTGGTAGAGTTCTTAAAGGTCAAATCGTTGAAATTTGACCCCTTAACAGCCAAATTTCTGGCTGACACCCGTCACATCGATTTTCCCAAATCTCAGTACCCGGTATTTCAAATTTCGAGTCTATAGACTAAAAATTGACAGAGTATTTGCGTAGGGAAATGTACACAGACAGACAGACACACAGACACACAGACAGACACGTTCACTTTTATAGATATATATATATATTCATGATAAAACTTGCCTCCAAAAGTTTTTTGATTCAATAATTTAAAATATTTTCTAAACAAAAGGTATTTTATTTTCTCCATTTAGTTACATCAGAGAAAGCACCCAATGCTTCCAACTCGTCCCCTAAGCAGAAACCCACCAAACAAAAGAAGAAAACGGTGAATGCGGCCAGTAGAAACACGTATACAGTAAGTATTACCCTTCCTGATTTAAAAAAAAAAAAAATTCATTTCATTAAAAAATTTCTGTAAGTAAACATATTGCATTGAAAATAAATTTCTGTAAATAAATATTTCATGAAAAAAAATGTCTGTAAATAAATATTTCATGAAAAAAAATGTCTGTAAATAAACATTTCATTGCAAAAAATTTCTGTAAATAAACATTACATAAAATTTCTGTAAATAAACATATTTCTGTCAAACATTTCATTGAAAAAGATTTCTGTCAATAAACATTTCATTGTAAAAAATTTGTGTAAATAAACATTTCATTGAATAAAAATTAGTTTCCCAATATTACGTATTAATCCATATTTCCATCGTGGTCTTCAGATTAAATAACACAGTTCAAAGGAGTTTCAAAACTAGAAGTTGTTTAGATTGGTAAATATGCAAGATTGTTAATAATTTTTCTATGATATTATTAAAATCTTGCTATAATTGTTTTAAATTAAATAATTCACTGGGTTACATGGCATTGTTCAGATATTATATAAAAATAATATTATAATTAGATGGATTGAGGGGTTCCAATTAAAAAGTCAAATTGTTTTAACATTACCTTAGTGAAAGCATCGCTTCATAATGATATTCAGACATCTAGGAACCTTTTAATAAATGTGAGATCAGATCTTCAAATTATTGCAAAGCATTAAAAGACATACTGCTATAACAAATACTGGAAATATAGCATGCATAACTGAAGTTATGGACTTAGAATTTATTTTATCGTGCAGTTAAGCCCCATTACACAATCTACCAATCATTTAAAGAATCTGTTGAATTTTTGTGATTTGCCTATAGCTTGAATTTCATTAAATTTATAGCTAAAAGCATTTTCCAGCAGAGAATTTAGACTTCCATAGCAACCTTTTTTATATACAAAAACAGATAAATACAAGTAGCCTATGTTACCAAATTCTTTTCTCCAAGTCTCAGGAACTCATTCAATGGTCCTGAAATTAGTTTTTTTTTTTTTTTTTTTAACTAAGAAGTTGCTACTTATCAAGGCTCAAAGGCCACTCGAGGATAAGGGTTAAAATATCAGTCAGACAACACCATGATGATCGGTAATAGTGAAAATTGAATAAAATTTGATTATTCAAGAGGAAGGCTCAACATGAAGTTTTTTTTTACGTTGGACTTGAAAACTACCATGTTATAGTCAGTCAGCTGGGAAGCAGCCCCATGATATCATGATCCACTGCTAGACGGTTTTAAGAAAGAAACTTTGCTCATGTCTCATTTTAACTTGGTGAAAGCATTACTTCATAACAATACTGGGGCACTCTTGGACCATTTAATAAGTGTGACGAGATCAGATCCCTTCAAACAAACATTTCTTTTTATTACATAAACAAGATCATAAGAGTGCATACCTTTGTCTGAGAATGTAAGGATAGATCAAAGTCTTATCTGGATCTTATTTCTACATATGTCCATGGAAATGTTAATAACTCAAACTATTTGATTATGTTCCAATTTTGAATGGAAGTTACTGTTCTCAATGCATATCAGAACCATATATAAGATTTAGAAAAATCAGAAGTTGAAATTTCTTCAAAATTTCAAACATGATCAAACCTTTCAAGGTCATATAAGATGTGGATACTTCATTGGTTACAATATGGGCCAAATAGTGAATCTATGATGAACAGAACCTAAGTAATTGCCAAAAGTATGACTTTTCTCTTTCTAGTGACTTTGACCATTGATATAGATATTCCAAAATTAAATAAGTTCGAAGTTAGACCATGGCTAATATTTTGATTAAGTTTAGTGACAATTGGTTTCATTTCACGTTTACACCGAATTCTATTTATGCATAGTTTCTACTTTCTGCATTATTGTGTAGAATTTAAGATGAAAATGTTCTTGCACACAGAAATATTTATACATATATATAAGATTGAGTGTTTTTCTTGCTCTGACATTGATATTAAAAGCCTATTTTTTCTTTATAAAAATTAAAACAAACTTTTTAATATACTCTCATGAATATGCGAGCGACTACATGAAGGTTGACTAATTTGCATATTCTTTGGGAAAAAAATGTTAATTACTAATTCATTTTTTATGGCTTCGTATTCAGTGATTTGTTTTATTTAAACTACTAGACTGAATTTTATTTATGCAGGGTTTCTAGATTTTGCATAATTGAGTAGAATTTAAGATGAAAACTGTTAAGTGTTTAGACATTATATTGAACAAAGATGGCGTCAGTAAATCAAACCGGCAAAGAATCAATGTAGTTCCAATCTTGAGTGTTAAGTAATTCCTAGTAACAAAGATGGCTGCGAAGAATCAATGCAGTCATTTCGTGACAGAGGTGACGTCGAACTGATTGAATCCAAAATTCAACATTTTTTATAACTTTTGAAGTTTCTGATTGGTTGATTATTATAACTGTGGCTTTAAAAAGAATCGTCAAAATCATTGAAGTCATACCCCCCCCCACCATTATGAATCAAAACATTTTAACAAAAATGTTCTAGAATACGGAAATATTTTTATATCTATCTATCTATCTATCTATCTATATATATATATATATATATATATATATATATATATATAGATAGATAGTGACCTTGCTTGTGTGTGTATGGAAAGTCTCTACCAACCTCCTCTCTGAATATTTGGTCTACAGTTGAAATCTGATATACAGGGTAATTGGACCTATAGCACACTTTTGGTTTGGTTTTTAGCTGGCAAAAGTTGCTGCTAAGGGATCAAAATTGCAAACAAGAGTTGACCATGGCAGAGTAAGTCGAATACAACATTACTCCCGCTGTGACTTTTGCACATGTGCAAAATCAAACTTATCTAGTTCAAAGTTGATTAATTTTTAACCTTTCGTATCCATTTGTTGGTAGCTTAGATGGTAACGACACTAGAGAGATGAATAATGACCAAGATCGGAGCCTTACGTTGAGACGTTCTGGTTTCGATTCTAGAGGATGGTACCCTAGTCATGTTTTTCTATAAATTTTGAAATCATTACTATATATTGGATGATAATCAATAGAGAATTGGCTCTATAATAAGAAATCTGCATGAATTAAAATATATTTATACATATTTTATGATGGGGCAATGCCAGGTGACCTGCTAGTCAGTTATAAGTTAGGTTATGGACAATATTTTGATCAAGATTACTAACAATTGGTCAAACGATGTGGATGCTAGGATGTACACATAGTCACCAACAAACAAACTTGGTTGAAAACAACCTCCTTGACAAAAAAAGTAATTAATAAAATGTTTATTTTATCTTTATGATTAAGTTATAGTAACTGTTTTTGTAATTTATATTGAAATCTGAGATATTTTGATGATTAAAAGAAAATCGTTTCCTTTCAGCAAAAATTTGTACCAGCGAATCCACTGTCGTATGCACCATTGGTGAGTCTTCGCAGCTTGGAGGATGATATTAATGTCGGTAAGTCTTGGGATGTCGGGGTTATTTGATTAATTTTTTTATGTTTTCTTTTGGTGTAATCAAGTAAATAGTTGGTATAAATAAAAAATTTAAATATATATGGCTTAATCATGTTGAGACATCAGTTTTCCTGAAATCAAAGTTAAGTATCATTGAACCCGGCCAATATCAGATGAGTGACAATTCCGAAATATTAGGCGCTGTTTGTCATCTCCCCTGACCAGGATATACATGTAATTGGAGACCACATGTGAATTTGATATTCCCTAGAAATTTCCTCTTCAATGGAAGCTGGATGCCCATCTACAGCGAATACCGTACCAGATATTACTGAAAATAAATATATATTTGTTACAGAAACTACTCCATTAGGATAAGCATTGTTACGGAACAATGATAATAAAAAAAAAAAATGAAAAGAGAAGTCCCTGGGTTTCGATATATCACGTCAAACAAGAGGGAGAGCGTAAACTCTTTCAAACCTGTAAAAAAAAAAAAAAAATGGAAAATAAGGCAGACAAAAAAACACAGTGAAAGAAACGTGACATAAACACGGATTTTAAAATTTGTAAAATATGGGATGAAAAGAAAAAAAAAAAAAAAAAACAAATTGTGCAAATGGGAAATCTTATGTTGAGCAGAAAAACGTATCGATAAACGAAAAAAAGGCAAAAAAAAAAGAAAAAAAGAAAACATATCCATTCGTCGCACGGAAGAGATTGGAAGAGAGAAGAGTGTAGACTTGCAGTTCATTCATATTTATGTATGATTTTAACTGTTCATATCTTGTGGCATCTCCGTGTTCAATTTACATCATTTCTGTCATGTTCCTTCAGTGTTTAGTCCTCATCATTTCTTTCCCTTCTTTTCCGGTTTACCCACAGCGTTTGCGTCGATAAGTTTCGTTATTTTAATTTTTTGCCTCGGGCATATTTGTTAGCCTTGCTTCATCATGTTTATGTCCACAATTCTGGGGCACGCTGTCTTTTCATAATTTGCATTAACAAATTTTGCTTTTTAAATTTGCCGGTCAAATGTTGTTGGACGGAAGCAGTTTTTTGTCATTGCCATATCTAACCAAGACCACTTAAATGTTGACATCATTTTTGCAAGTCATGTTTTTTCTCTTTGTCATTTTGTTAATCTCTTTTCTTCGCTTCTTTCTTTTGTCTGCTGAATCTACATCAAGTTTGCTCACTTAGTTTTTTCGTGTTCCATGCCCACCAAAGTTAGGGCCTTCTCTTTTTTTTTTTTGTCACTTCTTGAAATAGGATTCCACTCTTCATCTGCTAGCGATGACTGCTTGCCAAAAAGTGCCAAAAAAATGTCTTTTGTTTTTTCTTCCTTTTCTCTTCCTCTTCTTTTGTATTCTGCTTCTCTTTCCTTTTCCTTTTTGTTCATCTTTTTGGCAGCAAGAAAACAAGCGCGAAAGAGTCAATTGAGTGTGGATCACTCGTGTTTGATTGGGCCACCATCTGTCCAAACGTTTTGGAGTTCTGGGGAGTGGGGTTAAAACCTACCTCACACGTTCTTGTCCAATCTTTTCCTCTACTGTCTCCTCCCCTCTCTTTAACCCATCTCTTTCTATTTGACATATCCATTCACCCTTTTCTCTCTATATAGATTTTCTCTCTCTGCATTTTCTTCATGGCAATTAAACAAAAACAAAAAAACAAGATATGTTTTCACTTGGCTTAAAAAATATTTAAACTTCTTTTTAAATACATAAGCCAATGTTGTGATTATATATATATATATAAAATTTCTTGAATATACAAAAAAAATTAATCTTTTGAAGTATATATTCCTTACGACATAGTTCAAATTGTTAGAAGTTAGCTCATCAGACAAACAAATATTAAAGACAATAACATGTTGATGGATAAAGCAAAGAAAAAGGATGCTTCAAGAAAGGACATGAATTTCAATTTTTCTTAATTTTCATGTAAAATATTTTCCATTGTCTAGAGATTTTTATCTTCGGCCCTCAAAATCAACAAAGATTAGACCAATGATCTGATCCCTGTTGATTTTGCGGTGGGATGTTAGTTCTGTGCAGTTCTAGGAGGTCCATCCTCCCAGGCTTTTGCCTTCTCTTTTTGAGAAGATGTTAGTTTATTGGTAATCACCTGATGCGCCCTTACCAGGGAATGCTGACGGGGCACTTTTTGCAAGTCAGGTTTGACTTTTCAATCTTACTTTCTGATCTTGGTGTCAGAGTTCTTGCAGTGATAGAGAATTAAAAACATGTTTTCTGAGTTCATGTAATGTAAAATATTTTCAGTATTTGCTTTTAAATATTTTAACAAAAATAAACGCATGCTGATTCGCCTCTGCACCGGTTTAGTAAACTATTTCCTCTTTTTAAGGAGCCTCTTTGTTTGTGTGAGAACTGTTAGAATTATTGCAACTTTAAAAAAAATTTTTTTTTTAACTAAAATTTGCCCCCAAACAAGGCATGGATTGCCGCTGAAACTAAGGGCTACAATAAATTAAAGACCAAATTTATAGGAAACATTCTAAGTGGGGAGTTGTGCAGAGAAATGTTTGTTTACATTTAAATTTCTGCATGTCATGGAGCACGGAGAGAATTCCAAATGTTAGCAATTCAAGGAAAGAAGCTATTTGAATAGAAATCCATTTGGAGATCTCAACAATGAATCGATCGGATTTAACTGATTGTCAGTTTGGTCGGATGTAGTTATGTTGAGAGGGGGAGGAGTACCAGACAAGGCCATCAAGTTCATTGGAACACATTCCATTGAAGTACTTGTAAAACAAGTACAAGGATGCAACATTGTAGTGATGGGTCAGAGACTGGAGCTTGATAGACAGTGGCTTATCAAACTTTTTTTTTTTTTTTTTTTTTTTTTTAACGAACCTGTCTGAAAGAGAAGAAACTAATAGATGGTGCATCTGTTCAGATGTAGCAATGCTTCATGCATGGGAAGATAGTGACCTTGTAAGAATATAGGAGAATGGCAAATGTTAGAAGTTTTACAGTACTGTAGAGCGAGCCCAATGTCCTTGCAGCAGCCTTGGCAGTATCTTCTTTGTATTTGTTCCTATTAATGCTAATTGTGAATGTTAGGCCAAGGATTGTGAATGTTGTACTTTTGGGTGGGGTGTTATTATCCATGGCAATTATTGGCTGAAAAGGTTTCTTGTATTTGTTAAAAAAGGAGTTTTGTCTTAGTAGCATTAAATGTTATCATTAATTTATGAAGTTGTTTCTGAAAATCAGGAACAATAAAGGTTCAAAGATCGACCCTTGGGATATACCTGCATTAATGTCATATTGTTTGAAAGACAACCTAGGAATTATCTTCAAATTTTATCCAGTAATACTATACAAATTATTTTTTTGTGAGAAGACCTTCAGGCCCGACCTTGTCAAAAGCTTTAGATATATCAAGTACAACAGCGTTAGCTCCACCTGCCTTATCCTGGATATGGTATAGTAATTCGGAAATGACTGTTAGGATATCCGCAGTAGAACAGACTTTCTTAAATCCATACTGTTGGTCAGAAAGAAGTTTAGCATTAATGACGTGGTAGATTATCATGAGATTATCATGAGATTGATTAAGAATGCAAAGATCTTGGTGAAGAGTGGGAGTTAGACTGATAGGGCGATAATTTTGAGAGTATTTTTCACTAGAATTCTTGAAGGTTAGTAACAATGAAGCAATTTTGAAAGGGAAGCAAGATTCGGCAAGGCATTTGTTATGAAATTTGAAGAGAACAGGGCCAACTCTGCAAAGCATTTTCTTATTTCTATAACTGGGATAACCAGGTTTTTTATGATATCCTAGACATGGGAAGGAGTGGTGATCAGGTCATTGAGTATGGCTTCAATCCACAATGGGAAATTTGGGAAGAAATAGTTTAAAGAGTTCATGGTGAACTGTTAAGCCTTATCAGTTGTGCAAATGACATCCTTGTGGTTGAATAGTCGCAGAATTATTGATTGTCCATTATTACCCTACACCATTATAGATTTTCCAGAAATCACGAGTTTCTTATTTCTGTAATTCAATGCATTTTCTGGTGATCTCCATATACCTTTACTTAGCTGTGGTTGTTACAATCTTAAAATGATTTCTTGATGCTAATATCAGGTTAACAAGAAAGTTATTTATTTAACTTCAAAATTCAGATGAACATATCTCAGTTCTAACAAAATGTTTTTGATCAAAATAAGCACCGTCAGAATCAAGACACTTTTGCCAACGCTAAACAAGTGTATGCCAGTAACGTAAAAATCTTGCGTTCTGGTGGCGATAAAATCATTCAAGGCGTCTTTTGATATCACTGAAGTTTTTGAAGTCGTCGAAATGCTTGAAAAAGTGGTAGTCGGTAGGTGAGAGGTCTGGAGAGTATGGCAGATAAAGCAAGGTTTCGTAGCCCAATTTGTTTAACTTCTGCAGGGTTGGTTTTGTAACATGTGGTCGGGCCTTGTCGTGAAGGAGAATTGAGCCTTTTCTGTTGATTAATGCTGGGTGTTGTTGTCGAAGTTTCTGATGCATTTGATCCATTTGTTAATAGTACTTCACCGTCATAATGGTTTTGCCTGCATTCAAAAAGCTAATGGATGAGAGTGGTTGCAGGCCACCAAGCAGTCAGCATGACCTTCTTTTGGTGCAACTCTGGCTTTGGGAAGTGTCGTGAAACTTTGTCAGTGTCTAACCTCTGAGCTGAGCATCGCTAGTTGTCATAAAGAACTCTCTTTTCGTTGCAAGTCACAACTCAATCAAGAAATAGGTTCTTGTGTAAAAGAAGGGAAGATGACCCTTCATAATAGCGTTTCTTTTGGTTGTTGTTTGATTTGTGAGGCACCTATGTATTAATTTTTTTTTTTTTGACTTTCCAATCTGTCTTAAGTGGTTGGAAATCATTGTATACATTACGTCTAATTCAGAAGCAAGTTCTTAAGCAGTTGTGCGTGGATTTGGCTTTAACTAAAGCTCTTAATTGATTGTTGTCAACATCCGATGGCCGACCACTATGCTCATCATCTTCGTCACCACCATTTTGCTGTGCGTTCAGCAGTGGTTCCTCGGCCAAACGCTTCGTTGATATTGCAAGCTGTTTCAGCAGCTTTTCAGCCTATCTTGAATTGAAATCAGGAAATTGTGCGAATTTGCTTTTTTTTCCATCTTGTATTCAAAGTTCTGAAAAGAAGGCACAATTGTGTTAAAACGATTTACATTTAAACGATTAGATAAAATGAAAAACGCTGTTTAAAATGAGATATAAAGTAAAGGTATTATAACAAAAACTTATTTTAAAATACATAATTTGAAATCAAAATTAAAAATTCTGCAAGAACTTTCTAGTCAACCTAATAATTTCTGTCTATTTGTAGTTGACTTGTTTATCCATGAATCTGTTATGTGATTTTATAAGGATTAGCAAATATGTCAGTTTTGTATTTTCTGCTCTGCAGATATGTGCTTTATAGTGGAGATATTTATTTTGTAAACTTTCACAATGGCACACGGTGTCAATAATTGTGATAATGTTGAATATCCTGAATTGTTTTCTCTTTCAGGTTTTGCATCGAGAGAGGCCACTTTACCTGATATTTCCATGGTTCATGGTCGGATGTACGTATGTGCCTGGGAGAATGGTTTGGATGATGTTGCTGAAAATGCAGTCAAATACGTCATGACTGCAGTCGAGGTAATGTACATTGCTTTTTTAGTTTTTCATTCTTTCACCGAACTACAGGATTAAAGATAGCCCCCATTTATACACATACCTCCCCAGTAGTGGTAAAGTTAAGCAAAGACAGATCTTTTAGAACTTCGACTAAACACAATCATCGCATCTACGTGTCATTTCAGAGTTCCTCCCATGATACAACTACCTGAAAACTTTACTTCTAGTTCTACTCCTAACTTTGAACGGAATTTTCCATTCACTTAAGTATAAACTTCTGTGGAAAATTTCCAATTCTAATTTTATTTTTATTCACCTGCATCTAAATATTGTTTTGCTAGATTAAAAAAATAATAATTGGAATGTGGTTATTTTGTGATCCTTAAAAGTTCAAGATTGACTTTGAAGTCTTGAAACTACTGAAAAGAATTTACATTCTGATCTGGATTTTTAATGCACGTACAGAATTTCATTTTCAATAAAGCATGCCTTTAAGGATATAAAACGTTAGCCAACATCAGGAAAAAAGATTCTTCAATGCAGGAAACCTACTGGAACCGTTTTGAAACAAAAAAAAAAAACATAACCTGGAGTTTCTAAAGAAAGCAGGCCTCTATAATCAATACATACAAAATAAAATATATATGAAATAAAATTGCTGGTTCTGGTATTGAATGACCCCAAAAAGGTGATTGACATGCCATAAAACCTTTTACTCCTAATTTAATAAATATGTATGGATCTTTCAGATATCATGCCCTGTGTTCAGTTTTCAAGTGTGGTTATTTTGTGATCCTTAAAAATGCTGAATTAATTTTGAAGCCTTGAAACTGTTGAAAAGAAAGTAAATTCTGACCTAAATTAAAGTTATGGGGCAAAAGTCAAATTGTATTGTTCATTTCTACTCCTAAACCGATGGACATGAATTTTTAAATGAATCTCTGTTGTATCAAAGAGCTAGCATTTCTTGGTCGAGTTCATCATCCCTCAATTCTCTGAATGATATGAGGTGCCTTAAATAAGTTTCCAGACTTTTTTTTGTATGCCCACTTATATTGATAGTACACACATGAAACTCTAGTCCCCTTCGAAGTAATCTCTGTCGGCTGCAATGCACTTTCACCATTCCAACAACTTCTGGAAGGTCCATGGAATCCTCTTGTGTGAGTATGTCAATGACCCTGATCACAGCCTCTTTCATCTTCTCGATTGACTCATAACAACAGCCTCTAAGGTTTTCCTTGAGCTTAACGAATAACTAAGTCAGAGGGAGCAAAATCTGGACTATAGGGAGGCTGAGGAACTGCCTTGATGCCCATCTTAGTACAATAGTCTGTGACAAGGATGGGGTTGTGGACTGATACATTCACGCAAATCTTCCGCATTTTGAATTCCTTGCGAATAATTGTGTGTATAGTTCCCACACTGACATCAAACTGTGCACTTATTGTCTCTATAGATACACGACGGTCCTTATCCATGAAATTCTTTATTTGGCCAATCAACTCTGGTGCTCTGACTTACTCCTCCCACACTTCTCATCATCCCTCACAGATTCTCTGCCTTCCTTGAATGTCATGTCATTCAAAAACTGATGCTCTATTCATACAAGATGGTCCAAAAGCAGTCTGAAGCATTCCATACGTTTCTATGGCATTTTTTTCTCTGTTTTAAACAGAATTTTATTACATATCGTTTTTCTAAAGTGTTATGTCCAGATTGCATTTTTTAAAATTCACCAGCTGTGACAATCCAGGCTTTAGTAGGGTGTATTCCAATTCCTACTGTAGCTGTTCATTATAACCTGAAATCATAAAAATTGGTCCTCTCATAAGATGTGTAGCAATAACATTCTGAATTTTCAAAAGTCTATGGCAATTTTAAATGCCTGTACAAAAGAAGTCTGGAAACTTATGTTAAGGTACCTCATATTTTTTATTAGCATGTTTTTGTTTGGTTTAGGAGCACAAATAAGCTATAATACGTATCTTTATCTAGCCTGAAATTATTTTCTCAGAGACGGTTTGAAAAAAAAAAAAAGAAAAAAAACTTAAAAAATTATTTTCAAATTTTTTATGCTTGTCATATAGTAAATACGTTAGCCATTTTAGCGGTATGCAGGAGTATTCTCTAATCCCCAGTTTGTAGTCTATGGAAAACAGAGCTTTGAAAAATTGTCATGGAACATACTCAGTTTATTTGCTAAAGAGAAAGATCTTGCTCCTTTCTTTTCATTTTAGACTTCCTTCTCTTACACAACTTCCTGTACACATACCTATAGCTCTAGTTGTACTCTTAACTTTGAATTAAATTTTCCATTCTCCTTATTTTAAACATGTGGAAAATTTCTGATTCTAACATAATTTTTATTCAGCTGTATCTAAATATTGCTATAGTAGGATCTTAAATTATGTTTCCTCGTAATTTTTTTAACTTCAAATTCCAACTACCTACATTGTAAAAATTAGTGTTGGGATGATTAATCTGGATGGGAAAAATTGGAACTGTTGATGAAATCGGTATCATAATCAGAAAAATTTATCTATTTTCCAGTGCTAAAATAATTCTTTGAATTTTTATTTATTTATTTTTTTTATTTGATTTTGTTTAAAGCAAAATCTTCTGCTGGTAGTAATGATTATATGACAAATATTTATTGATTTTAAACCAAAATCTACAGATCATCCTTCACAAATCTAGTTTTACATCTAACAAAATATCCGCACATTTAACATTTATTTTTAGGATAATTGGGAGAAAATAGCTACTGTACAGTTAAATATTTAGAGATTTATAAAGAATTGATAATTGTATCGGAATTGGGAATTTAGTACAGAATTGGTAATTTTATCGGAATCTGGAAAAATATTGGAATCGTCTCATCACTAGTAAAAACCAATAGGATATCCATCTTTTATATGTAGGAAGGGTTAAATCTTGTTAGTCATACCTAAGTCACCTTTCATATTTGTCTAATTAAACTCACACCCTAAAAACATGATTATTCCTTAGTAATACGTAATGGTATCTTCCAATTGATATTTGCTTCTCCTTTTCTCAAATTTTTTTTTCTTTTTTAGTAACAGGAAAAAAAAAAAAAATACTAGATCAATTAGAATTTTCTGCAAAAATAAATTTTTCATACTACGTGACAAAATCATTTGAGATTAATGAAATCTGTAATGGACAATACCATGTTTTATATGAGGTATTATTTTGATTACATTTTATGAACAGTAAAAAAGGAAAGTTATTTTTTTATTTTATTTTATTTTATTTTCAGAGTCAACTCAAAAACATTATTGTAAAAGTTTTGGGACGTAAATGTGGTTACCGGGTACGAGAAAAGCGTTTCAAGTATTCCATTGGCTGTGAGGTTCCCAATCCATACTTACAACGTTCTTATCTCAAGGTTAATTATCTTTGTGAAAGGTAAGTTGTTTTAATATTTGGTCATGTTGAGAGCAAGTGATTGTCGGATGTAGAAAGAAAGGCAGAAATCTTGAGATGGAAAATCACTAAAGTTGGACGATACAAAAATATTTGTATTATTTATCGGACTACTGTTCTCATCTTGAGTGTGATTTTCACGTTTCGGTCGATATAACCTCTGACCTTCTTCAGATGTATCCTGTCGAACTCGGGGATGTTTCTGTCAAATTTGGGAATTTGGATGGAATTTTGAGCGGAACCCTTTATTTACTTCACAGGGGGTAGCATGCTCTTGTTCCGTCAGCCATGACTGGGTAGAGGTCCTAAGTAATTCGCAAATGTATTTTTCGGTCGCCCACACTGAGGATTGAACCTTCAATCCTCAGGAGAATATCACTTTTTACAATTGATTTTTCCCAGTACTCTAAGCACTGCGCCATGGGTCCATGCGAACAATTCTAGTACGAATTTTAGGAGCCTTAAATCTACTTTTTATTTCTAGTTGTAAATATCACCAATTATTACTATATATTAATGTATATTTATACTTGTCTATATTATCTATTGTTTATAATTACTGATTCCCATATCGTATTAAATTCTATGCTAGGTAAATTCCGTCCAAATTCCCGAGTTTCACAACCAAATTCATTACGTGAAAAAAAGAATTTTAACCAGCAAGTGAGAGTTGAGGACATGCATTGCATGGAAAGAAATGATATAAGAATGATAAATGATATGTTAAAATATGTGGATGATGGTTTTTTTTTTTTTTAACATGGGGATCCCCACTTATCAAGGTCCGAAGGCCACTCAGGGATAAGGGTTATTGCGTGTACAGTAATCAGTGAGATAGTATTGTAGTAATCATTAGTATTGGGGGTTTTGATAGTGTCTTACTTAAGGGGGCGGTTTGTCAGGAGTTTGTTTATGTTGGACTTGAAGACGTCCAAGTTGTAGTTAAGTGGGAAACAGGCAAGCGGCAGAGAGTTCCACTGGCGTGCAATTCTAAGAAAGAAGCTTTGCTCATGGAATCTACGTTTGGATTTAGGCACAGATAAAGAGTGGGGAAAATTATTGACAGTAGTTTCAGCCAGACGGGTGTTTCTCGTGAAAGATTGGCGAGGGGGGACGAGAGATTGGAGCTCAGACGAGCACCTGCCATGGAAATAACGATAAAACAAAGACATGCTCACAACGTCTCCTGTGGGAGAGAGGTTGCAGGGAAGAGAAAAGGGCATCCCCCACTAAACCACAAAGTCTACTTTGTACTCTGTCAAGGCAGGATATGCTGTTTTTAGCAGCTCCTGCCCAGATGTAGCAGCAGTACTCCATCCTTGGACGTACTTGGCTTTTATACAGATAGAGAATTGCATCAGTAGTGAGATATCTTCTGGAGTGGTAGAAGGATCCCACCATTTCTCCAGCGTCCATGGCAACAGATTTGATGTACGTGTTCCATTTCAGATCAGGAGTAAAGGTCAAGCCCAGAAGCTTGTCTTGTTCCTATTGTCGAACACGTCCATCAGTTGTGTGAACACAGTGTAATTATGTATGGAAGTGAACCCTGGGAAGTGTGAGCTGAGGACAGGCGTTGCATAAAGAGAAATAATGAAAATGAAATGATAGATGTGTAAAGTGGGACAGGCTTAGATCTGATGATCTCACAGAAAGATTAAATTTAGATAGGGAGGCATGTGCATAACAGGAGACTTTGTTAATTTGCTCACATTGAAAGAATTAATGAGAATTCTTAAGTTAGTAGATCTTGAACAGTTGAGTGGTTGTTGGATGTCTAAGCCGTGTGTACTAAGAAATCGTTTTGACAAAAGCGTACTGCATCTTCAACTCAGAACACGATTTGGGAAAAACAATCAAACCATTCAGCCCACAAATTGAAGAACTGAGCAAAAAAATTAAGATAAATACTATCCACAAATCAATTATCTCCAAAATCCCCACGTGGCAAATAAAAGAACACAAAATTCTACTAGACATGATTAAACATGCGAAGGACAATATAAACCCAATACTATACCGCAAAGAATTCCAAAACATAAGAATCAACCACCGTACCTATAATGTGAAGGGAAACTAAATAAAACTAAATGAAACTATTAATTTGGTACTTGACCTAATCACTAAAAATACACACAAAAAATTTCATCATATTCACAGACTCTCTAGCTACCTTAAAAGCACTAAAAAACAAAACAAAACAAAAAATGATAGACTCCCTAATCATTGAAGGCCTAAGCAAAATACATGAACTCTCAACTAACAAAGAAATAATTTTATGTTGGATACTGAATCATATCGGGTTAAATGGAATGACAGAACTGGCCAAGAAGTAAAAAGATCTGCAAAAGGAAAAATCTCAAAAAAACAAAATACCATAAACAGACTATAGACCTCAAATTAAAAAAAATGACAAGGAATGGAATCAATATGTAAATGTAGAAAATATTAAACCAATCCTTGGAGAATGGCATACTAAAAACAACTTTAACAGAAAAAAAAAAGTTATACTAAATCGATTACATATTGACCACACTTGTACCTACTGGAAAGCGCCTAACCCTAACCCTAACATGCACAGCATACTAGAAGAAACTCGCCATTAAGCATATATTACTATTATTATATATTATAGATATTAATATATATATTACTAGAATGTGTTGAGTTTATTCCATATCAAATAAACACTATCATGAATCCAACCTTCAAGCTTTCTTCAACAAAATAGAACCATCCAAAATAATACACTTTTTAAAAGACACTAATTCACTAAAATATAAACCAACTTCCTAAATTCGATACACAATAACACAACAAAAACATAATATAGAACCAGAACAAACAAATCAAGAACCTTACGACTGACACTAAATCGAATAAACCACAAAAATAAGTATAAAAATATGCTATCCACTGACAGGTACAGCACCATATAAGTCATCCAACTCGCTTAAACTAAAAATATTAAAACTTGGAAACCTACAAAATAGCTTCTCACAAAATTTGTATGACCATGGAATGTTTGATGGGTTGTTAAGTAAGCAAACAAAAGTGTACACCTGGTAACAAATGTAAGAAACAAGAAAATAATTATCAAATGTACCAAAAGGTCATTTGAATTAAAAACATTATGAATCTGACCTTGTTGACTACCTAGGCTGCGTGTCCCAAGAAATCATTTTAACAAATAATTATTAAATGTACCAAAAGTTTATTTGAATAAAAAATAATAAACCTGACACAGGCACCCACTGTGAAGAAGCAACAAACTTGATCAATTGTCAAAAGGAAGATAAGTTAAAAGTATGAGGTTTGAAAGATCATTTTTGGCAAAAAGTTACACGGGTGTAATCGAAGTCGGGTCAATCCAGTGAAATGACAATAGTCGCGTAAAACACACTTGGGATGTGGCTACAGAAACAATACCATTCCAAAAAGGAGCATTTCATCAGGTGGTCATAAATTGTTAGATCATCATATCTTATCGCAATAGAAATTAACCCATCGCATGATGGTGCTGTTTGCCTCCTTAAGGTTTTGGTTTGAGCAATGAGGACCCAATCGGCAGTTTTCCCTAAGGTAGTGCATCATTTGTACCTCTCCACATGGACATAAAGGTGAGGTGTCTAGGCCCCATTTGTGGAGATTGTCTTTTGTTTTGCCTACTTTGGCTCTGGCTCTATTTAGAGTCACCCAGTTTTTTCTACTAAGGTTTGAACCCTGGGGGAGTGTTTCTTTTGGGTCTGGTAGGGCTTCATTTTTATTCCTGCTGTTATAGTCTTACCATCGTTCCATCCTATAGGAGGCAGCTTGCCTGGGATCGATTTCCTCTATATTGATGAAGCTACTGCGAGATTTTAATCTTTGTCTCACTGATTAGTGGCCAAACAGTGAGTGCCTGTGGTCGTTAAGCTGTTTGTACCGTTCTATTCTGGTGATAACATCTCGCCTGATATGTGGTGGTGGAATAAACATCTCGCCTGATATGTGATGGTGGAATACCAGTTAGGCAGTATAGAGCTGGCGAGGGAGTTGGTCTTAGGGCACCAGTTATGGTCTGGTATGTCTTATTCAGCTCTACATCAATTTTATGGGCATGGCATGATCTTGCCCATACTGGGGCACAATACTCCGCTGTGGAATGGCACAGTGCGAGAGCTGTTTGCCTCAGTGTTTTGGGGTCGGCACCCCAATTGCTGGTGGCAAGCTTACTGTTAGATAATAACAATCAAAAAGGATGTCATCGTTAGTTGATGATTTGGGCCTGAGAAGAATCAACCTGTTGAATTCCCATGAGTGCATTTCTTTCCTAATAACAGACCATCCATAAAAGACATAGAGAATGAAAATATATTGTTACATTTTTGTAGCAAAATCTAGTTGGCAAAAATGGGAAATAGTCAGTTTCGCCCTGCGCCACCCACCAAAGAAAGAGATTTCTTGGCTGTAATGACCGTAGAGAAAGAAGGAGACAGAAAAAAAAGGCAGAAGAAAACTTGCTTCTCGCAGATTTGTGGTTCATCACAAAGAACAATCCAACCGCGAGAACCACCTACGCACAATCTGCAAAACACCCCCTGACAGCTTCCCAGCGACCTGCCTTTATATATTTGTATAATCGCACGAGATCACACGGGGCCAAAGCCAATAAAAATCCATGGACGCCATCTTGGAACTCTCTTCCGCTCGGCCCGCAACACAACAACAGACGTATTCGAGGTAAGCTCCTTATTTCCCCCCATTTCGGTTATTGCCAATTCCGCTACAATTTTATATATCAGTCTGTCATTATTTTTTTAAACACAGCAGAAATAAATAGGGTCAGTTGACAGAAAAAGGCCAGGAAAAACATCATGATTGAAATGAATGGATTCAAGAGAAAGAGCTTAAAACATGACAAAAAAAACAAAAAACTCTTACAAATGTTGGCATATGAGACAAACCAGTGTTTGCACAGACTTGAAGTCCTTGAATTTTGACTTGAAAAGGCCTTATTTCTATTGTTACTTTGAAAAATCTTTGAAAATAAGGAAAATGTAAAATAAAATATGCATACAGTGCGCTTGAAAGCCAACTTTACAACATGGCAAGGAAGAAGAAGAAAAAGAAAAACAACATACTGAGGATGGAGTATATCTTTTTTTTTTTTTTTTTTTTTTTTTACACAGTGATCACCACTTATCAAGGCCCGGAAGCCACTCAGGGATAAGGGTTATTGTAAGTACATCACGTTAGTGAGGAGATTTTATGAAGTGTTTAATTAGGGGGGCGGTTCATTAGGAATTTGTTAACATTAGACTTGAAGACATCCAAGTTGTAGTCCGGAGGGAAGCAGGCAGACGGAACAGAGTTCCACAGGCGTGCAGTTCTAAGAAAGAAGCTTTGCTCATGAAATCCGCGTTTTGATTTAGGCACAGATATAGAGTGGGGGAAATTTTTCACAGTGGATTCAGCTAGACGGGTGTTTTTCGTGAAAGATTGGCGAGGGGGGACCAGGGATTGGAGTTCAGACGAGCACCTGCCATGAAAATAACGATAAAACAAGGATAGGCTCGCAACGTCTCTTCTGTGGGAGAGGGGTTGCAGGGTAGAGAAAAGGGCATCCCCCACTAAACCACGAAGTCTATTTTGTACTCTGTCAAGGCATGATAGGCTGTTTTTGGCAGCTCCTGCCCAGATATGGCAACAGTATTCCATCCTTGGCCGTACTTGGCTTTTATATAGATAGAGAATTGCATCAGTAGTGAGATATCTTCTGGAGCGGTAGAAGGATCCCACCATCTTTCCTGCGACCTTGGCCACAGACTTGATGTACGTGTTCCATTTCAGATCAGGAGTAAAGGTCAAACCCAGAAGCTTGTCAAAACACGGGGCCTCACCCAGACGAGAGCCATCCATCACAATTGATGCCAGCTGGGGATCAGAGCGTTGATGATGTAAGGATAGGAGTTTGGTTTTGGATGCATTAAAGGTAACTAGCCACATCTTCCCCCACTGAACCATGCGCTCGAGATCAGAGGAGAGAGAATCCGAGAGAACTTCGTCATTTACAGCCTTAGATGCAAATATCTCCGAAATATATTTATGTTATAAACTTCAAACAAGTAAAATATTTATTTTCCTAATATTACATTGTAATTTGGCTTTCAAGCGCACTTGATGCGTATTTTATTTTATTCAAATTAAATCAACGTTTCCATATGAAACTGACACCCTTGACATTAAGGAAAATGTCTTGAAAGGCCTTGAAAATTGTATTCTTTATGTCTAGTAAGAATTTGTGTCGAAATAAATCTCCCCCTATTTTTGCTTTCATTTATAATTTATTGGGGGAGGGGGGGTGCGGCCGCCATAAATAAAAATGACCCCCCCCCCTCTCCCTTTAAAATAACTTTCCTTCTGCGGCTGGGACTTTCCAATGGCAAATTTTGAAAAGTCCTTGCAAAATGGGCATTGAAAATCTGTCCAAACCCTGCAAACATTAAATAGGTGATGACTAATTTAAAAGAAACTACATCTTTATTTGTCAGATTGTAAAATGTGTTAAAATCCAAAATGTCTTCTCTTCCACCAGTGATGCCACTGAAATCTCCAGTAATGGAATGCAAATCCCTTCCATCCGTCTCTCAGAGGAAGCCGCTGAAATGGAAGCTGTGCAACAACTTGCTTCAATCCCCGTGAACAACAACAAGCGTGTTCGAACGGACGAGGGTCAGATTACATTATTTCATCTATTCGATGCTTTACAGGTAAGGGAAAACATGGCATTACTTAATCCCCTTCACAACACACTTTTTTTTTTCTTTTTTTTTTTTTAATGACACTTTAATGACAACGATATTGCAAATCAAAACAGATGTTTCTCTTTGGCTAGTAACATTAAAAAATATTTACTATCGGGTTAAATTCAAAAATGAGCTAATGGGAATAATCCGAGACTATTAATAAATTTTATTTAAGAGAGAAAGAAATATTACAAAAAGAAATTCCTTCACTCACTATTGCTAGAGGGTTTTATTGAAAAAAAAAAAAAAATTTACATAATTTTGACCTTTTGTTTTCTGTTTAACAGAAGTCATGCTGATGCTATATTAAGGAAAAATCCTGCTTTGATTAATGTTTAAATGAAGGTTTCCAGTTTCTTTATAATTGAAAATTTAACATTAATTGGTCGTTTTTTTTTTAGATTTTTTCCTAAATTAAAATATTTTGCATGTCTATTTTATATTACTAATACGAGTATGTAATTGAATTGAGATTCGGAATTTTTTTTAGCTGTCAAATTAAAATGAATTTTTGGGGGGAATCTTCTCTTTTTTTATGATTTGTAATAAAAAATTTCAAAGTAAAGACTATTTTTTATGTAAACTTTTTAAATACATATTTTTGGTTATAATCAGCTAACATACTTCCTAACTTTCGGCACAGCGCTACCGGAAGCAGTGACAAAGCAAATCAGTTCCTTCACTTTTATTGTTCTTCCGTATTTCCCACAGTTAAAAATAAGTCTTTAATGCACTTTTATCAACAAAATAAAAAAAAATAATTTGAAATTTTATAAGAAATATTTATGAAATTATAAAATAAAAGTGTTTTTTTTTTTTTTTTACTTTTAAAAAAGTTTTTTTTACTTTTAAGTTTTTTTATTTGAATTTATATAATAAATATGTTTATGAAAGTATAAAAATAAAATTATTGAAATCAAAACAACAAAATTTCACATATTATAAAAAAATGTATCCCATACATGATATTCCCAAAATAGTTTTGAAATATTTTAAAAAGTGTTTTCAATAATTCTTTAAAAAAAAAAAACAGACTAATTTCAATAATTCTTAATGAAAATAAAACAAATCTTTTCAATGAAAAAGAAAGATCGGAAAAACGTAATAAAAAAATTATATGCACAAGGAAGATATAGGTATGAGGAAAAAAAACCTGAAGGAATTGATTTGCTAATTTACAGTGAAAAATCACAACTTCGAAAAATTCTGTTTTTGTTTATTATTTTTCTACTGGACCATTTGTCAACAAAAACGGCCTTCTCATGACAAGATCGGTTCTACGCATGTGTCAGATGACGTCATGACCTGAAATAAATAGTTGAAAAACTGACTAAATTTCATGTACGTCGCGTTAGCTCAGTTGATTAGCGCGCTGGTTCATTATCTAAACGTTTTGGGTTCGAATCATGGTGTGAGATTTCTTTTCTTTTTTTTTTTCCGATTTTTTAAATTTAAATATTGAACCAGTGTTATTTAAGCCATTTTTCATGTAACGATCTTTTTTTCTGTTTTTTTTTCTGTTTTTTTTTTTTTTTTGTTACTTCGCTTATCCACCCCCGACCACGCACCCAAAAACACCCGGGTACCCACCGATTTTTTTAATTTTAATATCGAAACAGGCCTATTTAAGCCATTTTTCACGTGTTCGTTTTTCTGTTTTCATCGTTCGTTTACCTTACATTAGTATTTTTTTGTATTTTTTTTTTCAATGTTTTGAAAATGTGTATGTATGTATGTGTGTGTGTTTGTATGCCTCGCAAAAACTTTCGACACGGGTCATGGATTTTCACGAGATTGGTATCATTTTAAAGCTCGATCCTTTGTCCGACAAATATCGAAAAATTGGCCAAAAACATTAATTCCTTCACCCTAAAATCATCAGTTTTCTACAGGGAGGGGTCAGCAAAAACCGTCCTCTCATGGCAAGTTTACTTTTACGCATGCGCAAATGACGTTGGAACATGATTTAGTTTAAATATTAAAAAAAAGAACGACCTAATTTTTTCAACGTCATGTTAGCTCAGTTCATTAGAGCGCGGTCTCATTATCTAAAGGTTTTGGGTTCAAATTGTGGTGTGAGATGCCTTTTTTTTTTTTTTTAAAGATTTAATATTGAAACGGTTATTCAAGCAATTTATCACGTTCTATGTTTTTTTTTGTTTATATTTTTCAGCTTTTTTAAAGAAATTTTAACGTTTGTTTTTTTTTTTTTGTTTTTTTCCATCACATTCGTGTTTTCTTTTTTTTTGTTTTTCCGATTTTTACATTTAACATCGTTCGTTTGCCTTACGTTAGTTTTTTTGTGTTTTTTCTTTTGATTTTTTAAAAAGTTTTAACATTTATTTTATATAAAACATTTAATAATTTAATATTTAAAAATATTTACTTCGCTTATTCTTATGTTTTGATTAACAACAACGCCCCCTGCCCGAGCACACACACCTCTAAACACCCAGGCAATGCCTGACATGTAATAATGTAATAGAATGAAAGATACAACTCTGTGGCCAGATTTAATGCAGAGAAGAAGCATTCTTTAATGGTGAAACATGAAATAACGGATTATGTGTGTTTAGCCAATTAAAGTGTAGAAGCAAAACTAATAGGTGTTATGTTATTGCTGCACTTTTCTGGTTGACTGTGTGGTCTATGTAATTCTGTTACCTCAAGTGCCAAAGTGTGTGTTGAATATATATCGGCAATCAACCTGTTTTTACAAAGAAATACACTGACACTTTGTTTATTTCTATCAATGACTCGGTGCATAGAAAGAGAGAGAGAGAGAGAGAGAGAGGGGGGGAGTGTAGGGTGAAAGTGATTTGGTGACGACAAAATGACAAATCGGTCAGCTCTTCTCGTCCTCTTTTTATCCTCTCTTCTCTGCCCTGGTTTTGCATTTATTTATATTGACAATTTCCCAGTCAAAAATTTGTTTGGCATTTTCAACCAAGGTCAACATTCCGATTGCTCCGAATATTGGTCAGTATTAAGTGTGTTGATTTTTACAATGTTCGCACATTCTTTTTGCAATTTAACTCCGTTTGGAATGTCTCCTTGTTTTGGAATTTTTGTCACAAATCCACTGTGTATGTACAACCAGTGATAATTCTTGTGTTGTGTAACGCAATATGCAACACAGGAAGTGTTCAGTAGTTAGAGAGGTAATGAGGTTTATGTGAGTGTTGGAAGCAAGTTATAGCGAAACAAAATAATTACAGTGTAGCACAATAAGAATATGAAATAATAACTCCAATGATGACTGGGGGAGTGAAAGTAGAAAGTTATTAGCGGGTAAGTTGCCATCCTACTATTTCTATGAATGTCATAATTGGGAGAGTGAATCAGAGAAATTGTAATAGTTTAGAATTGTAATTTAATTGAATAATTATTAGTAGAAAACATACATGAAATACATTCTACATTTTAGATTAAATGTCTGGCCTCAGTAATGTTGCATTGTAGACTAGAATAATCGCTTCTATTTTATTAATATAGAGATTAGTATCGCCCGGAGTGAGGATTGAACCTTTAGCATCTACAACAGATTACTATTTAATGTTATCAGTTATCATTTGTACATGAGAATCTTTTTTTTTTTTTTTCCAGCTCTATAAAAATGTGATTCCATCCCATTCTGTGTATATGGCGGCTGTGGAGAGGACGATTCATAAATTACGACATCCAACTCATGAAGAACTTGAACAAGATGCAATTTATCAACAGGAAATGAGTTTAAAGCAGCATCTTGCACTGCAGCAACAGCAGCACCAAATGCAATTGGTGCTCTAGCAGGGGAAAAGGGCAACTCACATTTCGTATTGTATTGTTTCCTTTTATGTAATTTTGGTACTTATACTGCATAAGGACTGATGTCGTTGGAATCGCCCGGGCCGTTTACGGAAAACACTAAAAGGTGTTGAAATGCTGAGCACCTTAACCCTTATACAAAAAATCATAAAAAACATTTGCTATCATGTTTATTATAAAGAAAAAAAAATCTAAATCTTGATTTGAAAAAAAAAAAAAAAATGAAATCATAAAGAATTTTTTTTTTTAGTTTGCAGTCAGTTGTTTGTTTTTCAAAAAAATAAATATTCACTCATGAAACTTACCTTACAATAGATGTTTTTTTTTTTCGTCTTGATTTTAATTTAAATTTTCTAAGTTTCGTAAAATTTGTCCACTAATTATTCAAGAATATTGTTTTGATTTTTCAGTTGATTTTTCATTGAATTAATTTTGTACTGATAGAAATAATATTTTTTATTGGAAAAAAAAGTGACCAGAATTTGCATGAAAAAATATCATGAAACTTTCGTTTGGCACCTTCTGGCGTTTTCCGTAAACTGCAAAGATGATAGTACAGTCCTTATACTGCATAAATATGATAATTTCAAATATTAAATAATGTGAATACTTTTAGAAAAACTTGAAAAACTTTTTCATCATGAATAATAAATCATCATGAATTTTCATCATGAATAATAAAAATAAAAAAAATAAATCAGATGCAATATTTGGTTCATGTCTAGAATCTCCCCTCCCCCCCAAAAGCAAAGAAAAATGTATGTGTGTACTGATGACAAAATGATATATTCCAAAAATCATGTAAATTGATATGATTTTCGTATATATAAAAATAAAACTAAGTTTTATGAGTATCCAAGGAGTAACTATTTTGGATGCCATATTGAAAAAAGATGTCAAGAAACGAAGGGAAATAATTCAACAATAATTCATACTTGAATTATGTTGTAATGCCTATGAATTCCCATTAATTACTTAAAAATGATTAAAACAAAATTAAACTACTTAATCAATTTACATAATTTTTGGAATATAATATTTCCGTATTGTCATGGGTATGTACATTATACTGATTTTCCAACATTGGGGGGGTGGAGGTCTGGGCAAGAATTTTTTGCTTAGTTTTGAGATTGGCTGACATTTGGTCTCAAGACGAGGGATATTCCGATAGCTTGTCTATGCAAGAACTTTATGGTTAAGTAAGAGTTCAACAATCTCTAACCATACTTTTTGGTCTGGTATATTGTTCAAGTCTAGCGTCGAGGAGAGAAACAATACTGAGGGGAGTATTGTTATTTTAAAGTTTTCCTTTAAGATAACCGATTTAAATAGCTCTAAGAATCCAGTCGAGCCTACTATTTTTTTTCTTCTTGTAACTCTTGTTCACCTTAAACAAAACCTATTGCTACGTGCACATAAGATGCTTCCTTTTGGGATCATGTCTACATGGATCGGGGGGGGGGGGTTTGACTATGTGAGGAGATAAGTGAGATGTCTTCACATTACATTTAAAATTCTGCATGTTAGTGCAGTCAGGAAAGCAGGAAGACTATTACAAAGTCTAGCAGTCAGAGGGACGAAGCTGTTAAACTAGGCCTTCTTGCATCTACAGTAAAGTGGTTGGGTTTTGTTGCTTGACAAGTTAGTTGAGGATATGTACGCCGAGGGGGTGAGGGACAAGTGTTGGGAGTTCAGAGCACGTTCCATTAAAGTACTTGTAAAACAGGGATTCAACATCGCAGCAGAGAGAAAAGAAATAGATTCATACAATTCTCAATCATATTAGAAAAAGTGACTTTACTTTCATTTGAGATGCTCCATAGAAATTTAAAAATTAACCTTATTTTTATTTCAAAGTTGCATTCCCTCTCGCTCGAGAATTGCTGATCCCAACACTGTATGGTCTTCTCCTTTCCAGTTCTACCAGTGTCGTGGTTTCTCACAGGGGTGTGCACAGGTTCACTAGTATAAAAAAGATAATGCAAACGAAAGCACATTCTGTGGATGTCAATTGGGTTCTGGGTGCGTGTGGGACACCATCGTGGGGAAACGAACCTCTAAGCGCTAAAGTTACCATCTACGTGCTATCTTATAAATTGTCAAGGGAAAGGATTAGTTGTTCCTGCCAGAGTTATTGAGATTGTTCAGCATTCGGTTCTTGAATTTCGGGCTTAATCAGACACTCGAGAGACATGACAATTTTTTCACGGAATGGATCAATGGATGGATTTGTGACTTGCGCGAATAATTGCTTGAAGTAGTTATAAATTAGTTG
Organism: Euprymna scolopes; assembly: GCF_053919585.1. Taxonomy (NCBI): domain Eukaryota; kingdom Metazoa; phylum Mollusca; class Cephalopoda; order Sepiida; family Sepiolidae; genus Euprymna; species Euprymna scolopes. The sequence continues at coordinate 26,745,220 of NC_136491.1, read as the reverse complement.
AATTTGACAGACAAGCCAAGGATATATCATTGCTCATCTAACCAAGGGCTTCTTTTTTAAAAATGTTATCAGATCATTTATTTCATATGGCTACTAACCTCAATTTCTTCTATTTTGTCTTCTCTTCCACTTCTGGATGTGTCATCTCCCACACATTGACGACTGCCAAGGGGAGGGGTGAACTGGCTCACAAGTATTAAAAAAATAAAACAACTCAATTGAAAACACGTTTTGTAGATGTCAGGGTGGGTGTGTGACACCATCGTGGTGAAACAACCTTCTACAGGCTAAATTTACCGTCTACATAGTCTGTTAAGGCCTCTTTTGTCATTGGTTGGTGTCAGCTCATTTCGATCTGCTCAGAGCCATGACCTGCCTTCTACTTTCAACTTTCCATAAACTCTTGCAAAACTGCCATTCCTAAACCTGCTCATAAACAACCTCTAAATATGTAGACCTTTATTTTTTACATTATAATTATTATAATATTTGTAAATTTATATTTGTTAAAGTTTAATTATGTAGTCATGTCCGCTCTAATAGGTCCCACACTATCGGTCAAGCTTCAACCTCTATACCATCACTGCAGTGTTGCATTCCTGTCTGTTTTTACAAGTACTTTAATGCAACGTGCTCTGATGAACTCCTAGCACTTACGCCCAACTAAATTGATAAGCAGCAAAATCCCACCTCTTCATAGTTGAGGTCTCTAGATGATGGAAAGCCTTTTACTCTAATAGATTCTTCTATCTGACTGCTAGACTTTGTGATACCCTCCCCGTTTCCTGGCCATACTAACCTGCGAAAGTTTAAATGTAATGTGAACAGACATCTTGCTGCTCAGCTCCTCACAGTCCCGTTAGACACGATCCCAAAATTATATCTCCTTACATCCAAGTAGCAATATACTATGTTTGAGGGTGAAAAAAGTATTAAGAAAAAAAAAAAATGCTCAAATATATTGAATTGGGTTTAAAGTCATATTCAAAATTGGAATAAAAATGTTTGTTTAAATAAACTGTGCCCCCCCCCCTTTCAATTCACTAATGCCATTTTTTTAAAGTTATTAAACTTTAGGTTGACCGTTTTAATTTTTTTTAAGTTCTCATAACCAATTTCTAATCTGAAAAAAAATTGGATTTAGAGAGATTACCCTGCCGTTTTAGTTATTTAGCAGAATAGATGAGTAAAATATTTATATTTTATCAAAGAAAATGACATCTTTTCATTTTTCTGTAAGTAATTTTGGTCCTGCTAACAACAGGATAAAAACTATTTTAACTCGATTTGAATTCATGTTAAACATTAACGATTAAAATACAGCAGAAATTCCCTTCCTGCTACCCTGATTGTACTGATATGCAGAAGTTTAAATGTAATGTAAACCAACATCTTGTTAATCTTTCTTAGGCATGGTCCCAATTAGTAGCCCCTTGTATCCAAGTGACGATATGTCTTGTTTGGGAATAAGGTGAGTAAGAAAAAAATTTAAAAAAGAGAGGCAGATAACTCCTGGGTACTCTTTCAAAAGAGGAGTAGATACCTCTTTTATAAAGGCTTACCTCAAGAGGTCTGGGGTCCGACAGGACTTGGAAGCGTGTGTGCCATGCTTTCACGAGAAACACTATTTGTCTCTCTCTATCCCACAGAGGCTTGGTGCTGTGAATGACATAGTATGCGTCAAACAGGCGAGGATGCTCGGCAAATAAAAGAAATGGTTGATTCTGGACTTGACCCCTAAAGCCGAAAAATGTTAAGAAATTGACACAGTAAGGTATGAAGGACATTGTTCTGCATACAGTTAATTGCTGAGTTCCACTCCAAGAAAAAAATGTCTGCTTCCATCTGTTCTTGCATACATGTAAAGGGCAGATAACTCTCGGATACTATTCAAGCACGTTTTTCAAAAGGCGGTATTGGGTTCTTACATAATTCTTTTTAGATTTCTAAATGCCAGAGTTTTCTACTTTAATAGCTTCTTTCCTCCAACAACTAAACTTTGGAATTCCCTTCCTGCTACCTGCTTCCCTGGCTGTACTGATATGCAGAAGTTCAAATGTAATGTAAACCAACATCTTGTTAATCTTTGTTAGGCATGGTCCCAATTAGTAGCCCTTACATGCAAGTGGCGATATGCCTTGTTTGAGCTGAAGGTGAGTGTAAAAAGAAAAAACATTATGTACTATGCTGAAACGAAAATATCATATTCTAAAAATCACAAATTAATCAAGTAGTTTTATTTTTAAATATGAAAATCAAATTTTATAAGTATTGGAAGAGTGACCTTCTCATCCACCAATTTGAAAGTCTTCATGAAAAAAAAAGGAGGGGGGATAATTCAACAATAATTCAAACGGTATGAGATTATATGCTGTAAAGCATATGAATTCACATTAAACACTTAAAAATGATTTTCGTTATTAAAAAAAACCCTACAATTTACGTTATTTTTTATGAATATGATATTTTCTTTCCATTATAGGTATGTACATCATACAATTTTTTTTTTTTTTAATATAGGGAAATTCTGAACAAGTTGTAAATAAAAACTTGTAGGATTCAACTTTTTAATATCATGCTGACCCAGTCTTTAACAAAATTTTTCAAAGATCTATCTACAAAGCAAAAACCAATCAAACAATTTAAAAAGAAAAAAAAAAAAAAGGGTAGATAAATATAAAAAAATATTGGAGAAAAATACTGATTTTATTTTTTGGTGATTAACATTAAGACATAATATTAAATTATGCAGCAAAAAAAAAAAAAAAAAAAAAGTTTAGAATTTGACTTTAAAATCTTTGATATATGTATACCAATGACAGTATGAAGATGTCATATTCCAAAAATCATATAAATTGATCAAGTAGTTTTTTTTTACCTAATCAAATTTTATAAGGCAATTTCACAGAGCCCGGGGGCCGCTAAGTGTTTTTGAATTGAAGACAATTCAATATAACTACCAAGATTTTGAACCGTAAATTTTTACTTTCTTTAAAAAAAAAAAAAAAAAAAAAAAATCATTTTGTGATTTTTGGAATATGACATCTTAGTTCTATGACGGGTACATACATTATAAAGTCTGTATTTTTTTTTTTTTTTTTTAAGTAGATACCTAAATAATAACCAAGTTGTTTTCTAACTGAACAGATTTTCACTGAAATGTTATTGGCATTTAATTATATACTTTTTAAATGTTTCCATTTGTTTATGGGACATTTCTTTTTGTGGTAACCAATGTTTGATATTTTCGTTTGTATAATTGAGTCACACTGTATAAAAAAGGCCGTTTGTTTATTGTAAAATTTAAAAAACAAAAAAAACTTGTTTTGCGAAGAAAAATGTACATATAATGCTGTAATAAACTTTTTTTTACTTTACTTTGTTTATTTTTTTCATTTAATTTGAATTTTTCGTGCAATCCAATAGTTCAACCTAAATAATACAGGAAAATCTGTATATATGTACCCATAACTAAACGAAAATTTCATATTCTAAGAGAATGTGTAAATTGATAAAGTATTTTTTTTTTTTTTTAAACAAAATTAACTATTTTTAGCGATTCATAGTACAATGTAGCCATTACAATGCTGTTTTAATTCCATTATATATATATATATAATTTTATATTAAAATCTCGGTAGTTTGAATTTAGTTCTCCCCCTTTTAAAAGTCACATTGTTCTTGCCTAGTCATAAAATTTTATTTTCTTAGTTAAAAAGAAAAAAAAAAGTCAATCAGGTTTATGCATCATAATCTTCCCTATTTTTGTTTTAATTAGGTTACATTCTGGACTTGCACTAAATTTTTTTTTCTTTCTGTATTTGCTTTAAAATTATAAAAGTTTAATATAATCTTAAACCAAATCCCACGTCCAACCAAATTGTCTTTTAATCAAAATATGAGAATGGTTAAAAAAAAATTTTTTAACTGATAACTTTGTTATTGCATGGATTTTAAGTTTACCGCAGCATTCTATAAACAAAAGTTTGCAAACTAATGCAGGAGTACTATTTTTTTTTTTTTCTGTAATGACGTGTAAAAAAAAAAAAAAAAAAAAAAAACAAACTTTTTCCTGAAGAAGAATATTTTATTATTCGAAAATTTTTAATTTATATCGGTAGCTCAAACTTTCGACCCAAACTGATTAAAAAGCTTACCCTATCTCTGAATACCCTTTATGTAAAATTTCAAATGTTTACACCAGAAATTGTCTTTTAATAATTTGGTAGAGACTGCAGAGGTCAAATTTTTTTTTTTTTTTTTTTTTAAACTTTGACCCCTTAACATTTATTGTTTTGGGCTCAAATCAATTTATTAAGTTAAATCCATGTTCAAGGAACCTATATCTAAAATTTCAAGTGTTTAGACCCAAAATTGGCAGAGGAGTTTGGTAGAGTTCTCAAAGGTCAAATCATTGAACTGACCCCCTTTAACAGCCAAATTTCTGGCCGAAAACGGATTACAAAGATTTCCAAAATCTCGGTACCCTGTATATCAAATTTTGAGTCTGTAGACTGAAAGTTGACAGAGTTATTGTGTAGGAAATGTACACAGACAGACACTTTCACAGATATATACTAGCATTTCAGCCCGGCACTGTTGAGCAAAAAAAATAGGAAGACAAGCTTGAACCCGTACCCCAAAGAAGAAAAAGAACAGCGAAAAACGTGACGTCTTTGCTGTTATGACCACCGCCAAACTGGAAGTGACGTAGGCTTTAATTAAGGCTAGACAATCGAAAGGAGAGGTTGCATTTCAAAAATATCGGCAAAAAATCCCTTAACAGCAAAATGTCTGGCTGAAAACTGATCAAAGATTTTCCCAAATCTCAGTACCCTGTATAACAAATTTCGAGTCTAAACTTGAAATTGACAGAGCTATTGCGTAACACGTTCACTTTTTTTTATATAGATATGGTGGAACCTTGTTGCCCTAAAGAAAATAACACAACAGCTTTATTTTAAAACTTATTAAAAAGGTAAATTCAGGTAACTTGATTATGTAGTAGAGATGATATTTAGCTAATGTAGCTACCTTCAGCCTCAATCACTATCTCGATACAGGTTCAGAACTAGTAGCATATCTTTTCCGCAAGCGGCGGCGGAAGCTTGTCGAATACTCTGCGATGATCAGGCTGGCTTTGGTGTTGTGGGAGGTCATGTTGGTGATGTTCTCGACGTATGACTAAACAAAGTAATCCAGCGGGTTCAGGTCGAAGGAAGAAGGGCAGTGAGAGATAGGTACAAAATCATAGCACTCCTAAAGCCAAGCCTGGGTCTTTGGACTTGTGGGCCAGCGCAGAGTTCTGTTGCCATACCTAGGGTCAGCTAGCGGCTACCGATCACATTCTTCAGCATATCCAGGTACACGTTAGTGTTGATTTTCAAGCAGACTTCGAAGATGTGAGGTGGCATGATGTGGTCCTCACTTGGAACCACACCAAAGACCATAACCGTAGCCGGAGATTTTGTTGAGCTGTGCCCTCAAGCGCAGAACTGTCCAGATTTGCATTTTTAGGGTGCTGGCAATGGTCCTGTTGTCATAACTTAGATCGGTAGAGAGCATGAATTGTACGGCAGTGCATCTCTGATCTCGCTTCGTTGAACATTGTGCCACTTTCAGACATGATAGAAGGCTCCTATCACTCTGGAGATTTGTACACAACTGGCCAACTAGTAGATGGTCTGCAACAAAAAAAAAATGGAAAACTGTTTTCATCAAATGGAAGACGACAATTTTATCGTTCCATCCTGTACACATACATCATTCCAAAAGTGAAACCTATCCTTATTTTATTATTTTTTTTAACTCAAAAAGTTGAAGAGCTATAAAAACGAGTGGTGTCATTAAAATGAGCGACCTTTCGCGCTCCAAAATTTATTTTTCTACATAGTCACCGCCATTCTCAATGCATGGATGGTATTAAAAAACAGGCAACATTTATTTTCGGAACGCCTCGTGTGTGTGTGTGTGTGTATATAAGTCTTACTTCATTATATTTAATGAATCATCCCGAATATTTCGTTTAATTTTTAAATATTTCCTGAACGTTAAAATCTGGCTCATTTATAAAATGAACTTTTATTTTGAACTTGGATCAAAAATGTCTGGATCTGAATCTTGTGTATGAGTTTAAAAAACAGCTAAAAATAAAGTATGACTTTGGTTCAAAGTTCAATTAACTGATCAGAATCAAAACAAAAGTCACTTGTCAATACTATTTACTATTGTTACACTTTATGCAAATGTCAACTTGATTTTTTGATCATGGATTTTAAGAATTTACAGGCAATGTTTTTTAAAATTGAAAAATCATAAGATCTCAATGTGACAAATGTAGGGCAGGGAGTTCAAGATCCAAAAATGCCACATTTGTTTTGACCAGTTGCTCTGTGCCCATGTTGTATATTTAATCCTGAAAAACTGATACTGATGCCACTGATCCAAACTTGGAATAAGATTTTTTTTTTTTACTCCATGGTCAGAAAATATTTTTTGATTTTGGGATGAAAACTGGACGTGTCTGCTAGCTGAAAAAAAAAATGACTAAAAAATAAAAACTGGATGAGACATTTGTTTCTCAAGCAATGCTATGCAATTTCCTAGCGACCAAGTAGAACTGCTTTTGTTAGTGTCGGCTTCCTCAAACATGTGTTAATCACATATGTTGGTAACTGCAATCAATGAATACTCCCCACCCCCAAAAAAGTAATCATTGCCCTGTTCATTCACAAACAGAAATGAGTAAAACTCTTCAATATGATGGCCGTGCAGGAGAACAGTCAACACGTCAAAATAACAAAATAACTAAGCTCATCTTAACGCACTTGGTTATTTCAACACAAAACTAAGTGTTGACTTAAAGCTGCCATTCAGCTTAATGGTTCTTATTAGTTCGACCTAAAAAAAAAAAAAAAAAAAAAAAAAAAACTACTGCAAAATCTTTGATTTATCCTGTCACAAAACGAAAATATATTCCAAAAATTACAAATGATCAAGGAATTTTATTTTTATAAAGAAATTTTTTTTTTTTTTTTTTTTTTTACACGATTTAAAGCTATAATGTTAAATTGTTAGCATTATAATGCTGGTCTTGCAAGGTTGAATGATTGAACTTTTCTACTCGTTTTTTTTTCAAGATGGTAATACGAGAAAGTCACTTTTTGCTTACTCATAAAATTTAATTTTCTTAGTAAAAAAAAAAAAAAAAAAAAATTATTTGATCAATTTACATCATGAAATCTGTGCCATGATAGGTATGTACACCATAAAGAGTTTATATATATATATTTTTTTTTTAATTAGATTAAATTCTTATAAGAACCAGCTTAATCTTAAATTTATTCAGAGAACAATATTTGGTTTATATTATATGACAAAAAAAAAAAAGTTGCTATTTTAATGCAAGCAGCTTATTGCACTATATCAATTAGTTGTCTGGCATACTCTATCTTACTTTTCATTCAGCAACAAAAAAAATTTTTTTAAGTTAATCTATACCTGCAAAAATGTCACAAACAGTTTATTCCTAGCAAATAAAGGAAATATTTATTTCCAAGAGACATTGACCCCCCCCCCCCCCCAAAAAAAAAAACAAATTTTTCATTCTTACATTTTCATTAATTTCAGTCAGTTTTATATTTTTAAAAGTCTTGGTACATTTTTTTTCTTTTTTTGTTCAATCTTTAAATTGGGGCTCGTTTGAAATGAGGTAAAGTTTGTGAAGGATAATCTTCAAATGCACCTTAATGTGAAAAGATTTTGTTAAAAAAAAAAAAAAAAAAAAATTTAATTCTCATTTGTAGGTTTTTAATCACTAAAAACAAAGATAATTCAAAATTAATTTTTTTTTTTATAATGTAACAAAAAAAATTTTAAAACATTTTTTTTTTTTTTTTTTAATTTTAGACAAGGATTGATAAATTGAATGACTCAGATGACTTTTCTCATCTTGATTGTTATTTTCACATTTCAGTCAATCTAAAGGTCTTGCTAAACTTTGAAATTTACACAAAATTTAAAAAGGATCCCTTTATTTAATCCACGCTCTTGTTCCATCAGCTATGCCCAAGTAATTCATAACTGAATTAATTTTATTAATTGTTGCGTCAGGAGTCCTTGCGGAAACATTGTGAAAATAACGTTCAAAATAAAAACAGCAGTCCAAAAAATAAAAATAAAATAAATAAAATAATAATAATAAAAAAAAAATATTCAGTCTCCTTTATTGCATTTTTACTGTTTGAAAGTTCAAGATTTTTTTTTTAAAATGGTTTTATCATTAAAGATAAAAAAAAAAAAAAGAACAGTGATTGTATAGATTGTTGATCTATTAAACCAATGCATCTCAGGTGAAAACATTATTGCATACTTACGTGCCATGTCAAAATTAGTATAAATTTAAAAAATTACAAAAATTATTCATGAGAAAAAAAAAAGAAAAAGAAAAAAATTTAAGTAAAAATAAAAATGACCGAATTTAACAATTTATAGTTTTTTAATGTTGCAGAGTTCGCAAGATCCAGGGGGAGGTAACTGCAATTGATAACTTTGACCAAATAAATATGTACCACCATTTTTCAACAAGTTCAGCATGTAATTATGGCCGATTTTTTTTTTTTTTTTTTTATTAAAATTTTTTTTTATTTAAAATATTTCTAGCACATTCTATTGGATCGCTTTTCATAATTTTCGGAATTTATACTAATTTCTACATGACACATAAGTACATAATATTTTCACCCAAAACAACATTTTGTTAAATGCAAATCATTTGCTTACTAAGCTTATTAAAAATAAGGTACTTGTACACAATTTGAATTAGATGTAACTTAACATCTGATCAGCTTTGCTCGAAACATGATGTCATGCGCTCGGGTTTGATTGTAATCTGAAGTTGTTACGGTAGGTCGTTGTTTTGTTTTTATTTTCATGTTTTTTTTCTGTTAATTTTATTATATTTAAAAAGGTTAACTGTTCTCTTCAGTTTTTTTTTTTTTTTAATAACAATTGTTATGCTTTCATAATCGGTGGCGCTCAGCGAACGCCGGCAGTTCACGTTACGTTCTGAGCAAACCCGATCGGATGTGGAGTTACATCTGGTTGAAATTGTGCGCAAGTACCGAAAAATATTCCATTTACAATCAGGTGGTATTCAAATATTTTGTTGATGTGTAATGCATCAAATGAGATTTATTTGTGGTAATAAAAAAAAAAGAAAGTTCTTTTAATAATAATGGAAATGAGATGATGGCCGTTTAATGAAGATGAACGCTTACCAAACCTGACACTGTCCATAAAGTTAGCCGCATCAACAACAGAGCCTGCATAACAGATCCTGCTTTCCTTAGATTGCTATCCCGCCCTGCCCTACCCAAAGATATGTACAACATCTGCCATTGTGCATCACTCAAGGAACGGATGAACTGGCTGCCCTCTCTCCGCCCACTTGTGATCCCAGGCCAACCCATGGAGGACAAAAGAAGGGAAGGGGAAAAAGTGGGGGAGGGAGGAAAGTAGTTAAACGTCGCTGCGCCAAAGTTTGATGGTTTTGTCATTCTCAAGAGCTGCCGATGCAATTATATTTTCTGTTGGATGACAAGCACAACAGAGCACAACATCTGTGGAAGAAAGAAAAATTTAATTTAACAGAAATGAGTGTAAGCAAACATATGCCTGTAAATAATAAAAAAAAAAAGGGTAAAATAAGAATACAAACAAAGATGTGCAATGCTAGGGTCATAAGTTTAAATTAGAAAACAAATAAGGAGGAAAGTATAGCAAATATATGTTGTCTGCTTCTTTCTCTTTGTCTTAATGTCACCAGGCAGGCAAGAGAGGAGGGAGGGGAAGCTATGCAGTGTTCACTAAGGCTGTCTCGATAGTTTGGTTTCTTTTTTTTTTTTTGTTCTCTAGCTTATCTTAAAAAAACCCATAAGAAGGGGAGACAATGGGGGTATGGTGTGGAAAAAAAAAAAAAATTGGAAGAAGCAGACAGTTTATCAAGTACAACATTTGAACAGCAGAGTTGATGTTTCCAGAATACAATCTCAGTGAAGAGATTGGACAGAAATTTTTTTTTTTAAATGATTGAACACGGAACTCGAGAGTCGAGAAATGTATCGAAAATAATAATACTGCAAATCATTCACCTCTCTTTTTTTCTAAAATGGACTAGCCTGGATGGCCAGCGCTGCCCGGGTGTTTGGAGGTGTATATGTTAAAAAACAAAACAAAAAACGTTGACCGGGTGTTTGGAGGTGTAAAAGAAAAAAGTTTTAGCAGGAAGGTAGGATTGAATCCCGAAGCCTTGACGCGAAGATGGAAACAAAAGGAGAAAAAAAGCCAGCAATCTAACCATCTCGGCCATGAGGGTAGAGGAATTGATATGTGTCTTAAATTAACGTTTATAAAGCGAAATTGACAGGTGCGAGAAAGTTGCTGCGTGATGTTTTGTTTGTTTGTTTGTTTGTTCTGTTTTACGGCATATCAACCACTTTGGGGTCATTTAATGCCGAAAGGTTCGTTATGTTGTGTTAAATATTGGTTTGTTCTTCTTAAGGTTTTTCTTTTTTTTTGGGGGGGGGGGGTCTTTCCTTATATTTTTGAGTATATTTTAGTTTCTTTCAGAAAATTGATAATTTTTTGGGGATCAATCTTGTTTAATATTGTTTTCAGATTTTTTTCTTGGTAATACTTTGTTCGGATTTGTTCAAGGTCAATGCAGTTTGTCAGTATATGGTGTATTGTGTAGGGTTCTTGACACGTTATACAGTTTGGTGTCTCCTCCCCTTTTAGTAGATGTGAGTGGGTGATGTGAGTGTGACCTATTCGCAGTCTGGTCATTACTACCTCTTCCTTTCTTGTTAACTTTTTGGTGTTTCTCGTTCCAATATTTGGTGTTATTTGGAATAGTTTGTTTTTGGTGCATGAGCTCCAGTTTTCTTGCCATTTTCTCTTCAAAAATGTGTTTATTTTAGTCTTTAGGTCTGTATAGGGGATTTTTCCACTTATGTGGTTTTGTTGCAGAGTTTCCTTTGCTGCCTTATCTGCTTGTTCATTCATGTATATGCCGATATGGCTTGGTATCCAGCAAAAGATAATGTTTTTTTTCATGGTTATGGCATCTATTTTGTTTAGCAATTTTGTAATAAGTGGGTTTGTCATTTTTTTTTCTTTTAGAGATATGAGTATTGAAAGTGAGTCAGTAAATATGATATATTTTTGATGGTCATCATTGGTTATTATATTCAGTGCCGAATCTATGGCTGTTGCTTCTGCGCTGAAAATAGAAGATTCGTTTGGGAGCCTTTTCTTTAGTTTTATTTTTTTGTGGATGGCTGCGCATCCTACTTTATCTCCATCTTTTGATCCGTCAGTGTAAATTTGTGTATATTCTTTGTATGTATTCTGGATGATAAGTAGTTCTTCATGGAAGGTTGATGGGTGGGTTTTCGTTTTGGGATATTTATTTAATTTTAATATTATGTGTGGTTGTTTGATCATCCAGGGTGGAGTTTTTGATTTGTTATATTTATGTATTTTTGTAATGTCCATTTGGGCTTCTGTGAGAAGGTTTTTTATCCGGAGGCTGTAGGGCTTGATGATATTTTCTTTCTTGTTGAAGAGATGTGTGTATTGTGGGTGGAGGGTACATTGGTATGCAGGATTTGTTGGACACGATACCAGCTTTAGGTAATATTGTAGCGCTAACTTCTGTCGTCTTAGAATCAGTGGAGGCTCATGGGCCTCTATATAGAGGCTTTCTACTGGAGAGGTTCTAAATGCTCCCAAGGCTAATCTTAATCCTTGATGATGGATTGTATTTAGTTCTTTTATGTAGGACTTCCTTGCTGCTCCATAGATGAAGCATCCATAGTCCATTTTAGATCTGATTAGAGTTTGGTATAATTTCAATAATGTGACTTTGTCTGCACCCCAATCGGTGTGTGCTAGGACTTTGATCAATTGCATTGTCTTTTGGCATTTTGCTTTTAAATATTTTATATGCGGTATAAAGTTCAATTTTTTATCGAATATAATACCTAAATATTTATGTTGGTCGGTGAGTGGGATGTTCTTGTTATCCAGTTTCAGGTTGGGGTCGTGGTGGAATTTTCGTAATTTGCAAAAGTGGATGCATTTAGTTTTTTCCTCTGAGAATGTAAATCCATTTTCTATGGCCCATTTGTTTATTTTATTCAGACAGAGTTGTAGTTTGCGTTCGGCTGTTTGTATATATTTAGATTGGTAGTATATAAGTAGGTCGTCCACGTATAGGGCGTTTTCAATTCCTGGGTCTATGTTTTTTATGATATTGTTTATTTTAATGTTGAAGAGGGTGACAGACAGGATACTGCCTTGGGGGACCCCCATTTCTTGATCTTTTTGGACTGAATAAGTGTTGTCCATCCGTACTTGGAAGTTTCTATTTGTTAAGAAATTTCTGATAATTTCTGGCATTCTACCCCTAAGTCCTAGTTCATACAGGTCTTTTTGGATTCCGTATTTCCAAGCGGTGTCATACGCCTTTTGCATGTCAAAAAAAATTGCTATTAGATGTTCTTTTTTTGCAAATGCTTCTCTTATGCGTGTTTCCAGTTTTATTAAGTGATCGGTGGGGCTTCTATTTTTCCTGAAACCCGACTGGCTTTCTGTAATTAGATTTTTGCTTTCCAAGTACCAATTTAACCTTTCGTTAATCATTCTCTCAAAAGTTTTGCACAAACAACTAGTTAGTGCAATGGGTCGGTAGTTTGTTGGGTTTGTATGGTCTTTTTTTGGTTTGGGTATTGGGATTACTGTTGCCTGCTTCCAGTTTTTTGGAATGTTGTTAGTTATCCATATCTCATTGTAAATTTGTAATAAGTAGTCCAGTGATGGTTTTGGTAGTTTTTTGAGGAATTGATAATGGATCTCGTCGGGGCCGACTGCTGTATCGGGAGATTTGTTTATTGCCTCCTCTAGTTCTGCACTGTTGAATAATTGATTGTAGTTTTCTTCATTTTTTGATTTGAAGTTTATTTTTATTTTTTCTTCATTTTTCTTTATAGCTTGGAATTTTTTATTTTGGTTTTTTGATGATGAGTTCATTGAGAATTGTTCTGCTAATTTATTTGCGATATTTTGTTTGTCGGTAATCTTTGTGTTGTCGCATATAAGGTGTTTAATAGGGTTCTTTGTATTTTTTCCTGCTATTTTTCTGACCATCTCCCATACTTTTTTGGGTTTTGTGTTTTGATTAATTTTTGTTACATAGTCTTTCCACGAGTTCCGTTTTGATTCTTTGATAGTTTTCCGTGCTTTGGCTTTGCTGTTTTTATAGGTGTCCAAATTTTCTTTCGTTGGACTGTTTTTGAATTTCCTTAGGTTTGCACGTCTGGCTCTTATAGCTTCTTTGCATTCTTTATTGTACCAGGGTTTGTTATATTTTGTAGTAGTGGAACTTTTTGGTATGTTCTCCTCGGCTATTGTGAGTAGGGTGTTGCTGAAATATGTGATGTGTTCTAAGTCAGGATTCGCTTCAGGTATTAATCTGTATTGACATGTATTTTGGAAATTTTCCCAATTTGCCTTTTGTAAATTCCAGCGGGGTGTTTTGTCTTCTGGCTTGGGATTCTCGTTTTCTATTATGATTGGGAAGTGGTCACTTCCGCATGTATCCTTATGTGTTCTCCAGCTATAATCCATGTATATAGTTGGGTCACATAGTGTTATATCGATTGCTGATAGGGTTCCCGTTGGTGGGTGCATATATGTATTCTCTTTGTTGTTGAGTAGGCATAGATCATTTTGGTTAATTATTTTTTCTATGGTTTGGCCTCTTTTGTTGTTTTTTTTACTGCCCCACCATATATTGTGACTATTGAAGTCTCCCAACAGTAGAAAAGGTTTAGGTAGTTGTTTGATTATATTGTTTAATTCTGTTTCGTTTATTGTTTCATTTGGTGGTATATAGAGTGAGCATAGGGTTACTGTTTTGTGTAGTGTTGCAGTTATTGCAACAGCTTGCATATTTGTTTTTAAGTTCACTTTGCTGTGTGGAATGTTTTCGTTTATCAGTATTGATGATCCACCGGTGGCTTTGCATGATAATTTGTTTATGTGGTTGTATATTGAGTAGTGTTTTATGTTAATTTTGTCATTTTCTTTTAAGTGTGTTTCCTGTAGGCAAATTATTGCAGGACATAAGGATTTGATAAGTATTTGCATTTCTTCGATATTAATTTTTAATCCTCTTATGTTCCACTGTAGGATTTTGTTAGTCATGGTTTATATTTTCTTTTGGTTTTGGACTGTTGGTGTTTATGTCTACGTCCATAGTTTCGATGTTAGTTTGGGTGTTTCTTTTGGAAGTGGATGGTCTGTTTCTTGTTTCTGGTGAGAGGCTTTTTTTGGGTTTTGGTCTGGGACTTTTAGATTTACTTTGTCTTGACTGTCTTTTTTGGCTACCAGTTTCAACTAGTTCAAATTTATTTTCATTTTCAATTAATACTAATTCTGTTTTTTGTTTGTCATTTTGTTTTTGGGGGGTAGTTTTTTTGTTGTTCTGTTCTATTTCCATTTTTTCTGTTGTTGTGTGTTTATTTTTAACATCTGTTTTTGTCCTTGTTAGTGACTTGGATCTTTCACGTTTTGATAATTGAGGAGGTTTCATTTCTTTAGAGATTGATTCCTCAATATTGATGGAAGTTTTTCTGATTTCCTTTGTTTCGTTTTCTTTTATACTGGGTTGTTCGTTTCTGACTTTTATTTGGCTGTTAGAATTTATTTTCAGTTCTGATAAAAAAGATTTTAATTCTTCAAGTATGTTCTTTAGTTCTTTTGCTAGGTTTGCAATTTCTGGAGCAAGGTTTAGTTCATTGTAGTTGTACATTTTGTTTGCTTGTTGGGTTATTGTGGCATATGAGTTTTTGGTGCGATTTGTGACTTCTTTGCGGGCTTCTTGGAAGGTTATATTTTTTTGATATTTGATTGTTATTATTTCCTTCTCTTGCTTATATATTTTGCACTGTTTTGAGTGAGAGTGGTGCTCTTCTTGACAGTTTGTGCATTTGGTTTTATTTGGACAGTCTTCTTCATCGTGGTCTGGGTTTTTTTCACTGCAGTTTCCACATGTGAAGAATCTTAGACATTGGTCTTTATTATGTCCAAACTTTTGGCAGTTGTAGCATTGTAAAGGTTTTGGAATGTATTGTTCTATTTTCGTTCTTTCATAACCTATATTGATGGTCTCTGGTATTTGAGGATAATTGAATGTTAATATATAAGTGTTTGTATATATTACCTCTCCTTTTTTTTTAAATGTGATTCTTTTTACATCTGTGACCCCTTGGTTTTTTAGTTCTGTTTTGATTTCTTCTGTTGTGCAGACGGAGATTTCCTGTTTTTTTATGACTCCTTTGGAGTAGTTTAGTGTTTGGTGTGGATAAGCTTTGATGTTTGTTTCATGCAATTTTTGTAGTTGAAGTAGAGTTTTGGCCTGTTTTTTATTTTGTACTTCTACCAATATGGTACCATTCCTTAATTTTTTGACATTTTTAGGTGTTATTTTGCTTGATATTACCTTTTGGATAATGAAGGGTGACATTTTAGTTAACGGTATATTAGACGTTGCTTCTAGCACGATGAATCTTGGAAAGTTTGTATCTTCATTGTCGCTGTCAGAGTCTATTTCTGTGTGTGGTCTCTTGGATTTTTTGGCATTCATAATAATTTTTGAAAAATTCATCAGCCATGCTCCCCACCCTCCTCGGAGCCCCTTATGGGGAAGAACTATGAGGGGGTAAATCCCATTCGCCTCGGTTCTCCAGGGCTACATAGCTGGTATACTCAAACATGGGGAGGTTTCCAAGCATTCACAATATATGGTTATGCCCACCCAAGTATGGGATTTCCCTGTATTTTTATTATTCCTGATGGTTACCTTTTTCCCAGCTTGATTGACCCTTCAGCCATCGCTTATTAACTCAGTTTATTGTTTATGTTGAGTGTTTGTGTGTTTTTGTTTGTATTGTCTGAATTAGTGCTTGTCATGACCAACCGATTGATTGGATCGGGCCTATCCAACCTCCCGTCTAGCCTAGTAAGGGCCAAAGTGGTGTGTTGTAGTATCATGTTATTATTTCCTAGGCATGTTCCACTCAACCACCAGGATCCCGTTCTTAATGCATTACGGGTTGCCACCAACGGTCAACTGGTGGTCCCATTGAAGGATTTTTACCCTCTGCAGGGGGGCAGTTGGTATGTTCTATCGCCCTACCAACTAGGCAAAAAAAAAAAAAAAAAAAAAAAAAAAAAAAAAAAAAAAAAAGGGTGAGGAGGTGAAGGAAAAAGAAAACGAGGGAGGGGAAGGGGAGGAGAATGTTGTTTTTGTTTTTGTTTTCGCAGAACATGACTAAGTTTTGCAAAAGGGAATAAAAAAACAAAGACATCTATGTAGGTGCGTTTCATCTCAGGAAGTCAGTAGACAGCCTGATCTGGTAGCACCAGGCGTGATGTTTTGACCTAGTTTTGTGCTGCAAGCCAGTTACTGTTTCCCCCGCTTTTCGAAGACGCAAGCTGGTAAAAGTCGGGCAAATTAAATACACACGCGACCCCCGTTGTTAAGTCGTAGATATTATCATTTAGACACGGTTTAAAAAGTTTTAAGAATGAGTGACGGCCTCGAAAACCCACTGGAAAAAAGCCTTTTGCAAACATACACAAAAAGTGAACATACACACACACACACATTTTTGCGTTTATATCTATAGATAACATTAAAAATGTCTGAAAAATATTTTCCTCTGAAGAAACTTAACCCAGTTAACCTCTAAAGAATAAATAATTTACTGCAAGTTTTTTTGGAAAACATTAATTTCTTGAGATTTTCAAAGTCATATTCGAATTCCTTGAACAAAAATACTTTTATACGGCAAAACAGCGATGTAACATTTTTACTGAAAAAGTAGTGTAAAAAAAAAAAAAAAAAAAAAAAAAAATACATAAAATAAAAAATTGGTCTTAAAGAAGAAAAAAATATCCAATCGTTTGAGGCACAAAAAAGTCATAACTTTCTTATTTTTAATCAGATTTTAAAAGATTCTTAAGTTATCAAGTTCTATTCTTGAGCGGGTATTCTTTCTGCCTATACAAGATGGTCACTGCATATTTTTTTCTAAATTTATATTTTTGATGCTTTTATTTTTGACCAGTTTTTCAGTACATTCATATTTAATTACCTAAAAAAAGGGAGAATCACATTTTTGGGAGGTAGATAGGGGATAATTTAGCAGGTGCTACTCTACAATAATATCAAAGAAATCTTGGAATATATTCATTTATAACAGTTCTAGTATTAGATCCCAGTTTCTTACATATAAAATGCATTCAACTTCCCTAACTTTTTTTTTTTAATGCATAGATAAAACTATAGGTTTTAATATTTTCAGGTGATATTTAGTGTACACCAAAGATTTCAGAAAATAATCAAATCAAATTCTAATAAAAAATAAAATGAATTCACACGTTGGAGTCAACAAACTCCAAACCACAAGACTGCCTGGCATCTTCATATTGGAAGGGAGGTAATCCTCCATGATGCGCTTGTCTTGATGCAAATGCCATTCAGTGTTCATGGACTCTGAATAGTGAATTCATTTAATTTTTATTTTATTACAATTCTATTTGTTTTTCATAATTTTTAGTGTACACTAATATTTTCAATTGATAAGTATATCCATAAAGTTTTCCTGTCAATTTATTTTGAACTGCCACATTTCTTTCGCATGCACCCCAATATAAATTAAACACCAGAATTTTTCTTCTATTTTTCCGTTATAAAATAATTTATAAATGACGATACCTGTATGTCCTTGTAATTTCTGCACAATTTCTTTCGTCTGAAGATTCCAAATATAAACCATATTATCTTCTGAACCAGATACAATCCACTAGAAAAAAAAGAAAAAGAAAATATTAGTAAAATAGTTAAAAATTAAAAAAGAAAAAAAAAATAACACCAAATATGTTACCATGACATGTATTCAGTGGGTTTCTAAGAGTATTTTGTATGTTTTAGTTTTAACTTATTTTCCAAATTTCACATATTTAATGGTCAGCTTGACAGCATTTCTTGTTCATATCTATTGATAAACGCTGATTTTCAAACCGATTAAACGTTTCAAAGTGAGTAAAACCAGTAAAAACTTTTTCAGGTAGGTAGAAGAGTAACTTATCTTGTCTGTAATAACATTTATTTGTGATATTTTTAAATTTTTGACCACTTTTTCGTATTTCTGTGGATTGTAATACAAACCTGATCAATTTATGTGATTTTTGGTGCACAATATTTTCTTTCCATGACGGATACATGCGTAAAAGATTGTTCTTTATTTTTTGTTTTTCTTGGCTGTGGAGGTGGAAAATTATAAACTAACACCAAAGAAGCAAATTCACATCTTTCCACTTTGTACATCCAGACTGAACAGTTCTCTTCATTTGGTAAACTTCTCCAAATTAGAAACCTGAAGATTTTGTATCTAGAGAAATATGTAAAAATGGTAGAATCACCTAAATTCGGTGGATTTGATATCTGCATAGTTTACTAAATTTCTAATTAAAGAAAAGAGAGCTTAAAAGATTAAAGCAAATGATTAGTAGATCATTTAACCTTTTGTTTCACTCAGCCTTTCATGCATTAAGTTTAAAAACTGATAATTTGTTCAACAGATGATAGCCGATGGTGAGTCATAGGCGACAACAGTATAAACTATTACTTTGCATGATGTCTAATGCATTCAATTAGCAATACACATGAAAAAATTGAAATAGCTTAAAATATTTCAATATTGGTATACATAGTAAGAGCTTGATGAGCTAAGAAAGAATCTTTTTAAATTTTTAAAATCTGATTACAATTAAGGAAGTTATGACTATTTTTGTGCCTCGTTTGGATATTTTCCCCTCTTTAAGACCATATGCGTTTCGTCACATTTCTTACACTACTTTTTCAGTAAAAATGTCATATCTTTGTTGAAACACAAGACTAAGAAATGAAATTTACCATATAAGTGTATTTTTGTACAAAGAATCAGAATATGCAACTGAAAATCTCCCAAAGTTTATGGTTTCCAAATAATCTGCAGTAAATGTGCATAAATATGCTGCAATTCCTTAAAAATGCCATGTATCCATAAACAGAAAAGAAGTTGGAGAACTCAGAAGTTGAATTGTCATGTGCTTTATGTACAAAAAACTTCAATTTAAACATAGGACCATTTAAAAATGAATATATTCCAATATTTCTTTGGTATTATTGTAGATTAATACCTTCTATTTACCCCTCCCAACCCCTTCTGACCCCCCCCCTCCAAAATGTGATTCTACCTTTTTAGGCAATTATGTATGAAATGCCATGAAAAACTTTAATGAAGGATAAACAAATTTATTTTAGAATTTAATGTAAAATAATTCCCCATTACAGGTCATTCTAGCGTTTTAGGGCAGTTAACTGTTTTTTTTTTTTATGGGAGATAAATCCTGTATGCTTTTTGTTTTATTTTTTTTAAGACGATTATGTGCGGTTTTAGGAGGGTTTCTATGCAATGAGAATATGGGGAGGGTTGCAATTCGGACTTTGAATTAATTGTAGGGCTAAGGAAAATTATGTGTGAACATACTGAAAACTTGACAAAACAAAAACGATATTAGAGGCGGGGCAGTTAGTTTCACAAAAATTTAATGTAAAATAATTCACCATTTCCAGGCCATTCTAGCATTTTAGGACAGTTAACCAATTTATCTTTTATGTGCATTTTTCTTTAAGGAAGGATCTATTTCTTGTTTGTTTGTTTTAGACGCTTGTATGTGGCTTACAGAGGTATTTTGTTGGGGGGGTTGCCACTCGAACTTAGTGTTATTGTTAGGGTTAAAGAGTGTTTTAGGAGGAGACTTGCCACACATTACTGGGGTTAGAGGTGAGGTTAAGAGAGCTTTTTTTTCAAAGAGCGTTCACTCATATTTACTGTTAGTGGTTCATAATTATTGGCTTTTGAAAATGTTATAAATTAAATTCAGAATATCACATTACTACTAAAATGCAAACTTATGTAAATAAGGATGTGAAACTTTACAAGAATTAGGACAAACAGACAAAAATAAATTTTATTTAAAACAAGTGACAGTTTGGGAAAATGAGTTAAAAATAAAAAACTAGACAAAATACTGTTAAAAACCCGCTGAATATATATCCGCCTATATCACGGTAACATATATTGAGCGAGTTTCTAACAGTATTTTGTCTGGTTTTTTATTTATAACTCATTTTCCCAAACTTACCGTCTGAAAGAGAGTCGGCCGCCATTTTAAATTTTCAAATACATTGGTAAACACTGTTCTTTTAGCTGAATAAACATGTTAGAAAAGTAACTTATCTTGCCTTTGATAACATTTGTTATATATTTGTTTTTTGACAACTTTTTCAAATTTATGTGTATAGTAATACAAACGAGATTTTCATACATCCTTTGATTTTGAAAAAAACATTTGTGGCTGTTCGCAGTAAAACATTGTTTTAATTCGCCGTTCAAAACTAATGCAATGAATAAAAGTACATGCAAGCTATATATCTACAAAAGTTTATTTTGGTTTTTTAACCATGTTTTTAAATTTGACCAGAAATGTAAGAAATTATAATGGATTCATAAAGCCAAATTGGTTGGGATTGTTGTTATACATTCTGAAAACCGAATAGTTCTAAACTAATGTTATTCTGATAACAAAATAGCTCTAATTAAACATATCAGAACATTTATATTCATATGTTCATGTTTTTCTTAATTCGTTTGTGAATAAAAATTAAAGAACGCGTGTTGTTTATACTGTGCTATGACTAATACTACAACTGCTGCAGTGCTGCTGCTACTAGTACTAACTTAATTTGACCAAACTCGAGAAATAGAAACTTTTCTTTTTTTTTTTTTTATACGGTGGTCACCACTTATCAAGGCCCGGAAGCCACGCAGGGATAAGGGTTATTGCAAGTACAGTACATTAGTGTGGAGATTTAATGAAGTGTTTACTTAAGAGGGCGGTTCATTAGGAATTTGTTAACGTTGGACTTGAAGACATCCAAGTTGTAGTCAGGTGGGAAGCAGGCAGACGGAACGGAGTCCACAGGCGTGCAGTTCTAAGAAAGAAGCTTTGTTCATGGAATCTACGTTTTGATTTAGGGACAGATAAAGAGTGGGGGACATTTTTCACAGTGGATTCAGTTAGACGGGTGTTTTTCGTGAAGGATTGGCGAGGGGGGACCAGAGATTGGAGTTCAGACGAGCACCTGCCATGGAAATAACGATAAAACAAGGATAGGCTCGCAACGTCTCTTCTGTGAAAGAGAGGTTGCAGGGTAGAGAAAAGGGCATCCCCCACTAAGCCAATTTTGTACTCTGTCAAGGCAGGATAGGCTGTTTTTAGCAGCTCCTGCCCAGATATGGCAGCAGTATTCCATACTTGGACATACTTGGCTTTTATATAGATAGAGAATTGCATCAGTAGTGAGATATCTTCTGGAGCGGTAGAAGGATCCCACCATCTTTCCAGCGACCTTGGCAACAGACTTGATGTACGTGTTCCATTTCAGATCAGGAGTAAAGGTCAAACCCAGAAGCTTGTCAAAACACGGGGCTTCTAGACGAGAGCCATCCATTTCAATACATGCCAGATGAGGATCAGAGCGGTGATGATGTAAAGATAGGAGTTTGGTTTTAGATGCATTAAAGGTAACCAGCCATGTCTTCCCCCACTGAACCATGCGCTCGAGATCAGAAGAGAGAGAATCAGAGAGAACTTTTGTCATTTACAGCCTTTACAGAGTGCATTGATTTCGTCTGTTCCCTGAAGAACTACTTCAGCCCCTTTGGGAATCACAGTTGATCGGCAAAGATAATCCTGAAAGCAATAAAGAAAGATGTCACTCATATCCCCCTCCCAAGTTTATTCTTTTCAAATAAAACTTTGAAGAGAACTCAGCGAATGTCTCCTTGTGCCCTTTCTTCATGAAAAAAAGCTAATCTGTATAAAAACCACTAGACGAAACAGCAAGATACCCCCCCCCCCCAATGCTGATATCAGAAAAAAAATGAATTAAAACCAACATTGGTTCCATTTACATTGTCTTGTTGGTTTCAGAAGAGATGTTTTCATGTCAAGATATGGACTTTTTTTTGTCAAGTAAATTCAAAAGTCCAATAGAAAAGAAAACATACAGACTTGATTTGACAGTTTCAGATCAGATTTCAAGTAAATTTTCAAAAAAATATTTTTACGTATATTCAAACAACAGTCCTTTTTATTTATTTGTACTCCATTAATTAGATAGAAATAATTATACATTGTTTACAAATTATAACACACTTTATAATATGAGGAATATTTTTTAACTTTCAAAATAATCAGGTTCATTTTATTACTAGATTTAGGCACTGTGGGATGAACATGCCGTTGCCTCGGAGATGCACTGCAACATCCAAGCACTCCCTCAGGGCTTGTTCCTGCAAGTAGCTATCATCCGTCTAATCTTTCACATGAATCTAAAAGCACTGTGATTAAGGTCACGTATTGTATTCCACATTGAAAAAAAAAAAAAAAAAAAAAAAAAAAAATTATATATATATCTCCTAAGGCCACTGTATCCTGGAGTTCTACTGTACCTTATAACAGTTGCATTATTTTTCAAACTTTACATGGACAAAAAGTAATCCATGCAAAACAAAAACATGAGATCACTATTTTAAATTAATGCGATATAACTCTTGTGCATTTCTCTAAATAACAGTTATGTCTCTTTAGCTTTTCATCATTTCATATTTGCTTGACAAAGGTGATAGAATGAGGAGTCCCTTAACTTTTTGGGGTTGTGGGAGCACTGCAATATTTCATGCAGCATGTCTTGGGTAAGAATAGGCGACACCCATAATGGTCACCCATTTTAGTATTGACCAGGCTCAACGTCACTTAACTTCGGTGATCTAACGAGAACCGATGTGTGAACGTAATTATGCCGTATATAATAGGATAGGAATCGCCAAAAATTTCCACCTCCAAAATTTAAAAACCTATATTCAACTATACTTTTTAAGGGTTCAAAAATACCAGACAGATTTAACAAACGAAATGGTATAGGGACAATTAATTTATGTTTGTTTTTTCCTACAATATAACCCTACAACAGAAGCACTCATGCATGACATTGCAATAATGTACACAAACCTTTAGATTATAATTTTTGATTTGTCAAATATAATTCTATAGGTATGATAATTATTAGTGCCCCGACAAAAAGAGGGTGGACCTGTAAATTCACCATTGTCCGTTTGTCCGTCCACTTTTCTCATTAACTACGTCTTGGAATTTTTAAAAAATTTTACACAAACATTAAAGGTTGTCATCCTTTTTCTTCACATGCCCAAATCATTGCAATTTTCTTCGCCGCAGGATAACTTACAAAGAGCAGATGAGAAGATGATCTCTCATATCGATCATGCACGTCTTGTCCATAATTTTTAAACATATTCATCTGACTATGATGTTGTCATTTCTAACAAGTCCGTTCATATGATCAACAATATGAAAAATAGTTATTTTATAGTCTAAAACAGATTTAGCAAAAAAACTAATTCTACTTACCTTTCCACCTGTTACTGAGAAGTTGGCAAAAATACAGTATTTTTCATTTTTGTGTCCAGTATATGTTTTCAAACACTGAAATAAAAATATTGTTCGTTAAATAAACATTAACTGTTACAACATGCAACTATCGGCTTTTTTCGTAGTTGCATATTTTTGCAAATTTTTTTTAGACATATTTTACTGGCTAATCTAATTCAAACCAAATGTTAGCTCAAGAAATAGATATTCCTAGTCATCTATACTATAAATCTCACCTGTCTGTTTAAATGTATGTATGCCTAAAACTTTTGACAAAGGTGACAGATTTTTACGAGATCGGTATCATTTTGAAGCTGGTCCCTCTGGACGACAAATATAAAAAAATTGGCTGAAAACATTCCTTCACCCTCAACCGGGCACTTTTCTACAAGGAGGGGTCGCTTTTATTGCGGATATTTTCGAAAGTCATTCTCTCTTTTCGATTTATTAGCCTTAATTAAAACCTTTGCCACTTCCGGTTTGGCAATGAGCACAACAGCAAAGACGTCATGTTTTTTTTTTTTTCAGGTTCTTTTCTTCCTTCACAGCATAGGTTCAAGCCTGCCTACTACCACTTTTTTTTTTTTTTTTTTGTTCAACACACACCTCCAAACACTTGGGCAATGCCGAGCACCCAGGCTAGTGATATGAAGTTTGAACTGCATTCATAATCAAATAAAATGTTTCAGCAATCTGTGCCAAGGAAAGAATCAACAGAAAATAATTTCAACTTTGACCGAGAAAGTGAGGCAAACAAATACATTGCTTCCTCTTCCATGACTATCCACAGCACAAAGGAATTCTAAACACGTTACAATCTTGAGTATTTTTTTGCGATTGCTGAAACTGAATTTACTAGCCTGAAATGTTTTGTTTGCCGATAATCTCCCATTTTTTATTATATAAATCTCAAATGTTGGTTTG
Organism: Euprymna scolopes; assembly: GCF_053919585.1. Classification (NCBI taxonomy): domain Eukaryota; kingdom Metazoa; phylum Mollusca; class Cephalopoda; order Sepiida; family Sepiolidae; genus Euprymna; species Euprymna scolopes. Next base: position 26,720,608 of record NC_136491.1, on the reverse strand, counting down.
TTTGTGTGTATGTGCATGTGCGTTCGTATGTCCGCTAAAAACTTTCACCAGCCACATCGGGCCGGGTCAAGATGAAAGAAAGAGCGATCCTTTGGATGCATAATATCTGAAAATTAGAAAAAATTAATTCTGCGGTGGTCAAACTGGACTGTTTCTTGCAAGGGGGGATGAGGGGGGGGCATTTTTGCAAGTCATGTATATGCAGCAAATTGAAAGCTTATTTAAAAAGGTTATTTTGCCGGGTCACGATGTTATAAGCTGTCGTGGTCTGATAGGCAAAAGCATTTGCCAGTAACCTTTTCCCTTCTATCTTTCGTGTTAATCAAAACAGTAGGCAGCCCAGGTAGAGAGAGGTGTTTAAAAAAAAAAAAAAAAAAAAAAGTGGTAATAGGCAGGCTCGAACCCATAACACGAAGGAGGGGAGGGGAAAAAAAACAAAACAAAAAAAACATAACATCTTAGCCAATGTCTCCATCGAACCCGTGACACGAAAGCGGAGACCCTGAGATCTTACCGCTGCGCTACAACAACAAAGGAAGTGAAAAGCGTTTAAACGTCAATCAAAAGCTGTTGGCTCACTGATAATTAGGTCAGGAGTCGCTGAAGAAATGAAATCTCTTGTTGTATTTATTTTCTTCACCACGAGGTTGTTTCCAGCTCCCAGGTGTTGAAATGAATAGCACTTGTCTGATATGAGGGGTTTTACACAAACTGATTAAAGCTAATTGCTTTCTGGACGTCCCCCGCCTAAACTGCCTTCACTGTCGTTAGTTTTGCCTTTTTATATGAAAAACACAAACAGGCGGGACCACGGGATAGCGTGAATTTCATAAAATAAGTCATTCAAATAAAAGACAGAGACACCCTCCTTTTGTAAATCAGAGATATTATAATCTAGGGGTATATAAAAAGTAAGAAAAAAGCCCTTGCCGGACATACAAAAAACGTGCATACACACACAAACACATTTTCGCTTTTAATAATAGATTTTCAAAATATGTATCTTTTTTTTTACTAGCTTATTTCTGTATCAAAATGTCTAAAAATTTCCTTTCAATTGAAGAATCATTCAGCAAATACATAGCACCTTTATTTTTATCATAGAAAAATGAAATAACCAGAAATAAATAGACACAAAATATATTTACATGTAAACAAAAGAAATTGCTGATGATTGAAATGTTTCTCATAGGTAAAATTAAAATGTCTAAATTAAAAATTCCAAATCTAAGTTTTTACTAATGAGCCTAAATGACTTAATTTAAAATCAAATTTAATTTCACAAAACTGATGCTAGAAATTCAAAGGAAACATTTTGACATAATTTTAAATAAATTTGGATTTTTGTTTTATTTTTTTTCTTCAATTATGTATACATGTATATCTGTGTGGGTGCGTGTGCGGGTGTGATGCCAATAGTGATAAGATAAATTTTAAACTTGTAAAAGTTTCAAAACATTGGTAATTTTATAAAAAGTTCTCTAAAATTCACTTAAATATAAAGTAAAATTATTGACTATAGTTAAGGGCAACCCAAAGGCTCCTGAGGTGTAAGAGAGGAAGCCATTCCTTTCCCAGAATTACTCCACTTACTCTTTCTCACGTTATAATGAGGAGTTTTTAGCAAGGGGGCATCAAATACTATTTTTTTTTTTTTTTGAGTCTTTAGACTGACTCAACCAAGGATTGAACCCTGGTCTTCTGGCTCCTGCATCTTAAAATGTTTATAAGAAAGTGATCCGAATCATTGAATTGCTTTGATTTGGAAATACAGTTATTTATATTGTTGACACCACAACCAAGACCAGATTACATGGAGAGAAGCAATAACACCACCAACACCAGAGCACCTACAAGAAGAACTGAACATGACAACCGACAACAAACGGTATGCATATTAAAGGTATTGCTACACAGACTTCGGGTCATGCACATTTTGTGCGCTCTGAGTATCAGAGCAGTAATTCTCAGTGACCAAGGATTGTCTGGTTACAATTTGAAGAGTTCATCATTATATGAAGATAAAAGTGTAGCTACGGGAACTTGGCGTTAGTATGTGTGTTGGGGCTAGTGATAGCCCAATTACATTAATTGGTAACATGAAGCAAGATTTGCCCCCCCCCCAGGGGGTTACGTTGTTTCCTTTAATAAAGTCTTCAAATTACCAGTCCTAAGGAATGAATAAAAGAACAGCTTTCTGTATCTTGTTTTTACATTCCATGAATAATGTTTCTGACAGAAGGAGAAGAATTGCTGCTAACTGGGTAGGCTAGTTTTTGTCCTTGAAGATTTTTTTGTTTTTTTTTAACCTTCTTACATTAAGTATTTTCATGCTTTGTCTGGAGTCCCTACTGAGTGGACCTTCTCTAAAAGGCATTCACATGAAGTGGATTTAGCTGACTATCCATTGGATTCAATGCATCCGGAACAAAACCAAGGCATAGTGAGTAATTGAGCACGTTAACATTTAAACTGGTAACATTTAAACACTCCTTAAATCAAAGGGCCTGACATCTTAATGCCAGACCTGTATGGTCCTTAGAGGACAACATTGTTATTTCTTAACATTGTGATGAATGGAGAAAGGTTAGTCAAACATTGGTCCAAGTTCTCAACAAATCTATAAGACAATCAAACTATTTTAATCGTCTCAGCAATAGGTTGCTCTCCAGTGGCAATAAACTGGTTTACTGACGGTTTTAAAACATTGAGGAGGTACATACAAAAAGAGTTCTGAGGTGCTGGATTACAGAGAAACTCTGTACAGAAAATAAGGCAGATCGCCTAAAAAGCAAAGTTTGATTAATACTATAAACTGAAATTACCTCAGCTTATTTCAGACACTTCAGAGATATCTTTTTGACAATCAGTTTCACAATGACTTATTTCTTACGTTTTTTTTTTTTTTTTTTTTTCCATTTTCAACCACTGGTCACTGAGAATTACTGCTCTGATACTCAGAGCGCACAAAATGTGCACTACGTGAAGTCAGCGTGGCAATACCTTTAACATGCAGGCTGTTTGTTGTCAGTCGTCAGGTTGAGTTCTTGTAGCTGCTTGACAATGCTACTGCTGTCAGGCTGGGGTATTATCCAGTTTAGTCTTAGCATGTTCACCCTCCGAGGTTTTACCTTATCTTTGAGAAAAGGTGAGTTGATCGCTAATCACTTAAGGTGCTCTACCAAGGAACGCCAATGGGGCTGCTCAGATATTTTTGTGACTCATAATATGCTAATCCTAATATACTAGTTTTTTTTTGTTTTTTTTTAACTCAACCCCTAATTTAGTGTCTAAGCTACTGGAGAGGTAAATAAAATAAATTGTGAGGAGCATTCAAGGGAATTAAATTCCATATTGACTTACTTTGCCTTTACTGTAGTCCCAAAGTTTAAGAGTACTGAAATAGAAATAAATAAATAAATAAATAAAAATGATAAACTTGAAGTTGATTCTAAAATTCTTGGCCAGATTTCATGCAAATATTCATCTGTATATTTTATATAAAATATTTTCATGCTCTACGAAATTTTTTTTGTAGTATAACATTTTAATATTGGTTTTTAAGGAGAAATGAAAATATTTGGTTCTTGTTCAGAATTACCTGTAAAAAAAAAAAGTATGATATACATATCTGTGACGCTATTAAAATATCATATTCCAAAAATTACGTAAATTGATCAAGTAATTTTATTTTTATAAAGAAATCATTTTTAAGCAATTAAAGGAAATTTGTAGGCTTTACAACAAAAATCTCACAAGTTTTCACTTATTTGTTTATATATATATATATATATATATATATATATATATATATATATATGTATATATATTTTCAAAATGGCAAGTGAAACAGTCAATTCTTCAATACTCATAAAATTGGATTTTCTTATTTAAAAATTTATCATTTAAGAATAAAACTACCTGATCTATTTACGTAAGTTTTGGAATATGATATTTTAATTTTCTCATTGGTAAGTACAGCACACAGAATTTTTAAATTTGTTTTATATAGGAAAAATTTTGGACAAGAATAAAATATTTTTTAATTGCATCAGTTTTAGATGCATAAGAAACATTAATGTTGACAAATCAATAACAATCGTTTATATACAAGAAGATCATCATAAACGAACAAAAATGACAATTATTTGATTAGAACAGGTAATAATGAATCCCCAAAATTCTTTTTACAAAAGAAAAAAAGTGGGTGGGAGGAGGGATGACACCACATATCCGTAAGAAATGTACAAATGCTTGTGCATAAAAAAAGGTACCCACAAAATATGGCAGCTAAAAATTCAAATGACAGCAAAACTTTATGAAGTATTTACTTGGTATTGAAAAATATTATAGTTTATCGAAAATTACGAAAAATGGAGTAATTTTATTTTTTATTTATGAAATTCAGCTATGCATCGTAGTTGGGATTTTCATCTTAGTTAATGACTAACATGGTCTCCTCTTGATATCAAAAGCATAAAATTAAGTTGTATTTTTGATTAGTAGGCTGCTTGGCATTGCCAGGTCATAAGATACACTTAAATATATTTTCACTCATGGAGATTTTGTATTTATTATTTTTATACTCTCAATTCTCTACTGATTATTCTATTGTACCCAATACATAGTAGTGGCCTCCCAGTGTGGCTCGGTTGTAAAATATGCTTAAATAATATTTTAATTTATGCAGATTTTGTATTTATTATTATAGAGTCAATTCTCTATTGATTATATTGTACCGAATATATAGAGATTTAAAAAGTTTTAAAAGTGGGTGCCATCAGATGGCATGGAAATGGAAGTCTCCATTTTAAAATTATATTTTACTAGCAGGCCACCTAGCATTGCCCAGCTTTAAAATAAGCTTAAATAATAAATTTTAATTTATGCAGATTTCATATTTATTATTTAAAGTCAATTCTCTATTATTATATTGCATTCAATATATAGTAGTTTCAAAAGTTAAAAAAAAAGAAAAAGAGTTGAGTGTCATCAACTGGAATCGAAACCAAAACATAGCTATACAGCCTTATCCATTACCGTCTTATCTAAACCCATTCACATATAAAAAACTGCAAAAAACAATGTTTAACCTATACAGTTATATTTACGCATGACATATCTGTCAAGTGCCATATATTTTTCAATTTTGACTCATTAGCAGCTATTTTTTACTGGCTAAAAACCAAATAGAATTTGTTTCACAGGTCCAAATACCCTATATATCAAGTTTCAAGTCTGTACACCAAAAACTGACAGGAGTTTGGTAGAGATCATTCCTCAGACAGACAACAAGGTCACTATATATACATATAGGATTAAAATTCTACTTTTTCCATAATTTTTGGTGTATAGCAATATTTTTCAATACCAAGTACTTTATCAAGTTTTGTCATTTTATTTTTAACTGCCATATTCCACAGGCATATTTTATGTACAAGTACTGTATTTGCTTTATTCAGTATAAGAATCACCTTACACAGCCAATACAAATATATTTCTAATGAAAAGAGGCAGATGTAAGAAGTTTCAACAAATGTTTGAACATTTACATCTACCGGAAAATGAAACAGACATATGTATACACACATATATATATATATATATATCAGTTTAAACTGTGATCTTTGGGCTAATGTCGAAATGGAGTATGGTTCCTTTATCATGCTAACAGATCATCCTCTCTGGTATTACTTTCTGTTTAAGGAGGGGGGGTAGGGGGGATTTTTTTTTTTTTTTTTAAATCTTCCGAAGAACGCCTACCGAGGAATACATACCAACAATTCCTTGTTTTTTTCATAACTGGGTTGGTGGAGTAAAAACATTTTGACTCTTGTTTCCTCCGACTTTCTTCGGTAGTTGATAACTTGGAAATTTCTAACTAATGTTGGGATGATTAATCGGAATCGACAAAATCGGAGCTTTTTGGGGTATCGGAATTGGTATCGGAAAAATTTCCAATGTCAAAACCGATTCCTTAAATTATCTTTTTTATTTGATTTTGGTTTAAGAAACATCTTCCATTGCTTGTAGTAATAAATATTTACCGATTTAAACTTCCAGTAAAACTAAAATCTCTAGATCACCCCTTCAAGTGCGTTTTTACATTTGAGAACATATATGCACATTTAAGATGTGTTTTTTTCAGTAATTGGGACAAAATAACACGTTTCTAGTTAAACATTTAAAGATTTATAAAGAATCTGTATCGGTAATTGTATCGGACTTGTCCCATCACTATTTCTAACCAATTTTTTTTATATGATTGTCACGTTTTAATAATTTTACAAAATAAGGAAAAAAGGTGAAGAGTTGGAAGTCAGATGAACAAAAATCAGGTCTGTAAAAAAAAAAAAAAAAAAAACCCTACCGATTCTTCATCATTGAAGTCAGAGTCGAGAACTCAAGTCTAAGTTTTATTTCCAGCTTTCACTCAATTAGGATTGTTACAAGTTTGGTTTGGTTGTTTTATGGCATATCAACCCTTTTAAGGTTATTTAATGCCAAATTCTGGAAATAGTATTCATGTTGCATCCAGTTATTTTGTAGAAAGTTTTTTTATTCTTTAAGCTCTTTGTATCTTCAATCGTTAGTTTGTAATGTTTGGTTTGATTGTTTTATAGTGGATTTTATCGATTTTGTTCCCTGCCCTGCAGAACATGAACGAGTTTTGCAATGGTAGAAGAAAAAGGGTTACAGTATTAATGCTTGGCACATTTTTAGTTAGGAAACCAGTCAGGAAATGGAGGAGTTCGAAAAAGGGGAAATGGCAAGACGGAAAAGGGGGAAAAGTTGGGTTGTTGTTTTTGTAGAACATAATTTAATTTTGCAAAAGGAAGTAGAAAAACAAAAAGCATCAATGTTAGGTGCATTTCGTCCCAAGAAGCCAATATCTTCAGACAGCCTGATCTGTTAGCACCAGAGGATTGATAAAAGCAGTTTGTATCCTGATGTAATCAAATTTGTAACATGGCAGATTGAAAAGAAACTCGACACTCACTTATCGAGCGTGGCTGCGAGGATGTATTTTCCATTTGGAGAAAACTTCACAAAGGATACAGGAGGATTATCATCATCTGGAAATTAAACAAATTGGAAAGAAGATTAGATTAAGATTTGAATATAAAATGATAAGAGAAAACAAGTATAAAAATAGAAAGAGAAAGAGAAGAAAAAATTCTTTTTGAAAATATTTTACTTTGATCTATTCTTATGATGAAAAAGGTTCTTTCCTCTTTCCAAATGTTACGTGGAATATAAACTGATAAAAGAATAATCAAGCAAATATTATGCTTTTAATTTGTCAACTGATTTTCAGTAAAATTATTAAATGTAAAGGTCACTTTATTGTTTGTTTTAAAGTACAGAATGCTCTCGAGTGACGTGAAAATAATTGGCAAAGAAGTTGTGACAAACTGGTTATTTGCAATTTGATGCTGAAAATAGCTCGATGCCATACTAGTGGGTAATTGTTACGGCTTTACCTTATGTGCTACAAAGAAAAAAAAAATCCTATCTTTTTCTCTTACTTTCCCTCTCTGTCCTGCTCTAACCAAGTCTGTCAACCTGTTCCACAAATCCCCAAACCTCAACATGAAATATCTCCAGAAAAAAAAAACAAAAAAAAAACGAATATAAACCTCCTCCAACATAGACCCCTACTACCATGTCTCCTTCTCCAACATTCAGGGATCTACGTTCCAAATTTCCAGAGGTTGAAACCCAATTACAGGAGACGAAACCAGATATATTCTTCCTAAGTGAAACTGACATACGACTGACCACTTCCCTAGATGAGTTCATAATTAAAGGATACTCTAACTTAACATCTAAATCTGACCCCCAAGATCGCCATGGGTATGGAATATGTGCCTACATTAAAGATGGCTTTCTGTGTGGGAGGGATATCTTCAGAGAAGACCCTAATTTACCTTATATGTGCTTCCAGGTTGCACTTGCTTACACCACTGCATTTATATTTGCCCTCTATTGCCTCCACAACAGTGGGGTTACTATCTTTAAGTGTATATCAGAGAAAATTGACCACATCCTGTCTGCTCATCCTTCGGCTAACATTCACATTTATGTTCACAATGTGGAATAGCTGACCCATTCAAACAAGACAGCTGATAGGGGAGGTTATGTCATGATTTCGCCATTGCCTATGACCTCACTCAGATTGTTCACGAACCTACCGGCCAGTATGCAAACCTTCTAGATCTTTTTCTCACAACTTTCCTGAGCTATGTTCATGTTTCGTTTGATCTCCTCTGGGATCTTCTGACCACTCGGTTGTATTAGTTAAGATAAAAATGAAATATAAGTCTTTAGACGTACCTCCCCACAGTACTTTATTTCGATACTCTATGGCTGACTGGGATAGCTTCCGTACATTCATATCTGATCTACCTCTGCATTCCATGTTTAAAAAGGATGTGTTCTCTATAGTATCAAACCTGACTGAATGGTTAATTGTAGGCATAGATCGATTCATGCCATCCAAAAAATTCCAGCAAAAACCTAATAGCCAGCCATGGTTTTCCCCAGAATGTGCTGCTGTCATCGCGCACAGAAATCACTTTTTCCATAGCTACCAATGTAATAGATGTACTGAGACTAAACCAGCTTTTAGGACTGCCAGGAACTACTGTAAAAGAGTAATAAAAAATGCAAGGGAGCTATATGCTCAGTCCGTTAAATCAAAAGTAGCTGAACAGCAAACAACACGCTATGCAACATACAAATATCTATGCGTGAGGTCGCCAAGCTAATCAAGAACCTTGATTCTAGTAAAGCAACTGTCCTGACGGCATTCCAATTATAGTGTTGAAAAAGCTTCAACCAGAACTTGCCCCCATATTTATGTTCAATGAATCATATTCCATTATTATTTTTTTATTACTCACGTTCACCCCTAACAACGCATATCGCCACTTGGACATAAGGGGCTACTAATTGAGACCATGCCTAGGAAAGATTAACAAGATCTTGGTTTACATAACATTTGAACTTCTGCATATCAGCACAATCAGGGTAGCAGGGAGGGAATCCCAAAGTCTAGCTATTTGAAGGAAGAAGCTATTAAAGTAAAAAGCTTTCTGACATTTAGGGACCTCAACAGAAGGGACGTGGTTTTGTTGCTAAGCAAGCTTGTCAGGAATGCATGTCAAGGGGGGGCACAAATGCAATGAGTTTATCAAAACACATTCCATTAAAATACTTGTAAAACCGGCACAGAGATGCAACATTGCGTTGATGGCACAGGGATTGGAGGTCTAATTGATAAATTGGGATCTATTAGATTAGAGACCCCTTTTTTGAACCCTATCCAAGAGGGAGAGACTAGCGGTAAATGCACCAGCTCAGATGTGGCAACAATACTCCATGCATAAGCGAATGGTGGCCTTGTAGAGGTACAGGATACTCTTGAGTAGTTTTCTAGCATGATAGAGGGTACCCACCTTTCTTGCAGCAGTCGTCATATTTCATATTAAATAGCTGCATGCATAAAACAGACAAATCAAACCTAAAGTTGGTCTATCTTTAGTTTTTGGAATTACATGATGAAAAAGTATGGTGACCAAAGATAACATTTCTTAAGAATTTAAAAAAGTAGAAATTTGATGAGCATGTCAATAAAAAAAAAACTATATAGCATAAATGGAACCTTTTTCAAGACAATAAATAACAGTTAAAACTTCTACATCAAATTAAAACATCAAACATTTACCTATCAATGTCTTGAGGCACTGTCCAGAGGCTGTATCCCATATTCGGCTGAAAGAAAGAGGGTGAAAAAAATTTGTTAAATTTTATATTATTAGCTGTATATATCCAGTGTTGCCAGGTTGAAACACATTGGCAGCCGAAGGGTTCAGTCAGGATTTAAGAGACACTGAACATCCTAACTTCTTACGATTTTCCCCGTAAGTGGATCACATGTTCGATTTATGGACGCATATTAACACATCCATTTTCACCTATGAAAATTCAATGAAAAATTTCTCTCGTAGTTTAAAGGGGAAATAACTCTCACAGCTTAAACAACTTACTTCCATTTTTAAAGGCAACTAGTGTCCACTAATAATAATTAAAAATAAATTAAACAAATTTAATTAAAAATAAAAATAAAATAAACTTTAAACAATATTTTCAAACAGAACAATTAAAACAATTCTATTACAAACAATTAATAAAATCGAGCTAATTATTAAAATAGATCTACAAGATTAAAAGCAAGCAAGGACGCTCGGACGATCCAGAGTTTCATGATTAAGATACAGACTATATATATATAACTAATACAGATCAAAGAAAAGTTTACTACAACTCTAATAATACTAAATTACTGATGTTTAAAAAGTAATTAATGCAGGTGTAAATAGCATAATGATTATCAGCAAAGATTATGAAACTGGCAATAGGACTTCAAATCCGACCGCAACACTGATATTCACTTTTAAATTAATTACTTTTATGTGGGAAAGGCAGGAATTCAGATTTCCATATACAGTTCAGGCTAACTTTCAGTCTTAAATTCCCAGCTTACTGAAGGTTTAATGGAAATAAGGACATTTGACTCAAAAAAATGGATAATACAATCCAAGTAGAGATATTATCAATTATGTATTAAAAATTAAAGCACGACAAATGTACGACAAAGCACAACAACTGCTCCTGCTGATTCTCTATTCACATGATATTTCGGTACGTCATTCAAGCAACCTGGGATTCTTATTACAAGAACAAGAAGGAACCGATTTTAATTTAGACAGATTGGGATGCTGCACCCTCACCCAGACTGATATGTCAAGATTTAGGAGAATTAAATAATTTGTTAATATATTTACTTTTCATTGCCATTTTTCTTTGGTAAATGCTTATGATTAAAAAATTGAGTATGAAGTTAATTGCTTGTCACTCAATGAAAATAAAATTATCAATTTCATCGCCTTATTTTCCTTGGTTAGGAGATTGGTGTTTTCTGACAGCCTGAAACCTCAGCTTGGTAGTCTTTGAGGATTAATTCTGTTCAAATTCCATTGTCTTTGTTGATGATTTCATCCAAGTTCCTTGGGTCGTCCAATTTGTTCCAACCCCACCACTTCAAGGTCTCTGCATTTTCTTATATCTAAGGAATGTTCCTCTCAATGTGACCAAAAGAATGGAGATAAAAATTATTTTTTATTTAGGAGTCCATTTCATTTCAGTAAGCATAGATTTTTTTTTAAACACTTAGCAAGGCCTGGGAGGCTACCTGTGGAATAGGGTTAATGAGTGTATGGTACTCATCAGAATAGAGTTTGATTATTTAAGTGGATGGCTGAAAAAGAACTTGTTCACATGGGACTTTAAGATGACCATGTTGTAGTCAGCCGTAAAGTAGGCCATGTTCCACAGGTGAGCAATTGATCTTCATTATGCTAAACCGCCAGTCAGTCGTAATGATAGTTACAACTGCACTTGATGTTGTTAATATAACCATGGCGGAGATCATAGTCCCACCTAATATCATATACATCACTTAAAATCCTTTTCTCAGGATTTTCTTTAAACAAAAAATTTTTTTTTTTTTTTTTACACAGTGGTTACCACTTATCAAGGCCCGGAAGCCACTCAGGGATAAGAGTTATTGCAAGTACATTACGTTAGTGTGGAGATTTGATGAAGTGTTTACTTAAGGGGGTGGTTAATTAGGAGTTTGTTAACGTTGGACTTGAAGACATCCAAGTTGTAGTCAGGTGGGAAGCAGGCAGACGGAACAGTTTCACAGGCATGCAGTTCTAAGAAAAAGCTTAAGGTAAATTTTTACGACGTACCCCAGCGTATTATAAACACCCCAACCTCCTTATGCTAAGAATGGCTTTCGGAATACCCCCCCCCATGTTAAGAACGGCTTTCAAGGTTGGGAGTGGTGGTGCTTATTCCGAAAACTGTCTTTAACATGGGGAGGTTGAGGTGTTTATAATATGCTGGGGCACGTCGTAAAAATTTACCCAAAATAAGCTCATTTACGGTAAACTTTAGTTTAATATAGAGTATAGAGTAATTTACAAAAAAATCATATTTCCTCTGGAATTTTTGCATAATTATTATTACATCATTTATACCAGCATATATAAGTGTTGAGTTTGCTAATGAATACTGAATTGTGACAATTTCTTGTTGACATACCTCTCTCTAAAGAGGACAATAAAACATATTACATTATATCCCCATCCCCATTTCCTCAAAAAAGGATGTAAAAATTGGATATATATCTATATAATAAAGTAATCTTGATTTTCCTTCTCCTGTATCTACAGTTCCAATAGGAAAATAAAACACTTGCTAAACAATTCTTTCATAATTTAGACGTACAGCATTTCTTTTATTGTGTTTTGCAAAACTACTAGTATTTTACTATTGTTACACGATTGGTTATTTAACATTTATTATAAACCATAGAACAGATACATTTTTATTAACTCTAGTTACCCGATAAATACATCTGATCAATTTGAATGGCTTAAAATGTAGAAAACTAAATTATACTTACCACAGGCCATCATAACTACTTGATACAATTAGTGAACCATCTCTGTTGAAATGAACCTGAATAGAGAGAGAGAGAGAAAAGAAATCGATGTGCATTCACATAAAAATGAAGAGGAAATACAATTAGGTGCTTGTCCAGCTCTTCCCCAATTAAAAAAAAAAAAAAAAAAAGATATAGATAACCGTGACGAAAAGAAAATATTGTACACAAAAAAAAAAAAAAAAAAAAAAAAAATCATGTGATGAAAGTAGTTTTATTTTTAAGAAAATCATTTTTAAATGAATTCAAATTTTTCCAATGCCTTCCCCACGTTAAAAATGTCTTTTTTGAAGCACACAAATTTGAATTATTTGGAATTATTTCCCTTGTTTCTTCAGAATGTTTTGAAGATGGTGTTGTGAAATCATCGCTTGTAGCTTAGCCATAAAATTAATTTTCTCATTTAAAAATGAAAATAAAATTACTTTTATCAAGTTACATGATTTTTGGAGTATGATACTTTCTTTTCATCACGAGTATGTAGATCATTCAAATTTCTTTTTTATAAAGGAAAATTCTGAACCTAAAATTAAATATATGTATGCATGTACGGATGTCATAATCACACTGACAACGGTTCTTGTCAGATCACCAAAGTTAAGCAACGTTGAGCCTGGGAATTCTAGGTGGCATATATGCTCCCCGCTTATTTTTGCATTGTTTCCAATCAACCTGAACCTCCACTTGGCATCGGTATTTAACAATGCAAACTCAGGAGAGGTGTGGTTGGAGATTGGCAACTCTTGCCACAAAATTTCCATGTGCAGGCATCCATTGTCTTAAGACTGAAGGAAGTGAGTATCCATTGTCTCAAGACTGAAGGAAGCTACCAGATTATATATATATATATATATATATAGTCTTTGAAGTTTTTAACCTTTAAAACTATACAAAAAAATATTTTTTATCATTCGTTAGAAAACCATCTAGTCAGTCATTTAATCACCTGCAATCACTGCATCAACTTGCTCTCAAATTTACTATAATACCAATAATTTATTTTTCAAGGGATCATCAGTTGTTTACCATGTAATACTGTTTTGGGGATTTAATATATATATATATATATATATATATATATATATCAGTGATGCAAGAATTGAACTGAACTATTTTTTTTTTTTTTTTTTAATTTTTATTACAAAGACATTTAAAAAAAAAAAAAAAAAAAAAAAAAAACTAAAATAAGAAATTATGTTTTGGAATTCTTGAATTGAGGATTGATAATTTTGATCACTCAGACAACTAATATCTTGGATATTATTCTCATAACAGACATGTGGTGCAACAGATAAATAAAAATAAAAAATAAAAATGAATTAAGGTTTCTACTTTGTGATGGATGGTAGAACAAGAACAATCTACCTCTGTGGTAGAAATAAAATGTTCAGTTCAACAGTTAGTATAGATTCCAAAGGTCGATAAGATACACCTAAAGAAGGTTGGATGAAACATTGTGAGAATACCATACAAATTGATAAAAAAATATGAAATAGGAAAAATTATTTACTTACAGCAGTTACAGGGTCCGAATGTGCTGGTAACGTCTTTAAACATTTACCAGTCTTTACATCCCAAATTCTTACACTTTCATCAAACTAGAAGAAAAAAAAAAAAAAAAAAGTCAAATAAATGTAACATTTATATATAAGTGACATTGTCTGCCTGCGGAACGGTTCTTATCAAACTCCTCTGTAAATTTTTGATCTACAGACTTGAAATTTGATATATAGGAGATTTGGAGCTGGGGAACAAATTCGAGTAAAAATAGCTGATATGGAGGTGAAAATTGAAAAAAAAAAAAAAAAAAACCCCCCCAAAAAAACGTGAAACTTGGCAGGTGTCAATCGACTAAACATTTAACTCTTACGCACATACAAATATACATTTATACAGTTAAATCAATTAATTTTTAAAGTTCCGATATTCATTGTTAGCTCAGATAGTAACGAATAAGGCTGGATAGCTTTATGTTTTAGTTTTGATTCACCTAATTTATATTTTTTAAAACTTTTAATCGCTACTATATATTGGGTACAATATAATAATCAATAGAGTATTATATCTCTCTCTCTCTCTCTCTC